>NC_049180.1:12161541-12774041 GCF_009769625.2 Cygnus olor | reverse complement strand
TTTTCCCACTGCTTTATAAGCAGCAATTTTCATAATTAACACAGTGAAACATGAATACCATTTCCGTTGCCTACCGTGTATTGGGTGAGTTTTCTGTGCGGTCCCTCTGATCTACAAAGGAGTTGCTGTTGTGTTTTTTTCCAAAGAATTTTCAAAAAATACAGCTAGACTGTTCTACATGATGTACCAGTATCTGAGTCCCATTGTGCTGTAGAGATGACAGGTTTTGCGTGCTAATGTAGGTGTACTGTTTTTATTCCTAGAGAGCTCTGTACTGCGTCTACCTTCTGTTTCCTTTAAGGAAACAGCTCTGAATTTTTTTCATTCTATAAGGGCATACACATGGTGTGTAAGCTACAGCTGCAGTTATTAGCACAAATAGTGCGAGTTCTCCTGTATGTTCATTCTGTTATCAATAAAGTATTTTCTGTTCTTCAGGCACTTCATGCTTTTGTCTAACTTTCCAGTTGTGTAAGCACGCCCAAGCCCTTTCTTACACATCTGACATGGTCCACATTTACTTTGTGTTACATCAGCTTGTCAGGAAATTGACACATTGAGCAGTCAGTATCTATTTTTTTTGTATGTGGTGCTCACCTATCTTTGGAAGGCGATGTCTGTGTTCTGTAATTGCCATAATTCCCTCCAAACCCCCTCATCCTGAAGGTTTTACACTATTGCTGAAAATCTAATAGGTGCTTGCAAGCACTTGCACTGTAAATCCTTCAAAAGGAAAACAAGTTCTGCTTGGCAGCTGGTCAGATCCTTCTGCTTCTTGTTGGAGGGTGTATAGAAGCCTACAAAAGGAATCAGCTAGTATGCTAAGAAAGGAACTGTGCTGGGTGTTTTTTGGGTGTTTGTGGTTTTTTTTTTGAAGACTTGTTAAAGAGATGTTTAGAAAGATGAACAGTTACTGGCTGTGGTGCTGGGGGAGGTGAGATTCGCAGGCTGGTTTCGAACAGTAACTTGCATTGAGTTCTCAGCTATCCAAATTGTGTTTTTTAAAACAAAAACTGCCTTCAACTAAAAGTCGGGTGGATGTTAAGCTGAGCAAAATACTGATGAAGTGGGGTTCTTACAAGAAAGTACTGAAGATTGTAATGCTTAAGGCTAACTAGTCTCTTGGTTTTTTTGGATGCAGAATCCTAGCCTGGACTTCAAAGTAGTAACCTATGAATTGGACCACCCGGGATTTCAGATTCGTGACAGCAAGGGCCTGCATATTGTGGTGTTTGGCATCCAGAGAGGCTTGGGCATGGAAGTTTTTCCAGTTAATGCCATATACAGACCTTGGAAGCATGCAGAGGGCCAGGTAGGTTTGCCAGCGTTTTGGCCATGTCTGTACAAAACGTAAGAAGTTCATGAATTTCACAAATGGCAGATGTGGATTGGTAATGTGAATTTTCAAACAAGCCATGTTTGACAACTTGGCCTGTACGGCATAGGCCTCAGGTATGTTACCGAAGTACAGTCCGTAAATTAAACGGTGTCCGCATTGTTTGCGGGAAGGTGGTCGCTTGCTCTACACGTCACACTGCGTCTGTTTTTAGTGGAGCTCTGACTTGCAGTGCAGCTGAGCGCAGACCCGTTGCTGCATGGCAGTCCTGGGAGGTTTTTACCTCGTTACACAAAAAGGCTAGAGCTTTGCAGAACACAACTGTGCAGGCAGGTGTCCTGGTCACACCCTTATTTATCATGCTCAGAAACCGTGGGAAGAGTAGTTCTTATGCTCTAGTGAAGTTCAGTCTTGTGTAAAACATGCTTATAGTCAATCTTGGCTCATTTCTACTGCTTTGTTGGTTTGTGTTGCTCTCAGAAATGTTGCTTGATAAAGTGGAAGGAACCTGTAACTTCAAAGACCTAAACTAACTATTTTTGATATCTCTTACACCAGCTCTCCTTCATTCAACATTCCCTCATAAACCCTGACATCTTCTGTTTTGCTGACTACGCTTGTCATACTGTTGCCACAGACATCCTGAAAGCACCACCAGAGGATGACAATCGAGAAATTGCCACATGGTAAACCTGCTCTCCCCAAACCGCTTTTCTTACCTAGATTTAGAGTAAGACAACTTACCTGCTCAAATGTGACTTTACCTTCATGCAACATGATGTGTCTGTAGCTATGTGTACATTCCGGTTGATCAGCTGTCAGTATTTTTCAGTGTTTGCTGGAAGTTTTCACATCAGAACTTCCTGTGTACTTCCGTAATATCTGAAAATGTATTGCTAGGTGTTGCTTTTAATGGAGTCTTCTGCTTGTCTGGAGAACTTCTGCCAATGTATTTCGGTGAATCTTATAAGTGGAGGGGGAGGGGGTAGAGGAGATAAGAATTTAAATGTCTTTTTTCAGGATGGCATTAGAAAAACTTGTTCCACTTACATGAAATAAGTCCTGGGATTTAAATAATAAATTTATAGAGCTATTGCTGTGTTATTGCACAAAGCTGAGTAATATGACTCCTTGAGCTGACAATTACAGCTGCTTTTAATACAGCTTGTAGCTGATTTCAGTGCAGATATTTGTTTCTATTCCCATTGTACAACCTGAAGTAAGTAATTGGAGGATGGGAAAGATGGTTAAAGTAGGAGAAGGTAGCGATGTCTGTATCTCTGAAAGAGACAAAAGTAGAATATCTTCCTCAGATTTCACAGGTGTGTACTCAGGTGTAGAAAACATGCGTTTCATTTTTGGAGATATGTTTCAAGTTTAGTTATTCAGGTGACCCACCTCAAGCTGAATTTTTTTGAACATCGGTGTTCAATTCTCCCTCTTCCATAATACTTCCATAATAGCAAGAGCTCTTAAGCTCTTAAATTGGTTTGATTTTCTTTTTGTCTTTAAAAAAGAAACGATATTTTTTCACGGATAAGAATATTCCTGTAGGCTTAATTGCACTTGATAGGAGCTGCAGTTTCAGGTTGTTTGCAGTGGGCATTACTTTATGTAGTCTTGCAGCTGATGCTACAAAATGTTTGAATCCAGGATCCTGTAAGCAAACTACTTGTAACTTTGAGGGGGGCCTTGTCTGTTTGTTTTTTCCTTTTGTTAGGAAGAGCCTGGATTTGATCGAATCTCTGTTGCGATTGGCAGAAGTGGGACAGTATGAGCAGGTTAAGCAGCTCTTCAGTTTTCCTATCAAGCATTGCCCGGATATGTTGGTATTGGCCTTATTGCAGATCAACACTTCCTGGCATACCTTGCGCCACGAACTCATCTCCACACTCATGCCAATTTTCCTCGGCAACCATCCCAACTCGGCCATCATTTTGCACTATGCATGGCATGGACAGGTGAGTGTTTCCACTGGCGTTTAACCTTTAAGTTTTAAGTAAAGTTTGATTTTAAAAACAAGAGGGAGAGAGACAGCCTGGCACATCTAAAACATAGAAACTTTAAGCAGTAAGAGAGGAAACGGTTCAAAATAAGATAGCCTCCAACTTTTAGCCAAGTGCATTGGAGACTATTCTAGGTATAAAGAAACTGCATGTACCGTAATTTGTAGTGAGAGCCTAGTTTCCTGAAAATCTAGGACTGGCTGCTGCCCTTCTTCAAAGAGAACTTCCATGCTGAGAGAAGGCAACTATGTGTATAAGCCCCATGTTTTTAATGGGCAAACAAGTAGTTTTGTTTTTTTTACAGATTTGCCTTTCATCTTGGCTTTCATCACTGTGCCCGCTGGTAGTTAAGTAAATACAAGTCATAGGAGGAAGCCTCTAGGGCGGGAGGGGAATCTGCATTAGAAAATACATTGCCCTTTTAGGTACAGTGGAGTTGAGGATACAAAGCTTGACCTCAGGGGATCTTGGTCCATATTCACTGCAAAGTCATGGTTGTTCACTAGCTGAAGTGCTATGAATGTTTGTTTTCTTGGTACAAGTCTTTAAACTGCAGAATGGGGGTGGGATAAAATGCATGTGTTCTTCGCATAAGGTCTTAAAATGGCAGAATATGCAATTTTTCAGCAGGCTAGGCTCCAAAATAAAGTACAGAGTGATAGCTGTCATGTGACAGGGTGCCGCTCTACAGTTCGAGGATGTTTGACTTCCTCAGATGTGGGAACTGAAAGCAAAACCCTTGCTGCCAGTGGAAATTTACTTGAATTGTGCTTTGATTGCTCATGTGTGAGCAAAGAGCTAGATACTGGTTTTGCAATGTCAGGCTGTGACATGGCAGTTCTGGCTTCAGGCAGCACATCAGGCGGAACGTTCTGTGATTCACCTATTCCAAAAGCTATTTCTCTGTAACTGAGAGGAACATTCATCATTCCTTTAGTTGAGCTCCTGGATAATTTTATTCATCACATGTTAAGAGTCCAAGTAAGAAACTAAGTTCTAAATTAAAGAGTAAATATGTTTGTGTGTTAGGCTTCAGAGGTAACATATCCTACTAAATGTTCGAATAGTTGATCCTTTTCTTAGAGGCATGAAGTACAATCCTAATTTAATTCTTCTCAGGGTCAGTCTCCTTCGATTCGGCAGCTTATCATGCATGCAATGGCAGAATGGTACATGAGAGGGGAGCAGTATGACCAGGCAAAATTGTCACGTATTCTTGATGTGGCGCAAGACTTGAAGGTGAGTTTTGCAAAGCACCATTATTATTTTCTGTCTGGTGTCTTATGCAGACTTGCTCATCTTGTAACAAAGGCTAAGCTTAACTTGGATGTGACTAATTTAGTAAGGAGTCCTAAGAAGCAGAGTAATAGAACTGCTTGCTATATGCATGTACTGTAAATCCAGGAAGAGCTTCAACCGTTTTAACCTTGAATACCATTGAAATGGGAATATAGAAAATATCCTTCAGACACTTGTTTCAAGGAGGCACCACTCAGGTTGATGGAATGGGGGTTTCTTGAGAATACTGCTATTTTGTAATTGTTTACACATTCACAAAAGAGACTGGAAGCGACATCTGGCTTCTTAAAGGCATTTATCACTTCTAAAGTTAGATGCACTTTGTGACACCCAATTATTTTGCAAGAGCTTCAAATTAGTTTTGTTATATCAGTTTCTGTGTTCAAGGATGAATGCTGATCAGATGTATTCAGTGGCTCTGAAGTGGTCAAGGTCTGTTGGCAGGGAGACGCTAGGTTATTCTGACTAATTCTGTTGCAGTATTGTCCTGGTAGCTCTTGGCCGCTTGCTGGTAGATTTTCATACAGAGGAATTTAAAACCATAAGCACAAGGTCTCTACGAGAAGGCCATGCAGTGCTTTCAGATGAGAGCTCTTGCTTATTTGTGCCACGAGCAAACTGTGTGTGAAGCTGATAGTACCAGTCTTTTTGTTGACTATGAAAGCACAGCAGGCTGTGATAGGAAGACTTCTTTATTAAAAAGTAAATGGGGATTAGAAAGGAGAAAGGGTATCCTTGTGTCTTCACTAGTAGTCTTCTGATTTTTTTTCTTTAGGCCTTGTCAATGCTGCTAAATGGTACTCCATTTGCCTTTGTTATTGACCTTGCTGCACTTGCCTCTCGACGGGAATACCTCAAACTTGACAAATGGCTCACAGATAAAATTCGGGAGCATGGGGTAAAGCAGGATTTTTCTTTTTATTTCTACATTCTATCGGTGACTAACTTAAGTCACTTTGATAATCTTATAAGTAGCTTTAAGGTTGTGGAAAGTGTCCATGGTCTGATAGTTCAACATTTTCACTGAACTATAATAGCTTAGTGTGATTCTTCCCACGGTACAATTGCCAAGTTTGAAATAATGGCTTGGATGTGGTTTGGGAGATTAAGCTAACTTTTTTTTCCTCAGGAGCCCTTCATCCAGGCCTGCATGACTTTCTTAAAGAGAAGATGTCCATCTATCTTGGGTGGCCTTGCTCCGGAAAAAGATCAGCCCAAAAGTGCTCAGCTTCCTCCAGAAACCTTGGCGACTATGTTGGCATGTCTGCAAGCTTGTGCTGGGTAAGGGCAATATTGCTTAGACGGAATGTCATCTGCTTGAAGCCTGCTTGCTGGCCTCGTATTGCACGTGCTCACAGGTGGTTTGGGGTTTCCTATGGGTTGCTGAGAGTTATAATCTTGCACAGCTAGATTTGATAGTATGTTTAATTTTTCAGTGAAGCTTCTCATATAGAGTAGGTGATGAGACTGAAAGTGTTCTTGTCTTTATAGTCAAGTGGGTGGGATGATCTTGGTAACCGCGGGATGGCTGGTTAGTGAAATACTGGGTTAATGGCCAGAGGCAGGGCTGTGACTTGGACTAAAAGGAATATAAGTCATAACTACAGAATGGGGCGGCATCCTGGGAAACAATAAGATTTTATAAAGGGTTTTTTGATCATGTTAGGCAAATATGTGGTTGCTACCCTAGCAGAGAGGGCTAATGCAGTCCTTATGCATAGAAGAGAGGTGGAGATTGTAATGTAATTGAGACTGAAACTGGACACATGTAACTTCAGTTGTTTTTACTTGAAATACTGACTGTCTCAAAGTAGTCAAAGGATGGGAAATAGCTAAGGTCTTCTGCCAATGAATTTGTTTAGCTAAAATCCTGAAGGAAATAGTGTAGGTCCTAGAGACCTGCTCTCTGCAAGACGGACAGGTAGGTTACAGAAAGACTAAAGCGAGCAGAAACTGAACAAATCAATCTTAAATCATGTTTTAAGTAAAAATAGCTAAATGTTGCAAAATACTGGTGGTGTTGCTGTCAGACCAAGGTGGTATTTGACTGCAGCAATATTTTGGAGTTAACAAGGCTTAGCACAGTGTGACATATGAGCCAGAGGGTCTGGAAGCTGGAGATGGTGCTAGTTTTGGTGTTAAGTTTTGACACCTAGGGAGTCTGGCATACCCAAGCGCATGTTAGCTGATCTAAGGATTATATTGTTATGCAGTGATGTCTTGACAGATAGAGGAAACATATGTAGAAGTGTCAGATGATTCCAAGCTCGCATAAACAACAGGGAAACAAATACCAACATAGGGATTGCTATCTGAACTGGAAGGGAATTTCAGAGGTCCTTGTAAGATTTTAGGAGAAAAGGTTCTCCTAAACAAAATTAAACTTCAAGTACTGTTTCGGAAACGTTACTGTCTAGTCCATCTTTTGGACTGAAAAATACCCGTTACTCAAAGGACGTCATCTTCTGAGACTAGAAACTGAATTGAAATTCCAGTATTTTGCATGTTGTCATATCCAGATTTTAGAGATTTAATAGTTAATTGTAGACTTGACTTGCATCTAATGTCACTGTGTTCTGAATCTTAATGTGTTACCAAGTTTTATTTATTCAGTTAATCCAAAAGCTAGCAGTTCTCTACTGGCACAATTCTCTCAGCTTCTGGTTTCTTTTTATAGCCGCTTGTATTCCCATTTATGCAAGAATGTGACCTACTTGCAGTCATTTTCCATTAGTTATTCTCTTTAAGCTTTAAAGAGAAAACACTTAATTTCTTTCACGAAGCACTCACTTGGATTAGCTTACGTTTCAGTCACAAATGGAAGCAGGCATTGGAAAGACTGGGAGATTAAAATCACAGTAACATTAGATATGTCTGGGAGGATGGTTCTGCTTTACCACCTGAAGTTTGCTGCTGGGGGTAGTCGATTTAGGAGTAATTTCTTTCAGTTAAGCTGTAGTTGGGACACTTTTAAGCCCCTAGGACCCTGCGTGGTCTAGAACCCTTTATTTGTGTTGGTGCAGTTTGTGTAGCACTGGTGAGTACTGCTGCTGTGGCACATAGCAGCGAGGCTCCAGAACGAAGTTAAGCGTTCTTGTTATTACTTAGTGTTTTTCAAGTGAAGCCAGGGTGGTTTTGGCACCACAGGCTGCCTTACTGACCAAGTGTGTGATTTGGTAACAAACTGCTTATGGAGAAGTCCTCCCCCCAGGGGTTTGCAGTGAGGTGAGTGGCAGCAGGACCTGCCCATGCCCAGCACAGTCGGTTTGGCAGCACTGGTGGTTCCTCCTCAGTCCCGGCCTCAGGACAGGGCGATGCTTCTGGCTGCCTGTGCCTAAAGGAGTGAAGAGGCTTTTCCTCCTCGCTTGTGCATTGATACCTCTGTAAAGAGAGAGGGGTGGGTAGAAATGGGCAGAGGTAGAAAATAGGAATGCTAGCGGTGCTCCTGGCTTGTATGGGTAAGGTAGAAAGAAATCAAAGAAGTTGAAAGTATTTTTCTTTTTGTATAAGTGGGAAAAAAGAGTGCAAGAGATATGAAGTTGCTCTATCCAGCAAGCTGGAGCTTCCCTTAAGCTGACATTCTGTTTTCCTAGAGCTGGCTGACTGTGGTCCCTGGCTCTCCTCATTACTCATCTTTCAAAATTGTCCTTTCCACAATTTCCCCCAGTTCTCTTCCTGGAATGGCTCTAAGATTAGCTGGCTGAGTATATTTTTACATAGAATTGAAAGCATGTGAACTTTTGCTTTAAGATCTAGTTTGATAAAGAAGCGTGCCCTTATTAAAGAAGCTATTTGCTACTTCACATCATTTGCCTCAGATGCAGCTTTTGTGAAAACCTGCAGCTCAGTACTATTTAAAAAATATTGTGGTGTGTATGTATCTTGACATACAGCAATGTCTCGTGACATAAAAATGTTAATCTTTAATCTGTCTAGGTAGCAGGACAAAAAGTTAGTCATTCGTTCCAAAGCATGGATGACCTAACCGGTCACCGTAAGCATCAAATTCAGGATTATAAACCTGTGTTATGCATTGCGGGCTGCGCTGTGATCGGTAACCTCTAGCTGCAGCAGGTTGGAATCTGTCTTAACTAAAGCACGCTGCGGTGTTTGAGTGCCTGCTTTCCTTCCTGCTAGTTGGTCACAAGCACATTATGGGGATTTGTGTTTCTGTGGAATTGGGTTGTAGATAAATATATGCTGTAAACTCTGAGCCTCCGTCATGCTGTGCCTCGGAGTTGTCTTCAGGTCTGGTTGCACCTTCTTGAGACAGAAATCCTTTCTGTTTCCCTGTGTGGCCAGGCTGTTTCACAGGCCATATCTTAAATGACAAGCGGGAAGAAATATCTTGTTGGGCATTTATAGCAGATGTATGGCTTGCAGAGAGGAACCGGCTATAAATAAACGCAGGTTTTGTGTAAGGAAGCCTCTCAGTGTTCTTCAGATTCAGAAATGGTCATGCAAATATAGACCTTTGTTTCCAAAGGACTTTTAAAGACCCCCCACAGATGATTAAAATGAAGTCTTTTGACTAAGGTACTTTACTGCTTTCACAGCTTGATTAGAAAAACTTTTGGTTTGCTCACACTTGAGTCAAGGGGAAAAGCCAAG
The DNA here is from genome assembly GCF_009769625.2 of Cygnus olor. Taxonomy (NCBI): domain Eukaryota; kingdom Metazoa; phylum Chordata; class Aves; order Anseriformes; family Anatidae; genus Cygnus; species Cygnus olor. The sequence continues at coordinate 12,764,789 of NC_049180.1, read as the reverse complement.
TGTTTCCTTAGTTGAGCTTACTTTGAAGGTAAGTTTCTGATCCCTTTTTGAAACCCGCCATCCCAGGCAGCTTGCTTTTGAGTCTCTTGACACTGGCTGCTAGTGAGAGGATATCAATACATTTGGAGGAGCCAGCTTGTGAAGCAGTTGATAAAATGCACATTGATCCTGCCTGGAAAGTTGCCTGCCCATGGTAGCTCCCCAGATTCTCTGTCTGTCCCAGGACAGCTTTTTCCCACACTGTGTAGTAGAGCACTGGCTTGGGAGAGCAAGCTGAAGCCCTTAACCCTGTGTAGCCTGTAATGGGATGGCTGCCAAAGCTGAGGGCTAGTCTGCCCTTCGTTTTCCTGCCCTAGTTGTCGGGATGGTTCTGCTTCCTTTTCCTCCTCATCCCAACATCCATGCAGCTTGTGAAAGCTTGTGAAAATTCAGTGAAAATGAGGAATCTCCAGATGAGTTTAACACGGTTGCACCATTACAGGAAGGAATTTGCTGCTTTAGTTGTACTTGCCAAAAAGGTAGAACTGGGGAGTAGGAAAGGCATAAATAGTTGGCTGTGTTTTCCGTGAGTGAAATGTTAGTGTTGCATGGGTACGTTTGTGGTTAGGTATGCCAGCAGCAGAGCTGCCTTTCCCTCCCCTTAGGAAGCGTGGCAGCAAGACGTGGAATTGTTCAGAAAGGTGTTGGCTTCCCTCAGTTGTGCGGTGCCTTCAGGCCTAAGTGTGACTGTTCTGCTGGGTTTTGAGTCAACTTCTTTGAATAGTTGGAGATTTCTTGCCTCTGGTTAAATGTTTTATTAATAAAGCATGTTGGTCAGCTTATAGACAAATGAATTTTAGTGGAGTGGGGGGGGTATTTAACTCCCATCTATATCAGTTCAGTACTACTTAAAAAATAAGTGTCTCTCTATAGTGTAAGCTCTTTAGTCATGTCATATTTCTCTTCTGGAGAGAGTGTCTAATGATACTCAAAGTGGGAACAATTCTGAATGTTGAAGCCTGGGAACAGGGAGGAGCCTTGAGGAGCTGATTTGACCAAGGGATTATAGCAGAAGCTGTTGTGTGTTTGATTTCATGAAGTTGAGCTGTATATAGCCTGTAACAAAACAGCAGGCAAAGAACATTGTGGACTGTCTGTTCTGCCACAGGCTATTGAAGCTAGGTAGACAGATACACATCCCAGCTTTCTCTGAGTCATTATTTGCTGGGATAACTGTATACCAGTATTGGAGTTATTAAAAAGGGGGAATATGCTGTCAGAGAATCTTTATAGTTGCAGTTTACGTTCTTCTATCTAAAATAGAGCTTGTCCCGAGTGAAATGGCTGTAATGCAATTGTTGCTAGTGTGGTTTCTGCTGGGATTGTTTTGCAGTTTATATTTGTGAAATGTGGTCCCACTTCCTGAAGGAAAACAATCAGGGGCTTGAGTTTTGTGAACACTGGATGCCTCACTGTTCTACTCCTCTGCTCTAGGAGTGTTTCCCAGGAGCTGTCAGAGACGATACTCACCATGGTGGCTAACTGCAGTAGCGTCATGAACAAGGCTAGGCAGCCGCCACCTGGAGTCATGCCAAAAGGACGCCCACCTAGTGCGAGCAGCTTGGATGCCATCTCTCCTGTACAGGTAGTAGATAAATAATAGCATGCTGTGGTTTTAGAAACCGTTGATTAGCGTTAGTTCTGCTGCACTATTTGAGCTCTTTCAGCAGGACTACATAAAACATCATCTGGCTCCCTTAATTTTTTATGCTTGCATGTCTAGATAACGTCTCTTGTAGCAGATTAATGCCTGAGGGTTGTAGTTCAGAACTGTCGTTCACGTCACGGATGTCTGTAAGAAATTATGGAAGTATAGCAGGATGGGAGCACTGAAGAGTGATAGAGGTTTGGTTTGCTTTAATATAGCTCAGAGTTTCTTTAAAGTGCTAAAATTTTCTAAGACTTTCGAGAGTTAAGCACTGCCTTTGAACCTGATGTGTCTTGTTTGTAGCTTCACGGGCCAAGCAACAGTACTAGAGCATAAGGACTTGTTATAACTGGGGCTCTTCAGCTCTCAACTGAACTGCTCTTTTAAAGACAAGGTACATTTAAGTTACTCCCTGCCACTCATCATCCCTTCCTCCTCTGGGAGCAACACATTGCAGACAGATTTTGCTTCTAGCAACTACATTCACTGGCAGATTTTAAAATGGTGAAAACTTATTCACACGAAGTAGTGGCAATTCAGCATTGAAGAATGCCTGAAGCGTCAGTAGATTATGTAAACTCAATACAGAGAGCAGTATCCATGTAAATTGTTACTTTATTGAAGTTGCTCATCAAATGTACCTAATATCTTGGCAACCTGCTGCGTAGAACTGATGTGAAGAAGTAGAGCAGCAGATGTGAGTCTGAATCCATGCTATCTTCTGGATAGATAATAGTTTTTTGCAGTTCCTAGACAGGAGCTCTTAATTTCACAGAATCACAATTTATTGCTTTGTCTGCTGGTACTGTGCCTTCCCTCCTACTCATCATCCAGATCTTAATGGCTTTTATTGGAGGCTGTGTTCTCAGGTGTTTAGCTATGAAAAGTGAACATTCTGGGATCCTTCAGACAGTTAAATATTCTGTTAGCTTGATTAAGTCTTGGTGAATTCTCCAACCGCAGAGCTTAAACTGCTCTAGCACGAAAATCTACACACTGCTTTTTGTGTTTACTGTTGTGTTATACTTAATTAGCAACTAGGGAACAATCAGCCTTTCTGTAAAACCTTTGACAGAGTAGGATTTTATGGGATTGTAAAGGAATAAGTGAAATAGCATTCTATAGACAAATGGCCTTTTTGGGGTAATCTGGATGACTTCAGAATTTAAAGTGACCATGCAGAAAAACTCTTTTCAGGATGCTTTAATATGTAAGCTGTCTTCATACAAAACGTGCAAAGAGTGAGCTTGATTGCAGTCTATGTCTGTCTGTGTATAATCTTCCTTTTTTTCATTCAGATCGACTCGCTTGCAGGCATGGCATCTCTTAGTTTAGGTGGCTCAGCTGCTCCTCATACCCAGAGCATGCAAGGCTTCCCTCCGAACTTGGGCTCTGCATTCAGTACTCCTCAGTCACCAGCAAAAGCGTTTCCCCCTCTTTCCACGCAAAACCAGACAACAGGTTTCAGTGGCATTGGAGGACTCTCTTCACAACTTCCAGGTACTGCTATCTGTGTGGTGTGTTTTGTATGTTTGACACATCAGAGCGAAGACATTGTCACTGCTGTGGCTGGAAATACTGGACAGGCAGCGGTGTTGCGTGGGAGGGAGTTGTACAGACCTTGCTCCTAGGTCGCTGCTGAAACAGCATTTGAAAATGTTGCAACTGCAGTAGATATAAAATTTGAGAGTCAAGAGGGTTTATGTTTTTGTTGGATTTTAGCTGCATCGTTTTAGGCTGGGACAGAGATAAGGAATTGCTTTAGAAAAAACTGCTTGATACTGGATATTTCTGAGGCTATATGGCTCTGAACGTTTGTTGGAAATGGCAAGGTGCTGAAAGTGATACGTGTATACTAGGAAGGGTGCAGCTGAGATGACCAATACCTTGTTTGCTTTTCAGTAGGTGGTCTTACTACGGGTAGCCTGACTGGTATAGGAACTGGAGCCCTGGGCCTTCCTGCAGTGAACAATGACCCATTCGTGCAAAGGAAGCTGAGCACATCTGGACTGAACCAGCCTACGTTCCAGCAGAGTAAGATGAAACCTTGTAAGTGGTAGTGTTGTCTGTGACTGTGAAGTGTGACTGTGGTCTGCAGTTAATCTGCGTTTCCTTCAGGGGTGGCGTGGATCTGGAGGTGACAAATAGTAGAAACATGGCTCTTGTATTATACTGATAGACTGAAAAAGGTGCTTCTGAACTTCTATACTAGCAGCTTGCCAAGTAGCTGGGAGGGGATTTAAAAAAAAGCTACCGGAGTAAATACAAATGTCAAGGATTTGCATGAACAGTCTCTTTTTATGTCCTTTTTTTGTTGTGCTATGTTTTGAACAAAAGTGTTATCCTGCTTTTTAGAGAGTTGTATATATGTTGTAAGAGGGTGTTCTTTGTTTTGTTTGTAACAAAGTTAATCAAAGCTACCTGGGTAAGGTCCTGTTGTGGCAGACCAGTGAATTAGGCAACACCACTGGAAAGAAATAAGACTAACAAGTTGATGGGAATATGATTGTTTTTTCTTTCTTTTTTGAAGAATGATTTGGTCCTTAAAACTGAGTCATTATCCTTAGCTCATTTATACCTCTAAGTTCACAATGAAATGTTGAAGCAAACAAATGTTTCCTTTAGGAAGTCTAGTCATTTGCTAAATCTTCCCCATTGCTGGTGTTACATACCTTTGTTGTCTTCGATAGCTGCTCCATAAAAGTTGCAGATGTCCATAGATGTACAGTGAAGACAGCTTTAGTGACCACTGTTTTTTCTTTTTGGGCTTGAGCATTCAGTATAAACTTGCTTGAAGCTCACTGGCTGGCCTGAAAGTCTGTGTGAAAGTTTGTCTGCATGTTAGTGTTGTGTAGCATGCGTTATTCTAGTCTGTTTTACATTCGTTTGATTTAGGTGTCAGTTGAGGCTAGCTTGGGTTGTAGTGGGTTCTAGGAATACAGTACTATGAGGCTAATTCCACCTTTAGGATTCAGTTCTTTTGCAAAAGTGTCTTGAAAACAAATTTTTGAATAAGAATTCCTGTCAACTAGAAAGGTTAAGTAATTGTTTTTTAAGAGAAACTAGCAGGCTTTGTATAGATTTGTGGAAGAGTTGAAAAGGAACTAGAGGAAATGGTGACCCTCTGGAGTTGAATGTAATGCCTGTCCCCTTCTTTTTTTTAACAGCTGACTTATCTCAGGTGTGGCCAGAGGCTAACCAGCACTTTAGCAAAGAAATAGATGATGAGGCAAACAGCTACTTCCAGCGTATTTATAACCATCCACCACATCCAACCATGTCTGTAGATGAGGTGAGTTCCATTCTGTAGCAGTTGCATCAGCTGTCTAGAGACCTTCTATATAGTTGGTGAACTTGCTTGTTACATCCAACTTTTCGGTCCTGTGGACTGAAGTTTTTAGCTGTCTGATTAACTCTCCTAAAATGATGCAAGTCTCACAAGGGGCTTGGGTATTCAAAATAAGTACTAAAGTGTGCCTTTAAACAGTTTAAGTTATGCTTACACCTTGGATATATTTAAAGTATATAAAAATGGCTGCAACTTCTAAATATATAAAGGTGTCCTCAGTTCTATGTTATGATTGCTTTCAGTGTAACCAAAGCATGAGTATCAAAGCATATCAGTCTGATGTAGTTGCTCTTTGAAGTACTTCAGACTTACTTTAGTGTATTTATGTGGTTATAAACTATAGGAAAAATGTAAATGAACATTCAGCATCTTCCAGTTTTGAAGCAATGAGGTAGGAGGTAGCAAGAAGTTTTATTTAAGGACAGTTATTTAAAATAAAGGAAAGAAAGCTGAAGTCTGAAGATAAAGCTAATTGTAGTGATGTAGCATCTACTGGCTAAAATGAGATTTATTTTTTATTGAGACACTTACTTTGCAGTCTGGCTTGTAGTGCAGTCTACCTTAGCTGTTTGTGTTCTTAACCTATAGATGCAGAAGGGCTGAAATAAAGCAAATCTGGTGGTAACAGTTTCCAATTTCTTTGCAGGTCTTGGAAATGCTGCAGAGGTTTAAAGATTCCAACATTAAACGGGAACGAGAAGTGTTTAACTGTATGCTGAGGAACTTGTTTGAGGAATACCGTTTCTTTCCCCAGTACCCAGATAAAGAGCTGCACATAACAGCCTGCCTCTTTGGTGGGATAATAGAGAAAGGACTGGTTACTTATATGGCATTGGGCCTGGCCCTGCGCTATGTTCTTGAAGCCTTACGAAAGCCTTTTGCATCCAAAATGTACTATTTTGGTATTGCTGCACTAGATAGATTTAAAAATAGGTGAGTGTTTTTTGGTAATACTTCCAACAATTCATGTAATGTCTTGTTAACCTTGAACCTGCTCTAGTTATGCAGTACAGGATTGCTTATATGTATTAGAAATTTACATATGTCAACTTCAGGATTACCTTTAGTATATGCTGAGCTGAAACAAAATGGTGATGTGCTAGTAAAAGGGTGACTAGGTTCTTTTGAAATCAAAATATTAAATGCGGTGTCTGTGTAAATGTGGGACAAACTGAGATGCTGAAACTACTTAGTGGCCTCCCTGTATAAAAATAATTCAGGGAAGTGTTGTGTTGACTGAAGTTGTCAGCTTGTTAGAAATGGCGTGAATGTAAATATTCTTAACAGGTGCGCTCTGATAGTGCCATTTGCACTACTCCTTAGTAAAAGGCTGGCTAGGAACTAAGCCTGGGTTTGAATTTGAATCTCCAGTGTGGCATCTGGATCATCTGTTACTCAGAATGTTCTGCTTTAACTTTGTGTAAGATTATGAAGGGTATTACTCCAGTGCCAAAATCTTCCAGAAGGTCAATAGCTGTGAGTTGGTGACACATACAAACCTTTCTCACACACACAAAAAAGCTTTTTCAAAGTTCTTAATTTGAATGCAGGTAGAGGAAGCTCTCAAGGCAGACGGTAGTTGTAGGCAGGATTGTATCCCATTGGACAAAATGCACACTCATTTTTGGAGGAAGATACTCGAAATGTATTTAAAAGTTTCTTGGAATTATTTAATGACTAGAAATGTGCAGACTTGCAGTGTGGATTCAAAAGCAAGGAGCGTGTTACCTCTTGCCGTTATTCTCCTTTTATAGTTGTTCTGCCCTACGGTATTTTGTCAGCTATAAAAGCTGCTGCTTGCAGCATTCAGAGCTGGATATCGTAGCTGTATTTAGCTAACGATGAATAAAGGCATTGGAGGCTGACATACTTGAGGTTTAACCACCTTCTTGCTCCTTCTTTTACGAACCTTTTTAAGGGGGACCTGAAGATTCTGCTCTCACTGAGTAGTAACGGTCTAGCATTCAGAAGTAGAATTATAATAATCTGTGTGCCTAGGTGAAGCTTGTGTCTTTGATGTTAAGGGCACTCTGATGTGCTGTTTAAAACAGTGAGCCAGTCTACAAATCACTTACCAATAATCTTATTGTGAAAGCTGAATATAAATGCAATTGTGCATTCAGTCAGAAGTATAGAGATCTAGGTTAAGCTGGATTGCTATGAATTAACCTTGTGTTTTGCTCTTAAATGAATTCATTTCAAGGGTTTTTGCAACAAAAACTGCTTTGTAGAAAATGTTTTGTTTATAGCACAGCTGCTGTAAGCAGACCAGAACTAATTCTGATGTGGTATGGGAATGACATATCAGTGTTATGTTCATATTGCTCTCTAGTATTGTTTCTGATCTGGGTTAACGCTGCTGACTAACGTGTATTATTTCTGACAGATTGAAGGACTATCCCCAGTATTGTCAGCACTTGGCTTCTATTAGTCACTTTATACAGTTCCCTCATCACTTACAGGAGGTGAGTGGGTTCACGTTGGTGCACTGGCTTTCTGTGGTTTTCAAATCTTTTGAGCAGATTGCTGTTTTCCATTGGAGAAATGGTCTGAGCTTCCACAATTTTAGGTAGTGCATGTGCAGAGAATCAAATGCCCTTTCTTAAAGTGTGAAGGTGGTTGTTCAATACTCTTCTGTTTCTGTAAACCTGCTGGGGTTGCTTGCAGTGAAATAGCTGCTTGAGTATAACTGCATGATCAACCAGGACACATGGCCACGCACAGAGATTTCAAAGTGCTTCCATGGAGTCACATTCCAGTCCCTTAAGCATTTGTGCTTTCTCTGTAAAATAGAGGATATTCAGAGGTGTTTATAGTTTCACACTCAGACCTGCTAACATAATCCAGATAAAGGCAAGAAAAACTTCATTCCTGCAGGTTTGATCAAAGTAATGGAAATACCCTGTAGTTCAGAGAATAAAAGTAGTGCTGATCATGTGGTGTCTGGCTTTCATTGGTAGGAGAAATACAGAAAAACTAATCCTAGTGGCAGAGTTTGAGAGCATAATCTGAATAACAAAAAAAAAACGTTCAGCTTGGTCAGTGAGACTTCATCTACCCGAAGCTGTGAAGTTCAATAGCAGTCTCAACTTCACTGTTGCATTTAGGATTGTGTCCCTGAAATGACTGTTTGTCTGATGTTACAAATGTCTGGGTAAACGTATTTAAGTGGAGGAAAAAAAATCTGCTGTGGAATTGCTTTACAGGTTTTCTAAAAAGCTGGGTATTCCAGAGATGTGGTTTTTGCTTATTCATTATGAACTTCAGACTTAGCATTTTTATGTAGGTGCAGGAGTCCTTGGGGGAAGGACTTCTTCCCTGCTTTGTAGCATGTTTTTTGATACACGTTTTTTATGCAGTCCCCCTCTTTTGGTCTGTTAATCCTGACCTGCAGGGATGGGATTTCCTGGGTAGTGCTCTGTAAAATGTTTTAGGATGTTGTGTCTCTTGACACTAGATAACTGCTTGCTGAGATCAGGGGTAGAGCTTCTGGCCCTTCTCCAGAAAGAAGGGAAGTAAATGGTGATAAGACATGCCCTTTATAAGGGGGCTTGATGGTATTTTGCAGATTGCCTTAATGGCATTGGTGTTAAATGTTTGCTGACAATCTTTAATACATATACTGCTCATGCTAAAACTTGTTCCCTATTTACACTTCTGTATATGAATTTCTGTATGTGCTTGTTTACCCTATTGTAGTACATAGAATACGGACAGCAGTCTAGAGATCCTCCTGTGAAGATGCAGGGTTCAATCACCACCCCTGGAAGTATTGCACTTGCCCAGGCTCAGGCCCAGGCCCAAGTTCCAGCAAAAGCTCCTCTTGCTGGCCAAGTCAGCACTATAGTAACCACCTCAACCACCACCACTGTTGCAAAAACCATCACAATCACTCGACCAACTGGAGTCAGCTTCAAGAAGGATGTGCCGGTAAGCATTCTGTGACTTCAGAGCCCTCACTGGAGATGTAACGGAGTTAGGTTGCTGATGTGGACTGAGTACATGGAGACAAAACCCTGTTAAATTTCTGTACTGCCAGTTTTCAAGCTGTAATCCTGTTGCTCGATATTTTTTGTCTAAAGCATGTAACCTTTTCATATATGACCCATGCTTTTGTATGGATGCATTTTTAATCAGGAAACTGTGGAATTACTTTGCATAGCAAGGTGGGTTTTTTGTGGCTTTAATTAGCAAGAAAATTACAGAATTAAGTTTCTCTTAATGACTTGCAATAGGACTGCTGGAGCAGTTGCAGTTACTGTTCTGCCTGAGACTTGAGGAACACATACTGAATCATGTCTGACCTAGCAGACTAACTGCATTAGGTTTCTCAAATCTTAAGTCACTTATATAAATGTAACTCTTAACTACCTGTCAGAGTTAATGCGGGGCTGACAGATTGATGTATTGGTGCTTCCACAGAAAGCGTGGAGCGTGCTTGATCCTGCATGTATGCTGAGGATGTGTAGAGCTGTGACTGAAGGGTAACAGATGCACTAACAAGTCAAGTCTGTCTTGCTTGCTGGTGCTGTCTTTGTATACTTCTCTTAAAAGAAGCTCCCCGAATTAGAGGTGGAAGGCAAAAAACAAAGGTAGTTGAAAGTTAAGAAAAACTTCTGGAGGACAGTTCCTAGTACAGCTATTAACTTCTTTCACATATCATGTTGAGTTCTGATTGTGAGGCATTTATATTGCCTAATTTTAAACTCGAGTTATGATTGCTATATCAAGTTCTCTTGCAGTGTACCAGGTGCTAAAGCCCTTAAGTTGAGGCCTGCAGCCGTAAGGACATGGGTCACATTTCTTTGGCTTACACCACTGGCTTGTTTTCTCTCAGATAAAGCTGTAGGATTCCTCTCTCCCAATTTAGTATTGAAGTGCTCTTGGAGACATAAACTTGTACGAAGTACCGCTCGCTGCTGTACTGTCACTCTCCAGACTAACCTTGTATGCGGACTGCTAGCATGATGGGTGCCATTGGAACGGCATCTGTTGTATACGAACACAAGTGTTAGGGGTTGGTCTTTGTACAGCGACGTACTTCTGCTGAGTATTGATCACTGTAGAGTAAAATTACTTCAGAATGCTGCTAAAAATGCATCAGAGGCAGTAGATGTTACATGAAAAAGCTCAATTCTTTTTCACTTGACAAAGTGGAGTAAAACTGTCTTTTGATGTTACTTTTAGGTATCGTCTGTTCTTACCTTCTTGTTTTTCCTACAGCCTTCCATTAATACCACCAATATTGATACGCTGTTAGTAGCAACAGATCAAACTGAGAGAATTGTGGAACCTCCAGAGAATGTCCAGGAAAAAATTGCTTTCATCTTCAATAATCTGTCTCAGTCAAACATGACTCAGAAGGCAAGTATGGAAGAACACTAGTAAAATTAATTTTAATATATTTCTGGAATTCCATTCTAAAGTGGTAGGTGATGTTTCTCCAAAATTCCAACTCATAAAATTTGGAAAAAAAAAAGGGGGGGGAATCACTTATGGAAATAGTTTACATCACTTGTTGTTTGAACCTCTCTGGACATACAATTTTTCAGGGAAAAGAGGGGCAAGTGAAAGATTCTTAATCTTACTCAACTTCTACAAGTTGCCTTGTTTTCCTGTAGCCAAATACTTCGTGCTAAAGTATTTCAGATCTTTGCTTTCAGGAAAGCACTTCTAGTAGACACAAGTTTGAACAAACATTCACATCATAAATGGGCAGGATACCATTTGCTATTGCACAGTTAAGCTACTGGGTTCTTGCATTTCAAGCTGAAATTCGGGGTAGTTTTTGTGAACTAGAAGTTTGCAGTACTGCTGCCACATGATACCTGTCCTGTGGGCAGACTGCTTTAACATGAGCTACTGACAGTCCTAGATTTTGAAGTTACCTGCTATAAAGAGGAGAAGTGGAGGGGAGAGAAACTATTGTGCCTCACTCACTTTGATTTAAGTCCTTACTGGTTGACCAGATCTTTGGATAATGAAATACTGATTTCAGAGCTGTTTAAAAGAAAAAAAAGAATCTTAGTGCTAAAAGCAATTGACTGAACATGACAATGTGTTGGTCAGAATTGACCCCATGAGTTTGTGGTCCTCTTCTCATACCTCTTGTGGTGTGCTTTTTCTCTGGTGTGGAGACAGGTCGAAGAACTGAAGGAGACAGTGAAAGAAGAGTTCATGCCTTGGGTATCGCAGTATCTCGTGATGAAAAGAGTCAGTATTGAGCCAAATTTTCACAGCTTATATTCAAACTTCCTTGACACTCTTAAGAATCCAGAGTTTAATAAAATGGTTCTGAATGAAACTTACAGAAACATCAAGGTGAGTAGTGCAAGATTTCTAATACCTTGGGTAGAGGATAGATCTGCATTTGAATTCTTTTTTTTTGTAGGGGGGATTCTAAATTTATGCAAGGCTTGCAAATTATAACAGGGAAAATTTGTTTATGCTTTAGTTCTTGTATGTGGAGAATGTGGCTCTTACGTTTACACTGATGGTTTGGTTAAAAAATAAAGGGGAGGTTTTAGAAAATGGATGCAACAACTAAAAATCCCTGGAGGACTAAAATAATGTGAAGGTAAGGAGGTAAGAGAAGGGATAGCTCAGAAGAGATGAGTGAAACAAGTTTGTCTATCAAGCACTATTTTTAAACCTGTTGGTGGAATTTCTTGGCCACCATGGGTTACGCTGTAGTGCAAAAGAATCTCCTGGCTCTTTGGAGCGTAGCTGGCCTTCTTCTGTTCAGCTGATGCTACTCTGAAGCTAAGGAACAGAGCTAACAATAGAATGCTGGGGCATGATTTAAGTCTTGAAATGAGAATTAAATTGTTTCACTAGAAAGGCAGATGGTAGCCTTCAGCTCTGAGATGAAGCCTTAAGAAGCATTGCCTGCACAAGTTACGTTTTACTGAGTAGACACAGCAGTCTTGACAAGAGTAACTCATAAGGTCTGGAAAAGTGTAATCCTTTCTGATCCTCTTGAAAGAAGGGAATTTTGAAGTTGTTTCAAGGCAGATTTATGGGTTGCTGCCTTGAAGTAAAGGCTGGTTTTGAGAATCTCCGTAATGTTTAGCTCAGACTGGAGCTCAGAACTCAGTGTTCTAAAACTTTTGTCTTGAGTCAGACCAACTGTTTGATTTTGTTCTTGAGTGATTATCTTCTAGTTGTTGCTTGAGTTGCTTTTTTCATTAGGTGCTACTGACATCAGATAAAGCTGCAGCCAACTTCTCAGACCGTTCCTTGTTAAAGAATCTTGGTCACTGGCTGGGAATGATTACACTGGCTAAAAATAAGCCCATCTTGCACACGGTGAGCTTCTGTTTTGCTTGATACAAACCGGTATATTGTTAGGCAGCAGCATAGGCTGTTTGGGAAGTTAAATCACCAAGATGGAGGAAGTAATTCTATGTAAAAATACGTGTATGGAATTCTTTGTGTTCAAAAGAATAACTGATCCTTAGCAGTCCGTAAAATTCAAGGACTGTCTTGACTGAAGTTTGCCATTATATCATATAAGGAAATAGCATGTAAGTGGTATTTTTATGGTGTTCTTGGTGTTTTCTCTGCCCTCTTCCACTTATCAGTCGTTAATGGTATTTTTCAGGATTTGGATGTGAAATCACTGCTACTGGAAGCATATGTTAAGGGACAGCAGGAATTGCTTTATGTAGTACCATTTGTTGCCAAAGTCTTAGAATCCAGTGTCAGGAGCGTGGTAAGTGACTTTGTGCTGGCACAGTTATTGTTTGACTGGCAAAATAAGCATTGCAGAAATTAACTTTTATTTTTTACAAAATGAAAGCTCATGAAACTTCTTGAGGGGGAGGAGAGAGATCAGGGCTTGAAGTGTGAGCTCTGTTGAAGTGAGAGAAAGTATGTGGGTTGTGCATCTTTTTGCAGTTTAAACAAATGTTGGCTGAACCGAATTGTGGTATCCCCAAACAGAACTCCATTGAGAAATGGAAGGATGCCATCAAAGGGGTTATAGGATCTCTTTATAGTTTACTTCCCTCCACCCTTGACATGCCCCTCTTCTCCCTGATCAGCTCCTCGCTGTTGTGCTTGGCTGAACAGCTGATCTCAGAAGGACCAAGTCATTGTTTTTCCAGTTGAGTGTTCAGCTTGATTCTTGGATCTAGTTTCACTCAGAATACTAAATTCAGCCCTAATTGCAGCTCTACAAACTACACTTTTCAGTACGCACACATAGCTGTGCTTCAAAAATTCCCAGTTAGAAATTAGCTAAACCGTTCAAGAATTTTTGTTTAACGCTGCTCCATTTTCTCTTGCAGGTCTTCAGGCCTCCAAACCCGTGGACAATGGCCATTATGAATGTTTTAGCTGAGCTACATCAAGAACATGACCTAAAAGTAAACTTATTTTTCTTTTCTATGCCTACTGAGCATGAGGTTTTCCTGACATACTAGTCAAGATAGATGTTGTGTAGGACCAAATTGAACTTCTTGCTTTAGTGTGGGGAGAACTGGGCATTGCTAACTTAGTAGAACTTGGATGAAACTCTACTCCTGTGAGGTTAGCGTGAATGTGCAAGATGCCTGTTTAATCCTCAGTCACTATCCAAGTCTTTAAAAAAAAAAAAAAAAGATGGGGGGAGGGAGATCAGTGGATTAGGTTGGGAAGCATGGTAGTTGAGCAGCCAGTAAATGTTTCAGGTTTTTTCCTTGTGACATAACCTAAACTAGACTTGTTGTACAGTTGAATCTGAAGTTTGAGATTGAAGTGCTCTGCAAGAATCTTGCATTAGACATCAATGAGCTGAAACCTGGAAGTCTCCTGAAAGATAAGGATCGTCTGAAAAATCTGGATGAGCAGCTCTCCGCTCCAAAGAAAGATGTGAAGCAGCCAGAAGAGCTACCACCCATCACAACAACTAGTAAGTACATTTCAGGTAGAACTTAGAACCACTCTGTACAAGGTTTAACAACACAGGCTGTGCTATTGCAGAGAAGAATGTGAAGCCACCTACCCTGTTGTAATATTGCTGAGTGCTTAGGAACACTTAGATGTTCCTGTAATAGATGCAGGCATACAGAATTTGGAGACGAGAAAGGAATAGAAGCCATCCTGAGGACTAATTTTGCGTGTGCTGTGTGTCACTACCCTTCAGAAGGGACTAGAAGCAGGAAGATCTGTTAATGAGAGAGCAGGGTTTAAACTACATTGTAAAAAGCAGCTCTGCTAAGATGTACTGAAGTTAGTTTGGTACTAGTCATTGCAGAAATGGGGGAAAAAAAGTTACATTTAGGAGGCTTCATGAATAAACTGCAAATCTTTGTTTCTTAATCCATTTCTGGTTTAAATGAGAGGTAGATGCTTCCGTTATGGTTCAGTAATGGTTCAATATAAACATTTTTGTGTTCTATAGCTGCTTCTACAACTCCAGCTACCAGCACCACTTGTACAGCCACGGTTCCTCCACAGCCCCAGTACAGTTATCACGACATCAACGTCTATTCTTTAGGAGGGTTGGCTCCACATATTACCTTAAATCCTACGGTAAGTGTTAGAGCTGGTAGAAGTTCAAACTATTCTGTAGAGTGTTGCTTCTCAGAAGTAATAGGGAGGATGAACACTAACAGATAATCAGATGGAAAATTTTGGGGGTTATTAGCAGTAGCTATTAACTACTAGACTCTCAAGTAATCTTTCACTGTGACATATATGTTAATATCTGATTTAATTCTGGCAATAAGTGTCAGTTGGGATAGTTGCTCACAGGACTTAAGCTTAAGGAGAGCTTCCTTGGTCTTTTTTACCAGTCAGTGTTCAGCTGCAGCTTTGGAAGAAAGCCTGGCAAGTGTTGCAGTTTCAGAATTACTGAGTAGATGTTGTAATAGCTGCATGTGGAACACAGGAGCGCCACGCTGTACGTGATCTGTGACAGTATGGTTAAAATTGGTTTGAAAAATGTGACTAGGGTAGGTGATATTCTGGTGTACTGTTCTGACGTAACTTTCCTAACCCTCCTCTAGATCCCGCTGTTCCAGGCCCACCCCCAGCTGAAGCAGTGTGTACGGCAGGCTATCGAGCGAGCAGTGCAAGAGCTCGTCCATCCTGTGGTTGATCGGTCCATTAAGATTGCCATGACGACGTGCGAACAGATAGTCAGGAAGGACTTTGCGCTGGATTCGGAGGAGTCACGGATGCGTGTGGCCGCACACCATATGATGCGGAACCTGACTGCCGGGATGGCCATGATAACCTGCAGGGAACCTTTGCTCATGAGCATAGCTACCAACCTGAAGAACAGCTTTGCTACTGCACTGAGGGTAAGAGTTGTGTTGTCAGAAGCTTATTTCCAACTTCACAGGAAGTGTAGACACCCAGCATTAGCAAATCAGTTCTTCTCAGTGTAGATTTGTTGATTAACATTACATGGCTTAACTAGTGTGGAGATTAATTTAGCAGACAAGTCTCGTGACTTGTGGAATTACAATGGGAAAAACTGCTTACAGCTCATGTCGTGTAGTCTTCAACCTGTAAGGTGGGCATCACGACATTGCCTGCGAGCTCCCTGAGCTGTTTGCTCCCGTGTGCTGTTGAGTTTGATCACATCATGGAAGCTTTCAAGTGCTTATCTTTCTATGGCTTTTAAGATAGAAAAGCTAGAATGGGGAGGATTGAGTTGATTCTGGGTCTTTCTGGTGGTGGGTTGTCTCAGTATGCGTGTATGCTTCAGGTAGATTTCATTCAGTTCTGCTGTTAGCAGATTAGTAAAGATTGTTCTGAACAGCTTTTTAACTCACTAACGTTTTTAGAGGATATCTTCAAGTCTTTTGATGAACAAGAAGAGTTTGAGCCGAAGAGGTAGCTTTCCCCTCCTGGCTAAATGGAACGTGGTTCATGAACTGCTGGTCGGAACAGCAGCTGCAACCCAGAAAACTTGTGCTTGCAATCAGTGTCACAGCAGACACAGAGCAGAGTATCTTGGAAAGATCAAGACTTCACTAGCCTTTCAGGGATTAAAAAGAAGTTGAAGGACTGCCTACCTCTTAAGGGTGTGTCACTATTGCCCATCTCATGGGGAATGAAAGTGGGAAGGTCCTTTTGCAATGGAGTTGCTCACTTGCATTATAAAACCTGCCCTCTTGAGCCAGTTTAAGGTCTGAAGAGAGTACAAACTGTAAGTACAGGATGGATAGTCTGCCTCAAACCCTGTTGACCCTTCATATTCAGAGCTTTAAGCAACCTGATTGCTGAGATCAAGAGCTGGTTGCTTTCTCCTAAGCAGCAAGCTTGGGCTATGGATGGTGTAGCACAGATGCATGACAAGTTCATGACTCGTGCTATCAAAATTAAACACAAGTTAAGGATGGGATAGTACTGCTTTAATGCGGGAGCTGAGCCGGGGGCTGCTGTTAGCACCTTTGTTAATTAATCAGAGTTTGGCTGTCAAGGTAGTAACCATAAGAAAAAGAACCTCTGTTAAGAGGGGCATAAATACTTTGTTGGTACAAAGTGCTGCTGTAGTTCATCAGATCTGACCGCAGTTCAGACGGAGGCAATTGGAGAAATGCTGTTTGGTTTTTTTTTGGTGGTATGAGAAGGCAGGGAGATGAGAAGTTGTGGAGGCGGGGTGAATGCAGACCAGTGGTGTTACAGCTGTGCACATCTACCAGGTTCACCTGTACATGTTCTTCAGTGGCATAAGTAATTAAAGCTTTGTGGAAGACTTAGTGCCTAGGGTATTGTATGTTTGCAGGATGTAGGGAATTATGAAAATGTAGCACCGTAGTAGTCCCTTGAAGATGTATGGTATTTATACAGATCCAGTTGTAATCCAATGTAGCTTTCTTATGGCATAATTACACAGCACACTGTGTTGCAGAAGAGTGCTGTACAAGACATCTTAAAAATTCGCATTTGGCTTACCACATGTGGTGGGTTAATGAGGCAAGGATTTCTTTTATTTGAAAGAATTAGCATAGTTTTCAGAAAATAATGAAATGAGGTAGATCTTAATGGGAAAGGAAATCCAAGGAGATTGGCGAGTTTGCATCTATACACGTATTCCAACGGAAGTTGCTGCTTTGCACCCTGGAAAATAGGTCCATCTGTTCAGTTTTCTCTTAAAGCAGACTCCTGGGGAAAGGAAAAATCTGTATCAGAAAGGGAACCCACTGAAAAATGCTTAGGATTACTGTTTTGCATTGAGGCACCCTTATATCTTCTGATCACAACCTCGGAGGCGGAAAAACCTTTAGGCCTTGATGCAAGGGTTTCTCCTCTACAGATCCTCTAGGATCTGTAGTATAAGCTTCAGTCAGACTCTGGAGGTAGGCTGGTGGGAAGGAAGGGGAACCTCCTGCTGTTTGTTCCTTGTTGAACGTCTTCACTGTCTTCTTGCCTGCATGTTTTATTCAAAGCTATGCAAAAACAAATTATTGAGTATTCTGTGCCAAGACAGCACATTTCTAAGAGTGTTTCTTCTTAGTGCTGGCGTTCTGTACGTGCAGCGGTGCAGATTTTATGACTGGCTATACACTGGGAAAATGTACAGCTTTCGCTGATTGTCCTGCTTTTCAATAGGCAGCCTCCCCACAACAGAGGGACATGATGGAGCAAGCAGCTGCCCAGCTAGCGCAGGACAACTGTGAGCTAGCGTGCTGCTTTATCCAGAAGACAGCTGTGGAAAAGGCAGGCCCTGAAATGGACAAGAGGCTAGCAACTGTAAGTATGCGAGTGCTGCCTTTTGAAAGGTTTTTATGTGTTCGTATGCATCCAGATTCAGTGTCTGAAATCCAGTGTGTTTGGCTTTCTTCCCCAGGAATTTGAGCTCAGAAAACATGCTAGACAAGAGGGTCGTCGGTACTGTGATCCTGTTGTGTTAACTTACCAAGCTGAACGGATGCCAGAACAGATCAGGTTAAAGGTGAGGATATTAACTGAGCTACCTGCTGATGCTGCTCTTCCTCTCCTGATAACAAAGAGTGGTTGATGCAGCTTCAGCCGAGCAATTCTGCATGGTCTAAGAGCGGAGCTGCTGTTAGCTTGATTAGTAATGGAAACACATTCATACACTCTTCCAGAATAAGTGTTCATATCTTCCTCAATTCCCTGAGGAAGTTGTCTTTCCTTCTCTGCTATTCCTTACATTTCAAAGATCACTAGTCTGTTTTGTTGTCTCCTATATACTTTCTTCCTTTTAAAGGGCATACTTGTGGTTCCAGAGCATTTCTCTTGTGCCTCTGAGAAGCATGAGGCCAGTATTCAGTTCTTTCTGTTTCTGGGAATGAGTTGCAGTTGTCTGGGAAAATCCTCTGGTTAGGTGGTGTGGCAGGAGGGATATGGCCTCCATGCAGAGCAGCAGAGCCTTACTTCCTGATGTCTAGGTCACTCTATATGTGAATGTGACAGAGGAGCTACCTGTCACACAAACAAGTAGCCCTTGTTCCTTACTGCTATGGTGCTTAGCAGTGAGATTAATGCCTTTTCTTTTTATTGCAAAGGTTGGAGGTGTGGACCCAAAACAGCTGGCTGTTTACGAAGAGTTTGCACGCAATGTCCCTGGCTTTTTGCCTACCAATGACTTAACTCAGCCTACAGGATTCTTGGCTCAGCCTATGAAGGTAGAGTTTTCTAATTAGCTTGAGTACCACGGCCCTTTTGGTGAATGCTGCAGAACTTGTGTCCTTTGATGGAAGACTAGTAAGAGTCAGGCCTTTGTATTGCTTGGGAATACTGGTTGAAAGGTTTGTTCGTTTTAAACTAATGGCAACGTAAAGCTGTTCTTACACCCAGTCTTAGTTATTGTTGGTTGTTTTTTGTAACATAGACTGGGACAACATCTTCAACTTAGTAATACTATTTCTAGTTTTTAATAGCAGTGAAAAGTGTTTGGAGTTCAGGTTACTTTGGGGGAAGGTCATGTATGGCAAGCACTGACTTTGAGATTACAAACGGGTGTTTGAATGCATACTTCGTTTTAGGTACTGCTAAAATTGTTTCCTAGTTATTTCTACAGCTCAATTTGCCCATATTTGTGTGTTTAAAATGCCAGCATAAACAACCATATTACTGTAGAAAACTACATTCTGGGCGCTATGATTTCTGAAACAGAAGAGACGAGCAGTGTTTGAGTTTCAAAATATGGTCCTTGCAAAAATCACTCATTCCTACCTTCTCTTAAGCAGCAAGCTTGGGCTACAGATGATGTGGCACAAATCTATGACAAATGTATGACAGAACTGGAGCAACACCTGCAGTCCATTCCACATACCCTGGCCATGAATCCTCAAGCTCAAGCACTGCGCAGCCTCTTGGAGGCTGTAGTAGTGGCTCGTAACTCCCGTGATGCTATCGCTGCGCTTGGGCTGCTGCAGAAGGTGAGTGTTAACAATTTTCTTGTTACAGCTCACCTCAGGTTTATTGCTCACCGGTTGTAGATTGACTTGCAGTGACTGTATCTTCGTGCATGCTGCGGAGCTTGCTTGGTGAATGGTATTAGACAACCTCCCTCTTAGGAAATTCAGTAAATAATTCAGTAAATAAAACTGGAAGAGGGCTGGGTTGTTCTCTTGGTACGATACGTGCTCTGGCCAAGCTGCTGCTGGAAGAAGTGGGTACAGCATCCTGGGATTTAGGGGAGTTTTGCCCAGAGATGTGGCAAGTAGAGAACTGTTGCAGTCAAGAATAGTCTGATTTCAGGATGATTTGGAGTCTAATAAGACACTTGAACAGCCCTTGTTAGTGGGTAGTATTGAACGTTGTACTGGATTTATAGCAGTGCACTTTTGCTTTGTATTTTGCAGTAACTAAGTACGTGCTCATCCAGCTGCTCACTCACTCCACTCTTGTGGGACAGGGAAAAAATAAAGGGAAAGCAAAATGACTTGTTCACTGAGTTAATGACAGCTTAATAGAGAAAGCAAAAGCTGTGTGCACAAACAAAGCAAAAAAAGAAAAAGTCGCTTCGTCCCATCAGCACGCAGATGGTTAGCCACTTCCTGGAAAGCAGGGCATCAGCGAGCGTACTGGTTGCTTGGGAAGGCAAACATCATAACCATGAATGTCTCCCCCTAATCATCCTTTCCCTAAGCTTTTATTTTAGAGCATGATGTCATACATCCTGGAATATTCCTCTGGTCAGTTGATGCCAGCTCTGCTGGCTGTGTACCTTTCCAGTCTCTTGCGCACTCCCAGCCTACTCGCTGTGGGGGATGCAGAGCAGGAAGGAGAGCCTTGGTGCTTTGCACAGACTGTTCAGCAACTGCCATAACATTGTTGTCAACACTGTTTCAGCAACAAATCCAAAACACAGCACCATACAGGCTGCTCTGAAGAAAACTAACTCCATTCCAGCCAGAGTTAGTAAACTACCAGCTGGGGAGTGGTGCAGTGAGCTCTGCGACGTGAACTGGCATCAAAGTCTGTGTAGTAACTAGTGTAGAACATAGTGACAGATGCGGAGGAAGATCTGTTGGAGAACAGTGGAAAGACAATGAGCTGTCTGCACGAGGATCCAAGAACAGTAGCAAAATAAAAGTAACTGGAAGCTGGAAACCATTTCAGTGGAAGCTCTGTGTTCTTGACTTAGTGTTGGTACCTATTTGAAGGATTTAGTCCCGACTAGGACTTGAACAGGTGAATTTTGCTTTCCCCTATAAAGGACTTCCATTTCATATAGATTACCACCGGTGCATCAGAGCGCTGCAGCTCTTTGTCTAAAGAATCTGAAAGGTGACCTCTGTCAGGTTCTGCATGACCTCTTTCATGCGGTTTTCCATGAGCCATGTGCAGAACAGCTTGTTAGGAGGCTTTGACTTGCAGAAGCTGCAGCACAAACTGATGTGGTTTTTCATACCGCTCGAGTGCGTATATAAAGCCAGTGGGGCATAGAGAGACCATGGGCTTGTTTGTACAGGGAATGTGGAGGTGCTGTAACAGCTGGTAAAATCTGTCTTATCAGCAGGGTCAGTGCAATGACTAAACTGTAGCTTTTTACCTAACCGCTGAATCTTCTGGGGGTAGTTGCTGCTGATCTGGTTTGTGTAAGATTTGGAAGAGGACTTGGTTTTTCCTCTGCTAACAGGTTGCATCTGTTCTAGGCTGTAGAGGGCTTACTGGATGCCACCAGCGGGGCAGATGCAGACCTCCTGCTTCGCTACCGTGAGTGTCATCTGCTTGTGCTGAAGGCTCTGCAGGACGGTCGTGCATATGGATCTCCGTGGTGTAATAAACAAATTACTAGGTCAGTTATAAGACAATAGGAGGATGGATGTAGCTTTCCTCATCTTTTGGGAGTTACTGTGTTATTTTTGAATCACTTGCCTGTTAATGTTTTGTGTTGATGCAGTTTGGGCAGAAAAGTAATCTTTTTAATGTTAAAAGTAACGAGATCTCTTGTTAATGCAGCTTCCTCCTAAAACATGACAGGAATCCTTCATAGGATGAAGCATTAGAGGCGCTCTGTTTTTTCTCATTTTATATGGAGTCTCTCTACATGCTGTCACAAACTAGATGACGTGGTGTATGCCTGCAGCAGAAGCACTAGTGCTTTAGAAGCTGTGCCACTTTGTGCTCAGAAGAAAAGCTGCTTATACCGAATAAACTGAAGCTCTTGGAGGGCTGTCCTGGCCAGTAGTGCAGGGCAACAAGTGCTTGAGACTTGACTGTTCCTGAACTGAAATGTTACATTAAATAATCCTCTACAAGAGGCTTCTTTTGGAGCTAAGTAATGGATTGCAGTGGATTGCAGAGATTCTCAAATGTTAGATTTGGGTTGCTTCACTTAAACTCTGTAGTTTGAGTACACTTGTCAAAAGAAGTCAAATTTTTCCAGGTGCCTGATTGAATGCAGGGATGAGTACAAGTACAACGTGGAAGCTGTGGAGCTGCTAATCCGCAATCACCTTGTTAACATGCAACAGTACGATCTTCACTTGGCTCAGGTAAAGAGAACGTGCGTTCTTGAAGGGGAAAAGTTACGGTCAGTTCTTCCTAAGACTTGTGGTTGAACTTCAGTCTTAATGCCTTTTTCCTTTTGGCAGTCAATGGAGAATGGCTTGAACTACATGGCTGTAGCGTTTGCCATGCAGTTGGTAAAGATCCTGTTGGTGGACGAGAGAAGCGTCGCGCATGTTACGGAGGCAGACCTGTTCCACACAATTGAGACACTTATGAGGATTAATGCTCATTCCAGAGGAAATGCCCCGGAAGGGTGAGATTGAAATACTGTGCAATATATTACTTCTCTTGTGTGCTCACTTATGATTTGAAATGTTACCTAGACCGTGTCTAGTATCATTAAATCATACAGCTTTAAACTTCCTCTGTGGCTGCAGTCCAGTGTTAGTTGACATGGTTTTGTTGTTCTAATGACACACTGAAGTAATCGCTCAGATTTTTTGTCAAAATAGAGGCGGCTGCAGCGTGACTTCAAACTGAATGCTTGCACAGGAAAATTTCTCTGTGCGCTGTGCTCCAAAGTACCATGGTACTGTGAGAAACTTGCTTGAATTCCTCCTTTTATTTCAAATTCAGGCAATATTGTGTTATCTTTTTAAATTTTAAATTTCTTTGTATTAATCTGTTGATCACGAGCAGTTCATCAAATTGGATAACCTTTTTGGTTTCTTCAGACAATTAGAGCCTACAAATCAAGCATCCACTGATCTCACATGGCAAATGTTCCGCACAGGATATGGCAACGCAACTCCAGTGTATTGTTGGTTTGGTTTTTTTTCAGAGCTTGCATGACTTCAGTGTTTTGTCTTTCCTCATAAATATGTCTGCTTTCAGGACTTAGTCTACTATTCCAGTGAGGACCGGAAGATCCAAAAAAAAAAAGGCTATATGTTTGTGGAATTTGTTTTCTTTTAACCATATTTGACTGAGCTTTCAGTTCTTGTACCCTCTCAGAACGGGAAGAAAGAATTCTAACCTGGCTCCTGCTCTGGTCTGTTGCATTAGATTACCCCAGCTGATGGAAGTGGTCCGATCAAACTATGAAGCCATGATTGACCGTGCTCATGGAGGTCCCAATTTCATGATGCATTCTGGAATTTCCCAAGCCTCTGAGTATGATGATCCGCCAGGCCTGAGGGAGAAGGCAGAATACCTGCTGAGGGAGTGGGTGAACCTCTACCATTCGGCTGCAGCGGGCCGCGACAGTACCAAAGCATTCTCTGCGTTTGTTGGACAGGTAGAGCTTTTGGAAAGAAAGGTGCTTTTTATTCAACATAAGTAGGGTGTGATGCCCTCCATTTTAAAGCAGTGTTATAACCAATGCTAGACATCCTTCTGAAACTATCAAAATTCTGTCTTCCTTTGATGGTGAAGTTCTGTAGAAACCCTTCAGCAGATAAGGTTCTTCTTTAGATGCTCTGGCAACAAGCTGTCAGTTCAAACCATACATACTGGGATAAGTCTGGTAGGATAAGGAATTCAAGTGAGGCTTTTGGCAGCAGTTCTCACATGCTCTGTGTAATGAAGCTTGACTAATGGTGCTCCTTGCAATTAAGAATATAAGCTCTTGATGGCCTGCAGAAGTAAATCATTAGTAGAGACACAAGTGAGTTGTTTCAGCCCATGTGAACAAGGGGAATCCTTTATTTAACTGGAATCATTGGAGAGGAGAAACTTGAAATTTCATTAGCTGGAGTGGCACCTAAATTTAAACAGCCAACCCCTCCAGCATTTTTGCTCCAGGGCGTCTTAACAGCACACCACACACACATCATCCAGGTGTGACTGGGAAGAGACGCACTCAGTAACCCAGCACGTGGGGTAACAAACTACCTGCAGTCATCTTCCCAAAAATATGTTCCTAGCAGCTCCTTGATTGCAGCTGCAAGGAAGCACCCAATTTGTTCTATTTGTATTTGGTTCCGTTTTAAAATTCGGTGCTGCTACCACAGAAATGCCAGATTTTGCCAATAATCAAAAGCAGTTCAAGCTATGAATTAAGCATAAAGATCTTGACTGTTGCAGTGATTTTTTTTGCCTAGTTTCCTTGTGTACTGGCTTGTAGCTACCTTTCTGTTGGTCTGATTCCTCCTGTATAGCATCCTTTCTAAATGTTTTTAATGGATCTTGTGTTATTACTGGCTTCTTCAATTTTTCTTCTGTTAGGTCCCAGGTCCCATTTCATTTCATTTTGACCTCTTTTTTTGTACCATAAAGTATGCTCATAAACTATACTTCAATATAGTATAGTCATAATACTCAGTGCACTTTTGTCCTGCTTCAGTCTTTTGCCGTATTTGTCTGCTTACCTTTTGTAAGTTTAACCAAAATATATGAAACTGCAGTATTTATAATTTTTTTCCTTGCAGGTGACAGATGTGGGTTTTAAGTGTTTTGTAATAACTGCATTAAAAACAAAGTTTTATTACTGGACATAAATGACTTAACACCTCCTAGAGGAGCCAGATTGCTTTCTTTCCATTAGCTCTTAGGGCAAGAAGGAGCATACGGCTTTGAAGGCAGATATATGAATTGCCTTTTATTTAAAAAAAAAAAAAAAAAGCTTCTCCAGAAATACTAGAAGTTCTCTAAGTCAGTGACTGTGCTGTTTATATAGCTTCATGTTTGTGCAGTACGAGTTTGGAAGTGAGATACTTTACACAAAACTCAGAGGCTTCCTGTAGTTCAATTTTGGTTTCATTTTGTCATTTTGATGGCTTTAATGCTGTGGGTAACAGGTCTCTTTTGATACGTATATTATTAAAAACCAATCCCCACAAAAGGGCCAAAAAAAAGCCACCATGCCCAGTCATTCTCTTCATGTGATGTTCCTGTAATGAAAGCTTATTGCCCCAATGCGGTTAGCTCCTCCAGAGTGTTGCTACATGACAGTGATGGTTACTGAGCCGGTAGCCGAAGTCTGCCCTTCCCACAGCTTGTGCTTCCGTGTGGGCTCCTTGAGGCCTGGCAGACCGAACTGCTGCTGCCTCTCACCTGCTTCATGCAAGGTTGAGTGCCGGTAGCAGAACTGATACTGAAGTAGGCTTCTCAGCTCTGCTGCTGATTGAAAAGATGTAGGATCAAAAGACTATTTGGGAGTAAACGTCTCTGCTAGAATTGTGGTGCCACCATCAAGTTGTGTTGAAAACTTTGAACTTGGGGAAGAGTAGTGGAGAAGGCTTGCTACTTAGCACCTGAGAGCATGGGAAAAATTAATTCTCCAGGCAAGGTGGGCGCTATGTAAAGCGTTTGTTGTTTGAAATAAGTTGTAAAATGAACTTCTTGCGTTTGTGGTTCTGAGGGTTTTTCCTTTCCCTGATAGATGCACCAGCAAGGAATCCTGAAAACGGATGACCTGATCACCCGCTTTTTCCGTCTTTGCACCGAAATGTGTGTTGAAATCAGCTATCGTGCTCAGGCTGAGCAACAACACAATCCTGCTGCCAACCCCACTATGATTCGAGCGAAGTGCTATCACAATCTGGATGCCTTTGTGCGACTTATTGCACTGCTGGTGAAGCACTCTGGAGAGGCAACCAACACCGTTACAAAGATCAACCTCCTGAACAAGGTTTTGAACCGTTTTTGTTGTCCTTGCAGTTGAAGTGCATAATGGTGTTTTCCTTTGCTGATGTGAAGTGTAGACTTAATGAGGGCTACTGATAAAATACCAGA
This sequence comes from Cygnus olor, assembly GCF_009769625.2. NCBI lineage: Eukaryota > Metazoa > Chordata > Aves > Anseriformes > Anatidae > Cygnus > Cygnus olor. The sequence goes on along the minus strand of NC_049180.1, from coordinate 12,739,152 downwards.
TGAGGACTTGAATGTGTTGGTCATTGAACTGATAAATGGAGTGGAATATCGGGATGCCAAGTCGCTTTCTCATTCACAAAGATTTCTATCAGACCTGAAAGTCACCTTTGTTACCTTGAAATGGAAAAGTCAGCTGCTGAGGTCTTGAGCTGATGTTCTGAGCCATTAGAAAGTGTGGTTTGATGTTGGTAACTTCCTGGGTCCTGCCTTTTTTCTTTTTATTTTTTTAATTTTTGAGGGCCTTCCCTATATACTCTTACACTACTTGGCTTATAGCTAGGTGGTCGTAGGTAGCGAAGACCTTTCAACAGTGCTCAATTAATTGCTGTGATCTACACAACAGCAAAGCGTGGTGCTTGGTGGCTGCTGATGTGGACTGTAGTGTTAACTTAGAACTGGAATTTTTGCTTTTTATTAGAACCGATTTCTTCTGATGGTTAAAGCGTTTGTGTGATCTGACCTGAAGAGTAATTCTTGCCATTGCCACTGAAATATATTGATCTCTTCAGGTCCTTGGTATTGTGGTGGGAGTTCTTCTACAAGACCATGATGTTCGGCAGAGTGAGTTTCAGCAGCTTCCTTACCATCGCATTTTCATCATGTTGCTGTTGGAATTAAATGCTCCTGAGCATGTGCTTGAAACCATCAACTTCCAGACACTCACAGCTTTCTGGTACGTATTTGAGAGTGGCCACAGTGCTCCTCTTTTCCTGGTAGGGTCAAGATTTTTCACCTGAAGGCTGATCTGACTGTTCCTTTGTGGTGGCTTTATCACATTCAGAATAACTGGTTCTCCTATAGACTGTCCACTTGCTTGTTTTAAGGAAAATCACTGGTAAAACCAAGATGCTAAAATGCCTTGCTTTTAGGGCTGTGTTTGTTTTCTCTCAATGTTATGAAAAGCAATCTTATTGCTGTGCACCTTCTAACCTGCTCTAACTTTTCTTTCAGTAACACATTTCACATCCTGAGGCCTACAAAAGCTCCAGGTTTTGTTTATGCCTGGCTGGAACTGATCTCCCATCGGATATTTATTGCAAGAATGCTGGCACATACACCACAGCAGAAGGTGTGGCTGCAATTTATCTTTTCTGAATTAAAAAGCTCACCCAGAAGGATGCCTATCTGGTGTGGTGCTGTTTCACATCTCTTGAAGTGTGCACTAGCATGGCTGTTCTGTTTTTGTCGTCTTCCACATTCACAGTAACCTAACTGCATGGAGGAGAGGCTTTATATCAATAAAGTATTGAGTAGAGGGTGACTGGAATTTAATAAACGTGACTTTGTCAAGTCTGGAAGAGCTCTGTAGTCTAGACTGCATACTGTCATCTCAGTATGGCGTGTTGAGTGTTTGGGAAACACTCATAGCATGTGATGTGCAGCTGCGCTCCTTGAAGTGAGCGGTGCTGCCATCCCTGATAGAGCTAGCAGTAGGACTTAAACTTGGGATCCATGCTGATATGAACACCAACCTAATTATGGCTTTGAACTTAAAATGGCTACTCTGTTGCACATTTACTACCTGCTGTTTTTTTCTTGACAGGGTTGGCCTATGTATGCCCAGTTACTGATCGATCTTTTCAAGTACTTGGCTCCTTTCCTTAGAAATGTGGAACTCACCAAACCTATGCAAATTCTTTACAAGGTAAAAAATATACATCAGCTAATAGATGCTACTTCCAACCAAAGCCTGAAAATAGGGTTGAATTGGAATGGAAAACATACTCTGGTAGCAAAATAGCATTTACTGTTCTTTTATGGAATATTTCTTAGTTAAATAGAAATCTGTTATGGGACAGAAACAGGCTATACCTGCCTAGATTGGTGTCTTTCTATTAATGTTAACCATATGACGTAGATGATTTTGCAAGCTCTTGGGCAGTTTCAACAATTAGGAACCTCTTTTATAGCCACTCTATCTGGTTTTGCAGGGCACTCTGCGTGTGTTGCTGGTCTTGTTGCATGATTTCCCAGAATTTCTTTGTGACTACCACTATGGGTTCTGTGATGTGATCCCACCCAACTGTATTCAGCTAAGGAATCTGATCCTGAGTGCCTTCCCACGGAACATGAGGCTTCCAGACCCTTTCACCCCCAATCTAAAGGTAGGACTTATTTTCATGAAGTTGGAAACGGGAAACTTTTATGCTCCAAATTCTTTTTCTCCAGTTATTTTGGCAGAGGCTGTGAACGTTTGTTTGTTAACAGTTTAACTGATACTTGAATTAATGCAGCCATTCGCAATGTAAGCCACATAGCAGCTGGCAGAACTGCATTTTTTTTAAAGCACGTAGGTTTCAGTTACGTTTGTAATGCTCAATGTTTGACAGTTTCCATACAGAGGTGGATGCAGTCCTCATCCTGTAGAACAGCGGTACAAAACTCGTTGCAGTTGAAAGCATAAAGCCTCCCTCCGCTGGCTTGGCTTCACTAGTAACAGAAGATACTTAACTTTTCTGCAAAACCTGTGCAGATTCAGCCTGTAAGGACAGAGTGCTGAGGCTTGTATTACCCGAGAACTGTATCAATGAGAACCAAGCTTTTGTATGGAAGACGGGGGGGCTTTTCCCTTTCTGAAAGGAGACTGACTTCATGCCCCTAGATCTGACTTGGCATGTGGTCTTGGAGCTAGGGCATCTTTATCATTTCAGCACCTCATTTGTCACTGGAAAACAGGCTACTTAAGCAGTCTTTGCAGCTTTGTTTTGAAAGTCCAGCTAATAGTTCTTGTCTCAGTTTTGTTCAGCACATGTCGAGTTGAACATTTCATGCTCTGCAGGATGTGGGGGGCCTGTAGTTCAGTTCAGTAATTGTTAAAGAGTTACTGTGTCCAAGCACTAATCAGAAGTACTCTTTAAATGAGAAACAAATGCTGTCATATCGTAAAATAATGAGATAAAATACTATTCTGAAGCAAGCTGCTTGCATAATGAGGAGAGATTTTGAGAAGTGTTAATGTAATTAAATGTTTGGGCGTACGCCAGTCTCCTAATCATGGAATGATTGTGGCAGCATGAACTTTCTCACACTGCTTTGACATTGCCCTGTTTTTTGTCTTTGAGTGATGCAGGCTGATGGGAGTGAAGCTGCAACACTCCTTCAGCTAGCTCTTGTTGAGACTGAAGAAGGCTATTCTTGACTGACAGGGATGTTTGTACTTTTTTCAACTGCCAAACCATCTTGAGTGTAGATGAGGGAGACTTGAAAGGCGGTGACTGAACTCCCCCATGGCCTTCCCAATTGAATTCTTCTGTCTTCCACTCTCACTTCTGAGATAGTCATCTGAGAAGTTTGCATGCTGAAGAGACCAAGCTACTTCTGAAATCTGCAAAAGTCTAGTGTTTCCTTCTTACTGCTCATAGGAAAAACCTATCACCAGCAGTAGTTGATGTAATAGCACTTACCTGTTGTTATAATTTGTTCCTTTACGAATTGTTTATGCTTTAGCTGACTGGCTTTCCTCTTAACAGGTGGACATGTTAAGTGAAATTAATATTGCTCCACGAATACTCACCAATTTCACTGGAGTGATGCCACCTCAGTTCAAGAAAGACCTGGATTCCTATCTCAAAACCCGTTCTCCAGTTACTTTTCTGTCTGACTTGCGCAGCAACTTACAAGTGAGTGGCTCGGTTCTGAGCATGCTGGATTTAATGAGTAGTGTGAGACAAATGATCTCGTTGGCTGAGTCACCTTCCTTCCTTGCAGGGATTATGTCGGTGTGTAGCAAGCACGTGTTCCAAACAGTAGAAAAGCCTCTGAAAGTGCGCTTCACTGAGTATTTCTTTCCCCAGCCCCCCAGCAGGGTTATTTAAGTCTGATAAGCAGTTTCATCAAGGGGCAACTTAAGAAAACAGGAGTGTTGACTTTAGCAACCCTAAAGCGATCTAATTTAAGAGCAGTTGTTTTTATCTATGTGAGCTGCGAAATGCTTATAGTGAGGTTATCTGAAGCTCTGACTCTTCTGCCTGCGTGTTTCTAGTGCACAACCTTGCAAATCTTAGAGAAGAATGTAGTCAGAGTTGATTGTATCAAGCTTGCTTTTGTCCCCTACCACTGAGTGATAAAGAATTCTGTGGCTTGCATCACATGATTCCAGCGCTGTTTACACAGGCATTGTCTGATATTCAGCATTCTTTAACTCAATTGCAGTCTGGTTTAGAAACTAATTAAATTCTTACTCCAAGTGGTTAGTAGTTCTTGAAGTCTGTGGATCTGCATGATAATGCTTTGGGGGTGTAGAGAAGACAAATTAGCTAAAGCCCAGCTCAGAGCTTTTAGCCAACTCTATGCATTTAGCACATCATGAGGTAAGGCTTATGACAGAACTCAAGACTGAAGTCAGACTTCCTCAGACAATTGCTCCAGCTTGAGCATTCACACAAGCAGTGCGTGTCTGAGGCAGTCTGTGGCACGGCTAGTGAATTCAGATTGCCTTCAGCAGATCTTGTTCTTTCAAGTAGGGAGTGCAAAAATTCTACGTCAGGTCTGTCAACACTTGGGTGCTTTTGAATGTATAACCACTGTATTGCAAAAGGGAAAATGCCAGATTGAATTTGTGGGCATCTAACTATGTTGTCTTCTGTATAACCAAGGCAATCTGGGGGCTGTTGTTGTACATGCTGTACCGTAGGTTACTGAAGGAACATAGAACGTTAATGCTTTTTGTATCTTTCCTATTAGGTATCAAATGAACCTGGCAACCGCTACAACATCCAGCTGATTAATGCACTGGTGCTCTACGTAGGTACTCAAGCTATTGCGCACATCCACAACAAAGGCAGCACACCGTCTATGAGCACCATTACCCACTCAGCACACATGGACATCTTCCAGAATTTGGCTGTAGACCTGGACACTGAAGGTGAGCTGGGAATACTTTTAGTTCATGTCATTTCTAATTTAACAGCACCTTGCTTGAGCTGGGAGAAATGCAGAAGATGATTTCATATAGCTGCTTGTGGATTCACAGTAAGTAGTGCTACATTAGAACACTGGAACACTGAACTCTGAATATGAGAGCAATATTAAAACCAAATGTTGAAAGTGTGCAAGGGAATGAGAGAACAGTTTGATGAAGAGGAAGTGAATTCTTACTGTGCAGGTTGATAGGGTTCTTTAGTTGTTCTTGTTTCTTGAATCTGTATAGGGCAGGCTCACAAACCTCAGTCTTAAGCCCATACGAGTTGTTTCTTTAGTGTGTGTGTGTGGTGTGTAAGCAAAACCATCCATAGTTGCTGTTCCTCCTCTGCAGGTCGGTACCTCTTCCTGAACGCAATCGCCAACCAGCTGCGATATCCCAACAGTCACACCCACTACTTCAGTTGCACCATGCTTTACCTGTTTGCAGAGGCCAACACTGAGGCTATCCAGGAGCAGATCACTAGGTGAGAGGGAATTCAGCTTCTCGCTTTCCTTCCCTGTGTATTTCAGTTTTTTCTTGGTCTAATTGTTCTTATTTTTGGACTCCAGGGTTCTCTTGGAACGACTGATTGTAAATAGGCCTCATCCCTGGGGTCTCCTTATTACTTTCATTGAGCTGATAAAAAATCCAGCGTTTAAATTCTGGAACCATGAGTTTGTTCACTGTGCTCCAGAAATTGAGAAGTGAGTATAACTTAACAACATGACTAAAACAATATATCTGAAGCAGAGGCCGAGTTGTACCTCGAGCTTCTGGTGTTTTGTAGTGGAAGCACTGTTTGCTGCCATAATAGGAGGAAATGCAACCTGAGAGCAGAATGCAAAGGGATTACTGGAAGTCAAGTCAGGCTACTGTGAGAGATGCCTAATTTTTCTTGTCCTGTGTGTGTGGAAGTTTGTTCCACAGTGAAGTTTTAGGTTGCAAAGGGAGGAGACATTGGAGATGCTTTTAAAAGATTGTGGAACTGGGAACAGGGCTGCTGCCAGCCTCAGTACAGAGGGTTCAGAGCAGCCTGCTATATAACACCAGCACTGTTCAAACACTGTTTCTTGGTATCCTAATGGGGACTGAGCTGAGAGCATTGCATTTCCGTGATGTAGTAGCACTGGAGATCAGATCCTGGCCCCTTTGCCCTGGTCAGGGCTTGCTAATTCACATGCAGTGTGAGTTTGCGCACCTACAGCGATGGACATGGCAGTGTGTCAGATCGCAGGTGGCGAGTACCCTTCACACAGCTAATGATGCTCTGCTTCTGTGCTCAGGTTGTTCCAGTCGGTTGCACAGTGCTGCATGGGGCAGAAGCAGGCTCAGCAAGTGATGGAAGGGACGGGTGCCAGTTAGGTGTGCTGCATCTCGTGTGGTAAGCGTGCCGGCCTGGAGGTCCCCGTCCCATCGACCGACAGAAGAATCCGTAAGGCTCTTCCCGACCTTCCCAGCTCCCTCGATTGGGTACATGCAACAGATCCTGGGTGAAAGTCTGTGTGGGCACGTTCCAAAGTTTGAAACAAGTTTTTGACTTTTGGCCAAAATTCAGAAGATGCTGTGAATATCATTTTGAACTAGTGTAAATACAAGGAACAGAAACGTTTGTCTGGACTTTTGGGTTTGTGCAAATTGTGTAAAAGGCAGGTGGGTAACTGGTGCCTGTCCAGCTTGTAATAAAGGGGCAGCTGCTGATGCCAAGCACTTGTCTGGGGCAGACCTCCTTGTCCTGACATTCCCAGACTCCCAAAGAATATTGAAAAGCCAGTTATATTATTATGTAACTTATTTTTTCTTTATGTGGATGGGGGACCTTTAAATCACTAAGTTGTTTTACAAAAAAGGCAGATATGTTTGGAATATGGGAATATTATGGAGTAGGGGGAGGGGTGAGGGAGGGATTTGAGGTTCAGCTTTTCTTTTCCCCCCACCCCCATCAAATGCTGACAGACAGCAAGTGGAGTGGCAGTCAGAGAACGCCTCCTTTCTGTTGGAGAAGACACACCTCAGGCCCTTTGGGAGAGGGTCAGCTGTTTTTAGTAAAGAAACCAGAGACCAGGCCTATAGCTTTTTTTTTTTTCCTCCTGACACTTGTAAATTTTGGAGGGGGGGGGAATAAATCTAGACCTTTCCCTACCCTGTGACCACACAGTATAAGTTTGTTTAAAAAAAAAAAAAACATGCAAAAAAAAAAACAAAAGCAAAGAAAAAAGGACCAATACAGCCCATTTTGTAAGGATTTTGAATGTTTTGTAAAGTATTGGTCCATGTGTTGTATTTTGTAGCCTTTCTAGTTCTTGGGCTTTAGTTCTCCCACTTCTTGTATGTATGCATACTGTAGTTACACATTAAAGTCATGACATGCAGCACGTGCCCCTGTGCTTATTCTCTCCAGTTCCATCCTACATGGCCAGTTGATGTCTTTCAAAGTCTGTTTCCACCCATCCAAAATTTGCAACTTTCCAGTGTATTTCGGACAGTGCCTAGCAAGAGTAACTGGGTTTGCTTCTAAGACTGAGGCGAGAGGGAAAATCTTACGCATAGATAAGGCCTTGTTTTGAAGTGCAAAAGGGAAGGGTGCAATAGTTGTGTGGAGATGGAGATGCTGTAGTTCACGAACAGTTTGTTTCTGACAAAGTTGGGCTGGAAAGGAGACTGCAGTGGAGGGACACAGAGCAAAGGTAGCACACCAGCTTAATTTCTAATTATTTGCTTACTGATAACATGCTCCTTTCAGCAGGCATCTGTGCAAGCTTGCTAGTTAGCTAGGTTAACCTGTAAGAATAGGTAGCTTTAGCACTGCTAATACTCTGCTAATGTTCCTCTAGCCTGTACCATACAACCTAGCAGGTACTATGAAAAGGGATTCACTGCTTCCTTCTTTACACAACACTTCTAGTTAAAACTGGTTGCCTCCTGTTGCATGGGTGGAGAGGTCAGGATTCCCTGCTGAGCTTTAGGGGATTCTCCCTGTCTGTGCTTCTGCTGCACAGCGAGAAAATTACATCCAAGGGACCGCGGAGCCAAACATGCTGGTGGACTGTGGCTCAAGAACTTAAAGGAGTAGTTGCTTACCAGTTCCTACACTTCCCTGGCCTTTGTTTGGCAGGTCAGCAGTTGTGCTGAAATTGGGCATTTTAAAGTTGGAATCATTTTATTTTACAGTATTGAAACTCCTAGCTTGTTCTCCCCTCCTGGTTAGAATACAGTGATTATCAGTAACCAGTTTCGGCCCAAATTTGGTGGGGTTTCTCTGCCATTTAACTTCAGTAAACCATATGTAGAGCTTCTTGGCTTGTCCTGCTGGCTCCTAACACTGGCTGTGCTAAAGCTCAAAGGTCTCTCTGGTTCTGTACTAATGCTGCTGTACACGGCTAGTTCCCTTCCGGCCTTAGGAACTGTTAGGCTGGAGTAAAAGAGTGGAAGGTAGAGCGGACTCGGCCAAGATCCCAACCTGCATTACAGAAAGTTAATTACCTACCTACAGGCGGTAGGATAGAGGCAACTACATCTCATATCCTCTCTTACCAGGTAAGGATCCTGCAGCTGGTACTGTCAAATACCCGTGGTGTCACTCCACAGGGGTTACCAGGGTCCTTGCCAGCAGAGGCCCTGGGTAGAATGTACTCATGTTGACGAAATTAAGGCTTTCTATTCGCTGTGTGCCTAGTTTGAAGTGTAGCCTGCTGTAGGAAGAGCCAAGCCTGGGACTGTGAACAGCCATTATGTTGCACCACTGTAAAAGGGTGGGGGGAAGCACCCTGGGTAATGTTAAAGCACCTTGGCCCCCAGCAGCGCAGTTAGGGCTGTAGCTGACCTTTATACCTGGGCATACAGTCTGGGGTTTGCTGGTTTGCAGTAACAGCAGCAGCAAAGATCTCTTCTAGCTGGGGCTTTGCACTCTGCAGAAGTAGACTGCACTGGGTAAGAAATGTTCTCTCAGAGCAGGGCCTGAGCCTCAGGGACTGTATCAACTGGAGTGCGGGTATCAAATGCTTAACCTACAGCAGCTGCAGACCTGTGACCCTCCTACATGGGGTCTTCTCAAGCCCTTACAGAAGAGCCTTCTACAGAGGTAGAAGCAAACATTGTGCCATACTGAGCCTATATAAGAAACAGAGATGGATGGGCTTATACTTGTAAAATGCTCAGCGTTAAGAAACTATGTATGAAGAGTTGTTTGTTAGCATCCCTACTCTGAACTTACCAGCTAGATTTCTTTCTGCCCTGTTCATCTGGACATGGCTCGGTTCTTGCCTTAAACATGGGATGCTAAATGAGGGAACCCACTTTTTTTATTATGACGGTGTATGTCTGTCTTCCTTAAGCAACCATAAGATCTGGATTTTAAGTCCTCCAGAAAAAGGCAGTAGTTGTGCTCCAGAGCTTTCCCTGTAAGATAAGGCCGCCCAACAATGCTATTGTTGTGCAAGAATTTTTTTATCTTTATGTAGAGGTAGCTGAAAAGCCACAAACCGTGAGGAACAAGTGTGTCCGTATTCAATCTTGGCATCCATTCTCACTGCTGTAGAAGGGAAGGCTGAAGGCTGACCTTCCCTCTACGAGCACAGTTCCGGGCAGTGAGGCTTTTAGCGTACCAGCTCTAGCAGCTGATGCAAGATCCTTTTCTGTCCATAGCGTACATGCAAAGCTTGCTGCTCCCTTCGACTCAGTTTCTCATAAGCTTCCTTTTTTAGCAAGTCCTGGTCTGCTTTCAGGTCTGACCCGTAGGATTCCAGGGTCAGCAGCACACTGTCATAAAGGAGCTTCTTGCAAGGGGTTTTAAGTCTGGAGAGAGCTTCGTTAGAAAGGGTGGAGCTTTCCTCTTCCTCACTGTCGTCTTCCCAGCCATCTTGTTCCTTATACTCCTTGAATTCTTCTTCTGACATGCACAGCACCTGAAATGACGCAGGCAGAGAGACATGTCACTGGCACTGTGAGTGTATCAGGCTTTCCTCCCTAGGGAACTGCAGTCTTAAGGCCACAGGGAGCAGGTGAATTGTTCCTCGGCTGCAGTACAAGTAAAACCAGCTTAGATAGCAGCCCTGCCCATGGCAGGGGGCTTGGAACCAGATCATCTTTAAGGTCCCTTCCAACCAAAGCCACTTTATGATTCCATGATTAGAAGAGCTTTCAAATAGGAAATCTCAGCTGCTGCCTACAAAGTTAACAACCCTACAGAGCTGCTTGAGGGCAGCATACAAGTAAATGCAGGTGGCTGGTCCAAGGAAGGACAGTAACAGAGCCATGGGAAGCCTGGCAGCTGGGCAGCTACACCCTTACCACTTCCCACACAGGACTATTGAAGGGATGAAAGACACAGACTCCTGATGGCTCTTGAACAGGAGGCCTTTATTGCCATTTTTCTCCACTACATATACTTTCCCCGTAGCCCCACGTGCCCGAATTGGTCATACAATTGGTCAGAGACCCTCAGACACCAGCCTCGAGCCAGCCAGCAATTGGCCACTGCCCAAAGCTCATCTTTAACACTGTAGCCAAGTTAATTTATCTCTACCTTGCTCAAGTTTTTGTTTCTACTGTTTATTTCCTCATTATCTCTAACTCAGAGACATGTGAAACAGCGCAAAGCCACCTGCAAATTCTTTTCCCATAGACTATTAGGACCAAAATCCCTTCCCATGCTTGTCTGCCTTCATTTCACCATTTCGCATGCTGTTCAAACAGCTGCAATGTCCGTGGTGTTCCCAGCGTAGCTCTGACCACCTGGTAACCACGTAGCGTTGCTTACCTTGAGGGTCACAGACAGCTCTTCCTCTGTCAGCACCTCATCCCAGCCAAGCACGAAGGCGCCTTCCTCCCCCACCATCTCCAGCTGGCACAAGAAGTCCCACTGCTCTGAGACCAGTTGCTGCTGTGCTTCATTTTTGGCACCTGTTTGGAAGGCAACAGAGCTGCAACAGCCAACTCACTTTGCAGTAGTGGTGAGTGGGGAAGGGGAAACAGGAGGCAGAAAAAAAGGCACAGCCCCAGCACTTGAAATGCTATGGAACAGCCTTATTTTCCCTTTATCCTTGAGCCCAGTTTCATTACATCACTATTTAACAGGAGCCACCCCTACTCCATCCCTTCCCCCCCATGGCTGCTCACGCTGCATCGCTGCCTTGCGCACTGTCACCATCTGGATGTCGGCCGTGTCGTTGGTGTTGCCAGGATATGGCTCTGCGAAGCCGTACATGTGCAGGAGCTGCCAGTTGGCCATCTGCCCGTAGGTGTTGAAGATCTCTTGTCCTTTGCTGATGGGCCGTGTTGTAACCATTCGTAAACACTTCTGCAAGCAGAGAGGGCAGAGGCTCTAAGGCAGCTGTGGCAATGCTACCAGTCATAAACAGGGTGGTTCTTGGAGCAGGGGTGTTGAGTTTTCCCTCAGCAGAGATGTTCCCAGGAACATGATTCAGGTATGTGCAATCCCTTACATATAATCCTATGGAAAAAGCTACCTTGTGTGCACAATAGCAGGCAACAAGAAAAACAAGCTTCACATCCTGTCCTACAGCAGAAGCGTCTTCAGAGAGGCTCAGCTGACCCTAAGTTTGTCCTGGCTAAGGCAAAGCAAGCAGCAGCTGCATGGGTCGAGCAAAATAGCTTCCTGTTACTGAGCGAGCTGCCCTGGCAGGTAAGTAGTGCTGCTGTGGAGTCGGAGAGTCAGCCTTGCAGGTACAGGGGCTCAACTCCGGGATGGTGCCTGGCACAACGGCTTTGCACTTACGGGAGCATATTCCAGGTTGGCGTTGTGGTTGGCCACATGATTCAAAATATCTGCTACAGGTACCATCATGGGAGGATTAGGTCCCTTCTCATCTTCGTCTTCCTCCTCCAAAGGTTCCTGAAAACTAAGACAAGGGAGATGAAGACAGGACTGTTTTAAGTCTTGCAACAGAGGGATTCAGCTTACTGTTGCACTCCCATGCAATTGCAGCCTTTTAAATAACGCAGTCTGTGATCATTCCACCATCCCTTCATCCTACAACTTGCCTTTTGTCTCCCGTCCGTGAGAGCAAAGCCCTCCCTTCTCACCTGTAAGCCATGACAAAGGCCACCAGCTGCTTGTACAACTCCAGCGTGTGCACCTTGGGGTCAAAAATGTCGGGGTGGGCCTGCATGAAAGGCAGGATGATGGAGCTGTACTCCAGGTGGATGTTAGCCAGGTCCTTGTCTACTGCTTCTGGGATGCCTGTGCCCTGCAGCAGCCTTGTCCTTTCTTCTTCAGGCCTGGTGCAAAGAAACCAGCAGCTTCAGCGAGAAGGGTCTGTAAAACTCCTTCCTTCAGAATCTGAGCTTCCCCCTGCTCTCTGGATTGCTGACTGCTGCTGCAGGTAGGGCCTGGGAGGGTCCCTCAGGCTGACAAGAGAACTGAATGGAGGCAGAGGACTGATGGAGCCGCCTAGCAGCGGCTCCATCCCCAAGCCTCCAGGGCAGCAGCTCCGTCACTGCATTGGGGTGCAGCTGTCCCCTGTGGCCACCCCGCAGCCCCCCGCACCCCCTTACCAGAACATGGGGTGATCCAAGCTCTTGAAGTCCTCCCAGAGGGCAAAATAGGGCCGCCACGGGGAGGTGCTGGCCGTGTACTCGTAGAGCAGGGCCAGCAGGAGGGGCACCCACCCGGATTGGCTCTGCAGAGAGTCCTGGGCTACGGACCGAGAGGTGATGGAGGAAAAAACAAATAAATAAAAGCAGGTTAAGGGCAGATTTTACCCGTTCGCTCTGAACATAAGCCACCCCAGAGGCGGCCTCAGCCCCTGCCCGGAAGCCGGGGGGGCTGCTGCTGCTGGCAGGGCTGGGGCAGGGCTGGGGCAGGACCAGCAGCCCCCCCGGCAGGCAGGGGGACCCCGCACCCCCCCCCCGACGCTCACCGTCCCGCAGCAGGCCGCGGATGCCGCAGGTGTGCTGGGAGAGCAGCGCGGGGCGCGGCACGGCCACCAGCAGCTCGCCCGCCGCCAGCTCCTCGCCGGCCACCAGCCCGTACCCGGACACCGTGCCCTGCCTGCTGAGGCGCACCTGCGGCGAGAGGCTGCCCGTCAGCGGGAGGGGGGGGGGGACCCGCTGTGTGCCCCCCCCCGCCCCTCCCCGGCCCCACCTTGGGGCTGAGCCGCACGCCGGCCGCCCCGCACCACGCCACGAAGGCCGCCGCAGGGTCGCCGCCGCCGCCCGCCGCCATCTCGCTGCCGCCAGCCCGGGACGGTGGCTGCCGAGGGACCGAAAGGGCGGCGGGGCGGGAACGCCGCCTCCTCACAGCGCCTCCCCCCCCGCTAAAATCTCCTCAGGGAGGCAATTAGCGCGCTGCTGGTTAAGGAGACGGGGCGCAGAGCCTGCCCGCGGGGCTGCTCCCCCGGAGCATCGTGATGGGGGTTACCCCAAAAAGAGAGCACGCGGCCATGGAGGGGGCCCCGGCTGCTGTGTCCCCGCTGAGGGGCCTGGCTCCTGGCCCTCATGGACTCCCCTCACAGCCTCCCCTCACGGCCTCCTTCATGGCCTCCCCTCCCTAATTGCAGGCAGGCTCCGGGCCCTCCAGCACCTCACGCCCCTTCCCTGGGCTCCCCACGTCCTCCCCGTCCCGGGGAGCCCGGTGCTGGGCCCAGCACCCAGCCGGGGGCGCAGAGGGGAACATTTTGGAGAGCAAAACGGGCGACGTGGCACTGCGCCACATCTCTGCAAAACCATTGCTGTGACTCGGAGTCGAACCGAGGTCGCTGCGGCCACAGCGCAGAGTACTGACCACTATACGATCACAGCAGCGCGGCAGAGGCCGTGCGCTCCGGGCCTTGCCTCGGGCCCTGCTCCCCCCCTGCCTCCCTCAGAGGATCCACGGCTGCCCTCGGGCATCCCGCGGTGCCAGGAGAAGGGGCAGAGCTGGAGGAGGCCGCGCTGGGCCTTCGCAGTGTGTCCCGGGACGTGCCCAGTCCCCAGCCTCATCTCTCCCCCAGGTCAGGCGCTGCCCGTCCTGCCTTCAGCCAGCCCCGCACGGACTGGAGCTGCCCCATGGGATGCTGCCCCTTCCCTGCCCAGGGCCGAGCGTCCTGGGGAAGGGGCAGGGGCAGGGAGAGGGGCTCTGGGGTCAGCCTGGTGGTAGCAGCAAGTCCCCATCTCATCCCCCTGGTGGCACAGGGACATGGGGGGGGGGGGGGGGGGGGGGGGGGGGGGGGGGGGTCTCACCAGGCTGTTCTGAGCATCACCCAAAATCCCAAATGTGAGCCTGGATAGCTCAGTTGGGAGAGCATCAGACTTTTAATCTGAGGGTCCAGGGTTCAAGCCCCTGTTCAGGCGAAAGCTTTATCATTTAGGTGTGAGCAAGGGGAGCCCGAGCGCTGGGATGGCCCTGTAGGGGCTGCAGCCTGCCCCAGGCACCCTCTGCTGCCTCTTTTCCCATGGACATGGGGTCTGCCTGCTGGTCTGTCTGTCCATCCCCTGCCCAACCCACACCATAATCTCCTCGTCCTATAATACCCCACTTGGAGACCCCCCCCCGCCCAGAGAGAAGAGGCAACCACTTCAAACCCGAAGCATGGTTTATTGGACCGATGAACTTTGCTTCCCAGCGGCTCCGATCCCTTCAGCACACAGCGGGCTGAGCGCCCGCCTCACTTGTCATTCATTTCTTGCCAGCAAGAAAACAAAGAGGTAATAAATAGGAAGCGCATCTGGGGGGGGGGAGGAACAGGCTGGGGGTGCAGGCAGGACAGCCTGGCCCTGGGGCCACAGTCCCAGAATTGCTGGGGGGGGGGCGAGGGGGGGATATAGCAATCTTTATTTAATTACATTAAAATAGACTATTTAAAAAAATTATTTCTAGTAGTTAAAAAAATGTCATTGTCCACCCGTCCCTGAGCCCGGGGTAGGGGTGCTGGGGGCAGCGGGGAGGGCAGGGACCCCAGCCCAGCCCCCCCGTGCCCAGCCAGCCCCGCGGCAGGGAGGTGGCCGCTGGGGGTGATGGGGGTGAGTGGGGTGGAAGCAGTGCAGCAGCCCTGCACCCACCAGCACCGGGGGCTGCAGGGGGACACAGCCCATGCCCGGGGCTAAATGACATGGCAGCAGTTGAACTGCCCCAGGGACAGGAGGCTCTCCTTGGAGCTGGGACGGATCTTGAAGGCCAGGGCTTTCTCGCACAGCGGGAACTGCAGGATCCGGTCCCTCAGGCTGCCGCTCTTGCCCTTACCCGGGTCCAGCTTTATCACATTCTCCGCGCCCACCTCGGTGCCCCCTGGGCCCGAGGTCTCCACTGGCCGCCCGGCATGGCCGCGGGGGCTGCCTGGCCCCTGGCATTTGTCCGTGGCGTCTGGGGATGGTGGCAGGACAGGCCCCCTTTCCTGGGGGCGCCCCATGCCCTCCCTCTCCTTGGGGGACATGGTGCTGTCCCCCCGCATCTCCAGGGGCCCCGGGGCTCCTCGCCCACCTCCGATGGCACCCGGGCGCCCACCCCAGCCCCCCGGCTCGGACCCCCGGCCCAGCACCTCCCCACGGCACGACAGCCGGCGGGCCCCGGCGCGGAGGAAATCTCGCATCTGCTCCTGGTTCAGCGAGCTGCTCTTCCTCTCCAACACGGCGGGCCTGCCCTCCTCCTCCTCCTCTTCCTCCTCCTCCTCGCAGATCTGCTGCAGGGCTGGGGCGCTCTTGGTGATGGTGGTGTCGATGGCGGGGGGCCTTCAGCAGCACCCGGGGGGGCTGGCGGACACCGCGGCTGCTGTCACTGCTGTCCCCACAGGCAGACAGCGAGGGTGGCTGGGGGCTGCCAAGCACCTCTGTGAAGGGCTGAAGGCCACCGGTGCCATCCACGGGGCTGAACGCGTCCGAGAGGTCAGTCCTGAGAGCGGGGAGGAGCGGAGGAGTCAGCGCCCAGCCTGACACTGTGCATGGGGCTGGGGGTGGCAGGGGGCGGCGAGGGCTCACCTGCTCTGCACCTGCTTGGCCAGGTCGTAGAGGAGGGCTCCGGCGGCGGCCCTGCTCCTCCTGCTTCTCCCGCAGCATCCTCTCCGCCAGCAAGAAGTAGGTGGCGTGATGTGGTTGTAGCGGTCGGCCTCCAGCGCCCTGCGCGACACGGGGAGGGGCGAGCGTCAGCGCCTGAGGGACGCGCTCCCAGGAGCGACCCTCGGGGTCTCCAACCTCTTTCCCCAGCGCGCTCTCCCGGCCACGGACGCGCCCGACACTCACTCCTGGATGGTGTCCCGATCGGCGATGTGCCCGCACGTCATGGCCTGGATGATGATCTCGTGCTCCTCCCGGGACACGCGCTTGTGCGAGGTGAGGGGCAGCAGGGAGCGGCTGGCGGGGGACGGGTCCACCCCCTGCAGCCACGCGTGGCCCTCGATCTGCTCCAGGGAGGCTCGCTGCCGGGGGTCCCGCTGCAGCATCCTGGAGATGAGACTGCCCGGGGAAGGGAGCGACACCGGGAACCTCCATCAGAGCACAGCCGGGAGCTTTCCCCCATCCCCAACCCAATCCTGGGGCACCCAGGGGGATGGACAGGGCTCCCACAGGGACACCCATGGGGACGGGGCACCCACAGGGACGGGGGCACCCGCCCCGGGGTTACACAGGGCCAGTGGGGAGAGATGCCTACTCGGAGCACTGCGCCGACACGTGTGGGGGCACGGTTGTAGCGGCAGTCCATGATCATGGTGAGCGTCTCGCTGTCGTTGGCCTCCTGGAAGGGCGGCTGCCCGCACACCAGCATGTAGAGGATGACGCCCAGGCTCCAGATGTCTACAAGAGGAAGATGAGGATGAGGTTCAGCAACCCCAGCCAGTGTGACCACCGTGGCCGGGCCGGCGTCCCCAGCCTCACTGAGGACCCTCAAGGAGAGCCAAGGTACCCCCCAGCAGGTTCCAGCAGGGCACAGGCAGGAACGGCGCCCCTCAGGGGGACTGCTCCAGGTCCTGCCCCACGGCAGGCGCCGCCAATGCGGGGAAGGACCTCGCCCGTCCCACATCTGAGCAGGTCCCCAGGGAATTCACAAAAGAGATGGTGGTCAGTGCGTGAAGGCCACCTGCTCTGTCACCTCCTGGTCATTGTTTTTCATCACCTGCACTTGGCTCAACTCAGCCATGGACCACACAGGTCCCAGATGGATCCCAGCACCAGGACGTGCTGGAGGGGACACCACAAAGACACCGGGGACAGGTGGGACCAGGGGCTGCATGACCCCAACAGCTCCGGACAGCCCCAAGACCACCGCCTGGGGTCTTGGTCCAAGCACACCCAGCAGGAAGGTTCTGGCTGGCAGTGGCAGGATCCGGCCACGGCAGGGACCAGGGCTCCCACGCAGGACAGCACCCTCACGAGGGCACATCACAGCACCACGGCCTCGTCCCTGTCACTCAGAGCCACCTGTGGGCCACCTGCCCAGCCGGGCAGTGGGGACAGCCATGCACAGGCACCAGGAGGAGCAGCGCTGGGTGCCCATGATCCATCCGGGTCCCCTAGGGTCAGGGCTCCAGCACGCACCCACAGCCCTCATCTGCTGCGCCAGCCCCTCTGGAGGGGGTCCCTGAAGCGGGGTGGCGCTGCCACCAGAGCTCCCCGCTGCCTCACAGGCTGCAGCGGCTCTGAGCTGCGCTCTCCCAGCTGCGCGGGCACCGGCCCAAACGGGCTCACTGCCCTCCTCTGGGGACAGGGACGGGGCCAGCCCCGCCGCCAGCCGCAGCAGTCATCTTCACGTGCCTCCTTGTGACTGCCACACAGACCCGCTGCAGAAACGCGCCCGTGCAGCGCTCCCGCCCCCCGTCGCAGCTCGGAGACTGATTTTCTTGCTATTGCAGAATCGTTTATTTTTAGGATGCTGAGCACAGGCCCGGGGCTCTCTGCTAATACCTTCAGCTCCTTAAGTGCCTGCATTTTTAAATTTCTCATCTGCGCTGCCTTTCTCGCTTGATTTGCTTCTGCAGAGCTAGGCATTCGTGTTTCTACCGCCCCTCTGAGCCCTGCCAGCTTCCACTTTAGGATACTTCTCCCTCCGTGCTGGAACCGGGCCGTTGCCTTTAAGAGCTCCAGCGTTTTGTTTTGCTCAATCCTCCTGCCCCAAATTCCAGCGGAGCTGGCGCAGCTCCCAGCCCTGCCTCTCCTCCCACGTCCCCGCTGTCCCCGCGGGGCCTCCCCGCGCCCCGGGACGGGCCCCGAACCCCGGCAGGAAGCTCCGCCAGGGCGGGGGCCGAGCGGAGGAAACTTTCCGAGCTGCAGGCAGCAGCATCCCGAGCAGGTTTCCTTCCGGCATCGAATCACCTCCGGCTCGGAGCTGCGCCGGGCTCAGCCTCGCTCTGCCTCCCGTCACCACCCCTCGCTGTGGCCGAGCATCCCAGTGCAGGATTTATCCCCCGGGGCCCTGAGGATGCCCAAAACTCCACGGGAAAGGGGAGCACAAGCAGAGCAAGCCCGTGCACACCCCACACACCACATCCTGGCAGGGCAATAAGCACGCACAAGGGAGGCACGAGCTCGGGGCGGGTGTCACCCGCGCGCTGCGCCCTTACCGACGGCCGGCGCGTCGTACTCGTCCCCGAGCAGGATCTCCGGCGCCGAGTACGCCAGCGAGCCGCAGCTGGTGGTGAGCATCTTGCCGGGCTGGAAGCGGTTGCTGAAGCCAAAGTCCGTGAGCTTGACCACCCCCTGCTCCTGGAAGAAGACGACGTTCTCGGGCTTGAGGTCGCGGTGCACCACGTGCAGCTTGTGGCAGTAGGAGATGGCGTGGACGATCTGCGCGAAGTAGTGCTTGGCGCGGCCCTCGGCCAGGCCGCCCTCGTGCCGCATGATGTGGTCGAACATGTCGCCGCCGTCGCCCAGCTCCAGGATGAGGTAGAGCTTGGAGTGGGTGTCGATGACCTCGTAGAGGCGCACCACGTTGGGGTGCTGCACCAGCTTCATGCAGCGCACCTCCTGCAGCAGCTGCCCGGCCGCCTCGCCCGCCAGCTTGCTCTTGTCGATCACCTTGACGGCCACGCGCTGCCCGGTGAAGACGTGCCGCGCCAGCTTCACCACCGCGAAGTGCCCCTTGCCCAGCGTGCGCTCCAGGTCGTACAGCCCCGCGATCTTGCCCTCGGCCATGGCGGCGTCAGGCGGGGACGGGCATGGGGCGCTGCGGGGCAGGGGGGGTGCTGAGCGGACACCCCCCGCCTCCGGGGTCCCCAGCGCCCCAGCACCGACGGCGCCGCACCCCGGTATCTCCCTGGTCCCCAGCACCTCCGGTCTCCCAGCATCCCGACAACCCCCTTACCTCCAGGTCCCCAGCACCTCGGGCACCCCAACCTCCACATCCCCAGCACCCTGACACCCCCAAATTCCAGGCCCTCAGCACCCCCCGACCCCAGGCACCCCAACATCCCCCAACCCTCAGCACCCCGGTCCCCTGGGCATCCCAGTAACACCACTCCTAGTCCCCAGCACCCAACCCCGGGCACACCAGTATCCCCCCGGTCCCCATCCCCTTGGGCACCCCAGTACCCCAACCTCCAGTCACCCCAATACCAATTCCCATTCCCCAGCACCCCAAACCTCCCAGTTCTTCAGCACCCAATATCCCAACCTCCAGCCTCCAGCACCTCACTAACCTGGGCACCCCAATATCCCCCTGGTCCCCAGCACCCCCACCTCCAGCCCCCCCAGAACCCCAAGACCCTGGGCATCCCAACCACCAGTCCTCTGCACACCCCAAAACCCTACTTCCAGCCCTCAGCACCCCAACACCCCACAACCTCCATCCCCCCCAGCCCCATGTGCACCCCAAAACCCCGCTCCCAGGCCCCCAACACTCCCCCAGCCCCCTGCACACTCCAACACCCCACTCCCAGTTCCCTGGGCACCACAAAACCCCACTGCCAGACCCTGTACACCCCAACACCCCACACCCAGACCCTTGTGCACCCCAAAACCTCACTCCCAGATGCTTGTGCACCCCAGCACCCCACTCTCAGCGCCCTGCACGCCCCCAAAACCCCACTCCCTGCCCCCTGCATCCCCCAAAAACCCCACTCCCAGCCCCTTATGCACCCCGAAACCTCACTCTGAGACCCCTGCACACCCCAGCACCCCACTCCCAGCTCCCTGAGCACCATGAAACCTCACTCCCAGACCCCCAATACCCCAAAACCTCATTCCCAGATTCCTGTGCACCCTAACACCCCACTCTCAGACCCCTGTGCGCCCCAAAACCCCACTCCCAGCACCCAGCACCCCGCTCCTTGCCCCCCTGCACACCCCAAAACCCACTGCCAGACCCCTGTACACCCCAACACCCAGACCCTTGTGCACCCCAAAACCAAACTCTGAGACCCCAGCGCACCCCAGCACCCCACTCCCAGCTCCCCGCGCACCTCAAAACCTCACTCCCAGACCCCCAACACCCCGAAAACTCACTCCCAGCCCCCTGTGCGCCCTAACCACCCCACTCTGAGACCCCCAGTGCACCCCAAAAACTTCACTCCCAGCCCCCTGTGCACCCTAACACCCCACTCTCAGACCCCTGTGCACCCCAAAAACCACCTCCCAGCCCCCTAATACCCCAAAACCCCATTCCCAGACTTCTACGTCACCCTAACATCCCCTCCCAGCCCCCTGCACACCCCAAAGCCCCACTCTGAGACCCCCTGCGCACCCCAAAACCCCACTCCCAGCCGCCCGACAACCCCCCAAAACTCACTGCCAGACCCCCGTAGCACCCCAAAACCTCGCTCCCGGCCCTCCAAGACCCCAAAACCCTCGCTCCCAGCCCCCTGTGCGCCCCAACGCCCCAATCCCAGACCCCCGTGCACCCCAAAACCCCCCTCCAGCGCCCCCCCACCCCCACCCCGCTCTCACCGCCCGCCGGAGCTCGGGGCCGCGGGGCTGCTGCGTCCCGGCGCGCCCGCCCCGCTGACGTCACGCGGCTCGGGGGCGCGCTTAAAGGGCCCCGGCGCCGCGCTGAGGCCGGGTCGCAGCTCAGCGCACCCAGCACGGGGGGGGGGGGGGGGGGGGGGCGCACGGGGAGCAGCGGTCCCGGGGGTTTGAGCAAGGCACCGGCGGCACCGGGCGGTGTGGGAAGGCGGGGGGGGGGGGGGGGGATGGGGGGATGGGGGGGTCCTGCTGGGGGGGCACGGAGCCCGGGGCCGTTCCTGGAAGCGGCGGGCGGCTCGTTTAGCTCGTTAGGGGCCGGGGGCTAAAAAAAGCTCCCGCAGATTAAAAAGCTCTCAGCGCGCTCCGCTAATGCCTTCCCAGAAGCCCTCCGAGCGCGGCCGCCGAAGAGGCCCTAATGAGCCAGACCCTAACGAGCCGGGCCTTAATGAGCCAGACCCTAATGAGCCAGGCTGAGCCCGCTCGGGGCTGGCGTCACCGCTTCGGGACGGTGGCAGCGCTGCCCCCCTCCCCTGGGACCCAGACTCCCCCCCCCGGGGTGTAGGGGCTGGGGGCATGGAGCTGCCCCGTGGTGCTGGGTGGGGCGCTGGCACCTGCCAGGACTGGGAACGGGCACGGGGGGGGGGGCGCAGGGTGGGCCTGCACCCCGTACGTGGGCTGTGGGGGACCCCACAGTGTGGGGACGCGGCTGGGGGTGGAGGGGGGCATCCCGGCTGGGTGCGGGGCTGGAGGGCCGGTGAGAGGCTGTGCAGGTGCTGAGGCGCTGCTCCACGCGTGCCCAGCCCACACCAGGCTTCGCTGCAGCTTCCCCTGGGTTTGGGTGCGGCGCTCGAACGTCCCGGCACCGAGAAGCTCGAGGAGCCACATCCGCGATGCGGCCGTGGAAGCCGCCGTCGGGGCTGGAGGCTGGTGCTGCTGGTTGTCCTCGCCGTGGTGGAGACCAGCCCTGGGTGTGCAGGGAGCTCCTCCAGGAGCTCGGAGACGCTGCAGGTTCTGGAAGGGATCAAGGAACGGGAGGCGCAGTTAGCACAGATGGGAGCCCCGAGGCTCTGCAGACGGGCAGTGGTTGGGAGTGGAGGCCGCAAATGGGCTCTGAGCTGTGGCTGGACTCACGCCAGGAGCTAGGGGCGGGCAATTTTACCTCAAAAAGCAGCAGAGAGCTCTGTGTCTTGGGAGAGCAGTGCTGATGTTCCTCTGTCTGGGAGCAGGTTTCTCCAAAGCACGGGGAGGGATGATGGAGCGAGGCCGGGCGCAGCCAAAGGCTCCTCTGGCACGGGCCCCCATGGGACGTGGGACCCCATGGCTCCTCCGGCACGGGGCAGCCAGGACCTCGCACCGCTGGGTGGCCTCACCTGGATTTTGGGGCAGGTGGGGCTGAGCTCCTCGCCGCAGCCCCACGCAGGAGCTCTCCCTCCCACGCACCGCCTCGCCGGCCAGCCGAAGCCCCGTTTCCAGAGCAGCCCACCTACCCGGTGGTTAGCGGAGTCACGCGCCGTGGCACTTAATTAACGGGGAGCCGATATAAATTCCCGTAAGCATGTGGGGAGGACGTCGAGGCGGAGAGCCGCGCTCCCAGCGAGCCCGGCGGAGCAGCACGCTCGGAGCCCCTCTGTGCCCGGAGGTCGGTGGGGTTCCGCCCCAGGGAAGGGTCTGGGCAGCGGGGCCGGGTGGGGGGAGCGATGGGGGCACCCCACATGGGGTCGCGAGGGTCCCTTGGGCGTGGAGAGGATCTCCCGTGGCACAGCGTGGGGTGGTTTTGTGGGGTGAGGAGGGGTAAGTGGGTCCAGGCTGCCAGGCTGGAGCCCCTGAGTGGCTTTTTGGCCCGGCCGAAGGAGCGGGAGCTGGGTGTCACGGGTCTGGGCTGCCTGCGTGGGACAGGGTCACCGCTGGGTCCTTTTTTGGCTCCTCGCATGGTTTTCAGGCTGCTGAAGCTCGCAGCCCTGTCCCGCACTGGGAGAGGAAAATCTGGATTCCCCCATGGACAGGGGGAAACCACGGGCTGGTCCCACCTGGGGACATTGGATGGTGCTGCCCAGTCTCCAGACAGCTTGACCAGGCAGAGGAGGCTGCACGCAAATGCCCCCCACACATCAGCCATCCAGCTGAGCCTCTGTGGGTTATTGGGGTTATATACCCAGATGCAGCCGGGCTGTAAGGACCAGCTTCTGGCCTTTAAAACCAGCGGCATTTCCGTGCCCTGCGAGTCTGGCAGGAGCTTCGTGGGACCCGTTTCGGCCGCAGCCTGTGCACTGGCAGGTGGGCACGTGTGGTCTCGCGGTTGTCTGGAAGATGGGCAGGGAGACCCTGAGCCTCCACAAACAGCTCGAGTCCCATCGCCGGGAGGCAGAACCAGCTTCGGATCACTTTGGACGCTCCTGTCTGAAGTTCGGTAGTGGGGGACAGAGCATCAGACCTCACAGCCTTCCCTCTTGTTCTCGCTGTTGAAGTTGGGTGCCAGGCTTGGCACTGGGCCACCCGTGGGGGCTTTGTCCCCTGCCAGGCCGTGGGACAGGGGAGGTCCCAGTGCTTCTGGCTGAAGAGGAGGACTGGCTGTGCCCGAGGGCTTCCCATCTCCTGGTGGCAGCACCATCTCCTGGTGGGAACACCTACCTGGGGAACATCATGGAGAAGGCAGGCCCAGAGCTGGGGTGCACGGGAGCACCCGAGCCAATGTCACAGCTGGCACGGGCTGCCCTTGGCCATGCCCCCTCCTCGCAGGTCACCCCAGGACCATGCTGAACGTGCTGCTGCTGTGCTACGGGCTGCTGCAGGGCATCCAGGCCATCCTCACCTCGGACCTCAGCCATGGCCACCTGCAGAAGATGAGCCGGGCTGTACGGGGCAGACAGAGCCCGCTACTCCAGCCTGCTGCGTAAAGTCAAGGAGGTGGCGGTGGAGCCTGCAGGTGAGTCCCTTGCTGGCACACCCAGGCCCCCAAAATAGAAGCGGGGAGCCCACACGCAGTCAGCAGCTGCCCTGCAGTGCCAGTGTCCAGCCTCTCTCTATTTTGCAGGAGCTCTTCCCAGGCCAGAGTTTGATCAGATGGCCCTGGAGGTCCAAGAAGCTGATGGTGACCTCCTGCAGAAAAGCAGTGCGCTGGAGCCGCAGGTAGTGCTCCGTGACCTTGTGTTTTCCTTAAAAAAAATAATAATACAAAAGCACCAGGGCTGCTTTGAGCCACACCAGGCTTCTCCATGCCCTAGCAGCCAGGGTGGTTTGAGCAAACCCTAAACGTGGTCTGGGAAGGGAGCATCCCTTTGCTGTCTGCTGAGGAGCGTGGGCATGCTGGGAGCTTGGGAAGCTGGACATCACGGGCTGGGAAAGCCATTCTTTTGGGGTTGGCCTTCCAGGGACGCTGCTGCAGGGGCTGGGAGGGGAACTGGCTGGAGGGAGGGAAGTTCTGAAAGCAGGTGAGGTTTCCCTGCCTGATTTCCTAAGAAAGTGTGGGAACTGAAACTTCCCACCACACATTTCCGTAATGAAAAATGGGCGTGAAACATCCTCTTTTGAAATTTCTCAAGCCAGACCAATTGTTCAATAAAAATCAGCGGGGACTGTGAGGACACTTCCAGCCAGAGGGAATGGGAGTGGGGAATCCACTGTCGAGGCCCGTCAGGTCCGTTTGGAGTAACACACGGACCGCGTCCTTCCCCTTGGAGGGTCCAAGCGGGACCTGCTCCTGCTACCCCCGACCCAAGGGGTTCATGGATCAACCACTGAAGTGAAAAAAGGGTTCGGCACAAAGCCCCGAGTGTCTTCTCTTGGGGCCAGGCTGAGCTCTGGATATCTGGTTTTGGCAAGCCTCATTTCGTTTGAGATGGAGCTGCCTTGGGCTCCTGTCTCTCTCCAGAACAGTTCTTCATCACCAGCCGGCAGACCACAAACCCTCTCCCTCCTCCTCTCTCTCTGGCAGGCGTCATCCACAGCCCTGCAGGCTCCGGGCCGAGAAGAGCGTTCTCCCCGCCGGTGCGTCCGCCTCCTGGAGTCCTGCCTGGGCCACCAGATCCCCTGCTGCGACCCCTGTGCCACCTGCTACTGCCGCTTCTTCAACGCTTTCTGCTACTGCAGGAAGATCAGCACCAATTTCCCATGTGGCAAGAACTAGTGCCACAGGGCTGCCTGCTCCTCGCCTCTCGGGGCCACTACGGGCCTCTCGCCACAAGCCTCTTCCTCCGCAGCTCCAATAAAGCAGCCGATAGCAAACCTGTCACTGAGAGTGGGGCTGTGCCAGGAGCTGGGCTGGTGTCCTGCTCCTGGGACTGAGGGTGGCCCGGGACCTGCTGCCTAAGATGCCTTTCACCAGGCGACTGGGGTGGGCAGGGACCTCCTGGTGTCACCCGGTGCCACCCTGCTCCAGCAGGGCCACCCAGCGCCGGTGCCCAGCACCAAGCCCAGGTGGGTTTGGAGACCTCTGATGATGGAGACCCTGCGGCCCCTCTGTGTGACCTGTGCCTGCGCTCAGCCACTTGCACCGCACAGAAACACTTTCTGATGTGCAGGGGAAATCTCCTGAGCTCCACTTGGTGCCCACTGCCCCTCGCCTGCGTGCAGCCATGGACAGAGTCCCCCGGCTGCTGTGCCCCCGCTGAAGGGCCCAGCTCCCGGCCTCCCTTCCCTAATTGCAGGGAGGCTCCGGGCCCTTCAGCACCTCCCGCCCCTTCCCTGGGCTCCCTGGGGTGTCCACGCCCGCCCTGCCCCGGGGAGCCCAGCGCTGGGCCCAGCACCCAGCCGGGGCGCTGAGGGGCAGGGACACCCCACCCGCTGGCACCCCCTGCTGGACACACCTGGTGGCCGTGGTGTCCCCCAGAACCTCCCCACCAGGCTGTTTCCCAGCTGGGTGCCCCCACCCCAACCTGGTGCCCTCCCTCCCTGAAGTGTTTAACCCCTCAGGGCAGCCCCCAAGCCCTGGCAAGAGCTGCCAGCATGAGTACATCCCAACATCCCGGGCACCCACGGCCCTCCAGATGCCATCAGGCTCGGGGCCAGGCGCAGACCATGGCTGGGGAAGGGGGCTGTGGCAGTGTGAGAAGCCCTAACAAAACGGGGAGGCTCCAGGGTGATGCGGGGGGCTGTACTGGGGTGGGGGGCTGAGGATCCCCTCAGATTCCCCTCAGGGTGCGTCAGGCTCCCCCCAGGCTACCTCAGGATCCCCCTGGGTCCTTCAGGCTCCTCTGACTCATGTCAAACTCTTCCCAAGAATCCCTCAGACCCCTCAAGCTCCCCCTAAGACCCTCAGATCCTCTCAGAATCCCCCTCAGGCCCCTCTGACTCCCTCTCAGCCTCCCCCAGGGTTCCCTCAGGCTCCCCTCAGAATCCCTCTCAAACTCCCTCCAGACTCCCCTGACCCCCTCAGCCTCCCCCAGGGTTCCCTCAGGCTCCCTCTCAGAATCCCTCTCAAACTCCCCAGACTCCCCCTGACCCCCCTCAGCCTCCCCAGGGTTCCCTCAGGCTCCCCTCAGAATCCCTCTCAAACTCCCTCCAGACTCCCCCTGACCCCCCTCAGCCTCCCCCAGGGTTCCCTCAGGCTCCCCTCAGAATCCCTCTCAAACTCCCTCCAGACTCCCCCTGACCCCCTCAGCCTCCCCAAGGGTTCCTCAGGCTCCCCTCAGAATCCCTCTCAAACTCCCTCCAGACTCCCCCTGACCCCCCTCAGCCTCCCTCACACTCCCCCCAGCCTCCCCTCAGTCTCCCCTAAGACCCCCTCAGGCTCTTCTCTGACTCCTCAGCCTCCCCCCAGGGTCCCCCCAGGGTCCCCCCAGGGTCCCCCCTAAGACTCCCTCTGACCCCCTCAACCTCTCCTTCTGGCTCCCCCAGACTCCCCTCAGAGTCCCCTCAGCCTCCCCCTAAATCCCTTCAGAATCCCTCTCAGACTCCCCTCAGACCCTCCCCTAAGACTCCCTCGACCCCCCCCCCCCCCCCTCCCCCCCGCCTCCCTCTCCCCCTCAGCCTCCCCCAGGTCCCCTAGCTCCCCCAAGACTCCTCTGACCCCCCTCAGCCTCTCCCTCATCTCTTAGAACTCCCCCTAAGACCCCCCTCAGAATCCCCCTCAGACTTCCCCCTAAGACTCCCTCAGTCTCCTTAAGACTCCTCTGACTCCCCTAAGACCCCTCAGCCTCCCCCAAGGTCCCCTCAGGCTCTCCCCTAAGACTCCCTTGACCCCCCTCAGCCTCTTCCTAGGCTCCTTCAGCCTCCCCCATAGCTCCCCCAGAAACCCCCCAGCCTCCCCTAAGGCTCCAATTCCCCTCAGTCTCCCCTTAATACTCCCCTAAGACCCCCTCAGGCTCCTCTCTGACTCCCCCCAGCCTCCCAGGGTCCCCTCAGAGCTCCCTCAGCCTCCCCTAAGATCCCCTCAGCCTCCCCCTCAGACCCCCCTAAGACTCCCCCTAAAAGCCCCCAGGCTCCTCTCCGACCCCCCTCAGCCTCCCCCAGGCTCCCTGAGGCTCCTTGTTAAGCCTCCTCATTAAGCCTCCTCATTAAGCCCCCCCCCAAGCACCTCTCCAAAAGGCCGCCCCAGCCCTCCCCTCAGCCCCTCCCTCCCGCGCAGAGCCCGCCGGGGCGCGGAGCGGCGGGGCTCCGTCCCGCTCACGTGAGCGGCGGGTCACGTGAGGAGGCGCCGCCGCCGCCCGCCGCCATGTCGTGCTTCCCGGAGCTGCACTTCAACGTGGACAACGGCTACCTGGAGGGCTGGTGCGCGGCTTCAAGGCGGGCGTGCTGCGGCACGGCGACTACGTCAACCTGGTGCAGTGCGGAGCCTCGAGGGTGAGCGGCGGGGCGGGGGGGGATGGGCTCACGTCCTGTGTGGTGTTATTTTTTTTTTTTTTAAATTGTTATTATTATTATTATTTTGGACGTCGGTGCGTGCGGGGCTGGGGAGGGCTTGTTCCGTGCTGCCCCTTCCCTCCCAACCCGTCCCAGCCCATCCCATCCGTGTAATCCCAGAATGTTTTGGGTTGGGAGGGGCCCTAAAGCCCCCCCAGTTCCACCCCCTGCCCCAGGCAGGGATGCCACCCCCAGACCAGGTTGGCCAAGGCCCCATCCAGCCTGGCCTTGAGCACCCCCAGGGATGGGGCATCCACAGCCTCTCTGGGCAACCTGAACCAGGGCCTCACCTCCCTTACAGCGAAGAACTTCCTCCTGACATCCCATCTAAATCTCCCCTCTTTTAGTTTAAAATCACTCCCTCTTCTCCTGTCATTATTTGCCCAAGTAAAGAGTCCCTCTCCATCCTCTTTATAAGCTCCCTTTAAGCACTGAACGGTCACACTGAGGTCTCCCCTGAGCCTCCTCTTCTCCAGGCTGAACACCCCCACCTCTCTCAGCCTTTCCTCACAGCAGAGCTTCTCCAGCCCCTTGATCATCTTTATGTCCCTCCTCGGCACCCACTCCAACATGGTCATCTTGAGTCCCTGCTCTGGACCCGCTCTAGCAGCCCCACGTCCTCCTTGTGCTGGGGGCTCCAGACCTGGACGCAGGACTCCAGGTGGGGCCTCACAAGGGCAGAGCAGAGGGGGACGATCACCTCCCTCCCCTGCTGCCCACTCCTCTTTTGATGCAGCCCAGGATGCAGTTGGCCTTCTGGGCTGCAAGCGCACGCTGCCGGCTCACATCGAGCTTCTTGTCCACCAGAACCCCCAAGTCCTTCTCTGCGGGGCGACTCTCAATGAGTTCTTCTCCCAGCCTGTCCTCCAGTCTGGGATTGTCCCAGCCCAGGTGCTGCACCTTGCTCTTGGACTTGTTGACCTCATTAGGTTCACGTGGGCCCAATTCTCAAGCTTGTCCAGGTCCCTTGGATGGCATCCCTTCCTCCTGGTGTATCGACTGCACCACTCAGTTGTGGATTCCATCCACTCAGTGGATCCCACTCCAGCTGGCTGGTTCTGTGCTGCTCTCTGTGCCAGCGCCCTGCTTAATGTTGGCCCGTCCTAGGAGCTTGGTCAGCGATCTGCCTGTAACCCACAAACACCAGAACCTGCTCACTAGTGAAATGGGGCTGGAGACGCACGAGTCTGGGAGGTGTCAGTTTTTTGGTCAGTGGGACTGCAATGATTGGGTTAGCCTTAACTTCTGAAAATGTCAGGTAATTGGTAGCGAGCTGACATGAGCCAGCAGTGTGCCCTGGCAGCCAGGAGGGCCAACCGTACCCTGGGGTGCATCAAGCACGGCATCGCTAGTCGGTCGAGGGAAGGGATTGTCCCGCTCTGCTCTGCGCTGGTGTGGCCTCACCTCGAGTACTGTGTGCAGTTCTGGGCACCGCAGTACAAAAAGGACGTGAAACTGTTGGAGAGTGTCCAGAGGAGGGCTACGAAGATGGTGAAGGGCCTAGAGGGGAAGACGTACAAGGAGCAGTTGAGGTCACTGGGCCTGTTCGGCCTGGACAAGAGGAGCTGAGGGGAGCCCTCATCACGGCCTACAGCTTCCTCACAAAGGAGAGCGGAGGGGCAGGCGCCAATCTGTTCCTCTAGTGACCAGCGGTAGGACCCGAGGGAATGGTGTCAAGCTGTGGCAGGGGAGGTTCAGGCTGGACATCAGGAAGAGGTTCTTCACCGAGAGGGTGGTCGTGCACTGGAACAGGCTCCCCAGGGATGTAGTCACAACACCAAACTTGTCGGAGTTTAAGAAGTGTTTGGACTGTGCTCTTAGTCATATGGTCTGAATTGTTGGGTAGACCTGTGTGGGGCCAGGAGTTGGAGTTGATGATCCTTGTGGGTCCCTTCCAACTTGGGATACTCTGTGGCTCTCTGAAGTGTCAGCTCTGTCTTGGTCGCTGCCGAGTGATTCAGATCCAAGCTCAGCATCTGGAGGGGTCCTTGGCAGGCGGACTCTGGTTGTGTGTTACCTGGAGCTGCTCACCCAGATGTTAAGCAACGGAATGGAACAGAATGCTCTCACTTGCTTCAGCCTCTGTTGTACCTTAAAAATATCTGGAATATCTTTATGTAGGACAAGCTTATTTTCATCAGGCTTTCTGCAGGTCTTTGCTTGCAGCAGCCTTTATCGTTCTTGCTGTGGAGCACAGGGCCTGAAGGAGTGTGACGGGAGGTATTCCTGCTGCCTTGCTAGTCAGCAGCCTCAGCACGCCCTAAACTTTGTCCCCGCAGACTAATTCTCTTCGGGGTGTTTCTGTGTTTTCAGTTTCTCCTTTTTCTCTCTCTCTCTTTGCCTTCTAAACCCAGTTGCGTAAACTTGCTCTTCCTGCGGTGCCTTCTGCATTGGAAGTGGCTCGGTTAGGGCTGTCTGTGATTGTCACGGTGTCATTATCGTCCTGCCCCTGACAGCTCTCTGGTGGCTGCTGCAGCTGTGCTCCTCGTCAGGCTCCGTTCAGACCTCAAAGGCTGCTCTGAGCTGCTGCTGTTCTCGTTCCCCCTCCACTTGGCTTTCTGTGCCCCTTCTGTAGAAGGCTTTCCTTCAAGGAACGTTGCTTGTGATCACTTATGTAGGTCTGTGGTCAGACAATTTCTTTCTCTGTCCCTATAGCTACAATTTTCCTATCACGTTACTGGTTTTCTGTGCTCTCCAGACTTCAAAGTGCATTCTCTCTCTGTCCGCACTAAATCTAGCGGCTAGTTTTATCGGTAGCCACAATGGTCGTTAGGCACACAGTGTTCGTGCACTCTCCTCTGCCTTTCCCGTTCTGTTTTCGCTGCCTCTTCTCAGTGTGCCCCTGGCTCCGCAGCTGGTCGCAGGCCTGGGGCCGGCGGTCACCTTGGCTGTGGAGAGGCCCTGAGGGACCCGAGGCTGCTCTGCTGCTCCCCTGGGGTGCGGGTGCCTGGTTGGTCTGCGTGGGGCCCTTTGGTGGCAGTTCGCTGGCACTGATGTTGCTTGAGGATGTTGGGCTTCCAGGTCCGAGGTGCTGCTCCTCGTGTGTGCTCGGATTGGTGTGGAAGCACAGAGAGGTCGGGTTTTGTGCTTTAGGACTTGAGCTGGCAGCTTGATGCTGCCGGAAGGAGGAGATCATGCCTTCTGCGTGATCCTCTGCCGTCTCTGCTTGTCTGATCGCAAAGTAAGCTGATTAAAACTCCCTGCTGCCTGCTGAGACCGCTTACTGCTGTCCTCAGGGAGCCATATAGCTCACTGTGATCAGGCAGGCTCCCGAGCTGGCTTTAAAAAGGGCTGGAAAACATGACGAGGAATTGCCAGGAGAGCACAACGGCTGTTTTGGCTTAAGCTTTCTCTGGAGAACCTCAGCAACAACCTGTTCAATCCTCTCTTTCAGCTCCAGGAGTCCTGGTTCTCGGGCTGTTCCTCAGCCGGAGGTCCTCGTGTGCTGTGTGCCCGCGCTGGATGTGCTCGGAGCTTGCTGCAGCCAGTTCCTGCTTCTGACACAAGGTGTCAGTGACGGGCTTGGAGCTGCTTCAGCTGTGTAAGCACGCATCCGTCCTCAGGCAGGCTCTCCTTGGACAACCAAGCTTAGGAGTCGCTGGGACTTCTCTCGTCAGAAGGGTGCTGAGCTCCTAGAAGCTGTTTGCATCCTGCTGGAGGTCTGGGGTCTGCTCTGGAGAACGTGGTGCTGTTGGTAGAGTCGGGCAGCAGTGCTGCTGGAAGAATTGGAGCTCGATCTAGGACAGGAATATCAGTTACAGGCAGGCATTGCTGTTGGTATTCAGCACTGCAGGAAGCGTACGGAGCTTGGAAAGTGAGCAAAAGCATTTTCTTTAGGAGCAGGAGTTTCCGTACCTTCTCGTCAAGCGTTCGCTAGCCTCTCATTGCTGATGCTCCCCTGCTGGCTGAGGGCAATGAGGCTGGGAAGCAGCCAGCTGGGAAGTGGCAAGGCGCTTGGTTCGGGCTTGGTGCGAGCCAGCTGAGCCTCAGAGGTGCGTTTGGGAGGCGGGTGGTGGCTGGGGGATGCAAATATTGATAAACGCGGTTCTTAGGGAAAAAGGAGGAGTTTCCCAAGGATGCACTTCTTCTTTCTCACCTCCGCAGCCTGGTCTACCAGCCTTCGTTTCTGGGGTGCAGACAGCTGGACAGTGAGATCGGAGCTTGGAGGTGGGTCGTGCGTGTCCTGGGCTGCCCGGCTCCGCGCCGCCTGGAGGCTTGCCTGAGCGGCATCCTCCCGCGTGCCCGAGCCTCGTTTCTTGTTCAATGCATCCATGTCGGTGCACGGCGTGTGCCAAACTGGTGCAGGGCTGGGTGTTGTGGAACAAGCCAAGACCGGGCTGGCTGTGAGTCTGGAAGAGCATTTCCAGAGTTGCTCTGTGTGGCCTCGCTGCCCAGCAGGGGAGCGCTGCTCTCAGCCAGCTCGGGAGTGGGTCACTGAGGGCTTGCTGCCCTACATGCCTCTTCTAGAGGCATCCGTGCTCCGATGGCTTGTCCCCCTTCCCTCTCCTCCTCCATGCGGAGGAGAGGTGATGAAATACACTGACTGCAGGCTGCCTGCTAGCAAGAGACGCCAGAAAGCAGTGACTAGTTTTCAAGCAGCCTGCTGCCTTCCTGTATGAGACCAGTCTTATGACTTTTCTTCTGACTTTTTTCTTATGACTTTTTCCACTTACGACTTCTTTTAAAAGAACATCAGACCTGTGAGGAGCAGCTGAGGGAGCTGGGGGTGTTTGGGCTGGAGCAGAGGAGGCTCAGGGGAGACCTCATTGCTCTCTGCAACTGCTGGAAGGGGAGGTGTGGGTCAGACTCTTCTCGCAGATAACCAGCAAGAGGGAGTGGTCTCAAGTTGTGCCAGGGGAAGTTTAGGTTAGAAATGAGGAGACGTTTCTTGTCAGAAAGACAAGAGTCAGGCGTTGGGACGGGTTGCCCAGGGAGGTGGTGGAGTCACCGTCCCTGGGGGTGTTCAAGGAGAGGTTGGACGTGGTGCTTGGGGACATGGTTCAGTGGGTGACGTTGGTGGGAGGGGGTGGTCTTGCAGGGCTTTTCTGACCTTAATGACTCTCTCTAAAAAGCAGACGAGCCTGGTCCGGACTCTAGCTAGAAATGTGCCCCGCTGCCCGCTCTGTCTCGCTCGGTGACACAGTGAGCAGTTGAGCCACGTGGGATGCAGCGTGGCTGTCTTCCCGCTGCACGGGGCGGCTCTGCACTGAAGCAAGGGCCTGCCTGGGCGGCAGCATGGGCTCCTGGCTCCAGCACGTCGGTGTTGCATGTGCCACAGGCTTCTGAGTGCAGAATTTTATTGTGATAGTCCCAAGGATCTTTCTTTCCTCCCGCGGAGGCCTTGGCTTTATCGTGCTGCAGGCCGAGTGCTCCCCACATCTGCTTTCCCCAAGGGAGGAGCAGAAGAGGCCGTGCTGCCCTTCTCTCTTGGGCTTTATCACCGTGCTCTTGGAGTCTGTGCCCCGGAGGCTGGGGCTGGGCTTCTCTTCCAGCTTAGCTGCAGGAGCGCCATGTCCTCTCTCGTGCAGAGAAGCCGCGGTGCTCGTTGATGGAGCAAGAAGAGGCCACACCATGGATCTTAGCGCTGCCGTGCTTCAGGACCGCCTTGAACTTAGAGGCTGCTTCAGGCCAAGCCCAGAGCTCTGCAGGTGCAGCAGCCCAGCCTTTACACGTGCAGGGACCTCCTGAAAGCACGGGACGGGGCCGCTGCCCTGGCATCTGTTTTTATTTTTGTGAAAAACTGGCCCTGGGCTCGCTGGGGTGCGTTGTGGCTGCGCAGGAGGACCGGCCCTGCCCCAGGAGCTCCCATCCGACACACTGGGCATCTGATGCCCCAGGCAGAGCTCTGGGGCCTGAGCAGGGCTCGGGAGTGTTCCTGTCCCTTGAGCCCTGGCTGCGAGTGTGACAAAAGAGCAGCAGCCCCAAGGCTGCCCTGCGCCCGCCGGGGCTGCTCGGTCGGCTCTCCTCTTGAAGCAAGCTCAAGCAAAACACGTCAAAAATAACCACGGCCCTTGCGCAGCCGTGGTGGCCAACAGACGCTGTGGTCTCTGGCTTCCTGCAGGGTTCACCAGAGGCTCGCTGCTGTTTGTTCTGGCCTCCTTTACCAGGTGGAGACCTACCCCACAGCCTCGCATAGCTAAACTTCAGGCGGCACCTGAGGTCAGCTTCTCAGCACGGGTGCAGCCTGATGCCTTGTCTGATCCTGCCGCTCGTCAGAAGATGGCAGTGCCTGGGCCTCCCAGCACGTATCACCTGCAGCCTGTCACTGCTGGTGTCCTGTTGCTCTTCTTCCCCTGCTCTCGGTCCCTGCAATGTGGGGCTGCTTCTGCCCCGTTCCTCCTAGCTTCCGAATGATTTGTTGCTTTTCCCTTAAACTTCACTAGGTATCACAGCAGTGTCCTGGACTTCTGAGATAGCAGCCGTGGTTTGCTCCGGCACGCTTTCAGAGTGGAGAAAAAGGTATGCAGGTATGTAGGGCTGAAGCTTCCCGCTGCAGGCAGGCCAGGAGAGGTGCCCTCATCTCCTGCAAGGGTCAGGAGAGGGATGCTTGGTGGAGGGGCTCCTGAGGAAACGAGAGCTGTCAGTGCTGGGTTAGAAGCTCCGAGGGGGCTGAGTTGAACCCCAGGAAGGGCTGGGCTAGGAACACGGGCTGAGGACCTCTGAAACAAGGTGGAGAGTTAGAGGTGACACAGTGATGGGGAAAGGGCCAGAGAAGTCGCTTCTGGGCCCAGCTGTGGTGCAGTGGAATTTGCTGCCTGGCACTGGAGAGGTGGCACGTCACTGATACTGGTGTGGTGCGACCACAGGAAGGGTCTGAAATTCTGCAGAAAATGAAGGGTCTCTCGGCATTTCTCAAGTCAGGTTTCAGAGAATCCGTTTCAGAAGCGTCTGAAGTGGTTATAAACACAGTGACAAGCTGAAGGGTGAGAGCTGCAGTCTTCTGAAGGGAGATGTGGGCGATGCAGCTGATCTGCAGACTGCTGCGTAATCCCTCGCTCGGTTACTTTAATCCTCAGGCCTGGCAGATAACAAACCATGTTTTATTTTGTATATATGCAGCGACGGCCCTGGTTTGGAGTGAGACGTTGGGGTTGCAGCAGGTAATTGCATGAAAATAAGGGTTCAGCTCAGAAGCTGTGAAAGTTGGTTTCATGCCCGTGTGAGAGGACGATCAGTCCTTGCTGGAAGCGCCTGAAATTTGAACTTGGCGTCCAGCTCCGCAGCACGGCTTCAGGAGGGTGCTGGAGAGCACAGGGGTGGAAGTATGAGCTGGTGGGGCCATAGGTCGCTGCGAGCGTCTGAGTAATGCGTGCAGGGCAGGCTTTGGTGGCAGACAGATGTCTGAAAGGCTGAGTAATGGCTCCATTCTGGGTTGTGACAAGGCAGATTTGCAGGGGAGGGTACTATCACTACTGTGGATGTGAGGTCCCTCGAGAAAATGTCACCTGAAGTGTCCAGGTGTGGTGCTGGCACAGCTGTGCACCAAAGCAAGCTTCAGCTGACAGCAAACTGCGTCCAAATCGGAGTGCCTGGTCTGAGGGCTGGAAGGAGACTGCTGTAAGCGCTCGAGATTACCATGACATGTACTGCTCCACAGGAATACTCGGCAAAGAAAAGGATGTGGTTCTGAGGAGCTGTTGTGTTCCCGCGTGAGGCAGCTTGCTGGGAGTTGTGACCTGGCCGTGATTTACTGGGCTCTGCGGGGGAGGCGAGAGAACAAAAGCAGCACGGTAATTCACGAGCTCCCTTGCCAACTTCTGGCTCAGGCTGTTCTTAAAGTGCATGAACCACCTGGAAAAGTGCCGAAACAGGCAAGTGCTCCCCTCGGAAGCGATCCCCGGCTTGAGGCAGAGCGCCTGTTAGTCAGCGTCTGGAGAGGCTCGCCAGGAGCGGCTCGTCTCTAGGTGGGAGCCCAGAGCAGCGTGGGGATCTCAAATTCCAGCTCAACTCGTGCTAGGAAATAAGAGCTTGGGCTTTTGGAGAGCCTGAGGCCCACTCAGTAGTGGGTCTGCTTGTTAGTCACCGTGCTACCGAGGCTCCTGTGGCAGGGGATGCTTCCCGGGAAGAGCCCCAGGATCAGTCAGCTCTTCCCAGGAAGCCTGATGCGTGAGCAGTCACACCAACATCTCCCAAAGCTCCCGGATGGGACCCGGGGAGCGGCCCCGCGGCTGGAGGAGGACGGGCTCGTGTGAGGCGCTGGTACGCCGTGGGATGCTTTGAGTCAGGGTTTGTAACCCCAGTCCAACTTTGGGAAAATGTTGTGTTCTGTCCGCTTGGATGCGAAGAGATGCAGAGGAGTTCAGTTCCTGCAGCTTGTGGCTGGCCTTCCCTGTAAAAGTCATTTCCAAGTGTTACATAAACACGGCCCTTAGTCCAGTTACAACACGGCGTTGTGCTGGCTCTTGTGCTGTGGCGTGGGGGGCCGGCCCCCTCGCTGCGCGGGACAAAACACTCCGGCCAGGCAGAACTTGCTCGGAGCTGTTGATGGAGAGGCTGCGAGGCACAGCCAGGGCGCGTGGGGGGCAGCTCTGCCCGCTTGGCTGCGCTTTTCCTGTCCCTCCATCCCTGGCGCTGGCTCTCCAGCACTAAGGGGCCAGGCAGCAAGGAGGATTCTTGTGGCCTCAAAGGTAGGAGCTGAGCTGCAGGTGGTGGTGGTGGCACCGCCAGGCCCCTTCCTGCAGCAGCTCGGGCACGCCAGAAGTGGCACGCAGCTCTTCAAACAAGTGTTGAGCTCTTCTCTTTGCCAGCCCCCTGCTTGGCACCAGCTTCTTCAGCCTGGCCTCCCGCCGTGCTCAAGGTGTTGGGGATGGGACTGTCCGCCTCAGGAGTCTTACAGCTTTCCCTTGTTACTTTCATTTCCCCCTCAGCCCAGGGGAATGCAGGAGGCTCGGTGTTGCTGGGAGGTCTCGGCTCCAGGGCTAGAAGCAGTGCTCAGATCCATCACTTTCGTTGAGGAGAGCTAAAGCTGAACACGGGGCTTTGACTGCATTTGCCCCGATTTGTCTGCACCGTGGACTGCTTTCAGCAAGCTGTTTGAGCTGAGTAAGCAGCTTTTATGGAGCTGGTGGCTGCAATGGGGCTGTCGCAAGGCATCCTTAAAACACTTCTCCCCTCTCTTCTGTTGTGTTGGAGTTGAGGAAATAAGCTGAAAGCCTTGGAAGTTTCCCTGCTGAAACAAGATCTGGTAGGATATGCAGTAGCGGTTTCCTCTCCAAGTTCCCGTATAGCTGCAAAACAACATCACATGCCTTCTTGCACAGCCTGAGCTTTCATCAGGGCTGTTACAGGGAACTTAGAGGAGGCGGTACGTGGGTGTAGCTGCTGCAGTCCCCTGAGCCTTACCCTGCAGTCTGATTACACGGGCACAATCCTCCTACTGGAACCTTTTCTCTCATGCTTGGTGAGCAGCTGCTGACTTTTGCTCCGTGCTTTCTCCAGCTTCCATTAAATGCAAGCTGGTAAAGCTCTGATCTGACAGCGGCACTTAATTTCCACTCGTACTCCAAAGCTCATCATCGAAAAGTCGTCTTGTTTTGGAAAGACTGATATCAGCGTTGCCTCAGTTTACCTTGTAGCCCTAGGTCTTGGTTTCTAGCCCAGACTTTCTAGGGTATATTTTGGGGGGACTGAAAACTCAGCAAGACTTAATTCTGATATCTTGTCACTCTCTTAGCTGTCAGAAGCCAGGTAGGTGCAGAACTGCTCGGTGGCAGCTTCCTGGGAGCTGGGTTTTGCGGGGTTCACCAAGTGATTGCCATCAGGTAGGAGGTGACCATCAGCAGTAACAAACCTGTGCAGGCCAAACAGAGGCGAGGGGCTTTCTGAGTTTTGGCATGATCTGGTTTTGGGGTGCTTGACTTTGTAGCGAAGGTCATGTTGGGGAAAAAAAGCATCCATCATCTCCGTTATCCAGCTCATGTTTTCCCATCTCAGAAGTATGAGCAGAAGTTCATGGTGCTCTGGTGGAACAGAGCACAGCTGTTGGGCTGCAGCACAGCCTGGGGAGCAGAGATCTAGGTTAAGTTTCTGCTTTGCTTCAGCCATGATGCAAGCTGTTGAGCAAGTAGCTCTCTTTGCTGCATCCAGGATTCCTTATTAAAAGTAAGTGGAGTATAAAACTGTCCTGGAAACTGCTGAGAAACATGACAGAAACTGAGTGCTATTAAGTGTCTGGCCTTTTTTCACCCCCCTCTATAACCACCATCTGTTTCCTGTGAGACTTAGCAGTGGTAACGTCTTTGTAACGAAACAGTGCTGGGTCAAAAATGTCTTTGCTGGACCCCATTGGAAATACCCAGAAGAATTTAAGTCAGCCTGAAAGCTGTTTGACCCCTCTGGATGAGGCCAGTGTCACGCTGTACAGTACAAGCTCAGCTTGGAGCTCAGTGCTGAGAATGCTGTCCAGCTCGTGGCTGTAGCTGACTGTAACGTCAAAAGATCAGTCGCCTCAAGCTAGGCTTGACCCATGTCATATATGCATGTGCATTTCTCTCACTTATCTCTCTGTCCGTGTGCGGGTTGCCATGCTCATCCTGCGGTGCTGAGGACACGCATGGTTCAGCAGGAGGGGAGGGCAACCTCAGTGCTCCTGCTTCAGGGGAAGCAGGGAGAAGTTTCTTGATTTTTCTGTTTGTTTTCTCTGGACAGTGCATTCACATCTGGTTTGGCTAAACTCTTCCAGCTATTCTCTTTTCCCCCCATAAAGGCCTTGAATCCCTGGGAGGATGCTTGCCTAACTGGCCCTCAGAGGTGAAGCTGAAGGGAGGTGAACACCATGTACCAGTGCAGCCAGTAATGCTTTGAGGAATGGGACTATATGACGTTCCTCAGCTCTGGATTCAGTTTTTCCACACGGACACTTAAATGCGTTTGGCTCACACAGGAATTTTATCTTGACAGAGGTCAGCATGCTGTGGTTGCTTGTTGTCCAGCACTGTGGCTCAGGTGGGCACCTGACCTGCAGCAAGGGTACCAGAGGAAACTGCTCGAAGCTGGAGGGGAGGAAGGCTTCTGAGCATGTTCCTCCATCCTGAGCAGGGAATGCCTGCTGTGCGAGATGGCTTTGGATGGGCTTCCTCTTTGCCAGCCCCTCTCTGCCTTGTGATGCCTGACTTTACCAGAGTAGTTGGTTGGACTCACCTTATGATGTCGTAGCTGCTTTACAATTTCAAGGTTGTTGCTTGCGTCTCTTTGGCTTTGAAAGTGTTTCGGATGCCTCCTGCCTCCCAGTCATTGCTGAGGACACCCGTTTGTTGGAGGCAGGTGGGCTCTTGGTCCTGATCACTTCTCAGAAGCCTGCGACCAGAGTACTTTTGGCTAGAGGAAATAAGACTTAAGTTCTCTAGACATTAAGGCCAGTAGCAAATACTTTTTTCCTAGAAAATCAGTAGCCTTTCATTTTATCAAGCAAGCTGGCGGAGATATATGCTCAGTTATGCAGACAGTGACCATTTCCCTCTTAAGATGGGGCAAGGCTGCTGCAGTGGAACTGATCTTTTTCCTGTGATTAGATGGTCTGCGATAAAGCTGAGTGCAAACGTAACTATGACTTTTAACGTGCAGGTTTTGTCTAGGTGACCTTTCAGAGAAGGGAATGCCTAGAGCTGACCCCCAGCTTCCTCAGGTGTGCTCAGAACCCCACCCAGCACAAACCCTGTAGCGTGGACCTCTGCTTTCTTCTCCAGACTTGAAGCTGCACCTGCAGAGCACTGACTATGGGAACTTCCTGGCGAACGAGGCGTCCCCGCTCACCGTCTCCGTCATAGACGACAAGCTGAAGGAGAAGATGGTGGTGGAGTTCCGGCACATGAGGAACCACGCGTACGAACCCCTAGCGAGTTTTCTGGACTTCATCACGTGAGTACCAGGTGTTCTTAACAGCTCGTGAAACCTTCTTCTTCCAGACTTGGGGACTCTCAGACCAACTTTCCACACCCAGCCCTGTACCTACTGTGTTTTCTGCAGCTCTTTGAATGAAACTGTTGTGGAGGTCTCAAACAAGCTGGCACAGCATCCCTGTGGTGGTAAAGGCTTTTGCTCCCAGGGTGTGCGTGCTTTGCTTGCACTGCTGCTTACCTGCCTTCTCTGCAGAACTGCCTTTAGCCTGTAGTAGAGCTGAGGCATTTACCCTTGTCCCTAACGTAGATTTTCCAGGGCTTTTCGTGTGATTCTGTTCCAGAATGTCAACATGCACGTGACAGCGTGGCAGTGCTAGTTCTGACTCTTCATCAGGGCTGCTGTGATCCTGCCATCCCATACCAGTGGCTGTAAGCCTGCATCTGACCCCATCTTAAACTGGTTCAGGGAGCTGAGCTGGCCAAAAATTGAACAACTTTCTCCTTTTGGGGTTAATCTCTAACTAGTTTCCTCAGCTAGCTTGGTGGGATCCAACAAACACCAGCATTAGGGAAAAGGAGGGCCTAGAGTGTGCAGCAGGAGAGGACAGGGCTGGGGCGGGCTCAGCACGCCTCTGTCAGTGTGTGAACAGACACTCGGCTCCTGTGTGCAGTTCCACAGCTGGTTCAGCTGATGTAAAAGGCTCGAAATAGCACAGCGTTCTTGCAGGTCCTTCCTGTTGTAATCGCTCCATGTCTAAACAGTCCCACTATCTCATTTGTCTAACCCAGTGCCTCATATCTGTAATTTTCTGGGTCACTGTGCTGAAGCCGCCTGTCTTTTTTTAAGCCTTTCCTATTTTCTAAGAGGTAGCTTTTTCTTACGTGCCTGTCGCTAAAGCTCATGGAATTTCTTTATCTGGCTCCAGATACGGAGCATGACATCAGCAAGGCGTGGCAAAGCCCTCATCTTGCAGCAGCACTCGCAGTGGTTGGAGCAGTTTCTAGGTCATCATCTTAGTTGTATGGAGCAATCTCTTCTATTTTCTGAAGCTTCAGAGAATAGAAGTTTCAAAATGCCATTTGGCCGAATTTGAATTTGTTGTAAAAACATCAGGATGGTTAGAGCCTGGCCATACTGGGTAGGCTGTCCTCCACTGATGCTTTTCCCCTTCCCTAAAACTGAAGGGCAGCAATGTTTAGTCTCTGTGGAAGTATCCTCATAATCACTGTTAGTCTGTTTTTTTAGCTCCTCTTGTATTGTTTTAAAGACAACAGCCCAGGCAGGACACGTGAGTATTTTGCAGACTTAGAAACTTTGTTCCCTGTTGGTTCCACTTTGAAAACTGATGTTTGAAAAAAATGAACTGTAAGGTGTCAGACCATGCCTGCCTGGTAACACACTGCGTGACTTTGGAGGGCTGCAGGTGGCTGTGGAAATCCCGTTCCCTGTTACATCAGCCCTGTTGACTCTTATCCTTGTTTACACTGAGCTGGAGTTGTGCAGAAGACCTGAAATTTCTCATGTAATGTGACAAGCTGGATCTTATCAGCTGTTTGAATGATTTAACTTTAAAGCCGGTGTTTGCTCTCAGCTCGGTTTAACTCTGATCTTGTTCAGCATCTGTCTCTGATTTCGGAGAGCTGTGTAGAACAAAACAACCCCGTGCAGATATCTGTATATCTTGCCTACTGCGTAATCTCTTCTTGAATGTATCGCTCCCATTTGGCACAGGACGTTTCTTCCTCGAATTGTCTTTGCTCTCATCTCTTCTTTTTACTGAAGATTTAATGCCGCTGTCTTCATAGCCTGGAGGAAGGCAGAAGATGAAGCAGAATAAAAACTCTTCCTGCAGGAAGAGTCTCCACCCTCTTGCGGAGCCTTTTCTGCGAGGAGTCTGAGTGTTCAGTGGCATTTCATTGTAGTTCTGGTGCGCTGCTGGTGGAGCGGTCTCCTCGGGGTCTGCCCTCGTCACACTGGTGGTGTATTGCTGAAACAGAGAATGTGTTTGCAGCTTCAGCTGGACCGAGGTGGGAGTTGCTGTCAGCCTATTAGAAGCTCTGATAGCACTACAGACAAGTTAAAACAGAAGAATGAGGATAGGGAAGCACAAGGAGTTTGGATAGGGTACTGGTTTTGCCCTTCTCTTCATAATCCTAATATATTTAGTGAGTGGGATGATGGAAAAGGGTGTAGGCTAGCAGTGACTTCTTGGGGTGCCTTTCAGGCTGTATTCTTGTCCCTGAAACTGCCCCATGGGTTGTAGTAGATCTTGGTTTGAGGCAGGGGGCAGTAGTTTCAAAGTATTGTACCACGCGAAGCTTCTCATGCGCGTCCCGGATAGCTGGAGTGGAATTGCAGGAGCTATATGTCAAGCTTAAAATGGAAGGAAATGTTTTGTGGTGTGTCCAGTACAGTTCCAAAGCTCACTGCTGTAGGATGCTTTTTATGTACTTAACGTTTTTGGCCTTTGTGAAAACATTGGAGGGTGTCACACGAGACAGGTAGCACCTCATGGAGAGCAGCCCGGCTGTAGGTGGCTGGTGCCCCGAGGTGGATCAAGCATTTAAAAAAAGAGTCAGGCTTTCTGGTTCGTGAACATCCAGCTGAAGTCTGGGATGCTTTTGAGTTGATCCACGCACTACTGTCGTGCTCTCCAGAGTTACCTGTTCTTGGAGGGTGCTCAGACCTTAACCTGGGTCACATTGCTGAGGAGATCACAGAATCACAGAACGGCTTGGGTTGGAAGGGACCTTAAAGACCGTGTAACTCCAACCCCCTGCCATAGGCAGGGATGCCACCCACTAGATCAGGTTGGCCAAGGCCCCATCCAGCCTGGCCTTGAACACCTCCAGGGATGGGGCATCCACAGCTTCTCTGGACAGCCTGTGCCAGTGCCTCACCACTCTTACAGCGAAGAATTTTCTCCTAATGTCTAGTCTAAATCTCTCCTTTTTTAGTTTAAGCCCATTCCCCCTTGTCGTATCATTATCTACCTGAGTAAAGAGTCCTTCTCCATCCTTGTTAGAAGTTCCCTTTAAGTACTGAACAGTCTCACTGAGGTCTCCCCTGAGCCTCCTCTTCTCCAGGCTGAACATCCCCAGCTCCCTCAGCCTTTCTTCATAGGAGAGGTGAGATCTGGGGAGCTGATCGTGGGACCTTTCCACCGTTGGCTGCTCCAGAGCTGACCAAAGCCATGCTGTTCGTCCCCACGTGGGATTACGCCACGCGGTTTCTCTTGCCTCCTTGAGCAGTCCGTGAGCCAGGCGATGGGGACA
Organism: Cygnus olor; assembly: GCF_009769625.2. Classification (NCBI taxonomy): domain Eukaryota; kingdom Metazoa; phylum Chordata; class Aves; order Anseriformes; family Anatidae; genus Cygnus; species Cygnus olor. Next base: position 12,696,480 of record NC_049180.1, on the reverse strand, counting down.
GGGGAAGCAGGATCTGCGATACCCAGTGCTGCTGTGACCGGCTGGCACGCCTCCGGCTTTGAGCTGGGATGGCGTGGAGGCTCCAGAGCTCCCAGAGGACTCGCGTTCCCCGTGTGCTGTCCTTGCCCAGCTCCTGGAGGAGGCAGCGCTGCCCGCAGCTTGCCAGAAGGTGGCACTCCAGCCCCGCGGCTGCCTGCACCCAGGTGCCTGCAGCACGTAGGTAAGGGTGGGCACCCGCTGAGGTGGGCAGGAGCCAGCTCCCCTGCAGAGCCTGGGGGAGAGGAGGGTGCCTAAAAGCACACGGACTGAGTTGCGGCAAGAACTCGGCTACGCAGCAGCCCCAAAGCAAGGTCTTTGTCCCAAAGCTACTTGCTGTCACTGATTTCTGTCCGGTGGTGCTCCTTTCCCCAGTGACTTTCCTGGCTCCGATCCTCTCCGTGGCAGCACTGCGTTGTCAGTACCAAAATATTGAGGAAGTTGGCTGACTTCCCTCTTGTTTTTTCAGGTTCTAGCTGTAGTTGGCTTCCTGTGCCACTGTGCATCGCTGCAAGGAGGAACTCAACTTACTGAGAACTCAACTTATTGAGCCTTCCACGGCCCCTACAAAACACCTGCTAGCTCTGTGCCTCGCTGTGCAGCTCCTCGCTGGATGACTGCTGGTGCTTCCCTGTGTTTTTCAGTTGACCGTAGTAGGTCTGAATGATGGGCACAAGGTGGTTGTTAGCTTCTCTGCTCCAACACAAATAATTGACTGTTTGGCTGAGGGAATGTGGCGACGTTCTGTAGGGCAGCAACAAACAGGTATTAAGTGTACTTGAAACAGCAAAACCCACTTCCTGAATTCAGCAAGCACATATTGACTTGCGGGATGGAAGTGGGTTTTAGGTTCTTCTCAGTGATGTTCTGCCCTGCCTCTCTGTAAAGGCTTTGTTCTTTGTGTTAGCCTGACACAATGCCATGACCTGTCTGTCTTCCCTTCCAGTGCTCCTGCCTACAGTTCAGATAGGATCCTTTTATCTCTGCTGTGTGCCATTTCTCCTGACTCTAGTCAGCTGTAGCCTGATCAGATTGTCAGCTTTGGTATTTTTCCAGTGGAGGGAGGGAAAGCTTTTTTGCCCTTGCTCCAGCACAGGGTTTTCCCTGCTAGTGAAAGCCCGGGTCCTCAGCAGCGTGGCTGGGGGCTCTGGCAGCCATTCGGAGGCTTGAGCCCCTGCAGCAAGCTGATGGGCAGAGGAGGGCTCAATCTCGTGGTCAGGCTGGGGGAGCTGCTGGTGGCTGCTGAAACCAGACTCAGAGGCCGCTGCAGGAGCAAGGCTCGAGGTGAAGTCGGGTGTGAACACGTTGTCCAAGTCTGCGATTGAGCCTGTCGGCAGAGGACGGGCTAGGACATCATTTGTCTTTGCCTCACCAGTCTGCTAGACCTCAAGAACAGAGTCCTTGTTGCCCCAGTGATGTACCTGGGAACTTGGCTTCTGGTGTATTTTTGTGGTCACAAGACCTGTTTTTGACTAGGCTGCATGTACTTTTTCCCCTTGCACATGCCTTTTCTTAGCTGACACTTCCCTTTACTACCTTCTTCGTGACCCGTTCCTGCTCTGCCTCTCCCCAGCACTGGATAGATCTAGTTTCTGCTGCATGACTTTGAGTTGAAACTTAATCTTACGGCAGTGGTTTTCTAAAGCCAAACTGTTTCAACTGCTACTTGAGCTGAAGAGCAATAATCCTCTCCTCTGGAGTAGGAAGCTGCTTGTCTTTATTCTAAATGTACTGGAGTGTGCATCCTGGCGTCGTTGCGTGAGGTTACAAAATATGACTACCTCCTTTTGAAGCCCTTTCTTACAAAAATAACTCCTAATGCTTTACATTACAGGCACTGGCAGTTCATTTGGGCAAATGCAACAACCTGAAGGATCTTTTCCAATGCTGTTGTGGTGAAAACTGTACTATGCTGTTTTCAACTAGTTGTTCAGACCTTGGTGGAGGTGGGATTGGGAAGGAAAAATTACCATAGCAGCTGGGGATCCTGCAATAAAAGGTTTATGAGCCTTTTCTGGCAGAGACGGTTTTGGCAGAGCAGCACAGGTTCCTGACAAACAGCTTCCCTGTTTGCAGGGAGTGCAAAGTTGAACTGATAAGCCAAGTTCTTGGAGGGGTTATGCAACATTCAAAATAAGAGGGCACAAAACTAATGGTCTGGAAATGATCACAGGCTTGTGTCCTCCGGATGGTAGCATCAGAACTGCATCTGCTCTCCTGCTTACCCGTGGGACAGCACTCACACCAGTTTCCCAGAATGAGTGTCCGTGAAGCTAACTGGGTTGTGCGCCTGAGTGGTGGCTGCAGGAGTCGTCTTTGAAAACTGTGTAGCCGTGGGTGTCCGCTTTGGAAAGGGCAGCGTGTTCTTTGAAAGGTGGATTTCACTGTGTGTTGTGCTTTATTCCCAAGCCTGTAGCACCTGGAGAACATTTCATTTCGCCAGTTCATTTAATCTGGGACACCATAACCCTACTTCTACTGACCAGCGCTGTTCTTCGCTTGGAAGGTGTTAGCATGGTGCCTGGCAAGCACACCGAGCTGCAGCAATCATCAGAAAAGCCAGCAAAGCATTATTAAAGTGAGTCCAGGAGTTGGACTCGATGATCCCTGCGGGTCCCTTCCAATTTGGATATTCTGTGATTATTGTTGGTGGTAATAAAGATGCAGCAAAGTGGTAGTGATGAGCTCCAGATGTAAGCCCACGTTTCATTAACAAACATAAATCTTCCCAACGAAGCTTTGCAGCCCTGAGAAGGCGCCCTAGCAGGCAAGCTGTAGGTGATTAGGTGAGAACACATCACCTTGCACTACACCCACATCCACACTGATGCTGTTTCATCCAGAGGCAGCGTGTGGATTTAACTGCCTTCTCTGGCTTTGCTTAAAGCTGATTCCCTCTGCTTATTCTGCAGCCTGCAGGAAGGGTTCTTGCCCTTGCCTCCTGTTCCTTCGGCGTGTCTCTTGGAGGCATTAAAACAAGGGGGAAGGAGTATGGTGTGAGGCTACCTGTGCTCCTCTGATGGATTTATGCATGGTTGCATGCCTTCAGCTGGATGAACGTTCACTGAGCACTACTGCCTCCATGTAATGTGCTTCGCTCCTTTGTGGAAACTCTTCTCAAGGTCTTTTGGTGTTGGACCTCAGCAGCTTTCATTTTCCTTCTACTTTCCGATAGATTTGCCTCACTCAGTGCTCTAGACAGGCAGTTTCAGCCCCAAAAGAGCCTGGAGGCCAAGAGATGTTGCTTCTGAAGGCTGGCGTGCCTTGGGTCCCTCTTCAGGCCCTCTTCAGTTAGAAGCCCAGCAGAGGCTCACGTAGAACTCTGTGTAAACATTGCTAAGCCGTGCGATGTGAGGAAGGTGGCAAAATAGTATATGCAAGTTTGGCTTTTGCAACTGGTTTATGTGCAGGCAGCATGATGAGATGTTTCTGGTCAATATTTAAAATGTAATTAGTGCTCAAGTCTGCCTCAGCACAGCACGGAGTGCTAGGGCTCAGCCTTGCGTACCAGCCTAGTGTTTCTCAAGCTGCGAGGTCGAGCTTTAAGGCATCAAATTTAAGCAACCAGAGACTCTTGCACGAGGCTGCGAGGTGTTCAAAACAACAGTGCTGTTTCAAGGGGTTTGTATGCATCTAGAACACATCATCATATTTGTAAAACTTCAAAATTAAAGTACTTATTTTTTTTTTCTAATTAGCCTTTGCGGCTAACTCTGAATGAGTGCTTATAAGTTGCCGGATGATACCACTGGAAAACTGAGGTCAGTATCCCAAGAGATCTAGACTCACTAAAAGATGGTAAAAATCATGTGGAGATGCAGCTAAATATAGATTAATGCTGAGAACATTCCTGGATACTTGGATTTGAAAGGCTGCCACAGCCTCTGTAGTACCGTGAAGTTATAGCTCTCTGCTGTGAAATGGTCTCGTTGATCTAAGTTTAGTAGAGCACCCACTTATTGGCTGAGTGCCCTTGGTTTGTGGTGGCAACCATAAAATTCTCAGCTTTTTCTTTAGCAGGTTCACAAAACTACCGCTTGCGTGTGGTTTTTGTCGGTGTGATGCTAGGAAAGAGAGTGTAGAAAGAGAGAAAGAGGTCAGCACACCTCAGTGGAGATGATCGCGCTGCATCTGCATTCCTTGGACTGCCTGAATTTCGGCTGCAGACAGTGGGTAAAACGTCCTGGGCAGAGGTTGCTGGTCTGACTTGTTCTTGTCTGAGCTGAAAATTTGACTTCAGGATTTAATTCAGTTCGTTGCTGTCTATTACTCGAACAAGCCTCGAACCTCGGGATCCTCCTGAGGTCCCTTTCCTTTCCCCTTCAGGTCAGCTGTACAGTTGTGTACTGATGATGGTAAAGCCATGCTCCAGATGCAAACCTCTCAGGTGTTGGCACTGTTCTTAGGGTCAGCTACTGCTCCTTTGTGCTTTTGAAGCCCGTGCCTTGCGTTCCCCGACGGCTGCTTGCATTTGGAGCCCAAGAGATGTAAGAAATGGCTCCGTGTACCAGCACCTTTGCTCGGGTCTTGAACCCCGTGGGATATAGAGATGATCCTGGGTGCTTGTGCACAAACCCAGGGAAGCAGTGCTACAACTGATCCCAAAATATTTCCTGTGGCTGCTTTTCCCCAGCCCTGAACTGAATGAGCTGCAAGAGGGAAGCACGAAATGTAAGAGCGCCTGCATAGTAATTTAAAGCTGTCTCTAGAATTCACACAATTTAGAGCACTGCTCTGATCCCGCTGGAGTTTTCCCTTTTATCCCAAAATAAACACATGTTTCTACAGTGATCTGAGTAAATGCCCAGGGCAGTCTCCCAGAGACTTTTGCCTTGCATCGGTCAGCACTGAAGTCTGATGCTGGTTTTGGAAAGCATTGAAGTTGCCTGAGCGCTACCTTAACCCGTCCCACACGCTTTGGGATGCGGTCGTGTACCAAGCTGCACAGTCAGGCTGCGCGCTGCTGCGCTGGCTGTGCTTACGCAGCGCCGTTTGGTTGGCCACGAGCGCTCAGAATAGCTTGGCATGACTCAGGTCACTCCAGTCTGCAAGCCTGGATCGGAGCCCTCGGGGGGAGGCGAGCTTTTTCCTGCACAGGGAGAAAAGGGAGGCTCGGGGTGGATATCCCCAGCCTTTCCCTTCAAGCCGTGGCTCTGGCAGCAGGGCACGCAAGGCCCCCAAGCCCCTCTCCCCTACCAGGGGCTCTGCTCCCACATCAGCCCCCCGATCGCTGCGTTTCACTGCTGCCACCAGGGCTGTCCTCCTGACCCTGCGCAGAGCAGCTGTTACACTGCAGTCTGGCAGGGCTTTCGGAGGATCCCTGAGAAACGCAGGTCATGCAATGTTCTGTCGTTAGTCATGCTTTGTGACCACTTGCGGTATTGTTTACGGTTTCTTTAGTATCCTGGAGCAGAAAGCAATAAAAAACCAACCTATCTGCTGCAGGACAATGACTCTTTATGATTAGATTAGGAAGTGGGGGAGGGAGAAGTCGTTACTGTCTTGGGGTCGCTGCCTCGCAGGGCTCTGCCCTGGTGCCTGCAGGCTGCGTTGTAAACGCCCCACGTGATGAGCGTTCGTGCGTTTTATGTGCTCCCCTGGTGAAAAGCCTTTCTCAATATTCAGCAGGCCGCTGCAGTCTTTCCTGCGTGTCTTGTTTGTCTGTAGCTGTACTTAATAAATCCAACTGGAGGTAAACATACATCACCAAATTACCTGTATGCAGCTATTGCATGGGTGCTTTCCTCTCCGTGATCTGCTGGGCAGGCATCCACAGATCATCCACGGATCGTCCATGGATGCCTCTCCCAAAAGTTAGCTTCCCGTGCCTGCTTCTGCTCTGTTTTCCTGGGGTCGTCTCTGCTGTGCCCATCGGCGACTGCACCTCCCAAAGCTAGGACTGAGGATGGTCTCTCTGACCTGCTGCTGGAAGGCAGGCTTTCACACGGCCCCCCACGCACCTTTTGGCTTGTTTAGGGATTGTCCTAGCTCTCGTTTTGTGTGCTGAGCGTTGCCCGGTCGTACGGTGCTGAGCTGGGTGCTGCCGGAGGAGTGCAGGTACTGCTCCGGTCGCGTCGGACCTCAGGAAGCTGTCAGCCAGCATCTCTCCTGCTGTGAGTGATATTTCTGTGCTCGATAACTCCTTCCTGTCCCCACGTAAGAAAGTCTGCTCTAGTGTGAACCAGTATTGATGCTTCTAGGAATCGGCTAAAACCGTAGTTCTGTGAATGTGAATTTCTGGAATACGCCACACCTCAATCGAGTGAGCGAAAGCAAGGCAGGATGTAAGCGTACACGTGAAATGCTGGCTGATCACCCAGCCAGCCCTTTCAGGCCCTGTGTGGGCAGATAGCAGCTCAGAGCCAGAGCATAAAGCATGTTCTTGCCTTGCAGGCTGCAGCAGGGCTTCATGGTGCTGCGAGCGGCTGGCTGCTCCTGTTTCCTGACACGTGCCCTAGAGCCCGGTCCCCTTGCCGGCTGCACCGAGAGTGAAGGTTAAAATGCTTTTGGAGCTCAAATACGCAGCAGGCTCGTGTCTTCCTAAGGAGCCCGGGCATGCATTAACCATGAAACGTTGGAAGCTGATAAGAACCTGATAGGCGATGAGGAAGACAATGACAAAGGCCACTCTATTCAAAAAGTAGTTGGGGGAGAGCTGCTGCCACCAATAAACCTAGTCCTTGGGGCTTGGGTGGAAACGCTGAAGGAGCCAGGACCTCTACTCTGGTTTTAGTACAGCTGTGCTACTGGAAGCAGATGCATTCTTTTTGGGACCTGGCACAGGAAAGCCAAGTGTTGCCCCGTGCACAGATGCGGAGAGGCTTTTCCAGCTGCCCTGGCACTGGGAGACATGCCTCATAGCCACAGCTGACTAAGCCATAATGATTTTTACTGGGTTGAAGCAGGGGCTTGGTATGAGCCTGGGCTTGCCTGAAGGAAATGGGATTCATCCTTAGCTAACTATCAGGAAGGGTTACTGGGGTGTGCTGGTGTCTGCCTGGCCTTGGCAGGCCCTACAAGACCTTTGTCCTGCTGCAGCTCTAGTTACTGCACAGGCTTGCAACACTGTCACAGAGGAAATTTAAAAGTGAAATTTCCTGCTGTTTTGCACAGGGTAACTCCTGCAAAGACGAATCTTCTTCTGACTGTGAACATTGATCCAGCACACCAGGGCTAAGGTGCTCTGAAGTCCTACAGGTAGAAAGGGCTCCAGGCATTTTGTCTCGGTTCCTCTCCAGCTCTGGCCAGGCTCCTTGCAAGTCACAAACAGCTTGTGGAGAGCAGGATTCCTTCCTGAGCCTAGGAAAGAGCTGTGCTAGCCTACCATGAAATGATTTATTTCCTAGCCTCTTCCTCCAACGTGGAAGCTAAAGAAATGGTTGTGGTCCGGCCCTACGTTGTCACCTTGCTTTGGTGAGAGCCCTGCTGCCGTGCGCTCTGTCCAGAAAGCCCTGTGTGGCACTGAGCAGGCCTGTGTGTGCCTGAGGGCAGATGGCAGAGCTGGTAAATGACCCTTCTGCTCTGCCTTTACTCTGGCACACCTCACGGAGCTGCAGGTGTCTGTATTTACCCGGAGCAGCCGCTCGCCACGAGGGACTTGTCCTGGGCTCTTACAAACAGGCCCCTCTCGCTGCCGGGAAGATTGGGCTGCACAAACACAAGGGAGGATAATGACCCTGCAGGTTTCAGGCAATGGGAGGTTTCCCAGTGCCCCGAGAGCTGTGCTGCTGGCCGTGCCGTCCCTGCGAGGCTGCCTGGGGCGCAGAAGGGCGCTCTGCAGAAGTAATGGGGCCGGCGGGGCGCTGCCCAGCCCTGCAGCACCTGTTTGAGGAACTAAGGTGTGGATTTGCTCATGGATGTGCTGCTTGAGTATATTTGAGCCGGTCTAATAAAAACGACGGAAATCTGCCTTTAACTGGCTCTGCTCACCTGCCTTTCCCGGGGTTCAAAGGGAAGCAGCCACACGGTTAGCTTGGACACGCAGAGCAGCATCCCCGTGCCTGTCCCACCAGTGTGTGCTCAGAGCCTCGCTGTCCTGCCCCGCTCTGCCCGCTGCCCTTAAAGCTTCAGCTCCTGCTCCCTTGCGTCAGTACCTGGGTACACGTGGGGAGCCTGAACCGAGCAGGGCTTGCTGCTACCGCTCCAGACTCGCACAGCCTCTTCTGCCATACAGATTGAGTTCCAATCCCGTCTGTTTTGGAGCAGCTCCTGCCGTGGTTGCCTTCTGGTCTTTTTCACCATCTTCCTGCTAGCTTTATAGAGTTAGAGCTCTAGCAGTCAGAGCAAGGAGGCACAAAATCCCAATATACCCTACTCTTTCAGCACCTGTGCCCCTTCCTCTTACCTCAGAAGCTCTTCTAGCTCGATGTTTCTCAGGTTCCCAGCTCTCGCAGCATGGTTTACTTATGGCTCAGCTTGTGGTGAAGGTGCCTAGAGCACCACTCCTGCTCATGCTTTTCCTTGTGTCTGCATGGCACCTTTATCCCTTCGTTTAGACCCTCTACTAGAATGAGGCCACCAGCTCTCACGTTCCCAGTCTTCAGGCCATCTGTGCCTCCTTTCACCAACTGCTCAAAGCACTGAGGGCCGTTTCTCGGTCTCATGCTCCCATCTTTGCTCCCCAGATGAAACTTGCTTTGGTGCCTCCTTTGCACTTCACGCCCCTCCCAAGGCAGCCTGATCCCTAATCCTATCTAATTTAAGCAATGAACATGGTTAGGGACTTCATAGCAGGGGCTAATGTGAGAGTGTGCATCTGTTGATGGTAGAGGGGTGAAAACGCTTTGTGTGGTTCCACGAGGGGATGAATAAAGGTTGTGCCGAAGCTGCCAGCCCCATTGTTTTTAGGAGGGAGCAGGACTGCAGAAGTGTGACCTTTTCTCCATATCTTGGCAAGGTGCAGTGGTGCTGCTGGCACTGAAGCTGAGCTCGAGTCAGGTTATCTGCGGATTCCCCTTCGCTGCGGTGCTGAACGCTTTGGCACGGGTGACCTGCTCTCTGCGGAGCAGGCAACGCGAGGAGAGCAGTGGGAAGGCTGGAAGGACGGCTGTTCCCAGCTACACAGCCAGGCTCCTTTAGGAGCTGTTAGGAAAAGCCTTTGTGTTGTGAGGGTGGTCAGAAACACTGGAGCAGAACCCCAGGGAGGTTGTGAGCTACACATCCTCGGAAATGACTCAAAGTTCAGCTGGACAAAGCCCTGAGCAGCCTGAGCTGGCTATGCTTGGAGCAGGAGGGTTGGCCAAAAACCTCCACAAAACTTCCCTTCCCATCTACTGTTCTTCACTGGTCAGTAGGAGATGCCAAAGGGATGCAGTTGAGCTGTAGCATATACCTGAACTTGGGATTACACTTGACTCTCTATATCGAGGCAGGGAAGATAAGGAGATGTTAAGGAAGCAGCTTGCTAGCTCTTTGTGGGAAGGGTGCATCTTTCTGGAGATGTTCACGGGGTCTGCAGATGTTCACGTCTGGCACCAGGTGCTGGTTTTTGCATTAGCCCATCTGTGACAGGCTTTGTCTTGGGTTCCTGCAGGTACAGCTACATGATCGACAACGTCATTCTGCTCATCACTGGGACTCTGCACCAGCGTTCCATCTCCGAGCTGGTGCCCAAGTGCCATCCTCTGGGAAGTTTTGAGCAGATGGAAGCCGTCAACATTGCTCAGACGCCCGCAGAGCTCTACAATGCCATCCTGGTGGACACTCCCCTGGGTGAGTGGAGCCTTTCAAAGTACCCCTCAGCTGTGCGTGGAGCAGATGTCCCTTTCCCCTTCCAGTCTATCAAGGTCCAACTAGGTCCAAGTCGTGCTCCAGGAAGACAAAGCAGTGGGTACTGTGCAGCTGTGGCTGTACTGCTGTGGTGGCTGGGCTTAAGTTCATGTTTTTGCCTGCCCTATGCCAATTTCTCCATCTGGAGGGCCACTGAGCCCTGTGTGCTTCAACAAATGTCCAAAGCAGCGCGCTGGTAGAGCAGACTGTTGGGGAATTTGGTTTGTGTGAGCCAAGCCTTGAGCTGTCAGAGGAGTGCAGGTGCGGTTAGATCTCATCTGCCACACGTACCCGCTTGCCAGCTCTTCTGGGAATCGTGCCCTGAAAGCAGGGAGGAAGGAGAAAGCTTGAGAGGTCTTAGAGAAAGTGATCTTTGTAATAATTGTTGTTGGACACGTGGTACATGCCCTTCCTTAGCAAAGGCCATCAGATATGACTTGGGCTGGAAGGGACCTTAAAGATCACCTAGTTCCACCCCCCTACCATAGCAGATCCTCTGCTGTAATGTTGTTCTACGTTCCAGCACTTCTAGTTGGATCGTTGAGCAATGTCTTGTAGGCAATTTTTGTAGATAACTATAAAGTTCTGCCCATGACCGATCTTGTTCTGACACTGATCAAATTAATTCTATATTGAGGAAAGCTATTTATATGCCAAAACCTCCCAAAACAAACAACAGCAACAACAAAAAGCACCCAAAAGCTGTTTATATAGCAGGGCCTTGCACTGAGGCACTGTCCCAGGGCTACAAGCCTTGACCGGGAGGCACATGACGCTGTAAAGACAAATGTTTTATGAACAGCCAGTCAGACAGACAGACATGTTCTTTAAAGCTAAAAGTTGTAGGAAGTGGTTGTGGAGAAAATATGGAAGTCTCTTTGCAGTAGTAGGAGAGGTAGTCACAGGAGACTTTCTAAATTAGCATCTGTGGGCACAAGTAATGAGGTATGCCTGAGTCAGTGATTAATCATTCTTTTAGGCTTGCTAGAAAGTGCAAAACACTTAAATCATCATATTGTCTTTGATGGCAGTCATCGTTTTTGGAACTAAAAGTGCTTTTACAAACGATCTCTGTAGTAATGGGGCAAATCAGATAGTTGTCATGGAAAATTGACTTGCCAGATAGAGCCCAACAAAGGAGGGAAAACATGTCTAAAGAGATCTGGCTACCCTCGAGCGTCTGAGGAGGGAAGGAGCATCTGCAGCAAGGCCGATGCACTGACCTGGCGTTCCCTGTGTGTGGGTGTGAGTGTAGCTGAGCGTGGTGGGCTCACCAGGTGGGACACCGCAGCGGGAGAACCGCTGCACGCAGTGGAGCTGAGCCCGCGGTAGGGATGATGCGTGGGAAGAAAATCCTCCTCAGGGGTAAGCGTGAACCTTCCCACTTCGGGGATAAGATAGAACCAAGTATTTCAAAGGTATTATTAGCTCTCCGAAACCTTAAAGCTTCAAGCTGTGCATGGAGTGAAAACACCTCGTTACGCTGCCGGGGGGTTCTGGGGAACGTGGCTGGCAGTTGAGGGTCTTTGCTCTCGTGTTCGTGCACTTGTACATAAGTGAGCTCTGCCTGCTTCTGCCCTGCTGGCCCAAGTTCTTCAGACCTTTGCCCTGGCTGTGTCCTTGAGGCTGTGTACCATCTAGTGTGGCATTTCTTCAGCAGGAGTACGTGGGGAGTAGCCGTGTTGCCTAAACAAGCAAGCATGCAGGCTCCAGTTGTTTAACTTGCACTCCTTCCAGTGACCACACGCAAAGAAACAGCAGCTCTATCTCCTACAGGACTTGAATAGCTACGTGGCTTGGTAGGAATGCCTAACCCCAAATGGCTTTCATAGGTTAGCAGGGCAAAATAAGTCTTGCTGTTAGCCTAATTTGGGATATTGGAGGGCCAAGAACTGAAATAGCTGTGTTCTCATTCCTCTGCTACTCTGAAGTAGCCACTGCTTAGCTATCTGGGCTAGCCAGTGAGTCTTGCACTGAAAACCAGTCCTGGCACACTCTGTTTTCACTTCTGCCAGCCGTAGCGAGCCGTGTTCCTCTAGCTACGTGGCATTGGTCTCTGATGCTGTTGCAAAGAGTAGCAAAGAAACTTCTGTGGGGGTTAGCCCCTGCTCAGGACTCTCTGGATCCCCAGCGTGGCTGCTGTCCCTGCCACAGATCTCGTGCAGTGAGAGTGGTGGGCACCAGAGGCATAAGCCTGCAGCGTACCTGGTTCAGCAGAGCACTGGTCAGCTCTTGGTGTGAGCACAGTGTCCCTTACCCACAGCCGGAGTGCGGAACTGGGAAAGATCATATTTCTCTCTGCAGCAAATTCAGCAGAATTGGTTGCTGAGGGAAGAGTTGAAGAAGTCAGACAAGTCCCATCAATGGGTCTTATTGTGCTCTTGCTAACAAGAGAGTGGCACAACAGCCTTACGTCATGCTAGATGTACAAGACCCATCTTTATCTGCAGCTTGCAGCACCCTGTGCTAGATCTGAAACCCATTTGTGTTCTTTAGGTGGCAACAGCTTCCCAAACACCCTCCCAGAGATACTCTGGCAAAGTGTCTGGGCCGAGCTTCCCACCAGAACACGCTAGTTCATCCTGTCTCCTGCTGCTTACCTCAGGCTAGAGAAATAAAAGGAAAACAGGACTGACAGACCTGCCAGGGGGAAACCACTCCTGACTCCAAACATGGGGTGTCCCAGGCTGCAAGGGCTGTGGTATCCCCATGTCTCCTTAACCCACGTAAGATGCTGGAAGAGGAAGAAGCACACGAGCCTCCTCACAACTTGCAGCCTCACAGATGCATAGGCACTACTGCTGTGCTGCAGCAGGCAATTCGGAAGCCGTCTTGTCAATTCTGAGAGCCTACATCTGGGAACAGTTTTGGGTTTGTTGTTTTTTTTTTTTTAATGTGGGCTGCTCTGGCACTGATGCTGGGGGCTAGAGCTGAGAATTTCTGCTAGGAATGGGCTGTTAACTAAACAGTAGGACTGAAGGGTCAAGAAAGTCTTCCAGAGGTGAAGAAAGACTTCCAGGTGAGTGCCCCAAAAATGATTGCAGCCTGGAGAGCCGTGGTGGAGCCTGAGGTTTTAAGTCACAGTAATTTGGTGGCACTGAAGGTGAGTGCCAGACCAGCTCAGCATAAAGTGTGCTTGTGCCTGGTATTGTTGAGGGCTCTCCTACTGCTCTGGGAAGGGCTGGGCGTGGGTCTGGTTAGGGCAGCGCTAACTCTGTCTGTGGCTCTCTTTCAGCTGCTTTCTTCCAAGACTGCATATCCGAACAGGACCTTGATGAGATGAACATTGAAATCATTCGAAACACGCTGTATAAGGTAAATGAGACTGGGAAGGGAAAGAGATGTTAACTTCCCTAGTTAGTGCGACCACAGCTCTGCCCAGCCAGGAGCTCCAGCCGAGAGGCTGGCTTTCTTCAAATAGAGGGAAGAAGGTATTCTCCTCTTAGAATAGATTCAAAAATAAATTTGCTTCCTCTCTGTTTTCTTCCCGGGAGTGGTGATTGAGTGAATGTGCAGAAGAACTGGTACATCCTCTGGAAAGTAAAGATCATGCCTTTGGAGGGGCCTGGCATCTGAACACCCAGCACGGCAGTCAGGGCACCGGAGCTAGGTTGAGTGAGTTTTTTTGGAGCTGTCAGTGTCAAGAGTCTGTGCAAGAGATTTTAGCAAAGGTCCTGCCTTTGAATAAACTTCCTCAGGTCCCAGGCAGGCAGGAGAAGGCTGCTGCTTAACCAGGTGAGTTTAGGCATGAGGTTACTGCATTCAGGGTGCTAAAGTGGCTTGATCTGAAACTGAGCTGAAGCACTTCTGTGGGCCTGGCTGTCTGTACTGAGCTCTTTCAGAAGAGTCTCCAACAATCTGCTCGAGCCTTCAGTAGCTGTGGTAGGGATTAGATGCTCTTGGTGGAGCAGCACAAAGAAAAGTACAGCTGGGGTGGAGGAGTCGGGCAGGCTGGAGAGAGCGTTGGCACAGCGACATGGAGGGGCTACGGCACCTCCTGGTCCTGAGCCTGCACGGGAAGCTGTCAGCTCCTCTGCTGGCCCCGTCTGGTTTTAGCTGGCAGTATAAAAGCGTGTGTTTATGTGCAGGCTGTGGCTATCTCTTCATCTTGACTCTCTGGATTAAGGGTGGGATGCAGATTGTATCTGCCAACCTTGCTTTGACTGGTCATGGCCAGCTAGCAGTCACTGTGACCTCTGCTTCCTAAGGAAGCCTTGACCCGTTTGGAGAGGTGGAGAACAGGTCAGGCATGAAGGGAAGAAGGCAAAGGGAGGGGAGAAGCTGCTGCCTTTCGGCAGTCATGCTCAGCTGCGTGTGGCCTCTGGCATGTACTGATCTTTTGCTATAATGGGGGGAGGTATGCCGGTACGCATAAATACCTGCACCCTTGCAGGGTGCAGAGCTCCGTATTGAGCCGGGGAGAGGCAGGGAGCAGAGCGAGCACAGAGCAAACAGGCTGGTGGGTGCCCTCTCCTTGGGTCCCAGCTGCCACGTCCTTTCCATCTCCTTTCTGAGGCTGATACTCCTTTGCATTCTGCTTTTCCTACCCCTAAACTGAAGTGTCGCTGCCTGGTACCTCTCAGCGTGTGCTGGGACTGCATCTTACTAACGAGCAGCCCCCGGGGAGAGCAGGGGCAGGCTGCTTGCTCTGTCAGTAATAAATCATGGGGGTGCAGGGGTGGAAGAGGTGACTGCAGCTTACAGGTGCTCACAGATGCAGCCCCAGGGTCTGGAAAATGGATAACACAATGCAAATAGTCTTTGTAGGCAGATTAGGGAAGTAAAATCAGGTCTGATGTCTCTGTGGAGCTGCTCTGAAGAGCACAGCAGATGGATGCCTGGGATAGACGCTCGTGGCCAGGAGGTGTTAGCATGCTGAGGGAAGACTTGAAGTGCCCGTGCTACCTCCCAGACTTACTGGAGGCACTTTTTGAAGGAATGGACAAGCACACAGACAAGGTTTGAGGAGGATTCATAGGAAAAAAGCAATTACAAATGTTTCTTTCTGAAAGCTCTTAAGTAAGCAGTGGCAACTGAGAAGGTTCTTGAATATGATTACGATGAGGAGCAGAAGATAAAAGCGGTCAGCTCTTAGAGTAGAAGGAGGTCAGCAGTGGAGGCATGCCAGCATCATAATCTTCACTGCTTATTCCTTCTTTTCCGCATCTTTATTGGATATGTTGAAATGAAGCTGGCTGGCTGCTAGCCTTTGCTGGCAACCTGCCTGTAGGAACCTGCCGAAGGAGCTTTGTGGCTGGACAGTAACATACAGCAGACACATCAGTGGGGATAAATGTGGAGTGATACATGGGAGAGACAAGGAGGGAATCCTAATCCCAGTTGTAGAGGTTTCCTTCTTCCCTGCTACCACTAAACAAACCCTTGGGTTATGACCAACCTCAGTAAGTGTGTCTCTGTGTAAGGCAGTCCGTTCTTAACAGCAGAACAGGAGCACAAACATCACCGTGCTGCTGCGTACGTCCGTAGTGCATTTGTCCTGTGCATTTCCTGGTCTATTCCTCTCCTCTCTCATCTCAGAATGTGAAGAGCAGAACAGGAGAAGTTGCTAAGAGAGACACAATAAAGGTTTGGGTACAATGACTTCTGTATGGGAAACTACAAAAAAGGTTTGGGTTCCTCAGCTGGAAGAGGAGTGAATCATGATGGAAATTGTGGATGATGTTGAAAAAGTCAACATGGACGGACTGGCCACAGATCTCCCTTCAGTCTGGATGTGAAAGACAAACAAGACTAGCAGGAGGCAGAGGGTAATTGAATGGTGTCATGGAAATAAAAGACTTCTGAAGATTATTAAGTGCAAGCACACGGCCGTTTCTGGGATATGGTTTTCTGGACAGCAGAGAGTTTCCTGTAAATTGATGTCATCTGTGGAGGGGTCCGCAGGGGAGGGTACCCAGCGCAGCTTTCCTGCAGCCTGTGTCTCCATGATGCCTGTGATGCTGGATCCTCACTTAGTGCTGGGTATCCAAGTTCACCCATTTTTGCTTCTAAGGCCTAAAACTTGCTTGTGAGCTCTGGGAAAGGCAGAGTTGGGACTGAACATTTTGTCCAGCATCCTTCTTCTGTGGACCTCAAGCAAAGTTCAATATCCATGCCCTTGTTCCTGCAATAGCTCTGCAGGGTGACACTCTGTGCTTACCTTTCTTCACAGGAGAGCTTCTCCAGCCCCTTGATCATCTTTGTGGCCCTCTTCTGCACCCGCTCTAACAGATCAGCATGCTTCTTGTGCTGGGGGCTCCAGACCTGGACGCAGGACTCCAGGTGGGGCCTCACAAGGGCAGAGTAGAGGGGGACGATCACCTTCTTCCTCTGCTGCCCACTCCTCTTTTGATGCAGCCCAGGATGCAGTTGGCCTTCTGGGCTGCAAGCGCACACTGCCGGCTCACGTCGAGCTTTTTGTCCACCAGAACCCCCAAGTCCTTCTCTGCAGGGCTGCTCTCAATGAGTTCTTCTCCCAGCCTGTCCTCCAGTCTGGGATTGTCCCAGCCCAGGTGCAGCACCTTGCTCTTGGACTTGTTGAACCTCATTAGGTTCACGTGGGCCCAATTCTCAGGCTTGCCCAGGTCCTTTTCGATGGCATCCCTTCCTTCTGTTGTATCAACTGCACCACTCAGCTTGGCGTTTTCTGCATACTTGCTGAGGGTGCACTCGATCCCACTGTCTATGTCATTGATAAAGCTATTAAACAGTACCAGTCCCAGGACAGACCCCTGAGGGACACCACTCGTCACCGGCCTCCACTTGGACATAGAGCCATTGACCACCACTCTCTGGGTGTGACCATCGAGCCAACTCCTTATCCACTGAATGGTCCACCCGTCAAATCCATCTCTCTCCACTTTGGAGACCAGCGTGTCACGTGGGACCGTGTCAAAGGCCTTGCAGAAGTTCAGGTAGATGACATCGGTCGGTCTTCCTTTGTCAACCGATGCACTCACTCCATCACAGAAGGCCACCAGATTGGTCCGGCACGATTTACCCTTGGTGAAGCCATGCTGGCTGTCTCGAGTCACCTCCTTGTCTTGCATGTGTCTCAACACTGCTTCCAGGAGGATCTTTTCCATGATCTTGTCAGGCACAGAGGTGAGGCTCACTGGTCTGTAGTTCCTTGGGCCTTCTCCATGTCTGTCGTTACCAGTTCACCCTTCTCATCCATCAGAGGGGGTACACTCTCCTTGGCCTTTCTTTTCTGAGCAGCGTACATATAGAATCCCTTCCTGTTATTCTTTGCATCCCTTGCCAAGCTCAGTTCCATCCGTGCCTTGGCTTTCCTGATCCCATCCCTGCACATCCGGACCGCATCCCCGTACTCTTCCCAGGCCACGTGTCCCTGTCATTCCTCTGCGTGTGCATTTCCTTCTTGCACTTCAGTTTGACCAGCAGGTCCTTGCTCAGCCATCCCAGTTGTCTGCCCTCCCTGACTGCTTTTTTACACAGGGGGACGGAGAGTTCTTGCACTCTAAGGAAAACATCCTTAAAGAGCTGCCAGCTCTGCTCAGCTCCTTTGTCCCTAAGGACGGTGTTCCAGGGGATGTCATCTACTAGGTCTTAAAATAGCTTGAAGTTTGCTCTTCAGAAGTTCAGGGCCCTGACTTTGCTCTTTGCCAGGCCTGTATTCCTCGAGATCACAAACTCAAGCAGGACGTTGTCACTGCAGTCCAGACTGCCTCCAATCTTGACCTCTTTAATGAGCTCTTCTGCGTTGGTGAACACCAGGTCCATAACAGTTCCCCTCCGGTTGGTTTGTGTAATACTGGACCAAGCAGTTATCCTCAACGTACTCTAGGAATCTTCTTGATTGCTTACAACCTGCTGTGTAGTTTTCCAAGCTGACAGTCCGGGTGGTAGAAGTTCCCCATCAGGAGGAGAGCATGCAAGCACGACACTTCTTGTAGCTGAAGCCCAAATGCCTCATCCACAGGCTCCACTTGAATGGGTGGCCTGTGGTAGACCCCGACCACAAGCTGTCCTTTATCGGTGCGGTCTTTAACTCTCACCCACAAGCTCCCAACCTGTCTGTGGCTGTTTCTCAGAGGCAACTCTTCACAATCTATCCCTTCCCTAGTGTAGAGGGCAACACACTCTCGCTTCCTTCCCTGCGTATCCCTTCTGAAGGGTTTGTAGCCCTCTATTCCTGTGTTCCAGTTATGTGATCCATCCCAGCACGTGTCCGTGACAGCAATCAGGTCATGTTTGTCTAACTGCACCATGGTTTCCAGCTCCTCCTGCTTGTTTCCCATGCTGCGTGCGTTGGTGTGGAGGCGCTTCAGCTGGGCTGCTGCTCACATCACATTTCTGTGATGTGTAGTGCTCACCCAGCAGTGCCCTTGTGCACTGTGTGGTAACAAATATTTACCGAACACAGTAATCCAGGTGCTTTTCTGGAGCTGAGGGTGTCCAGCACATGCATTTGTGGTCCATCTTATGACACGGCAGAGGTTTGTGATGTCTCAGCATCGTTGCTTTGCCATTCCTTTTATGTGATTCTGCTTGCAGCTCTGTGCGGGGAGGTGTTTTAGCACATGATGGTTTCTTCTGAGAAAGTTTTTGCTGAACAGCACTTTTAGCCGTGCTCTGCCTCCATGGCTCCCCGTGGGAGATAGAGTCATCTTCCAGCTGGATTATGGTACATCTCCACAAAGGATTACGTTTCCTGGAGGCAGCCTAGCTGTGCCTAGCCTTGTATGATTTCTGCAGTGCTCCAGTTGGGATGGAGACCAAGTGGCTGCAGTGTGAAAAGAGAATTACAGAGAATGGCTGGTTTCCTTCACAGATGTCCTGTCTCATCTCGACTCCGCTTACACAGGGCTACTTTCTGAGCTTAGGTCTTGCAGCTATAGTTGTGTGGCTTGGCATGTTTATAGAGGCCAGAGCGGGGTCAGGAAACCATGTGAAACTTCAGCGAATGCTTTGGAGTTAGACCACTCAAAGGAGCAAAATAGGCTTTAACCTTGTTGCCTGGGGTTCTGCCTGCTGTAAGCTCATCCAGTCACTTGAGCAAACCAAACCACAGCCCTTCATGTCTCTGGCTCCTGGGGAAGCACTGTCCCTCGTGTGGGCTTGGTATCCAAGTTCACATGGGGTGAGAGAGCCTGTGCTGTGCTAAAAAGTGTCTGGGAGCATCCCTGCTTGCCTTTTGCCCCCTTCTGAATGGCCCTGTGGGACAGTAAAGGAAGCTGGGTAGAAGAGCACTCATTTCTCTCTCTTCCAGGCATACCTGGAGTCCTTCTACAAGTTCTGCAAGGCACTTGGAGGTACCACGGCAGATGCCATGTGTCCAATCCTGGAGGTACGTCTGGAAACTCCTGTAGTGATACTCGTCGCTCCACGCTCAGGCACAGCCTGCCTGCCGGTATTTCAGATGCTCGGGATACTGTTCAGCATCCCAGTGCATCCCATCTGACCTAGGAAAACAATGTCTGCACATGACTTTGGGTGGGTTTGGTTGCCTGGTCCTGATTTTGCCAGGTGCTGGCCCATCTGTTGCCTTCATGGCAGCCTCTTCATCTGTCCAACAAGCAGGAGAACAACCAGAACTGGTCTCTAGGCCTGTCTGCGTGCCAGAGCTGACTGTTGGATGTGCAGGGCTCAGGGGCAGCAGGGAACCACCCCTGGAGCTGGGCAGGGTTCTGCTCAGTGCCTTGGCTTGTGCCTGAGGTGGGGATTTCCTCGCCTGACTAGTCCCCAGGCATCAATTCATGGTCCTGCAGGTGGCCCCCACGTGTAGCCAGCCCTGCTGAGCACAGGAGAGCTGTGTGCGTCCCAGGCACCGAGCTGGGCTTGCTCGTGCTGCCCTCTGATGCGGCTCTGTTCAGAGCAGCACTGGTATCTGCCAACCTCTAGCAAAGCCCCTGCAGCCTGAGGTGAAAGTCTCTTCTCCCGCAGTTCGAAGCTGACCGGAGGGCCTTCATTATCACCATCAACTCATTCGGCACTGAGCTGTCCAAGGAGGACCGGGCGAAGCTGTTCCCGCACTGCGGCAAGCTCTACCCCGAGGGGCTGGCTCAGCTGGCCAGAGCAGATGACTACGAACAAGTCAAAAATGTTGCTGACTACTACCCTGTGAGTGCTTTGGGGGACTGGTGCAAGGACCTGCTCTGCCTCAGAGCTTCTCAGGGGCCTGGGGGAGCATGTGGGTGGACAGCCTGGGGAGGGGGCTGCATGTCCTCTGCTGTTTGGGGTCGGAGAGCTCCATGTCCCCTTGCTGAAGCAGTGTGTGCCAGTGTTTGTGGGTGCAGGGGCCTGGCCCAACCACGCTGGTCTGTACGTGGAAGGGATGTGCCTGGTGCATCCTGCCTGCAGGCACCACACCACGATGCGGCTTCGAGCACTGCACGTTTCAGAGGAGGGGCAGGATCCCTGGCTGGATCTGTGATGCTCACAGATGAAAGAAGGGCTTTCTCTGCCCTTCTGGGCTTTGTCGTCAGCGGGTCCCCAGGTGGTGCGTGTGCAGTGCAGCCTCACAGCATCCTGTGTGCTCACAGGGCAGACGACTCTTGGGTTCTCTGGGTCCTCTGCTGACCTCACGTAGTGGCTGGGATGTCTGATGTACGGGGCCCAGGAGTGCTGCTGAGCTTGGAGGGTATTGGAGTCTGGGTACATCCTCTTGTAATGTCTTCCTGCAGGAGTACAAGCTGTTGTTTGAGGGGGCTGGCAGCAACCCTGGAGACAAGACCCTTGAAGACAGGTTCTTTGAGCATGAGGTGAGTGAGCCCTGAGACACCGCTCGACAAGCGTGTCTGCCTGTGCTTCCTGCAAAGCTCAGGGCAGCAGTCAGGTTGTCTGCCTGATGCTCCCAAGCATCAGTGCTGCAGAGAAGCAGAGTTTGGGGGAAGGAAGAGGATGCTATCTCTGTGCTCCAGTGAGGGGGAATGGTGCTCAGTACTGATGGCTGTGGGGGCCCAGCCTGGTGCTCAGTCCACGTTGTCACCCAGACAGCTTAGAGCGGGGTGGGAGGCAGGTTTGGGGCTGTCGATGGATGTTCGGTCCACCGAGAGCAAGAGCAGAGTAATTATGTGGGAAAGGAGGATTCTCGCAGCACATGAGGGTATAAATCCTTCCCCCTTCAAATGCCAGAGCCTGTCCTCTCTGAGCCATGCACTGTGCCCCCAGCCTGTTGGGGAAGTCGCAGGACTTCCAAGCTGCTCCATCCTTGCCTGGGCTGCCTCCTCCAGCAGAGGACAGCCTAGCAGAGGTGGGCAAGTGATGTCCTCCTCTGGGCTTTCCCCAGGTGAAGCTGAACAAGCTGGCGTTCCTCAACCAGTTCCACTTCGGAGTCTTCTACGCCTTTGTGAAGCTGAAGGAGCAGGAGTGCCGCAACATCGTGTGGATCGCAGAGTGCATCGCCCAGCGGCACAGGACCAAGATCGACAACTACATTCCCATCTTCTAACCCCGCCCTGCTCCTGTCCGACCCTCCCACCCCTGGAGTCCAGAGGGACCCCTGTCTATCTTCTACATGCTCCCTGAGTTATCCCTTGCCTAGACTCCAGGGATGTCCCACCTGTCGAACTGGCTCGGATGGGGAAACTGTACAGTTGCTAGTTAAATTATTCACAAGCTGAAGCTTGAGTTGTGTGTGCAGTGAGGGGTCCAGAGGGGCCGGTGGCACAGGCTTGGCCCTGTGCAGCGGGAGGGACGCCTCCTGTCGTGTATCTAATAGTACCCGTGTTACTGTACTAACCTGCTGTATGCGCTTGTGCTCACAGAGCAAGCACCAGCCGGGGCTTGCTGCCTCCAAGTGGTTCCCACCGCTGCAGAGGAACACGTCAGGTCTGCCACGGCCAGGAGTCCTCGCTCAGGAGGAGCACGCCTCCTCCTCAGCGTTGTCCCCGTGAGATTTAGTTTGAGTGTGATTTGTAGCGTAGCCAATGCTGCTGTGTAATCCCTGTATCCCTTGTAGCAAACCACGTTGTGGGACAGACTGAGCAGCCCCGGCCAGGACTGGGACGGAGCCTGTGGGAACGTGAGGGCAGAGCCAGAGCATGTGTGGAGCGTGCTCCTCCCCGCTCCAGCAGTGTCTGCACTAGTGCTAGCATCCTCAAAAGCTGCTCTCTTCAGTCACTGGAGCTTGAAAGGGCTCCGTAAGCCGCCTGAGCTCCTTCCTCCCTTGCGAACCCCATGGCTTGGAGCTGGGTTTGTCACAACGTGCAAGGGTCTGGCCTCTGCGGATGGTGCTGTGACACGGGAGAGCCCCTGCCCTGCTCTGGGTGGCTGCGTGGCCGTACTGCACGCCTGGTCCCGGGGCAGAGCAACCTCCTGGCTGCCCTGTGGCGGTGCGGCAGCGGAGGGGCTTCGCTGATGGGGAGTTCCCAGTGCTCCCCGTCCGTCCTGCCTGGCAGCAGCGGCTCTGTCCCAGCTTGTGCCGTGGTCACCTCTGCAGTGTTTGTTACCCTGTGACCCCCCTCCTCTCCACACCAATAAATATCTGCCTACTGCACCGCGCTCTCCCTGCTTTCTCCGGCGCCTGCTCGCACGTCCCCAGGGGCCCGCGTTGGCAGCGTGCTTCTCCTGGCTGCCCCGGGGCTGACTCGGGGTGCCCCTTCTGGGCAGGGCTCTGCCCACAGGCAGGGCACCCCCAAACGCAGAAGGAGACTGCGAGAGCCCAGTGGCTTATCAAGAAGAGATTTATTTAAAAAGTGACAATCACGTAGTTCATCTGGTGAAGAGCTCTGCAGTGCCCACAGCCTGGCCTCGGCCCCTGCTCTCGCTGGGAGCTCGTGGAGTGTGTAACGAACTGCGGGGAGGCAGGGCTGGCACGGCAGCATCCGCAGCGCCCCGCGCCTGACCCAGCTGCGAGGTGATGGAGACGGATGCAGCTCCAGCAGCGGTCAGGGAGCTGTCACAGAGCTGAGAAGTGCCCCAGGTACGTCCCAGCGCCTGGTGCGGAGATGCAGAGTCAGGCAAGAGTGGCCCCGTTGCAGGATGCACGGTTAGAAAAAATATATATAAAAAAAAAAAAAGTCTCTAGAAAAACGTTGATTCTCGCATGATAGAAAATAGATCTGCATCTGCCTGATTTGGGAAAGCGATTTGGTTTTAGGTCTAGTGCTGATTGTTCCCCCGTGGTGCACAAGGGCGATGATGTCGGCAGCTGCGCACACGCTCGGGGGCTGCTGTGCCTGGAAATCCCAGGAGAAGGCTCCCTCCTGCCCCGCGACCGCATGCGGGCCGAGGTCAGGCCTCCTTCGCCTCGGTGTGTTGCTCCGGCCGCAGCGCTCGGGGCAGCTTGGGGTTGATGAATAATCCTTTCAAGAACAAGTCTCGGACAAAATAGGGCAGGTAGCGGTGTATGAAATACATCAGCCCAAGGCCCTGCCCTGGGTAGTAGCGCACGGCGGGGTTGGCAGCCAGGAGCCCGTCCGTGATGCTGTTCACCACCGCGCTGAGGTCCTCCACGGCCACCTTCATGAACTGGATGAACTGCCGGTTGATCTCCTCCACGTAGTCCTCGCCATAGGCCTGCAGCAGCTCCTGGGGCAGGCGGGCCACCAGCTGCTGCTTCTGCAGGTTCCAGAAGGCAGGGTCGCACGTTCCTGCAAGGATGTGACCCCCGCACCATGAGCTGGGCACCCCCGTCCTGCCCTGCCCCGTGGTGCCCGAGCTCATACGACGATGTCCCTTGGGAAGGGGAGGGAGCAGCTGCCGGGGGGGCCTTGGTCCCTCCAAAACCCCGGTGGAGATCTGCCACGGGGTGGGAGTGGTGTGATGGGTGTCACAAACGAGACAGCCCAAGTGGGACCGAACTCCAAGTTTTGGAAGCTACCTGCAAGGTGGGGACCTCTGTGGTGGCCAGAGCATGGCCAGCTCAAAGACCATGGAGAGGTGGTGGCTGGAGATGGTGCTCACCCAGTTCAGCCATCCCAGAGGTAAAGGAGCAGGCGGCAGGGCCTGATCCTGACTGAGCCTCCCACAGGTACCACCACCACCCACAGACCACAGAGGACTCTGCTCTGAACCCATCTGGCCACGTTCCCCAGGGTGGTGGCCGGGGATGCCCCCGGCACTCACAGCTGCGCCCTGCAGCTGCTGCTCCCCCACCGCCTTTGGTGCCTCCCCGGGGCTCCGGGTCCGCCTGCTGGGTTCTTCTCACCTGTTTTGAAGTACCCTGGCAGGATGAGGCTGACTTTGACACCCCAGGGCTGGAGCTCACAGCGGAAGGTGTCCATGAGCAGGCTGAGGGCAGCCTTCGATGCCCCATAGGCTGCCAGGCAGGGGAACGGCAGGTCACCTTGGAGGGGAGAAAGCACAAGCCCATGGCTTCCACGTGGCTCCACACGTGGCCAGGGTGAGACCCCGGGGGTGTTTTGCCAGGCTACGTGCCCACCCTCTGGGCAAAGTTTGGGCTACTAAAAGCCCAGCCGGGGACGCTCGCTGTGCACCCAAGCCTGGCGCATCCCTCTGGGGCACCCCAACCTGTCCCCATGTCCCCAGGTCTCACGGGGATGCTCACCCGCTGGGCTGCTGACAGTGACGATGCGGCCGCCGGCGGAGCGGAGCAGGGGCAGCAGCCCCTTGGTGAGCTCCAGCGAGCCGAAGAAGTTCACCTCCATGCAGGTGCGGAAGTTGCCCAGCGGCGAGAGCTCTGCGTCCGCGATGATGTCGTTGAAGCCGGCGTTGTTCACCAAACCCCAGAGACCTGGGGGAAGGGGGACGCTCAAAAAAGCAGCCCAGGTGGGACAGCGCCACGCTGGGGCTGCTCCCCCATCCACGGGAACCCTGCCCAGGGAGCCACGGGGTGCCTTGGGACAGAGCCTTTAGTGTGGCTGCAGCCAAGGATGCAGCCCCCGGGTGGGAACCACCCCGCCGGACACAAGCAGAGGTCCCAGGGGGGCTGTATGCAGTAATGGGGGTGCCACGGGCCCCCACCTGAGCTGTTGGTGTGAGCCTGGATGTGCTGCAGGACTCGCTGGATGTCCTCAGGCTTGGTCAGGTCCATCTGCAGCAGCGTCAGCCTGGGCGAGCAGCTCTTCTGCAGCTCCTGGGCGCCGGGGCCCCGCGGGTCCAGCACGCTGGCGAACACGCGGAAGCCCAAAGCATCCAGGTGTCGCGCCGTCGCCTGCCCGAAGCCGGAGTCACAGCCTGCAAGAGCCAACAGGAGCCCTGTGGTGGCCGGCGACAGCCACCGGACGCGTGCCCCCTGTCCCGACGCCCCAGTTCTGCCTCCCCAGCCCCAGGGTCCCCAGCACCCGCTGGGGACGTGACCTTGTCCTGGGGCACCCGCAGGTCACGAAGCTGCTGTTTTCTATCTCGCATGGGAGGAAGAAAACACTCCCTTATCAGCAAACCCATCGCCCTGAGCGCGCCGCTGATGCGAGGAGCAGATAAAACCGCTGAGGGCAGGCTCGGCACCCGCAGGCACAATGAGACACCGGCCTGGCGGGCTCTGAACTGGCACCGGCGCACGTCCCATCCAGCCCAGAGCCCCACGGGATGCCTGGGGACCCCCCCCGAACGTCCCCCTCTGGGTACAGCATCCCAAAGACCCCTCCACCAGCCACCGTTAGATGCCGACGCAAGCCCAGGTGGGAGATGCTGCAGTTCCCTGAACACGTTCCGCCTCCTGAAAAACAGTGGCCAAAAACACGGCAGCTGGTGGGGAAGGGGGGGAGAAAAAGTGATTCTGGTTCTCTCCTGCCACCTTCAAGCCCTCGGGGAGCATCCCCATGGGATGTCCCTCGTGTCCTCGGCTGGAGCAGGCGACTGCAAAGCCACAGCTCCAGGGCTCCACTGCCGGCGGGGAGATGGTTGCTGCGGGGATGGAAACAAACAGCCGGCCCGGTACAGCGTGTTCCCGGGGCTGATGGCAGCGCTGATAGCTCCCTGCGCCACCCCAGCTGCCTGGCCCCATTAACCATTAACAGGGGAGCGCTGCCAGGCCAGCCCCATCGCCTGCACCCTCCCGCTGGGCCCCAGAGGGTGCCCTGGCACCCTTGGGTGCTCCCTGGGGGCACCTGTGACCTGCACGGGGCAGGACGAAGGGTCAGCTGGTGACCTGCGTGAGGGGGGAGCGAGCGGGGTTAACGCAGCCAGCCCTGACTTTAAATTAAAAATTAAAAAAATAATTGAAAAATAAAATGCACAGGGCCGTATCCTGCACCTGGAGCCAGCGTGCAGCTGCATCACCCCCAGCCAGGAACAGGGCGCTGCCTGCTCCAGTGCTGGGGCAGCCCGATAAGCTGCGCTGGGCTCAGTGTCCACGGCCGGGTCCCCATCTCCGATCGACTTTATTGCTGTGTCATAAACCCATAGAAGAGCCTGGCCGGCTGCCAGCACAATAACACGCCCCGGAGCCGGCTGCCACGATGCTCAGTGGGTGGGAAGGGGCCAGAGGTGCATTTCGCCTTGCCCAACAGGGCAGGAGAAAACCGCAATAAAGATAAAGTTGGAAAATAAAAGCGCACGCAGCCGTGTCCCCAGAGCTCCCCGCTGCCTTCCCCGGGACACGAAAGCTCCCGGTCCCAGCACAAAGTGGCACCCCTTGGCTGCACGCCGGAGCCTCAAAACACCTGGAAACATCCCAAAAATCCAAGGGAGACAAAATAAATAATTAAATAAATAAATCCCCAAAGGCTGGCAAGGGAGGCTGCAGCGGGAGCCGGGCTTGTTTTGGCCCAGGCTGCTGAGAAGGGTGAAAGCGCGGCCGGGCAGCGCTGGGAGCAATTGCTGGGAGGGTTTGTGGTGCCTCAGAGGCTGGTTTCGGAAGTTTTAATTTATTCTCTCTCTCTCACACACACACAAATACACAAAGTCTGCTCGGGGCTGGCGGGAGGAGGGCGGTGATGCTCTGGTGTTATTTAAGGTCTCAGGCGGTGGCCGGCCGAGGAGGTTAACGCGCTGCCGGGCTTCCCGGGAGGGGAGACATGGGAAAACTCAGCCATGGCAAAAATTCAGCGTGAGAAAAGGCAAATAAAGGCCAGACCGGGGGAGGGAGGCTGCCGGGACAGGTCTCGGGAGCAAAGGAAGAGGGGTGCCGAATTCACCCCCAAAAGCACCAGTGCTGCTGCCCGACCCGTGCCCAGCACCCATGCACCCCGTGATACCCCCGAGCGTGGGGCTGGGCATGGAGCGAGGAGCAAACCCTGGGACCGCAGCCGCTGCGCCCCTCCGGGGAGCGCTGGAGCCGGCCAGTCTGAGCCGAGGCGCTGGGCACGCGTCCTTTGGAGGATGCTGCATCACGAGGAGGCCGCAGAAGCCAGCTCTCCCCCGTCCCAGCCCCGGCTCTGCCAAATGGTTTTGCTTCGAGCGGCGAGGGGCTGCTGGCGGAGCTTCCCCCCCCCGCCCCCCCCCCCCCCCCCCCCCCCGAGGCCTCCCACGCTGCGGCCCCAAGCCAGCGGCAATCCAGCGCCTGCCTCGGAGCAGGGGCCGAGCGGAGATGAAGCCCGGGTTGCAAAATCAGGCTGCAAACAGGGACGAGAGCCTGCCCCGGGGGCTCTGCAGGAGGTTCAGCTGGATCCTGCGGCACGTTTGGGCACTGAGCATCAGCTTTGGGGCTGGCGAAGAGGATGACAAGGGAGATGAGCATTGCATGCACGTTGCACTGCATGCTCATTGCTCTGCGTGCTCATCACATTGCACTGCACGCTCACCACCGCGCATGCGCGTCACATCGCACGCTCGTCACTTGGCGTGCTTGTCGCTGTGCGTGCTCATCAGACTGCATGCTCTTCGCACAGCCCACTCGTCATATTCTGTGCTCATCACGTTGCGTGCTCATCGCGTTGCGTGTTCACCACATCGCAGGCTCTTCATGTTTGCCTACTCAGCACATTTCATGCTCGGTGCAGTGCATGCTCATCACGCTGCATGCTCAGTGCTCGTCGCATTGCCTCTGCCCAGCCCCAGGATGCTCCTCACCAGCGCAAGCGAAGACTCTGCAGGTGCTGAGCTCCCAGCCATGGTGGGCACCGCTCACCTGCTTTGGTCCAGGCACATTTTTTGGGGGGTGCTTAAGACTATGCAGAGTGCTCACATTTTGCTGTCTCAGGTCTCCTCCTGCAGCTGGCACCGGGGCCGGACACGTGCTCAAGGCACCCACCGCAGTTTTGCTGAGCAGATCTGAGCCGGGAGACAAGGCGGCGGCTACCAGCCGGTAGCTGTCAAACCACAACCCCCCCGTGCCCACCGCCGACACGGGACGTGACGCAGGGCTGCTTGTGTGGGGGTGGCTTCCCCCCAGCCGCGTGTCCTCATCCCCACAAGGTCAAATCTCAGAGCCCGGGGGTGTGCGTGGGACCTGCTCGCCCCACAGCCACCCCACAGCGTCCCCAGGGACCCCGCTGGGGAGTGGATGCCCCAGGGCTGAGCATCCCCCGAAGGACCAGCCCTGCTCCCAAGGTGCCCAGACCCCTTCCACGCTGGAAGAGGTGGAAAAATCCCAGAGGGTGCAAAGCAAAAGCTCCTCCTGCACCCTGTGGTTGCGGAGTCTCGTGCGAGCAAAGCCCAGGGTGAGGACAGCGCCAGCCCCAAGGACACCATCAGCCGGAGGGGAGCCGGGCGCCGCGGCCAAGCGGATTAGCGCGCTGAGCTGCTTGTTTCCAGAGGCTCAAGCGCAAATCCTGCCTGGGATGCCAAGCTAAACAAGGCTGACATTTTGCTCGTAGGTGCTCCCTACGCTGCCGGGGCTGATCCTGGCACGGGGATGGAAGGAAGCCCCCGGTCTCAGCCAAAGCAGTGACCTTCCCCTGCCCCAAAAAAAAACCTTGCAGAGGAGGGAGCCCCGCGGCCAGAGCAGGACACAGTGGTGGCACGGAGGGGATGGGTGCTGCAGGTGGTAATGCTGGACAGATGCAGGCAGAGCACAGGTGTCAGTGGCAAAGGGGTGGGGGGGGGTCATGCTGGGCTTGTCCTCGAGGGTCTCAAGGGATGTGGGGCCGCATTGCTCAGCAGAGGGACCTGGGATCACAGCCCATGGGATGGGGAGGAGGAGGAGGGAGAGCGCAGCAAGAAACAGCATCAACAGGTGGGGAACTTCCACGACACAAAGACGGAGGAGCTGGACATCCCCGCCATCCCGGGCAGGGGACACGGGCACCCCGAGGGGTGCACGGGGTGGGCAGGAGGAAGAACCGAACACAAAAGCCCGTGTGTCTGGGGCAGGGCCCCGCGGCCAACACCTCCCGGATGCCGAGCGCGTTTGGAGAGAGGAGCGATAAACGGGTGATGTCAGCCCGTGCCGAGAGGGAACAAATTCTTGGCAGGGCCACGTCGAGGGAGGGGACCGGAGCAGCACCTGTGCCTGCAGCAGCTGAGCCGCTGCAGCCGCCCCGGCCTCTCCATCCCCTTCCCTGTCACCATCAACAGGAAACCGCGCCCCGAGTGGCCTCGTGCCATGGGCTCCCCCGGGACCAGCCCCCATGCCCCATGGTGGCAGGAGGTGGTGGGAAGTGGTGGAAGGTGGCAGCAGCCCAGCGCACGCTGCTTGTCCCCGGCGCGTGGGTTGGGGATGCAAGGAATGCCCTGGGAGAGGTCTTTTGGGGCGACCAGTGTCCCAGCCCCAAATTCCTGGTGAGGGGACGTGAATGGGACAGCAAGTGACTTCCCGCCACGCATGGCTGGGTGTCCCTGCCACATCCACAGTGGTGTGTCCTCTACTGGGACCAGGCAGACCCTGAGCCCATGGTGGGGCTCGTGTACCAGGGGAGCTGGGGGAGCAGCCCCACACCCTGTGCCTCCGTTGTTTAAGTCTGACCACAAAGAGCCTTTAAATGAAATGTCTGGATTTTAATAGGATTAATTTGAAATTGGACCCTGGTTCACGTTTGCCCTGATCGCAGACCTTACAGGAAAAGGATGCTGTTGGCTGGCTGCTGTTGGTTCTCATGGGACAAACCATCCATGGGACACATCATCCATGGGATGCAGCAGCCATGGGATGCACCAGCCACGGGACACATCATCCATGGGACACACCACCCACGCGATGCATTATCCATGGGATGCACCATCCCTGTGACACATTATCCATGGGACGCGCCACCCATATATCCCCCCAGAAAGCCACAAGAGAACAATAAAAGAGCCCCAAGGGGCTCTTTGGGACCTGTTGCCCCTGAGCAGGGGCTGGGGAACAAGGCTGCCGGCTGCGGCAGGGCTGGAGCAGCCAGATGGTATGAATTACAAAGGATCAGCCGAGTGCTTATGGAGCATTATGTGCCGTAACCTCCGCCTGGGAGGATATGTTTCACTTAACAAACCAAAGAGAAGCGGGGGAAAATCTGATTTTCTGCCTTGACAACCAACGGCAGCCGGGCACGGCGGTGAAGATGGAGAGGAGCCCTGGAGGATGTGCGAGCAGGACTCCTGATTAAAGCCCATTTTGCAGAAGCAGGTACTGGCTCCAGTGCGTCAGTATTGGGGGCTCAACGTCACTGGAGCAGGCGTGAGATACATCAACGTGGGGAGACATCAGTCACTAAAAAGCCACCAGTTGCCTGTAGCCAGCCCCAAAAGCTGGGCAGCAGCACCACAGGTTGCAAACGAGGGGTGACGGAGTGACAAGCACCACTTACAGCAGAGCAGCCAGGACAGAGACAAGCCCGAGCACCTTCTGCTGAACAAGACCTGTTCTTGGTGCGATGCTCAAGGACTGGGTTGACCCGACCACTTGCACAGAGCCTCACAGCATGCTTCAAGCTTGCTTGACACCTGGATCTGCCAAGCTCAGCCCAAGTCTTGCACCAACGGGCTCAGCAGATGC
The DNA here is from genome assembly GCF_009769625.2 of Cygnus olor. NCBI lineage: Eukaryota > Metazoa > Chordata > Aves > Anseriformes > Anatidae > Cygnus > Cygnus olor. The sequence goes on along the minus strand of NC_049180.1, from coordinate 12,665,957 downwards.
TTGTGCAATAGCACCAGAGTCTTCCTTAGGGGCAGGAGCAATGGGTGTAGGACATCCCAGGAGACAACCCGACCCAGCGCCATGGGCTGCTGCTGGTGAGGAACGGCATCTGGCCAGGCAAGGGACACGCAGGGTGTGTGCCACCAGTGCCAAGGCCAGACCTCGGTGCTCTGCTGCTGCACCGGGGCTGAAGGGAGGCTCAGCAAACCACCGTGACGGAGGAAGTGCCTCTTCTGAGCAGGAGCTGTTGCAGAGAGTTGGGGTTTCACAGAAAGCGTGTACCGAGAATTTCCTAGAAGCGGCATCTCGCCACCACACGAGCTGGGGCTGGGGCTGGACTGGAGCTTTCAGCATGGGGCTGCCATCCCCCCGAGAGGCACAGGTCCCCCACGGCCCGGGATTTGTGCATCCTCTGTGCCTGCTCCCCACGGCTGCTGCAGGAACCAGGCGGGGACGAGCGAGGTGGTGACAGATCTGAGCGCAAACACCGCCTGGGTGATGGCACAGCCTGTTCCTTTCAAAGCTAATGTGGAATTTATGTCCCCCCCAAGAAGAGGAAGTTGTGAAGAGCCTCAGCGATAACCGGGTGAATAATCACCTTCGGGCGGAACGCAGCGAACCAGGAACGCGGCGCTGACGAGACACAAGGGCGATCCATCAGCGGGAGCTGTCGCTGGGAAGGACGCAGGGCCAGCAGCAGGGACACGTCGAGGGACAGCAGAGCCCGCACCGAAGGCAACCCAGCCTCCCACAGCACAGGGAGGCCACGGGAGGGCAGGACACGGGGTGGGATCCAGGCTGGAGAGCCAGGAAACTCCACCAGCCATGACCACAATAAACTAGAGTCATGGCCATGCTAAACTAAAGCTTTGAACTAAAAGAGGGGGGATTTAGATTAGATGTTAGGAGAAAATCTTCCACTCTGAGGGCGGTGAGGCCCTGGCACAGGCTGCCCAGAGAAGCTGGGGACGCCCCATCCCTGGAGGTGCTCACTGCTGGGTTGGATGGGGATTTGGGCAGCCTGCTCGGGTGGGGGTGTCCCTGCCCGTGGCAGGGGGTGGCACTGGGTGGGCTTTGAGGTCCCTCCCAAGCCAGCCGTGCTGTGGCTCCATGTGGTGGGCCAGGTCACCCATGGAGGAGCCCCCGGGGTTGGACTGCCACCCAGCACAGCGGTGCCACCACCGTGGGGCTGGACATGGGACAAGCCACACTGGGGACAGTGTTGGCCAAAGCAGATGCTCCAGAGCAAGCACAGCAGATAGTTTTAAGCAGCTCAGAGCTGGCATTGCTCGTGACAGTACAGTGAAGCCACGCTGGTTTTGATGGAGTTGTGTCGGTGTTGGGGTGTCTTGGTAATAAAAGTCTGTAGGGAGCATCTCCCAGCAGCTCATCAGAGGCAGAGCTCAAGTGCCACAAGCCTGTTTTGGTGCCTTGTCCCCAAAACACACGGAGAGCACCTCTGAGCTGACATGGTCACACAGAAGGACAGTGCACAGGGCAGCACCCACGCACACGTCTGCTTGGGACGGGTTGCTAAATGCATAGCCCAGCATCCCAGCTGACGTGGGGACAAGTCACCATGGGATGGCCACGCACCAGGTTATAGGGCTTGTCCCCACCTGGCAACTGGGACCTGGGGAGGGAGCAACCGTGGGTCACGGTGCCTTTGGAAAAGGATGCGAGAAGCGGATGCATGGTGTGATGGTCATGTCAAAGCGAAGTCCCAGCACCAGAGAGGAGGGATCACAGGTCTGCTCAAGGGTGTTTGAGGTAGAAGCTGAGACCCAGCTTGGAAAAATCGCCACCAGCAGAAGAAACAAAGAAAGAAACCACTGGGGCTGGCACCTCTTCCCCGGGCAGCTACCAGCCTGTCCCTCCTCGGCATCCCCAGCTGCCTGGGCAGCTCCCACCATCTGGCTCTGGGGGGGGGTCAGCAGCGCAGCGAGGGGCCGCGTGGCAGCAAAGCCTGTAAAGCCGAAAAGTGCTTCTCAAGATTACAGCCAAATCCAGGGACGGCACCATGTGCGACAGGAAAGCCAGCCCTGACCAAGAAAGTTGATAAAAAGCTGGGGCTTGGCAGCTCTCCAGGGAACAAGGAAGCAGGAGTGATACGATGCACGTGGAGGCACGCATGGGCTGGGGGAGAAGAACAGGGGCTGGAGGCTGCAGCAGGCGGGGAGAAACAGAGAAGGAGACAGCAGGCACACTTCTGGCAAGAGTCGATAAAAGCAGTCCCAAACTGTACCTACAGCCCGACCGCAAAGGTCCCTGATGCTTCCCACCCTGCAGGATCTCAGATTGCGATCTCAGGCTGGATATCGGGAGGTGAGGAGAGGGAGAGCGCACGCGGGCGAAAACCCCGCAGCCCTCCAGCACAGACGACAGGAGACTATGAGAAGGCGGCAAACGGTTTGCCTGGGCTTGGCAGCCTGCAGCATCACCCCACCAAGCAGGAGGCGAGCCCCACGGGGGCAGCCCGGCTGCCCTGTAAGCAGATCGCGGCGCCGGGCGAGCCAGCCTCGCCACCGGGTAACACAACACGGGGCCTCGCTGCAGATGTGCTGCTCGTTGGCCTAGAGGGCAGCAACTGCCTACACTTCCCTGCTTCCGAAGCACTCGGCACCATCTGACATTCTCATTTCTGCAGGGAAGTCTCTGCCTTGCTGCTCTCATGTCCCTGCGTAACCCTGAGCACTGAACAAGCCTGCCTGGGTCTCGCCACCAACTCCGTCCTCCTACAGCGTGCAACTTCGCTGTGCTTTTCCTCCTAATTAGCTGTGCTCATCATTTTTTGGTGACACACGCGCACAAAGTGCCCAACAGGTCTGTGCCATTAGAGGGCTTTGAGAGTGCTTATTTAATAGATCGGTGAGAAAAAGCTGAGCGCATACATCGAAATGTTTGTGGTGGGCTGGGAAAGATCGCTCTTTTTGAAGCTTATCAAGGGGAAGAAGAATCCTAAAACCCTGGAGAACTGCTGACAGAGTGAGGAGAGAGCTTCAGCGCTGCAAAGAGAAGCAGAAAAAGCAGGTTTCCTGCTCCGCTCCCAGCAAAACAACCTGATGTTTCTACCCCTGACCAGAGTTAAGTGTTGCTTTTATTTTTTATTATTATTTTTTTTTTAAATGCAAAGAATTGCTCGTGCACCAGGGCTGGGGTGTTTGGTTTGGGTCCTGTCCCTCCCCCACACACACTCGCAGGAATAGCTGTCCCTGCTGTTAATTTTTAATAGAGCCTGGAAAACCAGGGCAGTTGCAGGGAGCGATCTGATTTGCAGCTGGTTGCTTACGGGGATCCTGGGCACCCAGGGGCTGGCACAGCCACCGCAGCCTGCAGGAGCTACAGGCAGCTCAGAGCAGCCCAGGACGGAGCTTTGCTCATCTCACCGCCAGCCTTCACGCGATGCTCGCTGCGTCCTGGACACTCCTGGGGGCTGGACGTGCTGCATCCAGTACTTGGGAGCAATGGAAAGCAGCACTGGAAAGCATGAGCTGGGGGCATGGAGCAACCTGCTGCTGGGACACCCCCGTTTAACCCAATTATCCCCACGGTGCTGGGGGGCTCAGCACCAGCACATGCCCTGCAGAGCCAGTGGGCCAGAATACGCCCACAGCAGCTGGCAGAGTGGGGCAAGCCTGCAAGGCACCCAGGGACCCAGCTCCAGCAATTGTTCCCAAGCATGTGCACAAACTGCTGAATGGCTCCGAAGTCTTCACCCTGTCACCCACAGAAGGAGAAATGGGTCTAGGACAGCACCCGGAGCCCAGGGGGTTGGGGTGGGAGCGATGCTCCTGCTCTCACAAGGACAGTGGTTCACCTTCACAGCCGAGCAGCGAGAGCCCAAACATCTGGATTGAATCACTCCGTCCTGCTGCACTCACCAGATGCTTCAACATCTGTTGAGTCCATGGGAAACGCCGAAGTGCCGCTCGACTACGATCAAGTTGCAAAACCGCTGCTAACCTTGAATACGATCTTACGCTCTGACCCATTTCAGATTGTTAATGGGGCATGCGATTGTAACCAGAGAGCCTCACCAGGAAAAACGAGTTTCCCCTGCAGCGGGGAAGGAGGAGGAACGATGCTTCCGACCCAGACCTGCTGCGCTCAGTCAGCCCGCTGGCTGCCCCTGCTCACCCAGGTGCTTTGCCTGGGCAGTCCATGCACACCCACTGGCCCTGCAGGCTGGTGGCCACCAGGGAGGAGCAGGGATGCAAGGGGCCCAAACCGCCCAAATAACCAAATAACCCCCCCAGCCAGCAGCCCGAGAACTTTGTATTATTTTGGAGCTGTTTGGTTCAAGTGCAACCATCACAATCTGAGCAAAGATTCACTCCTTTCAACTCCTCATCCAAGTATAAGGATCAACAGTTGCTCTGCTGCGCAACTCCAAACACTGAAATCCACTTCTCTCAGGCTTTTTCCACAGAACCCCTGAATTTCAGACATCTCCTAGGGCCAGAAGGGACCAAAGGACGATCTGGGCTCACAACTGACCCAAGACAGGTAGAGGGAGCATGGGCCCTTCCCACAGCCCTGTAAGTCATGCTGCAGCTCACCCTGCTCAGGAGCTGGACCCGGAGAGGCCAAGCCATGGATGTTCATCTCCGCAGCAGTTACACGGAGCCATAGCATCGGATGCTGACTCCCAGCCTGCCCCAGGAACGTCCTGCTCAATTTTTCAAGCAGCACAGAGAGCAAAGAGCGCCGCAGCTGCTGCCTCTGCCCAGCATCCCCAGGCACCCAGCTCTGCTCTCCTCCCTCTGAGGGGTTTTGCTTCCCGTAGGCAGGAGGAGGACGGACAGACTGCCGTTCTCACAGGGCAGCCGGCAGCCCAGCCGGCCCGGAGTAGTGGGATTAATCCTCAGAAAGCATCGGGCTAATTGGCATGCAAATACTCGGGGGGCTGATGCTGCCCCAGCCCTTTGCATCTGCACCGTCGCAGGCACCTGCCCAAGCAGCGGTAAGGAAACGCCGACCCGGCCAGCTGTGCCTCCAACCTGTAAAGCCACAAAGTATTTACAGCCGAGAGCAAACACGGCGGAGCTGCAGAGGTGTCACTTCAGCACACCGGGGCAAGAACACCTTGTTCCAGCCACTGACTCACCCATTACATGGGCGATGCCAGGCCCGGGGCTGGCTTGACCCGGTCTGCCAGCAGCCAGGTGAGCCACAGGGCACCAGCCAGCGGGGACTGCTGCCTGTGGCCATCACGCACGCGTCCTCCCCAGGCAGCCCTGCCTTGCACTCCTTCAGTCATTCATTCATCCGCTGCCCCACTCCTCAGAGACCTCCCCATGCTCCCATGAGCTGCTCCTCTTCCCACCTGCCCACGGAGCCCTTCAGGCTGGCGCTCCCCATAACAAGCCAGGGATGCTTGTCCCCTTCTGCAGCTCCCAGTGCGAGCTGGGGGCTCTCTGAGCCCACCTGCACCCCTCCGAGTCCCACGGGGCTCTGGCTGCCCTCGCGGCCCCCAGGCACATGGCCAGGAGGAAGGAGAGGGGACACGAGGTGCTTGCATACGGGGACACCCCAAAGAAACGGACCAGGGTGAAGGCACCGGGCTGGGAGCGCACGGCATCCCCGCGTCCGAGGAGGCGTGCAGGGGCTGAGCGGCGCATCCTGGGGACAGGGAAACTGCAGAGAGGGGGACACGGCCTCGGTCACCCCCAGCAGCTCCCGGAGAGGGGAGAGAAGGGGACGGGGGACCCCGGCTGGGCCGGACGCGGTGCGAGCGGCTCCCCCGGGGGAGGAGGAGGAGGAGGAAGAACAGAGGCGAGCCGGCAGCCCCAGCATCGCGCGGCGGCCGGGAAGGGGGGGTCCGGCACCCACTCACCTGTCACCAGCACGGCTCTGCCCGCCACCGGCAGCAACCTGCGCGGCGGGGCCCGGCGGAGCAGCAGGCAGGCGGCGGCGGCGGCCAGGGCGAGCCCCAGGGGCAGGGGCAGGCAGGCTCGGCACAGGCTCTGCAGGGCTGCCAGCAGCGCCAGCGGCACCAGCAGCGCCCGGCCCAGCACCACGTCCCGCCGGGCCGCCCGCAGCGCCAGGCTGCCGCCCAGCGCCGCCCACAGCGCGCCGTACGCCCAGCGCTCCGCTCGCTCCATCCGCCCCCCGCCGCCGCCGGCAGCCCCCCGAGCACCGGCACCGGCACCGGGAGCGCCGCCCGGCCGCGTGCGGCCGCCGCCCCGCCGGTTATAAGCGCCCGGAGCGGGGCGGAGCCGCCGCCGCCTCGCCAATGGGAGAAGTTGGCCGGGACGGCGCGGGGACACCGGGGGGGACGGCGGGGCTCGGCTCGGCTCGGCTCGGCTCGGCTCGGCTCGGATGGGGTTTGGTTCTGCGCTGCCCGGCTCGCTTCTGCGCGCCCCAGCTCGGTCCAGCCGGTCTCATCCCATCCCATCTATCCCATCGCACGCCGTCTCGTCCCATCGCATCGCAGCACGGTATGGCTTAGCTCGCTTCGTCTCAGCTTGGCTCGGCGCAGGTGCAGCTCAGTTTGGCTCGCTTCAGCACGGCACGGCTTGCTTCTGCACTGCACTGCTTGGCTTGGCTCGGCTCAGCACAGCACAGCTCCGTGCCCATGTTGCAGCAGCCAGAGGCACCGGTGGTGCCAACCCACTGCCTGTCCATGTCACCACCCTCTGTTCCCCCAGTGGGCACCTCCAGCACACAGTGCCACCAGCGTCCGTGTCCATCTGGGCCAGCAGGAGCACCGGGCACTGCCCCCCACCACAGACATCCCCCAGCTGCCACCCCTGTGGCACCCCAGGACCCGCTCAGCTGCCGAGGGATCCCCACAGAGGACCAGGGCCACCCTCCACCCACCCCACTCAGGTGCATCCCAGCACCTGGCACAGGCAGGGGAGGTGTGAATCGCGTCCCCAGGCGCTCTCCAGGCTCCCTGGGATTTGGGGCTAAGGAGCTTGGGTGATCCCAAAGGATTTCTCAGCACCTCCTGCCACCCAGGTGCCGCCACCTGCATCATGGCCATGCCGTGTACAGCCGGTGCTGGCCGATGGGGCAAAGTCCTCTTGTTTCCATTTTTATTACTCAGGGTAATTGCCTCTGCCAGGCTTGCTTTATTAAGCTCCTGCTTTAATATTTCACCAACCCTCCGTGCTCGGTGATCCTTCGCGCTCCCTTGCCATGGAGCATCACCGATGCCAGCCACGGGCCTGACCCGCGGTGCCCTCCGCGGATCGACACCAGGCTCTGGTCCCGCGAGCCTCACAGCAGAGCGGGGCTGCTGCTGGGGATGGGATGGAGGATGCCTGTGCCATCCCGTGTCAAGAAAACCTGCCGTGCTACGGACACAACCCCCTTGGTCCCATCGGAAAAACCATGTTTCATCAGCCACAGCTCTGCAGAAGGGCAGCAGCAAACAGGCTGGGGTGGTTTTTCCGGGGCGTGGTGGTGGGACCCAGCTGGGTTCGCAGCCCTGCTGTTCCAGGCAGGGGAATGCAGGGAATGCCGGTGAGGTAGAGGAGGAGGAGGGATGTCCCCAACAGAAGGGCTGCGGGCTCTCCCCCAGGAATCCGCTCCTTTGTCACCGCGGTGACATAACGCGATGGGATGAGGGGCAGGGGTCATGCCACATCTGCCCTCCCCGGGCTGTGGCTTTATGGCCGGCAGTGCTCCTGCTCCTCGAGCTCCTTTCCCAAGGAGATTTGAGCAGGGTGCACGGGGACTGTAGGACACGACAGAGCATGGAGGAGCGTGGTCCGGGTGGCACAAAGGATCAGCCACTGGGATGAGGTGCAGGATGCTGCACGCAGCCTGACGCCCATGGAGGTGTCGCTGCTTCCCCGCAGCCACACAGCTCTTGGTGGTTGTGGTGGATGCAGGGTGAGGTCCCAAAGCAATTTTGTCACCCTCAGCCTGTTGCTGCTCTGTGTAGAAGGGGCCTGAACTTGGGCTGCTTGGTGACACCTGGGTTCTTCACCACCTTCAGTTGCCACCAGCCACGTCCCTCATACCATAAAGCCATGCTGGGGACATTTTAAAACACTATGAACTATTTCTTTAAAGTTGTTAAATTGAGGATCACCGTGTGCAAAACTGATTTATGTCTTGCCCATTCTCCTTTTCCCTGTGAACATGCCTGGTGGTGTGGGCACTGCCAGCCCGGCTGGTCCTCTCTTCCCAGACCTTACCATCATCGGGTGTTGAAAAACCTCATTCAACAAAGGTAGTTTTCCAAAGAGCAGAATGGCATTTTTTGATCAATTCCCACTCATTCAGCTACTGATTGCGATGTTTCAGAAAGGGCAGATGTGACCCTTCCAAATCCATCCACCTCCTCCAGAGCTGGTCTTAGTGTCAGTCTGTCCGCCTGTCCATCCATCCCTCCATCCCTTCCAGAGTCCCACCAGCATCCTCGGCGTGCCCTGGCCCACCTCTCTCTGTAAAGGCAGGGGCTGGTGTGCGGTGGGGGTGGCCTTGGTGGCTGCTCCTTTGGAGACAATGCCCGGCCTTGTTCCTCTCCCCATTGCTCAACACTGCAGGGTGCCTCCCCACCGCCCCGCGCTGTTGGGAAACACCGCCGAGATCCCCATTACCTTTTGACCTACTTGACGTCTCCCGTGCCCATTTGGCTTATTGCAGCTCACCTCCCGCGGCTGGGAGCGGGGCCGGGCGGGTGGCAGCCACCTCCTGCGCCCTTCCCGGGGCCACGGCTCAGGTCCCCATATGGGGGATCGCAGCTTCCTCCTGCTCCCCTCACCCTAGGCTGTTCCTACAGCTCGGCGGAGCCTCCCATGACTAACAGGTTTTGAGATAATTGTTCCCCTCCCTAATCTCATCCGCAGAAGATTCATTACATTGTTTTCGAAATGCCACGAGCCATTTCCAGGGGCTCGAGGCCTGTGAGTGATGTGATTCATCCCACACTGCTCCTACAGGTACTTCATCTTCTCCAAAACAGCAGGTCCTTCTTCCACCGCTGTTAGCTCCGCAGGAAACACCTCCCGGGTGAGCACCCAGCAGGGCACTTTGGTCTTTCCAGCGCTGCGACCCCCTTGGCCATCGCTCGTGGGCAGGTGGCCATGGGTCCCATCCTGCTCCAAGGGGAAGGAGCATCTCAGGCTGGGGACGGTCCAGGAGCGAGGGCTTTTTGCTTGTTTGCTTGCTCTCACAGTTTGCAGCGTATTTTTTTGCACCTGTAATCCTGTGCATCCCAGCTGATGGCTTCAGCCTTAGTCCCAGGCTTTGACCCACATCTGTGGGGGTTTTCAGCTGGGTGGGCACAGCCCAGCTCCTGGTGGGGCTGGATGGACCTTCCCGCTCCTGGAGCAGCTCCAAGCACGTGCCCTGCGGCCAGCAAGCCTCCTGCACGGGCTGCTCCCCAGGAAAGAGTTTCCGGCAGGTGCTTAGCACCCAGCCACGTACCCAGCCCGGATCTTTCTTGTTCTAAATCCCCTTTTCAGAAAATCCCAGGCTCTGACCTGTTGGTTCAGGTTGTGCAGGAGCTCCAGGCGTTTACAAAACACGTCCCCACTTCCAGCCGGATTCGTGGCTTCGGGAGAGGTTTCACCTTCTGGAAAGCCGTTCCCCGGTGTGACACCGAGCGTTTCTGCCTGGATGAAGATCGCGTGTCACCATCCCCACCCAGCCCTGGCAGCCTCCTCGCCACTGGGCTTCCTGCACCGTGGTGTCCCCGGGGCTAAGCTCCCCAGACACACTGCCAAGAGCTGGATTAGCACTGTGGGGACCTCTTGCCAGGGCTGGGAAGCTTTGGTGACACTCAGGTGCTGTCACAGGCAGGGGTACCTGGCCCTGCACCCCCTTCCCAGCACGGTACCCATGCCAGTCCCCACCAGCAAAATGCGGGGGAAGCTGGCTGGCATCTCCATTATCTTCATCCCTAGAGCAGCTCAGGGCCAAACACTTTTCTCCATCACATCAGCCCAACACCACCGCCCGTCTCCCTTCCCTGTGGTTGCCGCAGGTCCTCAGCCTTGGTATTAGGGTGATGGAGCAAACGCGGCTTCCTCTTGGCCACGAGACCGGTCCAGGAGCATCCCCAGGTGACATCCTGCCTCCTCCGCCCCGAGGGACCAGGGCAGTAGGTCACAGCCGCGGTGACCTGGATCCTGCCCTCCACCTCTGTGCTCCGTGCTGCCGGGAAGGGCAGGCGCGGAGCCGAGTGTGTCACCAGCCCGGGGTTGCTCAAGAGGCAAAGGATGAGTCCTGCAGCGGAGACGGCAGGAGGAATTTGGGGGAGGCACCTGGCAGGTGGCCAGGTCTTGCAAGAAGTTCTCTTGATGTCTCTAGCCCAGGAACAGATGTGAGGTTATGATGTCTGTGGTGCCCGAGCACGAATTTAGGGAGGGGTGGAGGTGGCAGAGGACGTCTTGGAGCACAAGGGGACAGGCTCCTGCTGTAGTTCTTCGCACCCTAATGGTGAGGAGACAAACTGCTGCAGGAAATAGCAGATGCAGCACCAAGTTCTGCTGGGCTCGATCCTGCTGTCCTCTGCTTGCCTCTGCTTTCTGGCGCGGGGCCAGGTCTTGGTGGGGTTCGGGGACGAGACCCGGAGAGATGGCAGAGAGCTGGAAGAGAGGAGCAGGTCCCAGCCAGGCAAACAAATGTCCAGGACCAAGGAGGTGGCTGTCACCTCCTGTGACAGCGATCACCCGGCCGCAGGACATGTTGCAGGGGACAGCAGCTGTGTGTGTCTGGGGGGCGGGGAAACGTGTCCATTCCCTTGGCAGCAGAGATGAGGAGAGCAAGCCGAAGGCCCCCAGGTGACTCCCCAGGGACCCGCAGGACACGGGGTGCCGGGGAAGGCGCTGTGGGGACACGGCCTCGGCGCGGTGCCGTGCGCGTGGCCGCCGTGCCCCCTCGTGGCAGCAGGACACAGCTGGGACAGCGGGTGGCCCGGGGCCAGCGGCATGCTGGTGGGTCGCCACGCGGATGGGGACAAGGAGAAGGGCTGGAGATGTCACCAGCAGCATCCTCTAGTGCACTCCTGGGGGTGCAGCACCCTGGGGCATCCCAAATGCAGTGCTGCTGCTGGTGGCACCCAGGGCTACACATGCTCCGTGTCCCCGAGGAGACCCACGCAGCCCTGTGGGGACCCACAAACCTGCCTCTGCGCCTGCATCCTAACATCCCGCTACATCCTGGGGGGGGGGGTGGGGGGGGGTGGGGGGTGGCACGCTTCCCTGATGGCTTTTTTGGCACCAGGCTCTTGTGCTGTGGCCAAGCCAAGCACTTCAGGCGCCTCTCAAGGGCAGCGTGTGCCGGGGGCCGGGCAGGGAATCTTGGAAACATCCCCAAGGCTGCAAAGCCAAAAAAACAGCTGGAAAATAAATGAAGAGGTTGGCAGAGGCCTTCAGTGAGGACACGGCCTCTGGGGGGTGGCATTGCCTCAGTTTACCCACCCCATGAGCCTGGGACGTGTGGTATCCGAGGTGATGCATATAATGTCATTTCTGTCCCCTGCTGCGGGGGCCCTCCCACCCCGCTGCGCATCGCCGCATGCCGACCCTCTCGCAGCTGCCTTGGTGTCCCTGGGCACCTCTTGTCCTCCATCTGGGGACCGACCCGAGCACCACGCCACGTCCTGCAGCACCTCTTGGACACCTGCAGCTCTTGGCACCTGTGTGGCTTTGGGGCCATCACAGGCACATGGGCTGGTGACCGAGGCTACTGGCGAGTCCAACGTCCCCAGGGTTTGGTGGCGGGGGAAGACCCCGTGTGGCGGTGAAGGCGAGGAAGGAGCTGCCCTGCCCGGTGGAGTTTTTCTTCATTCTTTGAAAGCCACAGAGACCTGCTGTGCTGGATTTGGGGCCGGCGGCAGTGCTGGGGCAGCGGAGCTGCGGTGATGGATGACGTGACACCCTTCCCAAATGCCTTCGCCGTGGGTGGCGGCGCCCCAAGCACAGTGACCTCTGCTGCGGAAAGTGGTGAGATATCTCCTGCCACAGCAGGATGCTCAGAAATGGTACCCGCCGGCTCCTGGTTTGGGGTTTAATTCACGCCCAGGATGGCCGGGAGGTGGCATGGACACGGGGACAGGGAGCTGCTGTCCTTGCAAAGCTGGCCTGTCTCTGCCAAGTGCACGGAGATGGTGCCACAGCCAGGCTGGCAGGGACAAGTACACGTCCCATGCCCAGGGCCTGGTCCACCAAAAATACCCCAGGAGAGGGCTACAAGGGAGAGGTGAGGTTTGGATCAGGGCGTTGCAGCGCTGCCCAGTCTGTATTTACCATGCCGTGGCCTTGTGCTCCATCCTGCCCTTGAGCGTGCAGCCTTGAGCCTGGCCCGGCACTGGCAGCAGTCCTCTTTCTGGCAGGGTCCCCTGGGTGTCCCAGTAGGGGGGGGATCACACAGTCCCCAGCCTGTGAGCTGTGGGGTCCCTGCCCTCCTGAGTGGGGGTCTGCAAGGGCTCCATCTCCACAGCCCAAGCCCACCCTGCTCAGCGCCGGGGTGCTGGCTGCCCCAGGGCTGCTGCGGGGAGCATCGCCCCAGCCCCGAGATCCTCCAGCACCCCAGTCCAGGAGCAGGGACAAGGAACAACGCCACCAGCACACGTCACAACACTTTATTGCCACAGCGGCCGCTGGCCATCCCAGTTCCCAGAGGGGGTCCACGCCGGGGCTGGGGCTGGGGCTGGGGCTGGGGCCGGGGCCCTGTCCCCTCGTACTGCTCGGACCCCTCCACGACTCACACTCTCCCCGTCCTCCATCCTGGCCCCCACGGAGCAGCCTCACGGCATCACTCCCATCCTGTTCTGGAGCCGGACGCCAGACCAAGGGTGCTGAGCGTGCCAGTGGCCTTCCCACGTCCTTCACTGCGGGGTGCGGGTGGCAGGGCCCCCCCGGGTTGCAGGGGCGGTCAGGTCACACCTCCATGCCCGGCGCCCGCCCCAGGCCCAGCGCCTGCACCAAGTCCTCGCTCAGCCCGCTCTTCAGCGTCCGTCGCACTGCGGGGAGAGGAGAGCGGCTGCTGGGGCCCCGTGTGCTGGGGAGGTGGCCCTGGGGTGGGGGATGAGGGGTCCCGGTGACATGCTTAGGTGCCAGGGTAGGTCCTGTGCCCTGTGGCTGGGGCTGTGTGGGCTCCAGAGCAGTCAGTGGGGATGGAGGCAGGGCATGGGGACAGGGACAGGGTATGGGGTGGTGTGGGGACAGGGACACAGAGATGGGAGTGGGACACAAGGATGGGAAAAAGTACAGGGACAGGGCATGGGGACAGCAATGGGACAGGGCATGGGGCAGGGTCAGAGCATAGGGCAGCGAGGGGACAGGGACGCAGAAACAGGACAGGACACAGAGGGGACAGACTAGATGGACCAAGAGATGGGACAAGGTACAGGGACAGAGGCAGAGCACGGGACGCAGACATCGGGACAGGGATGCAGAGATGGGACAAGGCATCTGGGCAAGGACACAGACATGGCAGAGTGCAAGGACAGAGCATGGGGCCAGGGACACTAAGATGGGACGGGGACACAGATGGGAAAGAGTATGGGGACAGAGCAAGGGGACAGAGATGGGACAGGGCATGGGGATGGAGACGCACAGATGGGAAAGAGCATCTGGGCTGGGACATGGGGTTGGGAGAGTACAGGGACAGAGCATGGGGACAGAGAGGGGACAGCGCAGGGCGGCAAGGACAGAGAGGTGGGACAGGGCGTGGGGACAGTGACAACAGGGACTCACGGGACTTCCTGTTGCCGCGGGACCTCCTGCGCTCCTTGTTGGCGCAGGGCCGGGGGTTGGCACTCTGCGTCACCGACTTCACCAGGCGGTCCATGATCTCGTCTGAGGCGTCATCAGGTGAGCTGGGGACGTCCTCCTGGGCCGGGGAGCCTTGGCTTGGGGTGATGTGCCCTGTCCCTGTGTGGGGGTATGAGGATGCTGGCACCAGCCGGGTGTCCCCATGGGCTGCCCCACTCTGCTGTCCTGTCCCCAGCCCGCTCCTACCCCGGCTGGCCCGGCTGCGTCGGGCAGGGACATCCGTGGGCAAGCTCAGGACGCTCTTCATGCTCTCATGGCCCACCTCCGCCTGCTCCTCCTGCTCGGGGCTGGCCGACACCACAGCAGGCGGTGCGGTGGCCTCGGCGATGCCGGAGAACTTCTCGGTCTGCAGGTGGGCGAGAGGCGGCCGTTGGGGACATGGGGCGGCCCTTGGGGCGCTGGGGGGACGCGGCCAGCAGTGCGGCCCCGTACCTCAGTGATGAGCCGCCCGCGGGTCTTGTTGCGCTCCCGGTGGGCGGCGCGCTTCTTCTGCTGCTGCAGGACGCGCTCCCGGCAGGTGCGGTACTCCAGGGCGAACTCCCGCAGCAGCTTGCAGATGGGCATCACCTTCACGTCCCGCACGGCGCTGGCTGGGTACCCCAGGTACAGCAGGAAGGAGTGAAACCTGCAGGGACGCTGGTCACCGCAGGTCCTTCCCACCACGGGTGGACCACAGGGCTGGGGGTCTGCTCGCGGAGAGCCGCCCACCTGTTGAGGACGCGCCTGTGGACCACCTTCAAGACGACGATGCGTTGCGTGCTGTCCTTGAGGAAGTCCGTCAGCTTGCTCTTCAGCACCGGCTTGGTCTCGTGCTTGGCGATCACCTTCAGGTTGTCCCAGGAGGCCCGGCAGCGCCGCTCCAGCTGCACCACGCTGTTGGCCAGCTCATCAAAGTCGACCTGGAGGAGGGAGATGTCAGCCCTCGGGGTGGTGTTGGTGGTGGGGTGGAGGTGTGGGCTCTGGGCCTAGCCTCACCTTGGCGGAGCGCGTGATGGAGGCGATCTCCGAGTAGAGGTCCGTGGTTTCTGGGAACTTCTCCACCACCATCTGGCAGAGGTGGTGGAGCAGGGACTGCCGGTGCACCGTGTCCTTCACTTCCGAGACCTTCTCCAGATAGCCCAGTTCAAAGCCTCTGCTCTGAAACCCCAACAGACTCAGCAGGGCCCCTCCACCCTCCCATCCTCCAGCAGACCACATGGACCACCACCAGCATCCACACCACCCAGCCTCAGGCACCTTCCCAAGCCTCACATGGTCCCTCTCGGGTACCCACATGCCATGGTCAGTCTCATCATCCTTGCAGCACCCATGACTGGCTGCATCGCCCCGCACCCCGTTCCTCACCTGGGAGCCATTCAAGAAGTTGCCCATGGCCAGCAGTGTGGCCAGGATGCACTTGAAGGTGTGATTTTTGGCCAGCTGCTCCATGCCCACTTTCAGATCAAACAGCGGCTCTGCTATCTCCTGGATGAGGATGGGGGCAGGTCAGACCCCTTGGGTGTCACCTCCCTCAGGGGCTTCAGCATTTGCCCTCAAACATGAGCACAACCGCCCCATGCTTGCCTTAGGGACCTGCAGCCTGTCCCCAACCAGAAGGACACCTCCCGTACTCAGACATGGCCACGTCCCACCAGGAACACACGTGGCTCATCCCAGGGACCCCGCTAGGGCCGGCAGTGGTGAGGGGGGATGGGGTAGGTGGCCCCGTACCTGCTCCAGGCTCTCGTAGTCCAGCTTGAAGGCCCAGAGCTGGAGCCTGGCCGTGAGGTCGCTGATGGAGGACAGGGAGAGCAGGAACTGCTCCGCAGAGCCCAAGGGCACATCAGGGTTAGCCAGCTGGGCCTCCTGGATCTTCTGCTTCTCCTCCTCAGTTGGGACCATGGTCAGGATTTTCTAAAGCAGGCGAGGGGATACATCAGACTCCAGCCACATCACCGCTCCCCATGCTGGTGGGAGATGTGACGTGTCACCCCAAGGCCATCTACATTGTGCCACACTGCCAGCACGGGCATGGAGACCTCCTGGACAGGGGAAAGGACCCACACGAGGACCCTGCTGGGGCCCAGCTTCTCACCTCGATCCCTTCCTTATTGACCGCAAACTCATCGAAGTTGAGCACGGCCGTCTTGATGATGTGGACGGGTGGCAGCACCGTGAGGCCGATGTTGATGGCGTTGCTCCTCTTGGGGTCCAGCACCACCACCACCTTCTTCCCATCGGTAGCTTTCTGCAGGGAGGACAGGGCGGAGGCTGGCAGCCAGGCAGAGGGCTCACCTTCATGAGAGCACCATGGACATGAGCCGGAGCTAAGCAAACCCATGCACTGACCATCCGCCCTGCCCCAACCTCCCCGCTGAGCCTCGGGGCTGTGGGTGCCTGTCAGCACAGGGTCAGGGTGATGGTGCATGCCCAGGGGACCCACATGAACCAACAGCCCCCCAAAGCTCCCCCAGCTGATGGTGCCAGCTTGCTGGTACCTTGGAAGCCGGCACCTCCTTCGCCCGGGACTCGAAGAGATGCTCCAGTTTGGCAGTGTTGACCTCAACGCTTTGCAGGGACGCCCACAGCGTCGCCTGCCCAAACCTGCCCGGCCCCACAGAGCCATCTAGCTGCTTCAGCTCCTTCCAGAAGAGCTTCACTGTCCTCTTCTTCTTGGCTTGGGAAGGGCCATCAGTGGCCGAAGGGCCTGGAAGCCCTGGAGGGGGTGGGCAGCCGGGGACCATAGGAGGTGGAGGGGGAGGTGGCGGGCAGCCAGGGACCATAGGAGGTGGAGGGGGAGGTGGTGGACAGCCAGGGTCCATGGGAGGTGGAGGGGGAACCATGAGAACTCCAGCGCTCGCTGCCTGGATGCCGGGAGGAAGGAAGGAGCCATTGGCTATGGGCCCCGTGTCCAAGATGTCAAAGTCTTCCTCCTCCCCCAGGTCAGTGAAGTCCAGGTCCTTGATCTTCAGCTGCACGGGGCTGGCCTGAAGGTGCTCCCACGATAGCTCCGTGTCCTTCTTGATGGGCATCATCATGGTTTTCTCCAGCTTCTGCGTGTGGGTCTCAGCGTCGATGTTGGACGTGGCACGTGCCAGCTTAGCGTGGGCGCTGGCCACCGGCCCGTCCGGAGCCCTGCCATGGAGCCAGGTGCTCTCCTGCTCCCGACCACCGCGTCCCTCAGCGCAGCCCTGCCTGGTGCCCGTCTCGTCCTCACCCTGGTAGGGGGAGGACGACAGCCCCTCGGGGAAGACCTTCTGCCTCCCCAGCTCCGAGGAGCCCTTAGCGTAGAGCATGTCCAGCATGAACTTGGTATCGGAGGAGATGGCGCTGCAGGAGTCGGTGGTGTCCTGCCGGCCTGCGTGGGACCCTGCAGGGAGATGGGGAGGGGGTGAGACAGCCCGCCCAACAGGAGGGTGCTGCTGGGCCGCACGTCGAGTTTGGGGAACTTTCCCTGGTGGGAGCACGCTCGGACACTGGTATTTGGAGTGGGATGGCGCCAGCGCCTCCATGGCGCCCAGCATGATGGGCCAGAGGGACCACTGCCACCCACTCCTGGATCCTGGTGGGCCCAGAGGGGACATGCTCCAACCCCATTCCTGCACATACTCATGCTGGGTGGCTCCGTCCCGGGCTCAGGGGTGCCGCTGTCCCCATCCCAAGCGACGAGATGCTCCGGAGCAACATCACTGAGGATGTCGAGCCGTCCCTTGGCCATGGCGGAGATCTTCTCCTTCTGGGCAGCAGCCAGGTTCTCCAGGAAGCGAGCTCTGCGAGACAGGGGCAGCCATCAGCTGGGGGCACCAGGGGGCAGGGGAGGTGGGGATGGGCAAACCACACCACATGGCACCACACAGCAAGCACCACGCGGGCCGGGTCCTGCACCAAAACCCCCGGCACCAGCCGCACCACAGCAGGGTCCATCCATGTCCCCAGCTGCCTCCAAGCCCTTCAGAGAGATGGGTAATGCCACCATGGCTTGGGGACGGGGGGACAGGGATGCCACAGCCCACCAGGAGCCGAAGGCAGGGGAAGCATGGCCATGTAATGGGTGAGGCTGGCAGGGACCTCTGGAGGTCGCCTGGCCCAACCCCTGCTCCAGCAGGGCCACCCAGAGCAGGTTGCCCAGGACCATGCCCAGGTGGCTTCTGAGCATCTCCAAGGATGGAGACTCCACCACCACCTCTGCCACCATCACTCTTTGGCCCCAAGCTGGTGTTCACCACGACCCCCAAGCTGCGAGACTGAGCTCCCAGGAGGGCACCACGGTGGAGCTGGGACACACGAGGATCCTCCTCCTGCTCCTCGGCCCTCCAAGGCCAGATACCTCTGGCCTGAGTAAGCGCATGCCTGGAGACACACGCATGCCTCTACTTACTCAAACCTCCTCAGAATAGGCTTGTCCCCATGCAAGGAGGGGGCATCCTCCCGCCTGAGGGAAAACAGGGGTTAGCCCCTGCTAACGGGGGTCTCCTGCACCCACCCCCCAGCCCCAAGGCATGGCCTGGGGACCCCCATCAAGAACTCCCCTTGCCTGGGTTCTGCATGGTGTTGGCGACGTGGGGGCACCGTCCCCATCATCAGAGCCACCAGGAAGGTTCTTGTGGACGATGCCAGCTCCAGGGCTGCACCACCAAGGAGCACCATTAACGGGGTTTGGAGGGCACTGCCACCCCAAGTGGGACCCCGGTGGCATGGGGGTCCCAGCCATCCAGCCAGGACACAAGCAGAGGAGATGCAAGGGCTGGGAACAGCAAGTGGGGTGCACCGGGAGGCATCACACGCGTGCAAAGCCTGGGCACTTACCAGACAGGGGCAGGTTGGTGCAGCCTGCAAAAGGAAAGATAGAAAGAGTGGGCAGAGGAGAGAATCAGCATGGCCAGAGAAGAGGAGCAGGGGGGAAGAGATGGAGCTGGAGAAGAGGCGTGTGTGCCCCAGTGGGGCCAAATGATGCTGTGAAAGCCCTGGCTGGACCACCTCGGACTGTCCTCTCCTGGCTTGTGCATCTTGCCGGCCCCGATGCCTGCCTAGACCTCGTTGCATCCCCAGTGCTCCCTTGGGACGGGTGTACCCCAGCAACGACATGGTGGTGGGACCCTCCTCGCCTTCAGCCCCAGGGCACCATCCCCACCTGGCTGCTTACTTGTACACGCTCCTCTCGCCGGGGCCTGGGGACTGCTCCTTCTCGGGCGAGGTGCACGGCAGAGACAGCCGCAGGCTGGACGTGCTGTTGTAGGTGCTCTTTGGGCATGGCCTGGAGAAAGAGGTGGCACTGATGGAGACCTGGGGGGGACCCCCCATGCTGCATCCCGGTATCCTCACATCCCATACTTACTCTGCTGGGATGCTCGGCTCAGGGCTATCCTCAACGGGGGGCTCCTTTGGGGTGCTGGGGCTCCCCAGCACAGGCTGGGGGTCGGGGCTGGGCTCGGCACAGCTGCCATGAGCACGCCACCCGCGCCGGCCCTCGTCTGTCTTCCTCCTCTCCTTGCGCCCACCCGGCGACGGCTCCTCCACCCCGTCCTCCAGCTTGAGAGCGCTCTGCAGGGGGGACGGGGATGCCCAGTGAGCCCCCTGGGCACTGCTCCCACCCCACACACCCACCCTCCCCAGGGAGATGGACGTGGACATCGCCCCAGGGTGCCCCGCTCACTTCGTAGAGCACGAACTGCTGCTTGAGGTCGAGGTCGGTGCCCTTGCTGCTCAGGTACTGCTGCACCACCCTCTCCATGCCCTGCTGCTCCAGGCAGTCCGTCACGTCGTAGAAGGAGTCCTGGTCCGGGAGGGCAGCCAGCGTCTGGCCAGGAACAGAGGGACAGGGCTGGGACGGGTGCGATGGGGACAGGGTGGCCCCACGGCACGGCATGGCCACCCCCGGCGCTGACCTTGTTGATGAGGGTCATTGCGAACACCAGCAGCTCCGTGTCGGCCCCATTGCGCTGCTGCAGGATGGCCATCAGGTTGGACCATGGACACACGCCTGGGACAAGCGACGGGTGCAGGTGACACCAGGGCTGCAGCTGGGGCAGGTTTGGGACACAGCACGCTGCATCCCCAGTATCTCCCCCCATCCCCATCCCTGCTGGGGGCTCTTGGTGGGCTCCCATGGGCCATGGCCATCACACAGGGGGTTGGCGTGGGACAGACAACGTGTCCTCTGTGTCGAACCATCCCCAAGCACGAATCTCGCTGGCAGCTGGGGCTGCACTCACCTCTCGCCTGGTCCACAGCGTTGACGGCACGGATGAGGAGCAGGGCGTTGGGCTCCGTGTACTCCACGAACACCAGCAGCAGCTTCAGCGCCATCTTTACCACCAGGCGGAACTGGGACGAGGGACAGCGGCCGTGGCAGGGCGCTGCCAGCACGGGGTGGCTGTGCCCGTGCCCCAGGGCTGGTGGCTTCACCAGCAACTCTGGGGACAGGTCACGGTGCTGTGGGGCCAGGGTCCTACAGCTGGGATCCTGATGTCCTATGGGCACTGAGAAGGGGCCTGGGGTGGGACCCCCCTCTTATGTTCAACCTCTGTGCCCAGGAGCATGGTCACATTTGTCTGGGGACTCTGGGTGACTTCTGTGAGCAGCACCCAATGAGCCTGAGGGTAGGAAGGCACCAAGCCCATTCCAAAGGCGAGGTGTGGGGTGAACCCCCCAAGGGACAGCACATGGGGACAGCCACAGAGAGGGGTCACTGCTGCTTACCAGGCTTCCCGACAGCGTGTACAACCACTGGACGGTCTCGTTGTGGTTGATGACACCCTGCATCCCGTCCATGAATAGCATGATCTGGCTCAGGGCTGCAAGGCAAGGTCACGGGATGGTGGCCACCCTGAGCAGAGCCTTCTCCACCCTGCAAGAGGGACACCCCCAGCCTTCCACCACCCCCTGGACCAAGTACCAACCACGGAGGATGTAGTTCTGGTAGTTCTGATCAGCCTCTGCCCCCACTTTGATCAGGCACGTCAGCCCATCCAGGTTCACAAACTCGGGCACCAGGTCCTTGTCCTCCTGCGGGGAGAAGCCCAGGCGTTGTCCCAGCGCACGTGGTGGGGACACAGCCAGCCCCTGGCTGGGGACACGGACCCAGGGCCACCTACCTGGAAGAGCTGCTTGAGGGAGAAGAGGGAACGCCGCAGCTCCGGCCCCTGCGAGTTGTACAGCTTCTCTGCAAGGAAAAGGGTTGGAACAGGCTGCCCGGGGCAGTGGTGGTGTCCCCATCCCTGACGTGTTTCAAAGACGTGTGGACGTGGCACTAAGGGACATGGTTTAGTGGTGGGACTCGGAAGGTCAAGTGGTTGGACTTAGTGATCCTGAAGGCCTTTTCCAACCTGGGTGTTTCTATGATTCTGTGAAACGGGAGATGTGAAGTGATGGCCTGGCCAGGAGCTCCGAAATGCTCCCAGTGCCAGCACCGATTCTCTGGGGCACGTGGCCACACAAGGGTGGAACAGCAGCAGCTCCCCCACAGCTGCTTATTTCAGCACTGCCACCTTCCTATTTTCTTTCCTTTTTTTTTTTTTTTAAAATTTTTCTGCATAGACATAAATATCCCCTCTGGTTTCCTGCGCAGAACCGAAACAGGAACACAGGCAGAAGGCAGAGCCACTTTTAGCCATTCCTCCCCACCGTGTGGGAGCAGCAGCCCCAGGGCAGTGCTGACCCTTCGTGAGGTTTGGGGGCATCTCAGGAAGCATCTCACCCTGCTGGGATCACCCACCATGGGGCACTGGGTGCCATTACACCCGCTCTGCCACCCCTCTTTGTCCCTGTCCCACGGCTGACAGCCCTCAAAGGAGGCCCACAGCTCACCAAATCCATTTTTCTCTGTTTCACTGCTTTTCTATTTATTACTTCTTTAAAAATAGCCGTGCTTCTGGTTTCCTCTCGCTTGCCCGCTCTGAACTCCAAATTGTATTATCCGAGCATCCCAAGTTCCCCGGGTCAGGTTCGGAGCTGTAACGAGCCCCAGGCCAGCTGCCCACGCTGCTTCCCAGCCAGGCCGACGAGCGCTCTGCCAAACCCCAGCTCCCGGCATCCTCCCAGCCGCGCTGCCGGGCCGACGGGGCCGGGGCACGGAGCAGCCCGGAGCCTGGGAACCGCGAGCGGGGAGCGTGACCCCGACCCCAGCCCCGGTCCCTGCCCTCCCCTCCCGGCACTACTCCGCTCCGTGCTGGCTTTTCCCCCTGCTCCGGATGGAAAGACTCGAGCTGTCCGAGCGCTCTTGTCCCCGTGTAAGCCGTTTGTTTGCATTCTCCACGGCTATATTTAGGTCTTGCCTGGATGACCCAAAATACCCGCAGCGCGCGATGCGTTCCCAGCCTGAGAAGCAGAAGCCCCGACCTGCACGGGGGGGGAGGACCCCGGCAGCCTCGTGGCACCACAAGGCCACCACCATGGCCACCACCACCCAGCCCGGCTCACCAATGATGGCGTGGACGCGGACGGAGAGCTGGGTGCGCAGGATCAGCGTCGGCCGCCGGCCCTTCCTGGGGCGAGGGGGAAGGAGGGTGAGCGCCGGTGCTTGCTCACGCGGCGTCCCCGTGCCCCCAGTGCCCTGTGTGCCTCACCTGACCTCCTCGTAGAAACCCTCCAGGTCATCCTTCTGCTCCAGCAGGGACAGGTCGAGGTCCAGGTAGTGGCCGGATGGGGAGACCTGCAGTGTGCAGTCCTCCAGCTGGGGACGCAGACAGCCGGGATGAGACACGAGCCACCGTGCCCACCTCGTGTCCCCACCGGTGACAGCGATGTTCCTCCCGGCTGCATAAACCCACGTCCCCAAGCTGGTCCTGCAGGACTGCAGGTGACACTACCTCGTCCCCCCCGCAGCGCCATCCCCACGGGGACGTGTCCTCCCTCCCACCACGCTGCAGGGAAAGCCCAGGGGACCAGCATCGGACCTGGGGGGGAAACACGAAGCCCACACCAGGAAAAAACACAGGGCAAGGGTGGCACCCGTGCCATCGACTGTCCCTGGGGCGGGGGACCCAGCCTGACGCTGCCAGCATGTCCCGCAGAGGGGAGCAGTCGGGGCAGGGCTGGTTTCCTCCCTCACCCCCGCAGCAGCACACAAACACAGCAAGCCCTGCATGGGTTTCCCAGTGGCTGTGGGTGCCTGACCTGCCCCGTATGACTCAGCCCCGCACCCGGCCACGTGGCGGGGCGGGGAAGCATCAAACCCAGCACTGCTCCTGCTCCTAACATTGCTCCTGCTGCTAATGCATCCTCCGTGTCCTGGCATGCCTGCTGTGCCATCCCCCATCCCTCGCTACAGCAGGGATAAATCCCTGTTATTAATGGTCACGGCTCCACTGGCGTCCCCGCTGCTTCCCAAGGGCTGGGAGAGCTGGCGACGCGCTGGAGCAGGCTGGCAGAGCACCACCAGCTCTGGATCCGGCCCCTGCGTCGCCCTGTGCTTGCTCTCCGTTGAGTCACAAGCCTGCGCAAACCTTTGCACATCTGACTTTGCCGCCAGCACGGCTTCAAAACCAGAAGTCAGGACAGCACCGTGCCACATGTGTTGGAATAACAGCCTGGCGTCTGACCAAGCCTCCAGAAAAGTGGCAATTTGGCAGGGCAGCTCTGTCGGGTTAGACGCAGTCGTTGCGTTGTTTGCATCCCACTCCACCTGGCCATGGCAACACAAGCAAACACCATCTAAGGGCTTGCTTGCAGGGGAAAGGCTTCGAATCCTGCTCCGAGGCTTCTCCTGGGCTTCTCTGCACCCTCCCAGGCACAGCAGGATGAACCAGCACCCGGGTGCAATCAAACACAGCAAAAAGCAGCTCCCAAAGGAAAAAAATTGCCTCTGCTCGGTTGCCAGAGCCCTGCAAGCCGGAGATAACATCCACAGCTCCTATCGGGGCCGGTGACATGTCCCAGCTGGCGGCCGTGCACTTCCCGTGTGAGCTTGGCCGTGCTCCCCACGAGGGATGCTCTGAGCCCAAGGGATGCTCCTGCCCAGCAAATGCCATCCCCTGGGGATGGGGATGGGGACAGGGACAGGCCATCTCATGCCAGGGATGCCCTGCCAAGCCTCCCAGCTTGGCATTTCCATGCTGGACCTCATGGCTGGGCTTGCTCCTGCACCCTCGGACAAGGTTTTAAAAGATCCGAGCCTTGCGGTCACGCTGCTGGGGACAGCACGGTGGGGCCACAGGGTGACAACAGCTCCCAGTGCAGGGTTGTGTCCCTGTTCTGAGCCCTGGTGTCACGAGGAAGCTTTGATCTGTCTGCCTCCAGCATGGGAAAGTGTTTTAAAACAGCGCGGGGCCGCAGAGAGCCCGGGGACAAAGCGGAGCAGGGGGGAGGAGGAGAGCATCCCACGCTCACACCTCCAGCACGCAGCTCCCATAGCGCTGCTGGCGTCCTCCAGGCAGCAGGCAGAGCGGTTTGGGGACCTGCTGGGACCACGAAGCTGGTGCTGGTGCCCGTCCCTAGAAGGGACAAGGACCCTGCACAGCAGCACGGCTCTCAGCAGCCTGGAGAGGTCTCCTGCATGCATTGAAAGCTCAGTGCCACCCCAACAGCTCCAAATTGAACGCTGGAGAAGGTGGAAACACACGGGATCTCCCTGACTGTGAGCTTCAAAGCTCAGCGAGGACACGCACAGCCAGCAAACGACCTCCTGTTGAAAGCTGGCTTTGCTGGAGCAGGACTGCCCTCTCCAAACCATGGGGCTGTGATGGAGGTGCCCCCACCGGTGAGCATGTCTGGAGGTCTCCATAGCCAAGGGAGACAAACGGACACATCTAAAACCATCCTTGCTGTACCAGCCTTTGCCAGAACGAGCTGAGTTTCTCTCTGCTGACCCACACCACTCGTCCAAGCAGAGGCGTCCCACACGGAGCTGCAGGCTGCTCCAAGCCACGTGCTGGAGAAGCATCCCCGAGGAGAGCCCCATGCCACCCAGCTGGACCAGGACTTGTCCCAGCAGAGCCTTGCACGAGTGAAAGGGATGTCCGCAGGGCCAGCAGGCATATCGTTAACTCAGGGAAGCTCCCCAGGTTTGATGTAGCTGATGGGGGAGCATCCGTCATGCTTGGGACCCAGACAACCCACCCTGGGTGCAGCAGCCTGGTGCTGCTCAGAGGTGCAACCTGTCCTGAGCTCCTACCCTGTGTGAGCAGCAGCTCCCCAAAAATCTATATGCAAGCTGGAGCATCGCCCTTGGCCTCCCCTGGGCTGCAGGAGGACACGGCATCCTCCTTATCTGCCAGCTGCAGAAACACTTCCCCCCATCTCTAACACTTTCTTCTTTTTGGCAACCACAATTTCCCAACTTTGTTGAGCTGCGTAACGCTCTGGGCGGCTCTAAGAGAGCATATTTAAAGAAACTCTTTGGTGGAAACATGCGACGTGGGCATGGTCCTCGCCTCCTTGTGCTGGCCTCGGGACGGACCCAGAACCCAAACCAGCCCCAGCTGGGTAAGCAGAAAGCTAAAGATGCTTTAAAACCCCTGCCAGAGGCTGGTGTTGGGGCAGAGCCAGCGCAACGCCCGGATTGCGAACTGGAGAGAGCCATGCCACGGGGCGCCCCACACAGCTCTTCTGGGAAGGGGAATTTGCTGAAACCGGCATTGTTTGTTCCAGCTGAGGCTCAGACTCAAGGCAGTAGTTGAACACAAAGCTCAGGATGAATTTTACACAGCATGAAGCAGGACCTGGCAGCAGCTGTAGCAACGTCTGCAGCACCCGCAGCGCGCGGCATCCTTCAATCAGCACCGCTCTGCCCCCCACGCCTGGGGCTGCCACCTCTGTGCACTTCAAACTCAGGCAAATCTCTTGTGCCAGCAGACCCAGCACAGCTCGCTCTCCAAACACACGCTACAATGTCTGAAAATGTCTGCAGCTTCTCTTCTAAACTCTTCTCGCACCCGGAGGTGATGGCGGAGGAGGTGGACAGGGCCGTGGGCAGCTCTCCCCGCGCAGGAGCAGCCCCACCACGCAGCCAAGGGCACGCACCATGCTTCGGGTACCTGGGTTCGCTCTGGGGCTGGTGGGGGTGTCTGTCACCAGGGCGCTCAGTTGCTGCCTCCTACCCTTTCCTGCCTGACGGATGGCAGCACATGGATGGGAGCACTGCCCATAAGGGCAGGAAAAAAAAAATAAAGCAGGAGGGCTCTGGAGGTCACTCAGCCCCAAGCTGGCCCAGAACTGCACGCTTGCTCATGCGCTGCCCTCTCCACCCAGGCCTGAGCTCCTGCTTCTCACCACTACCAGAGGCACCCGTGGCTCAATAACCCCCAAAATCCACCAAAATCCAGAGCTCTGGGCACTCCAACCACAACCTATTGTGCTGACGCAGCAGTTTTTTGCTCTTCTGCAGGTTTCCTGGCAAGGAGTGGGATAGCGTGGCTCCGGACAGTTTGGTTTCATAACAGTTTGGAAAATCCCTGGACTGGGGGATGAGACAGTGCTGGTGTGGGGCACGGGTAAAGGGAGCACGGTGGCCTCTAGAGAGTGAGGGGACACCTCGCCAAGGCAGCTCCCAGGGGCAGCGGTGGCACAGAGACGGCCTCGCTGCCACCCTCTGCAATCCGGTTCTGCAGACCCAGCGCCGCTCTGGCTGTGCCCAGCAGGCTGGTTTGCAAAGGGATCTCCGTTACAGCGGTCACACGCTGTTGTAGAAAACATGGGTTTTGCAGAAAAACACTTGGAGGGGTTTAAAAAACACACCCGCACCCAGAGGGAGCATCACCCAGCGGAGCTGCAGAACTGCTGGAAGCGAAGACGAGATAGCATCAGCTCGAGGCAGAACAATACGGCCGGGGAAAACAAAGCGGGAAGGTATTTCAGGCACAAACATGCTTTCCGGAAAACATGAAAAAGTCATCAGCTGCAGGGAGAGGAAGCGCCGAGGGTGTCACAGGGCAGGACGGGCTGTTCGGCAGGGACACGCAGAGATGCCAGTGCGAGAAACCATCTGCCCCAGCAAAAGGCAGGGAGAACAAATCCTGCATGGGATCTGATGGGTCCCTGGGGCAGGTTGTCCCGAGGAGACTGCTCGGTTCTCCGAGGATGCGCAGGGACCCGGCCCTGCTCCCTCCTGGTCTCCCCGGGAGTGTGCTGCTGAGCGGCATCCCCAGCTGAGCTTTTATAGCAGATTTATAGGGGGAAAAAAAAATAATAAAAAAAACCTGTCTGCTCATTTACTAATTTTAGCGCAGTGAGTAATGGAGCAGAGAGCAGCACCTGGCATGGCGGGCACGTCCGAACGATGGGAGATATCGTGCCAGGATAAGGCTGCCCCGGGGTGCCAGCTCCTGATTTGGACCCAGCCCGTGGGATGGGAGAGCAGCCACGCTCTGCAGGGCAGGAGGCTGGCGGTGGAGGCACCGGCACGCGCGAGCCCCAGCAAGCATCCCCGTGCCCGCGGTGGCACCCCGGGACCGCGATCCCGTTACAGGCAGCTCCTGCCCGGGGAGGAGGACGCATGCCTGAAATTTGAGTTCGCTCCATTCGTCATGTCTCGGGCTGTTTGTTCCCAAACAGACTCCGTTTAGTCACCGCCTAAAAATCCCATGATGGTGACAACATGAGATGCTGCTGCTCTGCTCCAAGAAAAATGAAAGTGGGGATGAAAGGAGCTTGTTTGGCTCAGGGAAAGGGCTCAGAGCAACCCCCTTCCCATCGCCCCCTCCTGCCCATGTCCCTGCCTCCCCTGCCTTTGCTCCTGAGGTGCCACAGGCTGCAGGAGGGAGATGCTCGGCCATCAGTGAGGTGCTGCCAGGTTCCATGCCCACGGGGCCGTGTTCAGAAGGCAGAAAACCAGCCTGTCCCCAGCAGGAGGTGACCGTAGAGGATGCTCTGAAAGCATCACGCTAACAGAAGACTCCCGGGTGGGAAGGTCCCCAGGGAGAGGAGGCTCCAGGTTCCCCGTTCCCTCTCTCCTAGCCTGGATCATGTTGGGGACAGGACGCCAGCCCAGCCTCAGACCTCCAAGACCCACAGCAGGGCACAGCGCCGTGCTCCAGCCTCCTCCCGGCCTCCACACGGAGCCCGTGTCCTCCGCTGCCCACGACACGCCAGAGGAAGTCGCTCAGCACGTTTCATGGAGCGCACGCGTTTCCGCACAGCTTTCCAGCCCCGCCGTACAAACAAAAGCAGTGGGACGGGGGCCGGTGGCCCTGCGGCTCCGTGTGCTGCAGCGAGGCCGCCCGGATCCTGCTCGCGGCGTTTGGCGGCCGGAGGCTCAGCTCCGCTCCGTTACAGCGTGGCACGGGAGCGCGCTCCCCAGCAGCGGTGCTGCCGCTACCCCGCGTCCCTGGCACACGAAGGCAGCTGCCGGGCCATGCCAGGGTGGCTGTCGGATGGGAAACTGCCTGAACAAGCGCAGCCACTTCCTCCGAGACGACTCACGAGGGGCCGGATGAGAAATGGCATCACCCACCGGTGGGGCTCGCCAATTCCGCCGTGACTCAGGCGGGAGCGAGGGCCACCGCTTCGGCGGGCCCCGGGGCTCTCTCCAAGCAGCTCGTGGACGTGTGGTGGCACCGCCTGCGCCCGGGTCACCCCAGGCAGCCGCCGCGTCCCCATGGTACCGCATGGACGCATGGCCACGGACGCACGGACACGGACACACAGTCACAGAAGCACTTGCCCCTTGCAGGGATGGAGCCGTGGCTTTGCGCGCTCTCTCCGCGCATTTTCCCGAGCCCCCCAGCCACAAACCGCCGTCTCCTCCATCCCCTCCCGACCCCTCTCCAGATCCCGAAAACAACCGGGCACCGGGGAGCCCCCAGCCCCGCGGGCCCCCCACCCACGAAGCGCTGCCCGGGAATGCTCAGCAGGGTCCCGGCAGCCCCGCTCCGCTCGGGACCCCCCCCAGCTCTCCGCCGCCGCCCCCCCTTTACCGGCAGCGGCGCTCCGAGCAGCCGGTGCAGCGCGGGCAGCTGCGCGCCCAGGGCCAGCGCCTCCGCCACGGCGTAAACCGGGGCTCGGCGCGGCTCCGGGAAGCTGCCGCAGCCGAAGGGGTCGGCATCCTCCAGGTACTGGACCCGGCACTGCACCGCCGCCTCCGCCATGGCGGCACCGCCGCTGCCGCCGCCCCGCGCCCGCAGCTCCGGGGGGGGGAGGCAGCGACCCCGGCACCGCCCCGGGGCCGCCCCTGCTAACGGGGACCGCCCCGCGCTCGGGCGCCCTCCGCGGGTGCACGAAGGGATCGTAAGGGGTTTCTGCTGGGTGCGCGGGGACGTGCGGAGCGTGCCGTCATGATCCGGGTGCATGGGGATGCTCTGGGTACCCTGGGGTGCTCCGGGTGTGCCAAGATGCTTGGGGTGTGCAGGGATGGTCAGGGTACCCCGGGATGCTTGGGGTGTCCCAGAGGATGCTCAGGGTGCTCTGGGATGCTCCGGGTGCACAGGGACGCCCTGGGTACCCTGGGATGCTCTGTGTGTGCCAAGACCCTTGGGGTGTGCAGGGATGCTCCGGGTGCTCTGGGATGTTCGAGGTGCCCCAGGAGATGCTCAGGGTGCTCCGGGATGCTCCAGATGCACAGGGATGCTCTGGGTACCCTAGAGGATGCTCAGAGTGCACAGGGATGCTCAGGGCTCCCCAGGATGCTCTGAGTGCTCTGGGATTCTCTGGGTGCACAGGGATGTTCTGGGTACTGTGGGATGCTCCAGGTGTGCCAAGATGCTTGGGGTGTGCAGGGATGCTCAGGGTGCTCCGGGATGCTCGGGTTGCCCCAGGAGATGCTCAGGGTGCTCGCGGATGCTCCAGGTGCGCAGGGATGCTCCAGGTACCCCAGAGCATACTCGGAATGCACAGGGATGTTCGGGATACCCCAGAGGATGCTCAAGGTGCACAGGGATGCTCTGGATACCCTGGGGTGCTTCGGGTGTGCCAAGATGCTTGGGGTGTTCAGGGATGCTTGGGGTACCCCGGGATGCTCGGGGTGCCCCCAAGGATGCTCAGGGTGCTCTGGGATGCTCTGGAAACCTCGGATACTTGGGGTGTTCCAGGGTGCTCTGAGTGTTCCGGGATGCTCCAGGTGCCCCAGTGGATGCCAATGGGCAGCCTGCACAGGTGCACAGGGATTCTTAGGGTGCCCCAAGATGCTCGGGTTGTGCAGGGATGCTCAGGGTACTCCGTGATGCTCTGGGTGCTTTGGGATGTTCGGACGGCGCAGCGATGCTCGGGGTGCCCCAGGATGTTCTGGGAATATCCTCACCCAGGACAGAGACATGGGTGGGCGGCAGTGCTGCACCCTCTGCTCTGGCAGCAGGAAGGAAGGTGACGGGCAATTTGAGGCAGCTTGCTGGAGCTGCAGGCTGTGACTGTGCAGGGGACAGGATGAGGGACATAGGGGAAGGTCTCGTGGCTCCTAGACCTGCCTCACCCCTGCCACCGGAGACGAGCCCGCAGCACAGAGCTGCTGCAGAGCGGTGCTGCCTTCCTTTTCACAGCCCGGCCGTGCAGCGATGGCCCTGGGCGAGAGCTGGGGTGGTGGGGCGAGGGCAGGGAGCGCGAGAGCGGGTCCAGCCACCAGTGCCAGAGCGGGCTTCCAGTACAAGAAGGACTGGACAGAGTCCAGCAGAGATGTCAGGGCATTGGCACAGGCCGCGTGACAAGAGCCAGCCCCTGGCAGGACGAGGCTGAGCAGCTGTCCCTGGAAGGAGGCTGCTGGCAGGAGGGTGGCAGCAGCAGGCTGCTTGCTGCAGCCTCCTGCAGCTGCTGCCGCTTGCGCTGGGCCAGACAGAGGAGGCACGGCTGGTGCACGAGGGGCTGGGGTGGGCAGGGACCTCCTGGTGTCACCCGGTGCCACCCTGCTCCAGCAGGGCCACCCAGCGCCGGTGCCCAGCACCAAGCCCAGGTGGGTTTAGAGACCTCTGATGATGGAGACCCTGCGGCCCCTCTGGGTGACCTGTGCCTGCGCTCAGCCATGGGCAGAAACACGTCCTGATGTATGGGGCGAACCTCCCGTGCTCCACTTGGTGCCTGCTGCCCTTCGCCTGCACGCAGCCACTGATGGGGACCCCCGGCTTCTGTGCCCCAGCTGAGGGGCCCAGCTCCCAGCCTCCCATCCCTAAAGGCAGGGAGGCTCCGGGCCCTCCAGCACCTCGCACCCCTTCCCTGGCCTCCCTGGGGTGCCCACATCCGCCCTGCCTCGGGGAGCCCGGTGCTGGGCCCAGCACCCAGCCGGGGGCGCAGAGGGGCAGGGGCACCGGCACCCCTCTGCCCGACGCACGCGGTGGCCGTGCTGGCTCCTGGTGGCCCTGGTGCCCCCGGGGACCCCCAGCTCGGTGCCCCCAGGCTGCTCCCCGAGCCCCGGAATCCATCGGGGGTGCCGCAGGAGGGGGCCGGCTGGGGGGACTCGGGCAGAGCGGGGGCACAGAGGGGTGCGAGGGGGGGACCGGGGCGGGGGGGGGGGCGGCACCGGGGCGGGGCTGGGCGGTCCCGGGGGCGGCGGGGGGGCCGGGCTCTGTCCCCCGCCGTTGCCGGTGACGTCGCGGCGGGGCCGGCAGCGCGGCGGAGCGGCGGAGCGCCGGGGCCATGCATCCCCCGGCCGGCCCCGCGGCCTCCCCCGGCCCCGCCGCTCCCCCGGCGGGGGCCGAGCTGCTGCGGTGGCAGTGGCAGGAGGTGCAGGTGCCGTGCCTGGTGGCCGCCTGGATCCTGGTGGCCAGCCTGGCCAAGATCGGTGAGTCCCGGCCCCGGGGCCCCGAGCCCCGCTCACCGGCTGCGCGCCGAGGGAGGCGGCTCCGGGGGTCCCAGCCCCGGGCGAGCGGGGGTGGTCGTGGGTGGCACCGGGGCCGGGGGTGACGCTGATCACCCTGCCATGGCACGGGGCATGGTGGTGGCCTGCGGAGGGTGCGATGACGGGGGACGGAGCGGGTCTCACAGCAACGGGAAGCCACCTGCCAGGAGATGCGGTGGGGCTCGGAGGCTGCCGGCGGGGCTGGGAGCGAGGCCATGTCCCCAGCACCGGAATGGGTTTGGTGGTGCTGGGTCACACCTGAGCCACGCGGGCTTGGTGGGCACAGAGTGGGCTCAAGGGGCAAACTGGTGACCTTGGGCACGGGTGTCCTCCTCGGGGCACAGCTGCAGGAGCGGGCACAGGGAGTGGGCACGCTCTGGGTTTGGTGCCGTCTCCGGCATCGGGAGGAAATGTGGGCTGGGAGCTGGGCATGGAGGTCTCCGGGCAGCTGGGCACCAGTGGGAGCTCCCAGGGCACAGGGCAGACCATAGCTGTCACCGCCAGCCGGCCTGTGCCTGCCCCCAGCATCACCAAAACCATGGGTTTCGACCTCGCGCTCCTCTCCTCCTGCGGCCTTCTTGCAGAGAAGAGCTAAAGCTCCGCAAGGGATAAATTAAGGCACGCCATGAGCTTAAAAATACAACCCTCTGCCGGCGGCTGTGCCACCTCCAGCTGCCGAGTGCGCCTCTCCTGCAGAAGAGCAGAGAAAGCAGTCCTTGCTCCACTTCTCATTTTCAGACATCTGAAAACAAGATCTCTTTGGGCTTCCCTTGACACCTTCCCCTCCCCATGCCACGAGCCGAGCTGCTGCCACCCCACATGCAGCCTCGGTGGGCACTGCCATACCCTGCTTGGTGGCTGTGGTGACACACCAGCCAGGTGTCCCACAGCTCCAGGCTGCCACATCCCCCCCATGCTCCTAGCCTGGAGCAAGGAGGGCCACCAGCCCCCCGAGGTGGCACCTGCTGTCCCCAGAGTGCCTTGGTGGGTGCTGGGGGAGGTGGGGGATGTGGGGACGAGGGTCCCCTGGGTGCCAGGTGCTGGGCACGGGCTGGTGCGGAAGAGCCACTGTGGCGCTGGGCTGCCAGCTCACAGCCCTGTGACTGCAGGGGAGGAAGCGGCCCCGGCTCCGTGTGGTGGGGAAGTGACACTGGAGGCTCTTGTTCTTGGAAACCGTCACGATGCTGGGGTGCCCCGAGCCAGCAGAGAGCAAATGCCCGGGGCGGAGAAAACCGCTTTGGGTGTTGCCTTCCTGCACAGCGAGGCGTCATCCGGGCTTTGCAGCCTCTCTTGCTCTGTTTGCTGTGGGGAAAGAGCGAAAGGAGGAAATGATGAGCATCGCCCCCAAACCGCTCTGCACCCATGGAAGGTGTTGCTGGGCCCCTAAGGGTTGGCAGCAAACGGGCATTTTTCCACCCAGCAGCATTTCTGCAGGTCACCACCTCCTCTTCTTGCAGCACGTGGTCCCCCGGCCCCAGTGTTTCCAGCACAAGCATCTCTTGCTTGTTTCCTCTCCGTCCCCTCTGGCACCCCAGGCGCTGCAGGGATGGAGCAGGGCTTGTCCCCGAGTCCTCCCGCTGGCACATCCCGTGCTGTGGATTTCTCCAGCAGCGCGGATTATGGCTCTGAAGTTAATTCACATGTGGCTAAGTTACCGTTGCTGTGGGAACGTTAATGCTGAAATTCTTGACTAGCGGGTGTAAAATTAGAGCTCCTGCCACCCGTCCCCGCTCGCTGCACCCGTGCTGCAGAGGAGCTCGTGTGCTGGGATTCGCTTGTGAGGGCGGCAGCGTGCAGAGCGAATGAAGCCTCCAGCATTTCCATGCCCTGGCTGTGCAGGCAGGGTTGTTCAGGGCAATGCTGTGAAGCCTCCAGCATTTCCATGCCCCTCATCCTGCATGGCCGGCGGTGGGCTCTGAGCTGTTGTTTCTGCTTAGGAAGTAGATCTCAGATGTCTCATCTAAATCAGGGCTTGGCTGCAAAGAAGGAATGCAAATTTACCGGGAAGTGTCAGGGAAGGAGTAAGGAGCATCAGGAGGCCCTGACCTCGGTGCTCAGGGTGTCCACATCTCAGGGACACCGGGACTGGTCCCAGGCAGGATGGAGCAGGACTGGGAGGCATTCAGAGCAGAAGGCACAAGCAGTAGAGACATGGAAGCTGAGCTCCTTTAGGTTTACACCACTAGAGACAAGACCCTGGGCTAGGTAGACCTATGGTCCGTCCATGGGCATTCCCAAGGAGAGGAGAAGCCAGGTGTTGGTGTGGGACCACAACACAGCTTTCCTTCTGGTGGGTGACTTGGCACAAGCCACGCGCACCTCTCAGCCAGCCAAAGAGCTTTAGGGACTGGGGTCTGGGGTGGCAGCAGGGCTGGGCATGCAGCTGAGTGATGCTTTGGCGGCTCTGATGTCCCTTGTACCTGCTGGGTGCCCGAGGACAAGGTGCTGAGAGGTGGCTCCAGAAGTGCCGGGAGGAGCCCACTCCACAGGAGTTTTCCTCATCTGACAGCCAAGTTGTGCTGCAGCACCGGGACACCAGAGCTGGTGGCAGTGCTGCCTGC
This sequence comes from Cygnus olor, assembly GCF_009769625.2. Taxonomy (NCBI): domain Eukaryota; kingdom Metazoa; phylum Chordata; class Aves; order Anseriformes; family Anatidae; genus Cygnus; species Cygnus olor. Next base: position 12,631,986 of record NC_049180.1, on the reverse strand, counting down.
GCAAGCTCAATGGTGAGGCAGAAAACCTCTGCGACCCTCAACGTACAGAATGCAGCACCCTGTGCTAGGAAGGAGAGATATGCAGGGGTGGGGGGGCTGGCCCTGGGGTCGCCGAGAAGCTGGAACGATTTGGGTTTACCCAGGACCCCCATGGGGATAAGGATGCCCTGTGGGGCAGGTCCCCTGTGCTGGCTGGAGTGACATCCCGCTGGTTGTGCCTGCCGTCAGGCTCATCGCTGCAGAGCTGATATATGAATACGAAGGCGTGTTCTGCTTGCTCCGAAAAAACACTTCCCATTTCGTGGCAGTTTAAGGTCTGCTCTGAACCTCAGATGGAATAAGCTGATTACTGGAAGCAGCTCTGACGGCGCAGCTCTCACGCGCCTCGTTTTTGCATGCAGGCAGGTTAGCCGGTGCTCTGGCAAGGAGGCTGCAGGGGTTTGCGTGCTGCTCCGCTTGTGTGGTCAGATGGCTGCAAACAAGGTCACCCCGTCACCAGGGCTGAGCATCCCTGTCTCTGAGAGGGGTAGCGTGTCCCTGTGACCAGGATGCCTCGCCTGAGCAGCAGCCAGCGCTGCTTGCGACACCGTGAGCATGCTCAGTGATGCTGTTCTCCTTTAAGCACAGATACCAGCGGCCAAAAAAGCAAGATACACAGCTGCTTGGCTTGTTTGGCAGTGGCTTGGGAGCAGGGGGTGGGGGGTGGTGGACCTGCAATACTGACCTGGGAGTTTCCTGTGGCCAGCTAACTAGAAGGTCTTCTGTTCACACATGGCCATGAAGTGTCCTTAGGTGCTCCGTTTCCCCACCCTAGGGTCCCTCATGCATCAGCCAACCCTTTTGTGGAGCTGGTGGGTCCAGGATGCTCTGTCCGTGTGCCCCTTCGGCTGATGCTCGCATTCTTCCTTTCCTTTTAGTTTTCCACCTGTCCAGGAAGGTGACGTCCATCGTCCCAGAAAGCTGCCTCCTCATCCTGCTGGGGCTGGGCCTGGGGGGCATCGTGTTGGCCGTGGCCAAGAAAGCCAAGTACCAGCTGGAGCCCAACATGTTCTTCCTTTTCCTCCTGCCCCCCATCGTCCTCGACTCGGGCTACTTTATGCCAAGCCGGCTGTTCTTCGACAACATTGGCGCCATCCTCACCTACGCAGTGGTGGGCACGCTCTGGAACTCCTTCACCACCGGCACCGCGCTCTGGGGGCTGCACCAGGCCGGGCTCATGGGTGGGTGCTGAGGGTTGCCCGGTGTGGGCCACATCCCCAAAAGTCGGGTGGGAGGTTGCAAGGCACACTGAATTTACAGCCCGTTGCCTGGCCCTGGCGTGGATCCCAGAGATCCCAGGACTTGGGAGCGATGTTCTGGCAGGACTAGCGAGTGTGGAGGACGAACGGGACCTGCTCAGAGCTGGGCTGACTCATGTCTTTGCTATTTTTGTCGCCGACCTTGGCTAGCTTTGCTGGCTCACTGCCGTGTTCCTTGTCCTCGGGTGGAGCTGCTGGCCCTGGCTGGCCCGGGCCATCCTCTGAGCCCTTCTGAGCCTGGAGGAACCACCAAAGGGGATGACCAGGCCTCATGAGCCAAGCCCCACAGCCCCTCGGGAAGGCCTCAGAGCTCAGGGAGGCAGACAAGGCACTGGGAGCGGACGGGGGACAGGCCTGTCCCTTACCTTGTCCACTGAGAGGGGCTCTGGGGAGGATGCTCTGCCTCATCTCGATCTGTCTGTCCCAGCAGATCCAGGCGTCGAAGCCGGGCTGATGGATTTCCTGCTCTTCGGCAGTCTCATCTCGGCTGTGGACCCGGTGGCAGTGCTGGCCGTTTTTGAAGAGGTCCATGTGAATGAGACCCTCTTCATCATTGTGTTCGGCGAGTCCCTCCTGAACGACGCCGTCACCGTGGTGAGTTGGAGCTAGGGGGACCCCAACATCCTGAAGATGATTAGGGTGGCCAGGCACCGGCACAGGCTGCCCGGCGGAGCTGTGGGTGCCCCATCCCTGGAGGGGTTCAGTGTCAGGTTGGACGTGGCTTTGTGCAACCTGGTGTAGTGAAAGATGTCCCTGCCCACTGGATTTCCCCAGGCTGGGCAGAGGATGCGGGTGACATCCCCAGGCTGGGGACAGCCCCATGTTGCCAGGTCCCTCCACTCCTGGCCTTGGGGAAATGTATGCCTGCCGAGATGAGCTGTGTCCCCAGCGTGATTGGGGTGACACCTCCTGCAGGGCCCACCCATGCAGCTCCTCTCATGGTAGGGTGGTGCCCTGCCATTCCCAAAGGACCTTGCGATCCCTTCAGGTGCTGTACAAGGTCTTCAACTCTTTCGTGGAGCTGGGCCCGGCGCACATCCATGCCACGGACTACGTGAAGGGGGTAGGTGAGTATGAACTCCACCAGCCCCTCCACCTCTTCCTCTGGCATGGAGGCACAGGGACGAGCACGGGCGCTGTCATACCGTGGGCTGGCACTGAGCCCGTCCCAGCCATCATCCGGAGTGGGCCGTCCTCAGGGGACGCTCTGGTGGGGACGCAGGTGGGAGCGTGGGGCCTGGCGAGGCCGTGGGGCATGGGCTGGCTCCTTGCGGCCTGCCCCAGGGGTGCGATCCAGCCTCTTCCCCCCAGCCTCCTTCTTCCTGGTGAGCCTGGGGGGCACGGCCGTGGGGCTGCTCTTCGCCTTCCTCCTGGCCCTGATCACACGGTTCACCAAGCGCGTGCGCATCATCGAGCCGCTCTTCGTCTTCCTCCTGGCCTACGTCGCGTACCTGGCTGCTGAGATGGTCTCGCTCTCCGCCATCCTGGCGTGAGTACCAGGGGGGCAGGAGAACAAGGTTGCATTGCTGAGCAGTGCGAGGTGGTGAGCAGACCCACTCCTCATCCCACCATGGGGTTGTGACAGCTCCTTCTGGCCCTCTGCAGAGTCACCTTCTGTGGGATCTGCTGCAAGAAGTATGTAGAAGCCAACATCTCCCAGAAGTCCCGCACCACGGTCAAGTACACCATGAAGACGCTGGCCAGCAGCTCAGAGACCATCATCTTCATGTTTCTGGGCATGTCGGCTGTGGACACCTCCAAGTGGGCGTGGGACACGGCACTGGTGCTGGGCACCCTGTTATTTATCCTGCTCTTCAGGGCTGTGGGTCAGTATGTCCTGCTGGGCCAGCCCTTTTCATCCCAAAGAGTGGTGGCTCCCAGGAATGGCTCCTGGCCTGGGCTTTGCCCCATCTCCAGGAGCAGGCAGGGCTCTGCCTGTGTCCCAGGCTCAAGTCCTGCTTCTTCCCCAGGTGTTGTCCTCCAGACCTACGTGCTCAACCGCTTCCGCCTCATCCCCCTGGACAGGATCGACCAGGTGGTCATGTCATACGGTGGCCTCCGTGGAGCCGTTGCCTTTGCCCTGGTCATCCTGCTGGACAGGGACAAGGTGAAAGCCAAGGACTACTTTGTGGCAACGACCATTGTGGTGGTGTTCTTCACGGTCATCGTGCAGGTGAGGATGGGCACCCTGCCTGCAGGGAGCCGCACCATGGATGGATGGATGTGAGCCTGGGGCTGGGGGTCTGGAGTGGCACGTTGTGGGACACAGCCTTCAGGTTTCAGGTCCCCAGGGTGGTCATTAGCCAGGTGCAAAGCACAGCAGGTCGGGTTGGTTGTGGTGCATGCAGCTGTTGCAGCCACTGTCCCCGGTCACTTCATGCTGCTTCTGCTCCCGTGCCCCGGCCGTGCACCCTCTTGCCCTCCCAGTCTTTCCCTTGCCCTCTCCTGCCATTCCAGGGCCTCACCATCAAGCCCCTGGTGACGTGGCTGAAGGTGAAGCGCAGTGACCACCACAAGCCCACGCTGAATGAGGAGCTGCACGAGCACGTAGGTGCTCCCCACACTGCCTGGACAGGGCGAGAGCGATGTGTGGCATCGGTTTGGCTGGGTGTGCTCAGCCCTGGGTCCCTCCACACCACTCTCACCCTATTCTCCTCCCTCAAGGCCTTTGACCACATCCTGGCGGCGGTGGAGGACATCGTGGGACACCATGGCTACCATTACTGGCGGGACAAGTGAGTGTCTTGCTCCACTGGCCATCAGGTGGATGGGGTGGACACCCCGGGAGGACAGCCCTGCTGTGGGTGGGCAGCAGGACCAGGAAGGTGTCTGTCTGTCCATCTGGAAGGGGACAGTCTGGCAATGGTGCTGCTTTTGCGCAGCAGACCGATGCTCCAAAAATGTCCCGGGCAGAAGTCAGGCAGATGTGGCCAGGGCAGCCTGGCTGCTGCAGGAGCTGGCATTGCTTGTCCATGCCAGAGCTGCTGCGGGACCGTGGTGGCCACAGTGGTACTGCGCCTCCCCATGGATGGAGGACACTGAGGAGGGAACTGTTAAACCCTGTTAGTGTTTATCTGCAGCGTCACAACAGGAAAAGGATGCAGAGAGCCTGCTTCCTGGAGGGGAAGCTCCAGCTGGGCAGCTGCACCAGCTCCTGCCCTGCTCCCAACTGGTCTCTGGCTTCCCCTTGGCCCAGGGACAAAGTGGCAGCGTGTCCTGTCCCCTCCTACCCTCCCCTGTCTGTGTGTCCCTGGGCACAGCCAGCTCCTGCATGCCCAGCCTGCTCTCACCACGCTTTGGACACTCGTGGCCTTGCATGGGCAGAAGTCCCCTGGCTATCGACCCCATCTGTCCCCTGTGGGTGCTCAACCACCTGTGTCTCCATCTCGCTCCAGGTGGGAGCAGTTCGACAAGAAGTACCTGAGCCAGCTCCTGATGAGGAAATCTGCCTACAGGCTGCGGGACGAGATCTGGGATGTTTACTACAAGCTGAACATCCGCGATGCCATCAGCTTCGTGGACCAGGTAGGGGTGCGTGGCAGGAGCTGGGCAGGGGGCTGTCAGCGTGGCGGTCCCCACGGGCTGCCCGTGGCGGTGGGCACTCCCCCAGCCCATCTCTGTCACCCCCCAGGGTGGCCACGTGCTGTCGGCCGCCAAGCTGGCGCTGCCCTCCATGCCCAGCCGCACGTCCATGTCGGAGTCGTCGGTCACAAACCTGCTGTGAGTACGAGCACCCCTCCCAGCCCCAGCCCCCGGGCAGCGCTCGCAGGACCCCTGCAGCCGCCCCCTTCACCGGAGAGGGCCCGATCCATCGGGACGCTCCGTCTACCCTAGGAGGGAGAGCGGGAGCGGCGCGTGCCTGGACCTGCAGGTGATCGACACGGTGCGCAGCCGGCGGGACAAGGAGGACGCCGCGATGCACCACGTGCTGCGAGGGAGCCTCTACAAGCCCCGCAGGCGGGTGAGCGTTCCCTGGCCACGGCGCCCGCAGCAGGAGCGGGGATGGAGGATGCTGCGTGGGGCCAGCTGCTCATCCTGTGTCTCTTTGCCTCTCCCTCGGCCAGTACAAGGCCAGCTACAGCCGTCACTTCATCTCTCCAGATAAACAAGAGCGCCAAGATAAAGAAATCTTCCGGCAGAACATGAAGAGGCGCCTGGAGACCTTCAAGTCCACCAAGCACAACATCTGCTCCTCCAAGAGCAAAGCCAGGATGAAGGAAAAGGGCAGGAAGAAGGCAAGTGGTCCCCAAACTGCTGCTCCCCTACTAGCTGTGAGGTTTGGCCTCCTTGAGGCTGCGGACAGAGAGGTCCTGCTGGGGGTGGATGAGGTGCTGCAGGGCTTCAGCATCTCCAGAGCCCATGGGGAGAGTGGGGAGTCCCCCCCCAGCACCTCACCTCCATCCTGCGTGGGTGCCCAGCAGGCATGGGACCTGCGTGGGTGCTGCATGTCCCCATGTCCCCATCACGCCAGAGCTGCCCCATGTGGTCCCGAGCCCTGGAGAAGATGAAAGTTTCTTTTCCAAGCATGCTCAGGGCCACCTGGGGACAGTGCTGGGGTTTGCACAGGGCAGGTCCCAGCCAGGTCCCTCTCGCTCTGCAGAAGGACATCTCTCTGACCAGCGACGCACCCAACGGGAGGACGCACAGGAGTGTCCCCTGGCAGGAGGCAGGTAAGGCTGGTGGCAGGCGAGGCCCCTGGGTCCTGCAGGGGGTCCCGTTGGGGTGGGATGGCAGTAGCACGCTGTGACTGCCCGCTGCCAGCTCGGAGGCACGGCAGCACCAGGGTTGTGCTGGCAGCAGGTCCTTCTCCCATGGGTGCAGGGGGTCAGTTTTCAGGGTACCTGGTCCCCATGCACCACCCTGTCTGGCTGCAGCTCCTGTGCTGGTGATGGTCAGCTCCGAGGAGGAGGAGAGCGATAGCTCGGAGACGGAGAGAGAGGACGACGAAGGGATCGTGTTCATCGCTCGAGCTACCGATGAGGTCCTGCAGGGAAAGGCCACCGCTGGTAGGCACCGGCACTCCCGCACCCAGCAGGGCAGCTGCTTGGGTAGCTCATCCTTCCTCCATCTGCAGAGCAAAACTGACTCGGGCTGTGCAAAACCGGTGGGCTGTGCAAAAGTCAGTGGAGCATGGCTAGGAGAATTGCTCTTCTCTGTGGCCCTGGAGGCATAGCAGAGCCTCCTTGGTGGCTCTTGCACCCCTGGGCCAGCTGGGAAGGCTCTCATTTGGTGGCAGTCATTGCTTGCAGGGCTCAGGGAGAGGGCAGGAGCCATGCAATATCCCCCTCTGTCCTTCCTTCTGTGTCCCCAGGCAGCCTGGATGTCTGCCCCAGCCCCTGCATCATCCCGCCATCGCCCACCTTGGCAGAGAAGGAGCTGCCGTGGAAAGGAGACCAGGCTGACCTGGCTGTTTACGTCTCCTCGGAGACCACCAAAATCGTGCCAGTGGATATGCAGAAAGCGTGGAACCAAAGCATCTCCTCCCTGGAGAGCATTGCCTCCCCACCGGGCATCGAGACGGGACCGCAGCACAGGCGATTCGCCTGCCCCGTGCTGGAGGAGCAGCCCCAGTCGGCGAGCCAGGCGGTGCCAGAGCAGATCTCCTGCTTCCAGTTCCCCAGCCACGTCTCTAAGAGCGGCAGGTCGCTGAGCGACAGCAGCCCGGATGGCGTGGAGCAGCAGGAGCTGCAGCCTTTGATGGCCGCGGAGGAGCAGGGCAGGGTGCTGCCCCCCGCCGAGCCCCGGCGGCTCATGTTCAGCAGAGCCAGCCACATCTGAGCCGCGCCACGGACGGGGCAGGGGCTGGAGGCAGGCTGTGACCTGCCGACCGCTCTGCCGTCTCGCTTCGTCAAGCTTGTGTGTGTCTCCTCCAACTCCAGGAGCGGCCGGAGAGCCCAGTGCTCCTGGAGCTGCACTCACCTCCTGACGGTAGAGAAATGGGCTCGATGCTGCCGTAGCAGGTACCAGCCTCATCCTCCTAGGGAGGCACAGACCCCCAAACCTCGCTCTTCCTCTCTGGTCTTCCTCTCGCATCTTCGCAGTGCTGGGAGGCCAGAGATTTTCCTCCCAGAGGTGGGATCCCAGCCGGACTTGATGCCATTGCGGCTGTGCCACCTGGAGGTGTGGGGGTCCTGGCTGGGGGGCTGCTCGTGGGTGCGAGCGCCTGAGCCTGGCTCTGTGTAGGAGGCTCGTGCACAACAGCCCACCTACACCCAGCACCGAGCGGCCGATTGCTCAGAGCATGCACGGACCTCAGCTGGGAGACCAGAGACCGACTCCTTTCCAGGGCAGCTGTGTCTCCCCTGGGTTTTGGAGGCACCGTGGAGGCAAAGCCATGACTTTCTCAGGACTAGGAGCAGCGCTCCTGGGGTTTGGCTCCACCGAGAGCCAGGCTGCGTATGCACAGGAACTATTCTAGCACCCAGCCGGCTGTGCCAGCCGCACACCTCTTGTCTGGATGTGCTCCCCGTAGCTGCCGTGTTCAGCTTTCTGGCTTTGTAGGGAGGCAGTGGCCCTGCACAGCATCCTTGGTGTTCATCCTGCCTGCATCCCAGTCCCTCCAGTTGCCTGGGGCTGGTCACAGCACGAGGGGGTGAGCAGCGGGTGTGAATGTAGGTCGGAAGCTGGGGAGATGGGCGAAAGCTGAGTGCATCTTCGAAGGTCTGTCCCCACCACCTGCCTCCCAGCCACCCCGGGTCCCTCCTGAGAGGGAGGTGGGATCGGGCGGCCCATGCAGCGATCCTTTCCTGCTGTGACCCCGAGGGACAAGAATCGCTCCCCGAGAACTGCCCGGAGCTCAGCGGGGCAGCCGGGCGCAGGAGACCACACGGTCCAGGCAATGTGGGAGGGTTGGGGATGCTCCTCTTTGGGCCGAATGGTGCTTTGGGCTGTTAAAAGCCAAAAGCAAGCAAATAACTGTGTGATCATCTACCTGGGGGTGTTGAGACAGCAGGTGTCAAGGGGATGTTTAGATGCACAGGGTGAACGAGCCCAACGTAGGGCGGGCAAGATGGTGTAGCTCAGGTACTGCTAGCAAGGCTCAGCGAAGGCCATTCTGCTCAGTACCTGTCCTACCAGCTGGAGCATGAGGTTTTTAAAAGGATTTTATATAGTTTTGCATTTCTTGTATGCCTTATTCTGGATTTGATTTCTGATATTGGGCCATACTAAATCTCTAGCTGGGTCAGTGTTTTATGTAGCCAATGGGCACCACAAACGACTCGACACTTAATATCTTATTTGCAAGAATATTGTTTTAATGTGAAAATATATGCAGAGTATTTTGTAACGTTCAATAAATCAGAGTTGGAGCAGGTGCCATGGTCTGGACTCACTGCTGTCTGGGAACCTCTGCACATCTCACCTCCTGCAGCTCCTGGGTGGGTTCTCATCACCACATCCCTGTGCTCTCTGCCCTTCCAGCTCACCTCGCAGATTCAGTATGCTCAGCTGGCTTCCCTTTTCAGGGTATTCTGGGACTCAGGAACCTCTCAAGCTTGGATCAGTGCCTCACATGCAGTGCTGAGAACCCTTTCCTCCAGTCCAGCCCAAGCTGCCGGGTTGCTGCGTGTGCTGGCTTCCGTCCTCCCTCCATCTGCTGGCTACACATCCAAGGCAAAGGCCAGCAGCCCGTGAGCTCGGAGCCCTCTCTTTCCACCTTCAACCCCAGCCACACTGTGGCCACTCGGTCACCTTCCAGGGATGGTGGCTCCTACTGCACCCACGGGGTTTTGTCAGTATTTGCTCTCATGCTCCAATCTCTGTATTTCCCTCTCCTGCCTGCACAGGGCTGCTCTGCACCTCCCAGCGCAGCACAGATCCGTCTCTTCCAGCCTAAAAATACCAAAGCGCTTCAGTGGAAAAACACGAGAACCAGGCCAAACCACGAGCACATGTGCCCAAACCTCTGCTTCTCCAGGACAGAGTAAGGCACAACAAATTAGCTGCCTGTCAGACTGTAACCCAGAACACACAACCCTCCGACTGTTATTATAAGCAACCCCATCCTGGAGCTGTCTGACTATTGCAGACCATTTTGCACACAGGCTTCTCCTTGCTCTGCCATTAGATCTGCACATTTTTTCCACAGTGATTTACTTTCTCCAGTGCTCGGCTCCTCCAGTTTCTCCGTGGTACTTGTGAAGTCAGCAGAGGATGGAAGGCAGCGCTGGTAACGGGGCCCCAGCGGGATGGAAGAGCCGGGCTGTGGGCGATGGGCTGGTGGTGGCCATCTCCCAAGTCAGCTGAGCAGCAGCTTTGTGCAGTCATCTCAAAAACACAGCCTTGCCATCGCACAATGTGTGTTGAAGCATCAGGCAAGTTTTACATATAGACAGAGCAGATACATCTGGGGAGCCCCATATTGCAGCTAGCATCCAGCTGTGTCTAACAGGTACCAAATCGAGGGGAATAATCTTTCCTTGAGCTGCCAACTTCACGTTCTCCATTGCAGCAAGGGTGCTGTTGACTCACACCACCTCGCGTGCTTCTTCATTCTGCTCCATCTCTGGAGCACTTCTGACTCCTGGTGTGATGTTTTCATGATGGTGGGAAGCAGCTGAATGGGTGTCCAGCTTCTCCCCTCTCACTTTGCCCTTGGCTTTCCAGCAAGCACAGATCATGGCAGAGGCTTTGGCCATGAAAACGTGAGAACAGCAGGAAAGCAAACAGAGAATTCAGGAGAGGTGTTCAGTCTGATCATACCTGGGCACACACATTTTGGAGACACATCAGCCCATTCATTGCTATTTTTGGTTCCTGTCCATGTGTCCACGCATCCAGCTCCCGGCCTTCTGGCCAGGTGAGTAGCCAGGACAGGCCCAGGTGCTGTGATGGGGTGTCCCTGACCTGTGTTGTGAGACATTGATGGGGATGATGATGAGGTTTCTTTTGTTCTAAAGCTCACAAAATTGGTTTCTACCAGGTGCTGGGACATGCAATTTGTAGCACAGGATCCCCGGCTGCTGCCTCTGCTCTGCAGGATTTCTTGGCACTAAATCCTGCTGATACCCCTACAGCTGAATGCCCTTGCAGCTGCAAGGGGCTGACTTCCCCTTTGCCTGTTTGGGACAAGCTATCTGCATGTCCTATCCCATGTCTGCCTCCTGGCCAGAGGGTTGCATGGCCACCTCCTAACACCATCTGCTCTTCAGGCCAAGCAGCAGGTCCAGCATGACCCTGCAGATCCTCGCCGCTTGGAGGCCAGTTTAGGAGGGGAAAAGGGTGTGAAGGAGAAGCTACCCCTCCATGAGGAGATCATCCAAGTCCTTTTGAGCTTCCCATGTCCACCCAAGGACCTACACCAGACAGGCTTCAGTGTCAGATCTCTCACCGTATAGATCTACGAAGCTCCCGGTGCCCAAACCTGGGAATGACCTGAAGGGGGACAGCACAGTGGCAACTCACCATCACCCGGCGGCCACCAGCACCATCAGTGATGAGGCCCAGGGCATCCTGCTGCTCGAGTGCCACCATGGCATCCCCTTTCCCCTGCAGCTATCCCTGCCCTCTGACATTCCTGGAAGTCTGTTGAAGGCGACTATTCGTTGTCACTCCTGAATTACCTCCAGAGGGGTGGATGTGAGTCCCGGCCCCAGTCTGCCCCGTGCAGTCGCTCAGCTGATGGATGTGAGCCATCCGGGGCCGCAAGGCGTGTTGTTGGTGACTGAGCCGGCATCAGTCAGCAGCCGGGAAGGATAATGAGGAACAGATTTGTGCTGGGCAGTGGTTCCCATGCTGCGTTCCAGGGCAGAGCGGCCAGGACGGGAGAGCTGCTGCCTTTGTGCTTCGCGCTGCACCCCTCCGGCGCGTGTCGGGCCAGCTCCTCAGCTCGCCCGTGTCTCTTTGCCGTCTGCGGGCAGCAAGCTTCCCTCTCCAGTGGCTCTGTCACCCGCTGGGCTGGCCAGGAGGCTGTGCCCGCATCCCAGGTCTGTGGGGGAGCAAGCTGCAGTGTGGACAGGCTGAGGACAGGCGAGATCAGTGGGATCATCAAGCCAGGAGGAGCTGGGTGGGGTGATCCACACCCTTCTTCGTGGTTCAGATTTCTCTGCTTTTGCCTGGAGGAACAGACAGGACTGGGGGACTCCCTGCCTGGGAGGACTGCGTGGCCAGGCTGCTGCTCCTGGGGACTCTTGAAAAACAGCCAGGATGGATGCCGACACGTGGGGGCTTTGATTTCACGAGTAACCAGGATCCTACAGTTGTGATCTACCCCACAGAGCTATTCCTCGCAGCTGCAGAGAAGGCAAAGATCCCTGAAGAAGCCACAAAGGCTCCTCTTACCCCACTTTCTCCTGGCATCCAGTGCCACACAGCCAGGCTGCCCTGAAGGTAAATAAATGAAACCTGCATTGGGTTAGCTGGAGAGGGAGGGAGCTGAGGATGCTCTGGGGAGGCGGCAGCAGCCCACAGGTAGTCCCGAGCCTGTGGGCAGGGCTTGGGAGATGGGCCATGAAGAAGGGCTTGGGAAGGCCAGGGTGCCCTTCCTCTTGCAGTGGGACCCTGTTAGAAACATGGTTCTGCAGACAGGTCTGCTGTGTTTATGCTGTCACTGCCTGTGCGCAAGCTTCATCCCCCTGGAGCCCTCGCTGTTGAAGGCAGACAGCTTGTTAGAGCTTTGCTTTGGCTCCCTGGCTAGCTTGGAAGTGGGGCTGGCTTCTGGGCTGTGCATGCCTGGCTGTGAGTGGGTCTCTGGCAGTTTTGCTGCTCTGAAACTCTCACAGGCAGCCTGGTGAGCACAGGGCTCAGAGCTGCCCACGCGGTGCCCTGAAAAACCTCCACTAGGCATGCTCTGGCAAACAGCACTGTGCAGAGGTCACCCCCTCCGCATTTCTCCTGGACACTTGTGGTCCTGCCTGCCTTTTTAGACCCTCCCCCAGCTCGCGGGGTCAGGATATTCCTTCTCACCTACTGCATACGTGCATGCATATGTAGATATTTTCAGTGGGTCTCTCCTGCTTATGGAGAAAGCTAGCAAAAGCTTTGGAAAGGTACCCCCAGAAAGGTGGGGAAAAAAGAAGAAAGCAAATATCCAGGCTCAGAATGCGCTATGTTTTCGCATGCTGCGATGTGGGGGCTGGCTCCCGGGAGCTGACCACTCAAGGAACACGAGCTTTTGTTTTCCTGGACTGAAAGGACCGGCTGAGTAAGCAGATTAGCTGGCCTGCTGCAGGAGGGTTGCATTGTCTGAGGAAGGCATGTTGGCTAAATAACAGAATTAGCTGGTGACCTCTGAAAGGCTCGCTCTGATCTTTGTTTTCTTCTGCTAAGGAACAGACAGAATTGTTATAAATGTTTGATTTTTTTTTTCTCCTTAGCAAAAATAGCTTTTGAAGCAAACAGGAAATTACAGTGTGCAATAAAGAGCAAAGAAAGTCGAACAGCTACCTCACTGAGCTTGGATTTGTCTACAAATCCAGCTCCACTTTACCAAAGATGACTAAACCGCCCCAAACCCTCACGTGGCAGAAACCCTCTGAGGCGCTACTCCCACTGCTGTACCTGGCCAGAAATGGGGGACCTGCAGGGTGCCAAATCCCAGCCAGGAGCCAGGGTGGAGGGCAGAGCGCCCGGGTCGACCTGCCCCACCGACCTGCCTGTTTATTCGCACCAAAGCCTTGCAGCAGAAGGAAGCAGAGACCTCACGCGTGAGGTGCTGGCAGGAGGGACATGCACCTTCCTCTGCCACGCACAAGGTCAGCGGCTAATAGACTAGTTACCATTGATCATTTAATTATAGATGGGCCCCTAGCTGCGCTGCTTTCCAAGAGACTGCCCCGCACGGAGCCCTAGGCCCTAGGTCAGCTTGGCTGCCTCCGTCTGGGCCATTTAATTGGGATTATAATTAACACCCACCAGCCTAATCAGTCTGCCTCTGTGCACAGCCCTGTGGGCGAGCCGCCGCAGCACCGCGCCAGCAGGGAGGCGGTAGGCAGCCTCAATGCAGCCCGGGTGCAGCGGGGGGGAGGCAGGTGAGGGGCCGGCGCTCCCCGGAGTGCTCCAGGCCGGGGGCCGAAGGGAATGGGCCCGGGTCCCGGCCCCGGCCCCGGCACGGCCGGCAGGTGTCGCCCCGCACCGCGGCCTGGCCCCGGCCGCCGCCCGCCTCGAGAGCCCGGGGCTCCGGCCCGCCCGCGCCGGGGGCAGCCGGGGACAAGATGGCGGCCCCGCTGAAGGGGGAGCGGAAGGAGGGGGGCCGGGGACCTGTTCTTCTGCAGAGAGAGCAGGTTTAGGGGGGGGAATAAATGTGTATCTATATGGAATCCTGTATGGAGTGTGAGGGGAGGATTGGGCCATCCTGGCCCGGGCCCCTGTGGCTTTACAGGCTCTCGGGGGGTTGTGGAGGGTGTGTGGGACGGCTGTCCTTTGAGGTGCTTGCTTTGCCCAGTCGGTGCTGGTGCCTCCCGGTCCCCTCCCATGCCTGCTCCGTTGCTGGCCGTACCCTGCCTTGGTGTGGGAGCAGAGTTCTCGTTGGGGAACGGCAGCACTGATGGAAGAAGGGTGAATGAGAGGAAAGTGGGAGAGACCGATGGCAAGGAGGGGAGGGAGACACACAAGTCCTCCCCCTTCACTTGTCTCAAGGCTTATTTACTAATTGAGTAGTGCTCTCTAGGTTTATTTACTAATTCAGTAGTGTTCTCTAGCCCTGATGCCTGCTCATTCCCAGTGCAGGGTCCTCTCCCTCAGACACAGGTGGGGAGTAAGGGGCCTCTGGTGTAGGACCCACCACACGATATCCTCCATGAACCCCCCATGCCCCACGTCCCACCTGCTCTGGGTCCCTGCCTTGTTGCATTTTTTCCCTTTGCTGACATTCCCCAAGCTTTGCTCCTCTACTTGCCAGCTACACGCATCCCAGAGCGGCCTTATCCCTGTCAAGCAGGTGGTGTCCACAGAGCACAAGGTGCTCCCTGTCACCTTCTTGGCTCTGGAGCTTCAGCCAGCAGAGGTGGCTCCCATCTCCCCTGGGGAGAGGACCCTGACCCCAACCTGCTGTTTGCCTGCTGCTAAGTGGCTTCAAATTCAGCCTGAAGCCTTGTGGAGCTGCTCAGTTGAGACAGAGATGGAGGAAGCAGATTCTTCTCCTTCACTACCAACTGGCAAGGCTGGAGGAAGGCCGTGTCTTACCAGGCTGCCATTCTCCCGCTAGAAATACCAGTGGGGTTCAAAACACTTGGGAAGCACCTGGAGGACCAAGAGTGGAACTCACCCAAGTTTAGTGGGCAGTACTCAGCCCAGCTGCATGCAGGCAAAATAAGAGCTGGTCCCAGGGAACGCCCATGTGGCTCCGTAAAGTGCTGATTATATGCCCACAGCTGGAGCTGCACCTCGGGGCTGTTGCTCTGCCCCGGTGAGTGCAGATCTAACCCAGCTGCTTCTCTGCCTGCCTGCTCTGGCGGAGCAGACTGTGGGCAGGTGAGAGCTTTCCTTCTCTCCAGAGAGGATCTGCCATGGGAGAATGGTTTGCAGGATCTGTTGGGATCTGCTGGGCGCAGGCTGCTCTGCAAGCGTTGGCTGTAAGTGTGGGGTTTGTGAGGGGCTAGGGGCTGGCTGGGGGTTTGGCAGGGTGTTCACCCGAGAGGGACGGTAATCCTGGGGCCAGAGCTCCAGGAGCAGGTTGATGGAGGTGCTGTGGTCCTGTGCTGCTGGAGTAGTGGGTAGGACCTGGGTGCTGGCCCCACTGAGTACCCAAGCTAAGGTGGGCAGCGCTCGTTGGTGGGTCCCTCCTTGCTGGATCCTGGGGGTTAGAAGCCCTCCCTCCTAGCTAGGCATGGTTGCATTTGGGTCACTTTTGGGATGAGAAGGGACAGGTGCCCTGCCTAGAAATGTGTCCTGTGTTTGCCTGTATTTCTGCTGTTGCTGAGCACCTCTGTGGGGACTGTATCTGCCTCTCCTGGCAGAGGCTAGGTGGGTATCTGGGTGCTGGGTGCTCATGTGAGCTGGGCACAGAGCAGTGACATGAGCTGGCAGGTCTTCTGATGGCATGGAGTCACGCTGGGGCCATCCTTCCAACCCTCACCCTGTTAGGCAGACCTGGAAAGAGGATCAGGCCCTGGCACCTGTGACGGGGTTTAAAGAAGCTGTGAGACCCTGTGATCCACGTCTGTGGGGCGGGGGCTCGAGGTGGCAGCCAGGCTGGAGCAGGAAGGGTGGAGGTGCCCATGGGCACGTCTAGCTTGGAGGTGAGCATGCTGTCTCAGAGTACAGTAAACATGTGCTGTTGCGATTAAACAGCATGCAGCACCACTGCCAGCAGGGTTGGTTAGCATGGGGAGGTAAACAGATGACTGTTTCATGCCATTAAGTACGTGGCATCTGGAGAGAGATGGATCAGTTTTAGGCTGCTCTTCAGAGACAGCCAGTCTGCCCTTATCTAACCAGAGATGGTGGTGAGTTTTGAAGCGGCCATCCAGAAGCCACAGCTGGACTTCTAAGCATTTTGTCCTCAGGAAAGGGAGGCAGTACCCCAGCTCCATGGAGACAAACAAGCAGTTCTTCCAGGATTTCAGCTCTCCTAGCTGGGTCTGGGTGCCCAGAGGTTTTGTGTCCCGTTCCAGGCCACCAGGTGGGCTGGGGTCTTCTCAGGCCAGCCACTCCTAAGCCCTGCACCTACCTGCATTGGGTGTGTTCATGACTTCCACGCTAGAACAAGTCTCTGGAGGATACCTCATCCTCACCGAATCCAGCAGGTTCCAGGGTCAGTGTCCTGCCCCAACCAGTGGGATTTGGCATACTCTTGGGCTGCGGAATCAGCAAGAGGAGAAACCTGCTGGGTTAGGAGATAGCTGGATGCAGGGTTCTCTGGGGTCTCAGGTGCAGAGCCACAGGGACAGGCTTGGAGCTGTAGAGGTGTTAACTCCAGAGAAGCATGCAGCACGGTCACTTTGCAAAGCTTACAGCTTCAAATGTGGCTGAAGCAATCCTGCTCTGCGTGAGCATCCTGCAGCAGGAGCAGCTCCTGTCTGTGGCATGCCCAGCTGTATGTCCGTAGCAGGAGGTGGGTGCACTTTTGCAGAGCCTAAAGGGAAAGTTAAAGAAGCCCAAAGCTGCTCAACATGGAACGACTGTCTTAGCCGTATGATAAGTGTGTTGGGTGAGGACTTGGTGACGGTGGTCTTTACCATGAGGGTGATCAAACGCTGGCAGAGGCTTCCTAGCGAGATGATTGCTGCCCCATGCCTGTCAGTGTTCAAGAGACGTTTGGACAATGCCCTCAGTAATGTTTTCCCTTTGGTTAGCCCTGAAGCAGTCAGGATGTTGGACTCGACTTGCAGGTCCCTTCCAGCTGAACTGTTCCACCCTCTGGGCTCTGGCAGTGACTGATGCTCGCGCTGGGCTGAGTGCAGACCCCAGGCACTTGGGGATGCCTGGGGCAGGCATTAGATCAGCTCCACATCTCCTGAGTGCAACTGGCTTGTCTGGGGAAGGTGCTGTGTGTCATCAAGGTGTGCCTTCATGCTCCTGCAGAGAGGCTTTGAGGCTGGCTTTCCCTGCTTGGGTCACCTCCCCGTAGGACTGCATGCTGCAGTTGTGCTTGCAGGGTTGCATGCATGCTACAGAAAGCTAGATATGTGACTTTTTAAAAAATATTTTTTCTCCCCTGTGGCACGTGTGGCTATTTGAGAACCTTAAGTGGGACCTTCCTGACTTCTGTACCTATAAAACGTCTCCTGTAAAGCTTCCCGGTGGTAGCCTGCACACCAGGTTTGCACAGAGCAACATCTTGAAGTGTAAGCTGGAGACCTGGTAATTGAGTGGCTCCTGTGTCTTCAGATTGTGAGCGTGACCAGCTGTTGTTATGTAGTTTCTCATCCAGACCTTCTGGGAAATCACACCACGATTATATTTCTGGCTTAAGACACTTTTTTTCCTGATCGGGCTGGGCCTCACAAAGAGGTTGCCACTTAGAGGTAATTACTTGCTTTCAAAGCTGAATGTCTCTTGAGGATTGCAAATAGAGGATTATCAAATTAATTAGTTAAACCAAGAGGTGCTTTTGTGAAGCCAAGGCCTGCTTTGCTTGTGAGCTGAAATAAAGGTTTAAACATTACTAAACCACGTAACACCCACTCTTGTGTTCCTAATGGGGACAGGAGTAGCTCTCTCCTGAAATGTTGGTGGTGGTGCAGAGGGCTGCTCGCAGCGCCACTTGTTTTCCTTTGGTTAAACCTGTTTCAAACAAACATCCATCACTGGTCTTAAGGCACCTGCTTGCGCCAAGTGGGGCCTGATGCTGCTTCCTGGTGGCTTCCCGTGTCCCTACAGGCTGATGGGGTTCACAGTGGGTAGCTTGGTAGGATCGTAACACAACGAAGCTGTACTTGGAGGGCACAGCTTAATCTGTGGGACATCTGCATAGCTGGGAGACAGCCCTGGTCCAGCGATGAGCAGATGCCTGGAAGTGGATTTGGAGTCATCCGCGGGTTCTGCGCTGCCACCGCCTGCTCCTGGGCTCTCCGTGCCCCTGGAAGCCCCCATGGACATGGGAGGTTCCCTGTGCTGTGCGAGGATGACGCTGCTGATCAGGTTAAGCTAACGTGGAGTGCGTCGGGGGGGAGGGGAGGGGGGGGTTTGCTGTGCGCTGCTGTAGGGAAATCGTCTAGCTAGCGTGCCTGTTGCACAACTTCCCCTAGGTCAGAAGATGGCCTTATCCGGCATCCAAAACATCTCCCTCCTGTGCCTCTTCCAGCACAGCTGAGTCCTCTTGGTGAACGTACTGAGCTTTTCCTGCTTTGCACAACTGAAAATAAGCAGAGCTCTGCTAGCAGGGACTCAAAGCCAGAGGCCCCTGCCTGTGCACTCCCAGTTCACACGGGGCTCTTGATCACGATGCTGCTTCAGCAGGCACTTGAGAAGCTCTGCAGCTCCAGGACCCAGGCCCAGCAAAGGGGAAGCAGGGAGCAGAACTCATCTGCTGCCACATGAGCTAGCAAAATGGTTCCCCCGGGGTAAAATTGCCTGTTGGTCCATGCAAAGGACCTGGGTCTGCTTGGCCAGCAAAGCCAACGCTGTGGGCACGCGCCCTGGTGCCAGGAGCTCTCCTTGTGTGCTGCTTTCATCTGCCGTGGCCCCTGCCTTGCCCCTTCCCGGCTGGCAGCAGCCTTTTGCACCGGCTTCAGCAATTAAAACTCAACCCAAGGAAACCGCAGGGCTCGCGCAAGAGTGAGGAGCTGCTCCTGCGAGGAGACAGTGCGAGACTGTGTCGGGAACAAGCGCGGCATTGTTGTCAGCCGCAGCCGAGAGGGGCTGTTTAACACCCACTGGAGTGCTGGCTGCAGCTGTCTGCCATGTGCTGGTGTAGGAAACAGATCTACAATGCAGCAGACGAGGGAAAGGCCACTTTGCAGTTAAAAAAAAAAAAAAAAGAAAGAAAAATCTATATTAGGATCCAGCCATGAGTAAACAGCGCCGCGATGTTCCCCGTAGCGCTGTGCCATGGCACAGGAAATCACGTCACCGCCTCCGGCTGCGATGGGGCGAGGTGAGCTCAGCTCTTCGGTCTGGGAGCCCCGGATGGGGGAAGATGCTCCTGAGGTCTGAGCATGGTTTAGGAGAGGGAGGAGGTGCAAGGCTGGGTCTGAGATTTACTCGTATTAGACAGCCCCTTCCCTCTCTGTTTGTGTACAGGAATACCTACAGCCATCATATTTCCTGTGTTGCCCTGTGCGGTGTTGGCTTGGGAGCTCGTGGAGAGCTTTTGGTTGTCACATCTATGACTGAGACATCTGCTGCCCTTCAAAAACCATGTGCTAATGATTGCCCAGTATGAGTAGCACCTGGGGAGCAAGTGGCTGCACCTGGCTCTGTCCCTGGTCACGGAGGTGAAAAACGGGATGGAAACCAGACTGGGGCTGTGTGTGTGCTTACATGGTGCCCTCCTCGTTTATGTTTATGGGGATGCTGAAAACTCCTACACCAGCCCCCAAAAGGTACCATCCTTCTTTTTCTGGTTCTCAGAGAGCTGGAATTAGGTGGCTTGATAATGTCTTACCCTGCAGCTAACTCGGAGCTAGAGGAGAAGACAACCTTGTGCTCCTAGCCCTGTGCAAGCTCCCAAAGGGGTGAGGAGAGCTGAAGGCTGCTCTCCTGGCGCTGCTGCCAGAGGTCTGGGAGCAGGACACCCAGCCAGTTCAGCAGAGGTGTGTGAGCAGGTTCTCTGCTCCATGCCCCACCTGGGTCTGCCCTGGTCATGCTCCAAGGGAAGCACGCGTCTCTGTTTCTGAAGATTGGGTCACTCCTGGCCTCCTGAAGGGAATCCTGCACATCATGCTGCAGTTGAAGGACCAGCAAGGACATCTCCATAAAACATCTGGTCGTGAGAGGTGTGATGGAGCTCTTCTGCCTCCTTTGACTTTGCGGCAGGGGCTGTGACTCCAGCAGAGACAGCTCAGCGCCTCTGCTAGCAAGAGGTTTGTCAGCCAGCTGCGTGCCACGTGCGCACCGGGGGGACATCGCTCTCTGTGCTGCCCTTCTCAGAACAGGGACAGCCCTTGGGGAGACTGCCAGCACCTGCGGGAGGATGTTGCAGAGGTGTAGCCACATCTTTGGGCTGTGAGATACGTTTTGGGGAATAAATGAAGGGCAAAGCTGCTTTGCAAACGTAGCCTTGAGCAGACAAATCTGTGCTCGGAGGCTCTGCTAGGGAAGTGTGCCAGGTTCCTCGCCCTTGTGTTGTAAATTTCACAGGGAAAGAAAGACTCTCTTCTGCACACACAGGCAAGATCATGAATTCCTTTTTGGATGTTGGGGATGACAACAACCAGGTAGCTGCAATACCCTCTGCTCTGATCTCACCTGACATGGGCTGGAGGTCGTCATGGCTGTGCTGGGGAAGTGCTGCAGGGAGAAGGCTGTCAACGGCCATGGGGAAGGATCTGCAAGCAAGGAGTGTACAAAAGATAAGTGCAAACAGTGATGCAGCTGCTGTGCTCCGATCCGCTGTCAGTGTCACATCCCGTCTAGGAGGACGTCTGTTTTTGCTGAAGGAAAGCAAGCTGCGCTCCTGCAGGGACGATCATCCATCCTTGCTGCCCGTAGAAGTGCAGCAGCACATCAAAGGGCTGGTGGCATTGAACTGTCAGCTCAGGACTGCTCGAACCCGTTGTTTGTCTGAAAACATGCCACGAGGCCATCACGTCCAAGGGGTTTTAGGGCCAACTGTTTGCTGTCCTCCCTGAGAGAGGAGTATCTGCAGCTGTCCCTGGCTGGAGCAGCACACGCCGGCTCCTCTGCAGCAGAGGTGCCCAGCAGCAGTTGCTCCTGCCCAGCCTATGGATCCTGTCCCTGCAGGGGACATCTTCCCTCCTGCTGTGTCCTCACGTCCTGCCTGAGCCACCCTTCCTCTTGGCATGGGCTGCTTTGTGTGACCATCACTAGGAGGGTGCCGGCACTGCGGCCTCCTGGCTGGAGGCCGGTCCCTGCCGAGGCCATGCTGTCCCAAGTCATGCAGCCAGACCCTGGCCTCCTCCCCAGGGCTTCTCCCGGGTGTCACCTCCCGCTGCACGCCAGCAGACCCCGGGGTGCCCAGCGGCACCTGCCTCTCCCTCCCTCCCTCTCCACCTCGGTGGTTCTGCCCTTTCCCGTTGTCACTTCTGGAGGCTGTTGCCTGCCTGCACGGTGACCTTCCCCGCTCCCGGGCAGTATTTTGGCCCCTGGCCATCTTAAACAATTAATGGAGGGGTGGAGAAACTTGCCATGTTAAATTACTTCCTCCTTTGGGAGGGGGCGAGGTCTCCACATCTCGCCTGATACCAATGCAGTTTGTTGCCGCTGCCTGAAGCGGTCACTGCCTCTCTTGTCTTCCTTCCAGAAGTTACAAAAACAGTATTTCTCGGTGCTCTTTGCTATTTCTCAGCATTTTTGCCTTGAGATCTCGCAGAGCGGAAAAAACTTCCCTGAACTTGGAGAAAAGCAAAGCCAAGAGGAGGGGGGCGTCATTTTTGCTGGAAACCTCCCCACGACACTGGAGATCTTCTTGGGATGTCTGCGGTGGGCTTGTTCTCCTCCAGCAGCTTCTCAGACCTGCCGAGGCGAAAGCATCTCCCTGCCACGGAGCATCCTCGCTGAGCAGGTCCGGGCGCGGTGAAGGACGCGGGGAGCGGCGATGCCATAAGGAGCAGCCCGTGAGCGTCCGCTGGCTCTGCCCGTTTCCCTCAGGTCCCGGCGGGGCTGGGGAGCGCGGCACCCTGCGTTATGTCCCTCCACCGCCGAGCGCTGGGGTTGGCTGTCAGAGAAACCTTTGAGGTCCCCTGCTCGGTAGTGTCATGAGTTAGATTAGTTGGAGCTGTGCTGGGGGCGGCGAGGGCTTGGATTACAGTCCGGGACTCAAAGTGCTTTGGTAGTTCACGTCGGAGGGGAGAGGAGACGCCCCGTCGCACACATGGAGGAAAAAGAGAAAAAACGCCGCTTTTGGAAGTGAGGGGGGATAAAGGAGGCCAGGAAGATGGTAAGGAAATCGCCGCGGAGGGCTCCCGAGCGGGGCGGTGTGGGATGGAGCTGGACGGGGCAGCCGGCGCTAACGCCGGGAGGTAGGAAACAGCTGCTCTCGTGCTTCCCGTTACTCGGATGGCACGCTGCACCCTTGGGTGCCGGCCTCTGAGGATGGCTGCAGGGCCACAGGGCTCCTGTTGGGTGCTTCTCGGGGCTGCAGTCCTGCAGCGAGGCGCTGGGATGTCGCAGAGCAGGAGGCACAGACTGGGTGCTGGGCTCTCCTCCTGCCCCAGCCCCTGTCAGCCCTGGAAATGGGTGTCCCCTGCCCTGGCCCCTGCCAGGGGCTGGAAATGGGTGTCCTGCGTGGGCACTGCCCCCAGGCAGGGCCTGGGGAAGGTCAGAGCTTCTTTTCTTCTGCCCAAGGTTGGTGCTGGGGGGTTGGAGAAAGCCCTGAGAGCCCGGCTGGGCAGCAGAGCACCCCATCTCCCCGGGGAGGGCTGCAGGGGAGTCCTGGGCCTGGCTGTGCCGTGCACACAGAGGTGCCCAGGTGAGATCCTGCTACGGACCAGGCTGGCTCCTGATGCTTTGTTCCTGGGGCAGGCTGAGACCTGGGGCCCGACAGCCCTAAATCTCCTGCATGCGTCCTGCTGTGTGTGGGGTGGTCGCCCCACGCTCTGCCTCCCTGCGAGAGACGCACAGGAACAAAGTCCGTGATGGGGGCGAGCAGCTCGCATCGCTGCTTGGCAGCGATTTCCTCTCTCTTAAATGTCTGGCTTCTGGGCTCGGAGAAGCTCGGCTTTCTTTGAGATGAGGTGCCCAACTCCTGGCTCCTGCAGCCTGAGCTCAGCTCGTGGGCCTGTCTCTTCCCTTTGCCACCCTGCCTCTTCTCTGCACCCTCGTGTGCCTGCGTCGGAGCCCTGGCCTGCTGTCCTCTCCTGTCCTGCTGCAGGCGTCTCGCTTCGACTTCTCACCCCAGTCAGGAGAGCTCTTCCTCTCACCTCCAATTCTGCAAGCTGGAGGAGCCTTTGATACTTGACATCTTCATCCCCAGTCCTGCCACTTGTTCCAGCGTGAGGCAGAAGCCGCCTTTGTGCGGAGCGGTGCCGTGGCCAGGCCGGTTGCTGAGGTGGGCCTGCAGGCACCAGGTGTCGCGGCTGCGAGGGGATCAGGGAGGGCTCTGTGGGGACCCTGTGCCCCTCAGGTGCTGCCTTCAGGCCTGGCAGCTGCAAGGAGCAGGGACGAGAGGTCAGGCTGCCCATGGGGAGAGAACAAGACCCGGCTGTGGGTGCTGGCCTCACCGCAGACACCAGGTCCGTGGCAAGCGGCCGTTCTCAAGGCCCCAGCAGACCAAAGGTGAGGTCTGCGAGCGGCTGAGATGTGGCTGCAGCTCCGAGCTGTTCAGTTTGGCTGGCATTTCCTGGTGAACCAACCAAGCCCTGCAGGCAAAAGATTTGGATAGAAGCGAATGTGGCTTGGTCTGTTGGCCTGCGTGAGGTTTCCCCGTGGCTGTGGGCAGCCTGCGGGGCTCTCAGAGGCTTGGCCCCTGCTGGAGGGCTGGCACGGTGCAGCTGCAGGCTGCCCACCTCTCTGAGGCAGGTGATTCCTCGCTGTCATGCTTCAGGGCTAGGGATGTTCTGCTCTGTGTGCATGGTATGTAGGGCTGCTGCAGCTGGGGGCTGCCCAAAGCACCAAATGTGCAAGATACCTTAGGCCAAAGCTGCCTGCTTCCACCAGAACTGACTTGTGCAGCTGTGAGACCCCATGGTGCAGGGAAGGCTGGAGCCTGGCTGGGCTCTACCCTGCTCAAATTTTGGCTTTCATGGCTAGTGATCTGCCTGTGACCCCCAGTCAGGATTTCCCCTCCATGGGAGATGGTCAGGGAACACGCTTGGACCACCCTGTCCCAGCCTGGC
The DNA here is from genome assembly GCF_009769625.2 of Cygnus olor. Classification (NCBI taxonomy): domain Eukaryota; kingdom Metazoa; phylum Chordata; class Aves; order Anseriformes; family Anatidae; genus Cygnus; species Cygnus olor. Next base: position 12,608,351 of record NC_049180.1, on the reverse strand, counting down.
TTCTCCTGAGGAATAGTTTCCACCCAAGAAAGTGCAAATCTGTGCTCTTGGGTGGGTTGGCTGGAGGCAAAGCAAGTGAGAGCCCTGCTCCCCTGCTGCACCGTGGTGATATCCCCAGGCTGAGGGACGGCTTCCTCTCTGGAAGCTGCTCTTCCACCCTTCATAGGATGATTGCTGCTGCTCTTTGGCAGCAGGGGCACTGTGGACCCAGCACGTGAGGCTTCCACAGCTGTGCCCTGTGAACTTTTCTGGTCTACTCCATGGTGGCACTCTCCGTGCAGGTGTGTAGGGCAAGGCCTGGGTGTTCCACAGCTCATGCAAATGCTGGTGTTGTCCTGCAGACAAGTTCAGGTGGCACCGCTATGCAGGCAGGATGGGTTTCAGCAGAAGAGAGCCTTTCTTTTATCATCCAGTTAAGTCTTTTCCTGGGGTGGGAAGGAAATGAGTCTGGGAATCACAAAGAACTTTAAGCATTGGGGATCTTCTTTATTTCTGTGCCAAAGCAATGAGCAAGATTTTGGAGCACAAAGCCCAGAGACGTAATCCTGAGCACATGGAAGTGGTTTGAAAGCATCTTCTCTGGGGTGATGGTTTGTGTCTGATGCCCACCTTCTTTCCAAAATCCCTGGGAAGGTGAACATGCTGTTCCTTGTACCAATGGAAACAAGGGCTGAATGCAGGTGACAGGCAAGCTGCAGTCACATGCAGCTATCTCGTAACTGGTGGGGATGCAAGACAGCAAGCATTTATGGTGAGATGCTGCAGGTTTCCAGGGAGGAACATGCACTGAGTGTCAGCACTTTCTAGAAATCAGCATCCTGCAACAACCTGCCTCTGGCCATGGCCATGTTTGATGCTGGAGGTTTATCTGGCTCACGGTGGGGCAACACAGTGGGGAAGTACTCTTGGCTTCTGCCTAAGCTGTCCCATGTGGTCTGTAGTATACCACGAAGGCAGGAGTGCTTGGTAGCCGCAGGCTGTGCGTGCTGGAGGTGTTGGCTTTCCAGATAGCCCCACGGGAGATGCGCTCTCAGGAGCCACGTGCGTGTGAATAGCGCTGCCTTTGTCACTGCTATCTTGCGCTGTAAATCTTCTCTGTGATTGCATAAAGAAAAGACCGTTGCTGAAAATGGCCTCCTCCTGGGATTGAAAAGAAATGGCAATGGAACAGTGGCTGCTTCAGCAACAGGTAGGGTGTTGAAGAGGAAGAAGTCCTTGAAGCGAAGCTGGTGCCTATTGGGAGTCCTCTCCTGCCGGGCAGCAGAGAGGATCCACCAGTGTGTGAAATGGGATGATGGGGGTGATGGGCAGAGGGGGACCCGGATCCTGTGGTGGGCCCTTTCTGTAGAGTTCCCTGAAGTCTGGATCTTCAGGTTTGGAGGAATAAAGTCATCCTGCTCATCATCTATGCAGACAACCTTGGAAACACACCCCAGCCGTGCTTGTGAAGCACCCACCTGAGGGTGCCGTCAGCGCTGAGGGCACACTGTGCTCAGCGCACCCTGCTCCTGGGCATGAAGTGTGAGCATGATGCAGGGAAGGGCCTTGTGAGCATCTTGCTGCTGGTTGCTTCAGAAAAGGTTGCCAGCCAGCTCCTAGATGCTAGAGCACAGAGCTCCATGGAGCGAAGTTTGGAAAAGCGAGTGGCCGAACCAGGATCGGATGCGTTGCTGATTGAAGTTTTAAAAGTAATAAAAAGCAAGGACAGCCTGCGAGGGTGAGCTCCCCGCTTGTGCTGGTGGGATGCTCTGGGCTGTGCTTCCACACCACGTGTGATACCTGGCCTGCAGCTCAGGGGAGTGAATGGATGTGTCCTTGTTGGCTCTGAAGGTTTGGCTATGCCCAGATCTCTGCCATGTGCAGTGCCCCGTCCCTGTTGGCTAGTTTAGTCTTTCACCTAGAAAAAAAGAACAAAACATTGGGCCGTTCTTGTGGTGAGTGCTCCTGGCAGGTTTCATGCATATTCCACTTGTGGGTTTTTTTTGTTTTTTTTTTTTTCATCACTGGACACCAAGCTGAAACATTAAGATCAAAGCATCACAGGGTGAATCTAAAAATCTTCCCACTGCTCAAATTTACCATGGGTTGGGATGCCCAGGATGCTGCTGGGGCAGCCAGCCACTGACCTGATGGAATCAAATGGCTCAGCCGAGGAGAAAAGAGGAGCAGCCGAGGACTGCTGCATGTGCTCCTCCTGGACATGCGGTAGAGAAAACCTCCGTGGGACCTTGTGGTCAGCCCCAGCAGGGCGAGATGCCGTAGCTGGCTTGCCTGGTGCAGGGAGGAAAAGCCGACGGAGTTCTGGTGCTCTGAGCTAGGTGTCCACCTTGAGCTTCGCAGCCCGCGCTAGGTGTGGCTCCGCTTGCAGGAGCCTGAGTTAGGAGGCTTCCTTCGCAGGCTCCTCCAGGAGGATCCCTTCCTTCCCCCAGGCTGCCTGTCGAATCTCCCAATAAAACCCGAGCGCTGCCGAGCCTCAGACGTGGTTAAAGGATGTGGATTATTTGCTGTCTGTTGTCATCTTTCTGAATACATTTACCTTTTGAACAAGGTCCTTCTCATACGCTCAGGAGGCTGGTATGCAGACCCGTTAATGGATCAAGGGGAAAAATGCCTGTGGATGTATTCTCCTTTGTGTTTGGACTTATAACCACCCACGTTTTGGCATACATCCCTTCTGTGCACAAAGATGTCTTTTAGAAATCTCTAGTTCAATCTCCACCCTCCTTTGATATGTATGGAAATAATGGGACACGTGAGACTGTTTTCTATTTGAAAAAAAAAAAAGAGCTATAAAGGGAGTCGCTTAAAAGGCCTGTGTTTACTCCTTTCTAACTCAGGAGTTTAGTAAAAGCAGTGTGCTGAATTTATGACTGATGTACTTAGCTCTCCGGGAGGCGCTCATTTAGGGCTTTGTCTGAATATAGGGGAAATGTTTTCACCCAGCTCTAAGCCCCGGGCTTGGCTGCTCGGAGGCAGGAGGGCTTCAGCGCACGACTGAGTGCCTGTGTCCTTTCCCCAGCCAGCTTTGAGAGTCTCGGAGCAAATTTAGCCATGCAGGGCATGGACTGCTGCTCCTTGCAGTGCCCGGGGCAGAGCTGGCACAGCCACGGCCACCTGGGCTGCCTGCCTGTCCTTCTGGCTGGTCCTTCCTCAGAGCTGAGGGCACCTGAGCTGGCGTCTGGTCTGCCAGCTGCTTCCTCACGTCAAGGGCGTGCAGGGATTCACTCCTCCAAGGAAAAGCCCTCGCACGCTTACTGTTTTCTCCTACAAAGAGCCAGTCCCTCCTGGAATCGCTGCTCTGGCTTCAGAGCACTTTCCTTTCCCCCTCAACGTAGCAGGACTCACATTTCATGCGCACGTGGTCACACAGGCTGTTTAAAGCCAAAAGGAACTGCATCCCTTCTGTTAGGGGATGCTGGGGCTGTAGAGCGTTATCTAGCTCCCACGTTGAGTCTGGGAGCTCTTGTTTAACTGCAACGTGTTCTTGTCTTGGGGGCATCCACCCTCAGTTATGGAGGTTGCAAGAGGTGGAAAATCTGCCCTTGGGAGCCTGTCCCAGCAGCTCGTGCACCTTGCAGGGGAGGGGTGGGATCTGAATAATGGGATCTGGCTGCGGCCTCACGCTCAGAGCATTTGCAAGGCTGGCAGAGAAGCAATAACCTAAATGGAGACCCTGTGAAGATCGTTTCTGGCACTCATCAGCTGTCCTCCTGAAGGATTATCATTTTCTCTTGGAGCACAGGAGGCTGCCCATCTGTTGTGAGATGCTCCCAGATGGACGTCTGAACACGAGGTGTTGGTTACGGTCTTGTGCCCCTGCCTAAAAGGTGTTGAAGCAAGCTGACCTGTTTGGCCGAGAGAATGCTTGGTGGACTTTGTGGCTGTATAATCAAATCTTTCATTCTGCCTGCAGCCCTGATATTGGGTAGGAGTCAGACACAGTAAGGACACTGCTGCTCAGGTTGGTTTGCCAAACCGATGCCAACTCCTGAAGCTGAGAGCGGAGCAAATATTGTAATGGATCAGATGAATGAGCTGAAGCAATTTCTTCTGTGGGGTGGCGCAGAGAATGGTTTTTAGAGCGTTTGCGAGAAGAGCCCAGTAAGAAAGGGAGTCTGTTGTAAGTCTGTCGTAATGCGCCTTTGTCCTTATGTAGAAGTGGAAATTCTTGGCTCGGTCTGCGATATCTGACAGGATTTAGCAAGCCTTATCCTGCCCTGGTGTCCGAGTCTGTGGTAGGAATGGGGAGCAAGGCGCATGGTGCTGCTTGCTGCATGAGCCGCGGGAGCCAGCGCTGTCCTGGGGACCTCGAGGACAAACACAAACGCAGCCATCGCTGGGCGGTGAAACCGCGGCCACCAAGCCCTTACACTCTTCCAGCAAGAGCCTGTTGCTGGGAAGGGTGTTTTGGAAGCGCCCAAGGCTTTGTATCGCGCTGATTACAGCTTTGTTAATTAATTGCATGGTTAGCTATGCCAATGATATTAGAGAAAAAATAAAAATCTGTGCTTAGACAGTTATTTCAGATTAAGGATTTAATCTCTTGATTAAACTAAACCAAAATAAGCTGGTTCCCAGCTGTAGGATGCTGGTGTCTGCGCAGCCCTTCTCACCCACTTGCGGGCTCTTGTTTCAGCTGCAGCATGTCTGTATGAGGACAGGCCTTTGGTCTGTTTTTTTCAGATGCTCTTCAGACACCTGTATCGCCCCCTGATCTATTGCTAATGGAAAGCAGCAGGCCTTTGGGAGCAGGGGCTCTGGATAAGACCTGCCTGTTGCTGTGTTCGCTGCGAGCTTCAGTTAAGGGTGCGAAATATCCCTGCAAGCAAAGGCTAATCTCCATTTCCCGGTGCTGCTCCTCTCTGCTGTAAGAGGACTTTCTCGGGTTGTGGGTCTGTCTTTCATCCCCGGTTTGGCCCCTCTAATCTGTTCAGCAGTTGTCAGCAGCTCTTCTGATGTGTTGGGTGTTGCAAGGACAGATGAGAGAGCCGCAGGCCCTGCTCCAGAGACCCTAAAAAAGCTAAAAGAAAGGGTAGAGAGGAGGAATGTGAATGCAGAGCTCTGGTGGAAGAGGTGCCGGGTGCTGTCTGACCACATGCAATGCTCTTTGTTTCTGGGAGCAGTGTTTGGTCGCGCTGGCTCCCCAGGGACAGCAGGGCTGGTGATGGCTGGGAGAGCAGAGACCTTGCCGTGCCAGCAAGGGTCTCCGTGGGTCTGACTCCCCCTGGGGACACATGTAACATGCAAAGCCGGAGGCTTGCAGGAGGTTGTGCTCTGCTTTCAGAGCAACCTGGGATGTCCCCCTGGGTGCAAACAAACCAGCCCTGGGCTGGAGGGCTGATGGCCTGGCTTTGGCTCTGCCTTTCACGCGCTGAGCATGCCCAGACCTCCAGCATGCGCAGAAGCAGGACCTCGGAGCTGAAAAGCAAATACATCATTTTTCCCTTTGTTTAATTAAACGAGAGATCATGAGTTAATCGCTTCCAAGCGCTTGTTTTCCTGCAGCGCCTGGAATGATAATCCCGCGCGCTGCCCAGTAGGAGCTGCTTTGGCTGCCGCGGCCGCGTCAGCCCGGAGAAGGGCCGGGGAACGGGGGGAGGCATCTGGAAATGATTCCTCGCACCACTCCCTGCGAGGCTGCCGGAGCTGGTGGAGGCGCAGCCCGCGAGCGAGGCTGGCCCGGGCAAGGCCACAAGCGTTCCTCCCGAGCGCGAGCGGGTGCTGCGCTTTTTCTCCCCGAAAAAACTGAAAAAATAGCCCAAAGAGCAGGTAGAGCCACCCGTGGTTATCTCGCAGGAAGGCAGTGTGAATGCCTACCTCTGGAGCTGCAACGCTGACTAAATAGTGCGTTACTTTAGCAAAAACGTCCCGAGGCAGGCGGGGTGCCGGGGCCAGGCGCCCTCCTCCCAGCCTCGCAGCGAGCAGCCGAGGGGGGAGCTGGCACTTGTTCTGGGAAGATTTTTCTCTCTTGAACTCATTGCCGCTGCGATTAGAGTGGCTCAGGAAATGGGGATGGGAGGGTTCTCCTCCCTGCAGAAACAGAGTGGGAAATCTCAAATTTTGTCAGAAAAACAAGCCTTGCTTTTAGCCAGAGACCTTTTTGAACAGAGAAATGTCTCTCTCTCTTTCTCTCTCTCTTTTTTTATTCTTCTTTTCAAAGGAAAAGCAGTCTAGCTTCAGGCTTGGTGTCGGAAAGTGGAAAGGGTTCACGGAAAGCCCAGAGGTCTGTTTTTACTGGAAATGAGGTTTCTCACGTCAGCTGAGAGCCGAGCAGCCCCAGCCAAGCGGCGCAGCACGGCAGCCCCGTGCTGGCGGAGGGACGGGCGCACCCGGCCCCGCTCAGCGCCTGCCCCGCGCTCCTTTCCCCTAGTCCCCAAAAACTGGCTGGGGGCCACAGGCAGGCACTGGCATGCAAACACTTGGAGCTGCTCCTCTTCCCAGTTTTCTCTGTCGCTTCTCCTTTCCAGTTCTGGGGTCTGGGAGGGCTGCACCTTTGCAGAAGCCGTTGGGTTTCCTAGGACCTGGGTTTTCCTCCCCGGGTTGCTCCTCGCCCTGCCAGGCCAGGCAGTGCTGGGTTTATCCGCAGCACGGTGGGATGTGTAGTTCCCTACTTGGGCTGCTCAGGTAGGGCGTTAGGAGGTGTTTCTCAGGACAGAGCTGCATGTCCTTCAGCTAAATTCCTGCTGTGAGATGAACCCTCAGCACACTGCATGGGCTGGTCCTGCCTGCTAGAAGGGAGCATTGTCTGCCCTAAGTCTTGGGCTCGTCAAACAGCCTGGCCTCACCCTGCTGATAGCTTTTAGGAGCCTTCAGACAGCATCTGGGCTGTCAGCGAGGAAGATTTGTGCCTCTTCTTCCTGTTGTCCTTGACCAAGACTCAGCTTTTTGTAGACAGCTGTTCTTGAGCATGATGCTTCCTTCCAACCAAGGTGGTCAAGTGAATCTAAGGGAGGGTGGGTCCAGCAGTGTTGCGGCCCTTCCCTGCACTGGGCTGCGGTCCCAGGCATGTGCCTGGTGTGTAGCCTTGGGGATCTTCTCTCTGCTCCCTGGGCAGGCTGACTCCTTCTCCAAACCCGTAGGAGGGTCTCCAGCATCCAGCCTTAACTGGTGAACAGCAGATCCCAAAGAGGAGTAACTTGAGTCAGAAGGAAATGCAGCATGGCAGGGGTTCCCAATGATCGGAGCAGCTATGTAACTCTCTGCCTGCCCACAGAGGCAGGCAGAAATTTAGATGAGTGCACCTAGAAAGGGCTGAGGAGCTCCTTGTTACTCCAGATGCCTCCTGGCAGGCTCCTTGCTCATGCTGCAGCGGCTGCTCGCGCTAGAGGAGGTAGGTGGGTCCCCTGAGCGGGGCTGTGACTGATCCCCAGCTCCTTTTCCTGCTGCCTGCTTCTTTGTCCTGTGCTGGGGCTGCTGCCAGGCACTCCTTGCCTCCCCTCTGCCCTGCCTCCTGCTCCTCGCTGCGGCTCCAGCTGGGGAACAGGGCACTTAGGGCTGAGCAGAGCTTTGCCACGACCGTCTTTATCCCTCTGTTCATTTCGCAGCACCTGTGGCTCCTGTAATACCATGGAGGGGAGGGATGACCTGTCCCACCCCACTTGTTTCTACCCCTTTGCCACTCGTGAAGCCCTCCTGGGCTCCCCCTGCCCTCCCAGGTGGGACCACGCTGGCTTCTCCTCTCCCTCGCCGCCCGCCAACCCTGCACTGACAGCCAGCTCCCAGCTGCGGCACGGTGAAAGCTGCTGTGGCCGGACGTGACCTTAACCTGGGCTTTATTTAGCGCTTTGATTTATGGAGGAGTTATTTTAAAAGCCTGTTTCTCTTTTGGGAGGTGTGGCGAGCATGTGGTGGCAGCGTGCGGGAGTTCATGGGCCTCCTGTGCTATTTACAAAGAAGCGTTTGAGTCCCAAGACCCTTTTTTTCCTTGGGCAGATGCTCTCTGGCTCGGTTGGAAAGCGCTCCTGTTTGCGTTTGTGCCGGGTGGCTGAAAAGGAGCAAGTGTCCCGTTCCCCATGAGGAGGATGTGGCAATACTGCTGGAGGTCTGCAGCGCCTGGAGGGGGCTGCGTTCTCCAGGAGGGCGCCTCCTGGGCTTTGCCAGCTCTCCAGGGCCACTGCACTGGCAGACGTGGGCAGAAGTGGCAGTGAGCTGTGGCAGCAGTGCCCTCTCCGTGGACCCTTGCTGGGTTTAGCTAGCTCCCCTCCTCTCAGGACACTGGCCGCTTATCCTGGGTCGCAGAAGTTTCTCCTTGTGCCTGCCGGAGGGGTTGCATCCTCTGCGTGACACAAGGGGTGTAGCTTGTAGATCAGACGGGTTGCAGACTTCAGATTTATTGGCATCTGGAGTGCTGGATGCTGTCCCCTTCTCTTGCTGGTTCATACGAGTTCCCCGTGCCTCCAAACCCCAGCTCCTTCGGGTGTGTGGCAGCAGGCACTGCCCGCAGGCTGGAGGTGCGCCCCAGCGCGAAGCAGCAGGACCACGCAGCCTCCTGCCGAGGTCGTTCCCACAGCTCCCTCTGCAACCTCAGAAGTTAATCAGTACAAATAAGCAGCCCCGTCCGTGGGACTGCAGATTGGTTTAACAAGTCCACGATCGGAGGCCGATCTGCTGCTGCTGCAGGCTCCGAGCTCTGCCCTGTTTCACCCTCTGTGTCTCAAGGTGGCCTCTGAGCCCCTGAGGCTCTGCAGTGCCACATCCTGCACCCAGGCAGGACCCGGCCCTGGGAGAATGGTGGCTGTGAGCAGCAGTAGGTGGCATTGCCTCTGCATTGCCTCTGCATTGCCGCTCTGTCCCTTCAGAGCCTGCACAGGTATCACGACATCATGGTGCGGTGCAGCTAGAGAGATGTAGAGCCTCTGCGAGCACTGAACTTTACAATGGCTGCAGGCTATGGTTATTCTGTATTTTACTAAAGGAAGGGTAATATACGACTTGGTTTATTTTAACCTTATAAAGGATTTTTGATTTGGTGCCAATGTTAATAATTGTCTTGTGAAGGCTTCGCTCAGGCAGCAGGAATGGTGTGAGAACCTGAGAGCAATGCACTGACTCATGTGCAAATATTTTTACTTCTTTGTTTTATTTGCAATAGTAAACGAAATTCGTTGTGTGGGGGGGGATTATTATCTGAAAGAATTCTGCAAGAGGTATGGGGCAGAAGGCGGCACAGAGCCCCCCCTCCCCCCAGCTGGTTTTGGCTGAGGTTTTGAATTTGTGTACAGTAGAGGGTCAGGTGGAAATTTTTTTCAACTTCTACCAGCAGTAACGCTGCTGCGATGCTGCACGAGGCCTTGGCTGGGCTCTTTGGAGCTGGCTGAAGACGAGCTTTATCTGCAGGGGCACAGACACTTGCTGGGACAGGTCTTTGCCTGGTGCAACAGAGGTTACTGGAGCTGTGCTCACCTTCGGCTAGCTGTGCTTACCCTCTGTCATTTCACAAGAGCGCAGGAGAGTAATGACATCAGGCGCAGAACGCTGCTCCTCAGTATTTAGCAACGTGAGGTGGATGTCCAGGTGGGAGGAGGCTGGGCGGGGTACCTGTTTCCCTACCCTACGGGCCCCTCCATGCCTTTTTTTAGCAGGTCCAGGATAACGTGTAAAGGGAATGCTTCTATTTAGGCTGTCTGCACAGTGCATCCCACAGCTCCTACCAGACTGCTTTCTCTTCTTCCATGCTTCTCAAATGCTGTTTTCCCCTCGCACCTTGTGTGGGGATGGTCATGACCAGAACTCTGCAGAGAGCAGGCTGACCATCAGCTCTGGCAGATTCCTCTTGAGCTCCGCGATGTCTAAGGGAAGATTTTCTCTGAAGCCTTATTCCTGCAGTGAAGGAAGTGCCCGGGGACTTCCAGGCTTTCCATTTCAATTAAGAGAATGAAAGTTGGGGTTTTAAATTGCTCTTTTCTGGGTGGAAAGAAGCTTGTTTAAAACAACCTTCTGCTGTTTAGTATTAGGGCTAAACACTCAGCCCTAGCATTCAACACTTGTCAGCGTGTGCACAGGGCTCCTGCTTTTTGAGTCCTTGGGTTAAGAATATGAAAAATAGTTCCTTACCCTCCGTTTATCTGGTTACACTGACCTTGAGGGGTATTGCAGGAGGCAGCTGGTTGCGAGCATTTTAGGTGCTTACTTGCTGCCATTTAGCCTTGCTTGTTGCTGACATCAGGAGAAAGAGAAGAAAAAATAATGAAGCAGTGCCCCGGGCAGTTCGTGGTTTGCTGTCACCCATGTTCTCCAAGTTTGGCTCAGGGAGGGATTGTGGAGGCATTCCCTGGATGTCCTCATCTCTCCCATGCAGTCCTGCATGCTGTCCTGTAGGAAGGCTTCACAACCAAGCAGTGAATTCATATTGCGCTTAAAATGCGCAACCCTCTAAATGGGGAATTTAAGGATCGTTGAGCTGGGCAGCTGGGAAAAGTGGGAAGGCTTGTGTGAGGAGCATCATCTCTGCTGTGGCTGCAGCTCCCTTCAGCTTCCTTACTCTGAGGCTGTTGCAGTTTCTCAAGCCAGTGTCTGGAGGGATGGACCCCTTGGAGTGGAAGAAGTGAAATGGTTTCCTTCCCCCTGATCCATCCATCCTACTGTTCCCCGGTGGCAGCATGAGCTGTTGTGGCACTGCTTTGTTTAACTTTCTCTCCAAATCTTGCTGTGGGACTGAGGTATGTTTTCAGGCATGTCCATGCAGCTGTTCCTGTTCTACAGGAGGCTGTAGGCTTCTGGGCCAGAGGCTCGAATGCTTTCGTTGTCTCTAGTGAAAGGAGGTGGATTTATATCAGATGAGAATCTGGCCAGACACCTGAGTAAACTTTCATTTGGTTTTGTAACAAAACTCACTCCCACTGGCTTTAGGTTAGCCAGAGGGGTCTCCTCTAAAACAGAGAGGCAGGGAGGGATCTTGATCCTCTCTGCAGATGCGTGCGGATTGTTTTATTTTTTGGCAAGCTCTCTGGACTTGCACCCATGCAGTAGAGCAGAATTTGGCCTCTGGCACTGGAATCGGTTCTGACACTGCGGGCGGGCTCTGCCGGGCAGGCTCTCCAGAACAACGGTGGAAGTTGTGAATCCGTCGCCTCTGATCCCTGAGCAGGAAGCGGGCATCGATGTGCCCACTTGGGCCCTAAAGGCAAGCCCGCAGATCCTCTTGCGAGGCACCTCTCACTGCAGAAAGCTCCAGGCTCCTGGAGTGAGCTAAAAAACGAGGAATTACGCAGGTGAGTGGCTTTTGCTGGTACCAAACAACTCTGGCATCAGACTTCAGATCACAGCTCGCTGTGGAGTGTCAGCACAACCGTTGCCCCTGCATCTCTCCTTGGCCTGCAGAGGGTCGTAACGCTGGGCTTTAACGCACCTGAGCGCTGGCGGCATTTCTAGCCCCGGGTGCCTGAAGCGCGGGGCTGCCGATCCATGCGCCCCATGACACTCGCGCTCGCTCGCACGCACTCACGTGCCGCGGTAATGGTTTAATAGCAGCCCCACCCAGCTCAGCCAGAAGGACTTGCTGCGTAAGCAAAAGCAGGGAAATCTCGCCTCTGTGCGCAGCGCTCTGCGAGCGCTTCACTCGCCTTTTGGGAGAGTTTTTTTTTTTTTTTTTTAATTCCCTTCACCTGGAATCGCCGGTGCCAAAAGAAACCAGAAAGGACGGCAGTTTGCTCCTTTGATCCTCTCTGCTCCTGCGCTGGGAGGTGGCTGCGCTCCTGGTGTAGGGCTCGCCGGGGCGTACCACGTCGTGGCACCACTAATGCTTCCTCTCTTGGCAGGACTCGGAGTCGCTGGACGGTTGCATTCAGAGTACGTTATCGGCGCTCTACCCTCCGTTCGAGGCTACCGCAGCCACTGTTCTGTGCCAAGTTTTTGATGTGGTGGAGAAGACGTACCGTGGGGATGGACTGCGCTACCTCATAGACTTCCTGATTCCAGCCAAGCACATCCTGCAGTGCATTCAGCAGGATGCTTGTGTGAGTATATCCCGCTCTCTAAGGCCTGCTAGGGCTTTGCTGCTGAGCCTTCTTTCTGCTCGAGTATGTAAAACGCCCGGCAAAAAGTGCTTGCATGCGTATGGCAGCCTAGGTGGGAGGGCAAGGCAGACAATTAGGAAACAGTTAAGAAACTGTTATTGAAAGTTAACCTTGCCGAGATCAGATGTGGAGCGGTGCCCTCGCTTTCCGTAACCAGGAACGCTAAATGGGAGGCTTTGGGGTTGAGCGGGGAGGATTAGCGCAGCCTCTGCGAGCTGTTTGCTGGATACGGCTGATACGGCTTCTGACCCCAGCCATTCCCTGGCCGTGGGGATGAAGCTGTCAGGAGGACGCTGGCAGGAGGACGCGCGGGGCCAAGTGCTGCCAGTCGGTGTTTTTCCCAGAAGTTTGGCTCCCCTTTGATGGTTGCTGGAACGGTCGCAAGGCTCAGTAGCCCCGAGGAGTCACGTTACACTTACTGCCAGAACGAGTCCAAGATTAATGTGCTTTACTGTTGGGAGGCTTAAATGTAAGAAACGATGAGTCAAATGCCTCCATCACAAACTTGGCTCAAAGTTTGCAAGATTAAAAAAGAAAAGAAAAGAAAAGGGTGGGGGGAACACCACCACCCTAAGACTAGGCTTTGTTCTAGTTTTTTTATCTTTGACTGTAGAAGGTGTATGTAGCCAGGTTTTCAACAGACCTCCTCATGGCAGGGGACTTTTGGGAGGAGGAAAAATAAGTAAGTACAAGCCGAAATAGTCAGATGCTTATTTCTCTGAAAGAGGTGAAGTGCTGAGGGGGGACACCCATAGAGTTCGATGGATCCAGGTAACAAACCACGGGAGCTGGGACTGGATGGTCCCACACGGGCACACAAGCTTTGTGTATGCGGATTTTGGGGAGCTGCTTTTGTTAGAACAGGGATTATTCCCTAGGTGTATGTACAGCTGCTGTTTCTAACGCGATGATGCATAGCGTGGTGTTCCCTGTAAAGAAACAGGAGATTTTTGGTTTGTATCAACCAGTAATTACTGCAGGACGGTTCACGGCTTTCCCCTGCCTGCCTCCCTCACAGGGTCGCTGGGCAGGGAGAATGGTGCCGTGCCCCCTTCGTCCTCGTTCCTCGGGGTTAGAGGAGCTGGTGGCAGGGCTGGGGCCAGCAGTGGGAGTGCGGCTGGGGCTGGCTGTGGAGCCCTGGGCTGCCACACGCCACAGCCTCCCTCAGGGCGAGGCCATGTGGCGCTCGGGTGGTGGTGGTGGTGGTGGTGGGTGGGCCTCGGCCTGCCCAACAGCCAATGGGAGGACAGCTGAGGCTGCGGCAGCCAATAGGAGCGCGGCGCTGCCTTGATGGGCATGGTGGTGGGATGGGAGCGGGAGGCCCTGGGGCGGGAGGGCTGAGGCGAGGCTGTGAGGGCGGCGGGGCCTGAGGGGCCGTGGGGCAGGAGAGGTGAGGGCTCAGGGGGCCGGAGGGACCCCCAGGCTGCCCAGCGTGGGGCTGGTGGGGCGGTGGGGCTGCCTGTGGTGAGGGGCTGCGCAGGGTGGGCTGAGCCTGGCGCTGCTCCTCAGCATGGGGCACCGGGAGCTTTGCTGAGGAGGCAGAGTGTGGGCAGCGCAGCCGGGCGCCTCGAGCCTTTCCTCCTCACTTGCGAGCCTCCCTGGCCCTGACTCACGATTTTGTATTTCAGAGCTGGCAGTACAGGGAGAGCGAGGGAAACTCTAGGTACCTTGTGCTGCCTTTAGAGCTGGGCCCTTCATATTTCCCTTAGAAGTCTGCTTCTTTGAATTTTTATTACTGAAAATTATTTCTTGCTTCTTGTGGACCTGTTCTCCCCAAAACTCCTTGCTGTTTGAACTCACAGGGCCGTTTCTTACTACTTGTTCTTTAAAAGTTCAGTCTGCGTTTTAGAATGTAAACAAAAGCAGTGTTTCCTCCTTAGTTTTCATTTAGCGTGTCCATGTGAGCTTTGCCTAAGCACACTAAAGGACAAAAAAATATCTGCTGCCTGAACGGCTGCTGCAGGAAATACTGCGAGAGCTGGATCTTTTTCTCAGTGACAAAAATGTGAGTGGCTTCATGAAATATTAGATGTGTTCATGGGCTCCTGGTGGGCATAACAAACCCAGCAGTGTGTGACCCTAGGGGCTGGGGAGGTGAGGGTGTGCAGGGCAATGCCAAAGGGCTGGTCCCTGCTTAGAAACCAGGTTTTGTTACGGGCCTTCAGATGATGTCCTGGGATAAACGGACTGTTTGCAGCCCAGCTGTCCCATGGCGCTAGGACCTGTGTGACACCTTTGTCATTGGTGACCAGCTCTTTCCTAAAAGGCAGCCTTCTCTTTCTAAAAGGCAGCGCAGAGTCAGGCCCTGGCACTCCTCTGCCCAGCCTGGTTTGGCTCTGGCAGTGGACACGAGATGAGCAAGTACTTGAGCCTCAAAGTGAAATGTTAAAACAACCGAAATAAGCCTCTTCACATAATCTTCTCTTTGAAGGTGCTTTTCGGAGCAGGAGCAGCATGAGGATGCGCCACTTCTAAAGCTCTAAGCCTCTGAAATGTTTAGTAAATGGAAGGACATACATTCCAGCTTGGGTGTTAATCAAACTCTTGCTGCAGGTTAGGTGGTAGCTTTGCAGGTTTGTCAGGAAGTTCTGAGAGAACTTCAGCAGTTTGGTTTTGGTGATTTTACTGCTGAGATTTCTTCCACTTGTTTGTCAGTAGGCATACAGGTCATCTTAGCAGTAGGGTTGTCACATTTCTTAATGGGCAAACGGCCCCCAAATAGGTTACTTTGCATCCAGGTTTTAACAGAAACTCTTTGTGTCAGGTAGGTGCAGATGGGATCCAGCTTTATGTTCATGCTGCCAATGATGGTGTCTCTTGCTTTTCATGTGTATAAACTATTAGTAATAGTTTGAAAACTGATCTTCTTTTTGTCTGCCACTCCTCCCCAGATGGCGTTAACATACCTATTAGGAAACATTCTGATGGCAGAAGGGTTGATGTGGTGCAGTCTGCAAATCTGTAGTCTCTTCTGGAAAACTGCGATTTTTTTTTTTTCTTAAAAACCTGATGAGCAAAACACTTGGCTTAGGCACTTCTGTAAGAGAGAGAAGTTTGTTGGCTGAGGTGCTGTGCAAGTCTTGAGCTTGATGGAAAAGTGAGCGAATTATGTACGGCCTGAGAATTTCTGAAGCCAGCAGCAACTTCTGGAAACTGTGTGTTGTTAGATTTGCTGGATTCAACCATGCTGTATAAGAAAGGGACTGGTGGAGATACCTGTCTTGGAGATCAGAAGGCATGAGGATGCAGGACTGCAAAGCTCAGCTCCACTTGATTTGGAGGGACGTACAGGCAAACGGTGTTAGGTTGTAGGGTTTTTATTCAAATTAATTTAATAGAGAAAAGAAAGGGAGGCAGATCTGCTTTGTGTTTAAAGTTAGAATGTAAAGCTAATATTAACACGATCCTCCAAACTAAACCAAGTCTTATTTTGGTTTTTATTTTGTAGTAATACAGTATGTGGGTACAACAATAGGACAGTTGGTTGCACTGAGAGAACAGAGGTAAAGCTGCCATGACTGAAATGGACCCAGATATGAGTAAGTTGAAGAAAAAGGTCTGACTGATCTCCTTCCTGGAATATGGAAGAAGTTAGCACATAAAGCTTAGAACAGGGATTTTTACTGAATCTATTAAGGCAGGGCTAGTAACAAAGCACAGAACAAGATGAGCATGCAACAGCAGCAGTCACTGAGCGCTGAAGGAATTAACTGGCCCTTTAAAAATCGGATAACATTTTTTCATGTGGTTTGCTCCATGGCAGGTAGCGTAAGACTAGCCTTTTCCATAAAACAGCCTCTGTCTAGAGAGAAAAGTTTGGTTGTTTAATCTCTTCCTTAAAGGATTTATTTTGGAGTCATCTGGAAAATTAATTACTGTGTCAAAGGGATGGAGGTTTATGCAAGCATTGCAAGATGGGCAGCAAACTGGTGAAAGGAAGGATGTGTGTACTGCAGTGAAAGCTGAGTTGGAGGCAGGAGTCATGAGACACGTCTTACGGCTCATCCATGACCTTGGCATGAAAAGTAAGAGTATGGAGATGACAAATTTGTGATGAAACAAGTCTGGGAGAAATGAGCAATAACAGAAGGAGGAGGATAAATGTGTTACACAAGATGAGGTCTGAAACTCCGTGCTGAAGTTTTTATAATGGTAGAGTCAGAGGGCAGGCACGCGCCTCGACAAAGCCAGGGACAGAATTCCTGTTGTGATCCGGGGTTTGTCAATTTGGAAAGAAAAAACAGCAGGTGACTGGGTTACCGAAGGGGCATGATGGGAGGACGAGCTTGAGCTTAGCTTTAAGGAGCGAAATGCTTCTAGGCCAGTTGGGAAGTGTTGCTGCCATTATACCCGGCGTTTTGCAAGGCTTTGCACAATTAAAAAGTGGAACAAAGAAGTGTTAAAACGGCATCACCAAGGAGGCGCTTCAGGCCGGCCTAAGAGATGATCAAGGGAGACGTGTTAAGGTGATGTGACATTGCTTAATAATTTTAAGCGATGAGAATTCATCAGGGGAACAAGCTCCGGGGATGAGGAGGAGGAATTACCAAATCTGAAGAGTTGAGCAGGTGCAGTGAGGATAAGAAACCCGTCTGGCTGAAGGTAAAGCTTGATGAGCATAGGAAGTAAATTGATGCCATTACCTGTTGTTTTGACGTGTGTGAGGATCCATCCCAGAAGTTCCTTCCAGTTCTGTGGCTTCTCTGCTGTATGGCAAATTATTTGAATTAAAGTATTTTTCTTTCATCTGACTGGCCTGCGGAATACAGCATTTTTATAAATAGCTTTCTTTGTCAAGACTTCCGTGTGACCATGTAAGAGGAACAAGATAAAATGTCTGAAGTTAGTGCTGCCAATACTAACGTCGATGGGTTTCTAGGTGTCAGCTCTCTAATTTAAGTATTGCATCCCATACAGGGGAGTCCTTTCTAAAACCTTGTCATGTCAGAGAACGATGAAATTAATCATGGAACTGAGAATGAATGATTGCTTATGTCGTGGCTTGATTTAAGGCCTACTTTACCCCAATGGAATCAAGTTCAAAGCAGTAATTTTATTTTTTGAAGTTGTGATAAAGCTGTAAATAATTGAGTCAAGCCAGTTCAGCCATGAAACTGCAGTTCTTTTACTTGGTTGGGAATTGTCTGACGTGTCTTGCTTGATGTTCAGAGACCTTACTTTTATTTAAAAGAAAAAAGTAGTGGTGGGCCATAGGCTGCCCTGAGTGCTGCTGTGTTTGGGAGCGAGGAAGGATTTCTAGGAAGCTGGAAGAGTATTAGTACTGGCCCATGTTTAAGAGTAAATGGGACGTTGGCCAACCTGTTGCGGGTCTAGGGAATTAATGGAATGCCTATAACAGGACTTTTAAATGTAAAGGTAGAGGAAATGCTAACAAGAAACATCCAAAACATGACTATAAATTAGAAAACATAACAGGGCAGGTATGTGCCTAGCAGGCACCTGCAGAGATTGCTTCTTAGCTCTTTGGTAACAAAAATATTGAAGTGCTAACCTGAACCAAAAGAGTGATTGATTTTAAAATCTGAAGATGATTCAGTTTCTGGTGGGAGTTCTTAGGAGTGAAAAGCATCACTGACATGAAGCAGTACCTGGGTGATGAGGAAGGCGGGTGCAAAATGTGTGTTAAATGGACGGGTAGGAGGAGCACACAACATAGCTGAGAGTCCTGGGGTCAGCAATAATGCCGGGAAGCGGCAGGTGCAGGGCTGCGCAGCTCAGTTTAACCACATCAAGGATTATCGGGTAGGATGAGGGAAATTGCTCTTTGTATGGGAACTGATCTGGGCGTGAAGACTTCTGGTGGTAAACTGGACACAACTCCAGTTGCCGATGGGACTTGCTGCCCTCCTCGTCATCCTGGTCTGCTTTTCTCATTTGCTGCCTCCTTTCTCCTGCTTTGTCTTACCGGTCTCTTCCCGTGCCCAGGGGGGTCGCAGCTTGGTTTCCAGCGTACCTGGTGCAACCTGGCGCCTGCTGTGGATGCGCTGGGGATGGTGCAGGCTCTTTGTCCAGCTTCTCTGGGAAGGCTGCAGACGGCCTTCAGTTGAGGACATCGGTTTTTCCATTCGTTGTAAGCAGGCTGCTGTCAGCGTGCCTCTCTGTAACAGCACGTGGTTAGGGGTGCTCTGTGGTCCGATTTTTCACTTTCTCAGTATATCCAGTTAGTTCTTAATGAGTCAGAAATGAGGTAAAGAAGGGGTTTCGCGGGCTTGAGCACCGGGAGGTGAGAACTCCTGACCTCTCTACCATGGGGTTCTCTGTGCTGTAAAATAAGGCTGGCGCTTCTGGCAGGTGGTTGGTCCTTATTCAGCTGATGATTTGTCTTGGTAGCTTCTCTAGTTTTATTTTTTAAGGAGAAGACCTCACCAAGGAAAACTCGTGTACGCTAATTGCCAAAGACCCTAAATTCAGCCATGCTATTGCTACAGCAGGGCTGTACAAGAGAAGCGTGAGCTCTCCTGTCCGAAAGCCTGAGCTGAGATCTGTTCCTGATGCTGACAACGCTTTCTCTTTTCTCTGTAGGTTCAGTACTGTGGCTTGCTGTTTCGCCATGAGGGCTGGCCCCTGTGCATTCATGAGAAGATTGTAGTCCAGCTGGCTTCCATTGACTGGCGAATCTTGAAGCCTGGTGACTTCTACCTGCAGGTGGTTCCCTATCTGAAAAAGTCTCCACGGATTGTATTGAAATGTTTGGCGAAGGACAAGCATAATGTAGAAGAAGTTGTGATTCCAGAAGTCTCCTATACCTCTATTTTCACTCTGGAATGGTTGAGTACTATCAATGGAGAGCGGATGGGTATAGCACTGGAAAATTGTTTACTAACCACTGACGATAAGATATTTCGTGTTCCCTGGGATAATGTGGTTAATCCTGAATTTATAAACAAACCGAAAGTAATTGAAAATAATATCATCACTCCAGAAATAGCAGAGGAACCTTCAGCTTTGTGCCTCCCTATGGACCATGCTGAGTGCAGCTCACCAGACCTAGAATCTCAGTATCTACAGGAACCAAGTCCAAACAGAGACAACCTGGTTAGCAGCCCAGCTCCACGGTCAAGTGAAACTCTTGTTAATGGTGTGTGTACAAATCCTGTGCCTGAAGAGGACTTGAAAAGCGACATTGAAGGGGAGTACGTTGAGCTTGCAGAAGTTTCACTGCCCTGCTTTGGGCCGCAGACAGGCTCTTTAACCCAGTCAGTGTCTTTAAGTTACCTGACTCAGCCCAGGACACGAGTGAATGCATCTAAAGGCAAGCACAGGTTTATTGTCATTCAAGACAGCACCTACTCCAAGAACTTAATTCAGCCAGCACTTATGCAAAAGGAGCGCTGTCAGATGGACACTCTGAGGACTTCTACAGAAGTTCTCGAAAATGTAATTCCTTTGGAAAGCGACAGGATGATGGCCCACGAGGAACTGTCTCCAGAAGGTCAGCTGGTGTCAGGTGGTCCTGGAAGCATGGGGAACAGCTCTCCTGCGGCTTCATCTCCTGCCTGCGGTGCAGGAGATTCCTCCCCTGGAGAGCAGGAGGCCTGCAGTGAACACTCGATCGATTGGCGATACGCACTGTGCAGCTACAGTGACGTGTGTGCTGGAGATGGTGCCAGCTCTAAAGCACAGATGACTGGTACTACTGGAAATATGCAAGTGGAAGGCGATGGTTCTAGCAGAAATCCTGGTGTTGATGTATTGGAGCACAGCCCAGAGACAAATCTAGATGCTGCTGCTGAACAGGGGATTCAGAAGGGACTTGGAGAAGCACTGGCAGAGTGTCAAAGTGAGGTGACACAGATGGATCCCTCTTCTGTGTCTGTCCCGGGGCCTTTGGGACCACACTGCGCGCTGAAGGAAGATCCTGGTGTTTCTTGCCAGAGTGTTGGTGAAAGCATTGCACCGGTCCAGGCCGCTGCGTCGCCTGTTGTGCCTGAGAGTTCAGATGTAGGTGTGGAGAGAGGCTCTCCTTCAGGGAACATGACAGATGGAGCAGCAGTCCGTGCTTGCTGCGGTGATCAGGAAGAGAACGTGAGTTCTCCGTTAAATCCTCCGGAACAGATGAACCAAGGAGAAGTAGATGAAGTAGAGCTGGGAAGAAGAGAAGGCCCCGAGGAAGTCAAAGAGACTGAACAAACGCTGGCTGTAGATGAGAATCAGACCTGCCATAGCTACTGCTCTGTCAGAGCTCCTGCGGGTGGACTCCTGTCAGATGGTAAAGAGCAAGAGGTCTCTGCTTGTCAGCATAAGAAAGGTGAAGAAGCCGTGCTACTCCCAGCTGCTCTGTCAGCAGAGAGTGAGGAGATGGCAGGGCAGTTAGATACCAGTGATCCTTCGATGGGTCTTGACGCACAAGCAGAAGGCTCAAGTCAATTCAAAATCCTCACGTCCGGAGAGAGGCATGAGGAACGACAAAGACGGGCAGAAAACCAAGGCCATGGAAGTGAAGCGAGCTCTGTGCTGAACCCAGAGTGCGTTGCAGCACAGGACTTGCAGGGAGGGGAGGAGAACCAGGGAAGTTTTTGTGATGGGGAAAAGTCAAAGACTGGAGCCTTAAAAACACTGGAATCCATTAAGGAGGAGCTGGAGGTTGGACCGTCGTCCTCGGGGCCCGCTGAGGGGAACCCGGAGCCCACCGCACTGCACTCCCACCAAGAGGCAGTTTCTGGAGCACCATCTCCTAAAGGTACAGCAGCTGGGTGTTTGTGTGGTTACCTGGTTGAGAACAGGTAGAAAGCAAAGTCCTCTGGAGCTACTGCTGAAAAATACTGACTGCTGGGAGGCTTAGGGGTGGTAGCACAAACTGCAGGAAAGCTGTCATTTTTCATGGCTCGAACTTAGCTTTGCCTTCAGAGCTGGGTTTAACGTAGTATTTTGTTCAACAATTGTCTGCATATTTGCGTTTTTTGCAGAAGAGTTCTGGCGTAAGAGATTTTTAATTTCAGTTAATCTGATTGCTGGCAACCTCCACCCGTTACATTCATCACGTGCAAGTTACGGATGCGCTCCATAGGTGTGCGTGAGAACAGACTCGCCAACTGCCCGGGTCCGTCCTGGTTGAGCACTGCCTGTATGAAGGCAGCTGTGGCGAAAGGAAGGAGCAGGGGATGGCCCAGTGAAGTACTAGCTACAGGACATGACATGAGATCAAAACATTTACACGCTGGCAGCTGGTGCAAGAGGCGAACTGCAGAGCTGAGGGATTCCCCACCATCTCCTTCCCTCTCTCCTTTCCCCTCCAGCATGCTTCTACCACCTTGGTTATCTTTCAAGTAGGAGCTGTTTAACTTGAGTGGGAGAGCTAATATTAATTTTTCAGGTGGGAACACAAAGGCACAGAGAAATTCAGGTCAAACGGTAGGTTTAAGCAAGTATCGCTCAGACTTCTCGATGCCTGGGTTTCCGTGCTGGAGCTGTGGCCATACAGAAGACATTAAACTGTCGGTCTGGGTCTCTGCCTCTTGCACCGGGCTGCAGGCAGCGCGCAGCCTCTCCGACACGCTGCTGGCTTTGCCTGGCTCTGCCGAGTCTGGAAGCTGTAGCTAGCTCGATATGCAGATCGCATCGAGAAGCGCGCGCGCGGCGGGGGGCGGGTGAAACATGCCATTCCAGTTCAGCAGCTCTCATCGCCGGGACCCCTGGCTAGGAAAATTACCCGGCGTGAAATATCAGAGCGAGGACGCTCGAAAGGGTTGGAGATGTGCAGCTGCACATCGCTAGGGCATGTCCGACCCTGCGGAGGGACGGGCTGCGAGCTGCTGTTCTCGGGACGTGTGGCCAGCCTCTGCTCGCAGCGTGGGGATAGCAGTCTGCCTCGCCACTGCGGCACCCCCTCTTGGGCTGCACAATTATTAGCTTGTCCGGTGTCCACAAGTCCCCTTTTATCTGAGGGCTTACTGGGACCTCCTAACGGAGGAGCTAAAGCCTCCGTTGGTTAATAGGAAGCTTTACTTTACACCTACGCCAAGTATGTTAATTCTGCAATTAGGCAGGCCCGCTGTTGCCGAGCACTTCTGATACTTCTGCGGTGACGAGGGTTGCTGCTCTGTGGGGTGGAGGGGTCAGCTCAAAAGTTTCTGTTCATGAAGAGTGCGTCTGTCTGAGCATCCAAAACCGTGAGCAGCTATAAGAGGTGTCACACTGCCCACCCGCAGCTCCTGGGGGATGTGTGCCAGTAAATGAGCGTGCTGCGGGATCCGGCCCCCTTGAATTAAGCGTTCTGCGCCACCCCACAGCAGGTATGGGACGATGGCACTTCTGACCGAGCCGAAGCTGGCTTGCACTTCGTGCTTGCACAGGACTGGGCCTCAGAAAACCTTGGCGGTGTGGAGGGCAGGCTGTATGCTTCCCCTGTGACTCCAGTGGCTGCTTGTTCTGCGTTCCCATCTCTTCTGCCTAAAATTAGCCAAGTCCAGCTGGTGGATGAGATAATAAGTGTGATGTTCTCGCTGCTCCGTAGGACAAGTCTTGGCTGCTGCTGTGGATTTCAGCAGTGCCGGACCCCTCCTGGGCATGTGTGGAGCTTGTTTTTAGTGAAAGACAATTTAAATGTTTCTGGGGATTTGGCTGAAATAAGTGATGTGCTTGTGGCCTGATTCTGATGATGTCAAGCTGTGGCACTGCCATGAAAAAGACTTATCTGAATCTGTACAACAGAAGAAAAAACCTAAATGATTAGAAACTCCCCAAACAACTGTGTAAGGCATAGGGCAGCTGAAGTATCCGTTAGCACTGGGAGTATTTCTTCTTACAGTCCCAGCTACGGTATTTAAGTTTAATCTATTCAATTACACTAGATTACTTTGAGATCCAAACAAGTTATTCATCTCCCTTTATCTAGCCCCTTTAAACCCTCAGAGACATCACAATAAGATAATTTGGAGATAAAATTACAAAGTGAAGCAAACGTCCCGGGCTTGGTCCTACAAAAGCACTTTCCTCTCACAGCCGCTCAGTCTGTGGGCGCGTTGAGTCCTCGGTAACCGGCTCGTGTCGGGGTCCTTTTGCTGCTGTGACTGCAGACTGTGCTTATCTCACCCCAACTATAAATAACAACCAGGCCCGTTCCTAAGTGTCACTGGCCCCGTTCAGACCCCAGCTCACACCTCGGTGGCAGTGGGCAGCCGCACGGTTTGTTCTCTGGGGGGTCTTTGTCAGCTCGCGCGTTAAAGCAGACGCTGGCGATTATATCAGAAAACACTTTCAGAACTGGGGCATCCGAGTTTGCTGCGTCTGCAGATTTCTCCTGATCCCTCAACTCTCTCCCCTTCCTCCCACTCCTGTTCACAACCTGAGCTTATTTTCTGCACAAATGTGGCCTGGCTTAGAAAGCTTTTGAGGCAAATGTGACCCATTTTGAGTTGGTGGCTTAAACTTTGCGCTGGTTCCATTTACAGAATATCTGACTGCTGGTTTTCCCTAAGGACTGACTTTAAACGAAAGTGAATTTTAAACCTTTCCGGCTCAGGAAAAGAAATCCTATATTTAGGGGTGGAAAATAACTTGATATTCAAGAAATTGGCTGAAAAGCCACGCTGGGGCATACTCAGCAGCACCTGCTGGGGTGTTTCAGTCCCGCTCCATGTTCCTACGTGGTGGTAGCATAGATGATATGGGCGCCGGGGAAGTTTGCAGGAAAAATGCTAATGTCTCTTTGAAATGCACACAAGCAAATCATCCTCTACCGCTTCCTTAACCTCAGGGAAAGGTGGAACCTGCAAACACGGCAAATTCAGATGTCCCAGTTCTCAGTTTGCTTTTTGATGTAATCCTCCGCATTCTACAATTTCCGCTTGAGCAAGTGCCTCTGCCCCGGATCGCAAGGAGCGCGCGGTGAGCTTGGGCCTGCTCCGGGACAGGTGGGGTCTGCAGCTCCCCCTGCGCCCCAGGGGCCGTGTCTGGTGGGCTGAACGAAAGCCCTCTGGGTTTGGGGAGCTGCTGCTTGCTTCCGAGAAGAGCTCTAAGGCAGGGCTGCCCCGTGCAGTTGTGTCTTTCTCTTGCCCGGTGTGGTTCCTTCAACGCAGCCATGCTCCCTTTCTTGTCTTCAGGTGTCACCCTTCGGTTCTCTTTGCAGGCTTTCTGCATTTAATGCAAATTCCTTGGCTACAAATGGACTGTGAGCTTGCTGCCGGGCCGTACAGCTCCCTGAGATGTTCTCCCCCAGAGTCAGCCGGCCCTTAACACGAAACATTTGGGGCGTGATTTGCTTGCCTTGGTGCTACCCCAGCCACGGCGGATCTGCCCCCCTCTGAAACACCACCAAAGGAAGATCTGGAAGCGTTGTCCAAAGCAAGCGAGCTCTCGCATTACAGGAAAACTGAGGCTGAGGTGGTGTCAGGAGCAGAACTGAGCCCTGATGTGTCCCGGAGCGGCGCAGAGGCCTGGAGCCATCAGCCCAGCTTACGTGGCCAAACGCAGCAGGCGCCAGGCTGGGTCCCAGGGGTGCTCCCTGAGAGGGCCATTACCGGGGCTCTGCAGCGAGCCCTCGTGGCTCTGGGGCACAGCCCTGGAGCCCCTCCTGGCTTCCCCCCACGCTGGGTATTTTTGCACAGCGAGCCACGCTGCTTGGGGCGCTTCTCTTACCCACTTTAGCAATTTTGGAAGCAGTTTGGGCTGAGCCTCAACCTGTAAATCTCCTCTGCTGCTAAAACGTGTATTGAAAGCCACTTCAAGGACTGCTTTGTTCCTCGTCCTGCTCTTTAATGAAGTATTGGAATCTGTTGGTAAATAAACTGAGTCAAGTGTCAGCATTGTTGATGCAGCAGGAAGGTAGGACGGTTTAAGTCAATTGTACATAGCAATTAAAACGTGTGACTTCATAGCAAGCACATAAATACGCCACTCTTATTTCCATAAAGAAAGGTTCGTTTTTGTTGGGAGATATGGAAGTGTCATGATTTGCAGTGAAATGTAGCATTTTTTCTGCAGTATAGCTCTCTGCCAAAGGGTAGGATAGCCTGGCTGTGGACCTCGGATCCCAAAGACATGTTGCTGGCTTTTAATTCTTAGAATGCCGGGAAATGGGGAATAATACTTCTTCCGTAGTAGGTAGACGACGACTTCTCTCCATCTGCCTTTCCATGAAAATTGAAACCCAAAATGAGGGGAAAGCTGGCATTACTTTGTGCGTAGTAATTAAGATTAACTTTGGAATCAGGTGAATGTGATAAGTTGTTTTCAGAGCTGAAGTGTCAGGGATAGGAAGCATTTTCTCCAGTCCCCGAACCGAGCTCATGGGGCTAGTTGTTTCCTTCTTCAGGGCTTAAAATAGGTTTTTGCCTTTCACATTATCTGTTAATTAAAAAACCCTGGGAGAGCCGAACGAGGTCTCTTTGCTGGCTAATTCCCAGCTGATTTGTCAGCCTTGAGTTGGCTTTGCCTTTTCAAGAAGTAATCTGCAAGTGGTGTCGGGGGAGTCGCTCTGCTCTGATGGAGCAGCTCTCCCTGGCAGAAGCTGGCTTATCGCTTCGGTGTGCTCGAGCTGCTGGAGCCCAGCCAGGGGCTCGCACTGCTCCAGACTTCGGGGCTGCCAGCAGACACGTACTGCTCGGTACGGTACCTCTAGAAGCAGGTTTGAGTACAAGAATCTTGATCTGAAGTGAGTTTTTATAACGTGCAAACTTGATGATAAACTGCTCCTTTTTTTTTTTTTTTTTTTTTGCTGGAATCGCTGTAGCGTTCGTGTTACAACTGGTTTTGGAGCAGGCGTGCTGCTGGCACGAGGACTGGAGGAGCTGCGGGGTGCTGGGGCTGGGGGCACGTCCCTCCCTCCCTCCCCAGTCGGGGATTTACCTGGGCCCTTTTGGGTGGAGCTGTGCTTTAGCTTCTGCCTGCTGCTTGTCTTCCAGGGATGGTGTTGGAAGGGGCCGAGACGGTAAAAGAAGCGACTGGGACGGCCGTGTCGAAGCCAGCGGGTAAGGTCTGCGCCCCGGAGGACACCTCAACGGCTGCTGTTCCCCCCAAATCCCCGGCTTCTGGGGCTGCCTGGGGTGGCCGGCCTGCACCTTCCATAGTCAAGGATGTGAACCCAGAGGTGCTGAGGAGCGGAGTTGCCTGCCTGCCAGGTGAGTAGCCGAGCCACAGTGCGTCTGGGCAGTGGGGCTGTGGCAGGGCAGAGGAGCCGTGCCGTGTTTTCAGGGCTGCAGTCCCGGTGCCAGTCCCGCTCCTTTCACCCCGAGCCTCTCCAGAAGCAACGCGTTCAGAATTCTCTAAAGTTTCTGAATGGGAAGGGCAGGAAGTAGAACTTCCCTCCCATGAAAGTCACGTTAACTTGCTCCAAAGAGTCTTAAAATGTGAACAAAGCATGCGTGAGTCAGAAATGCCGGATCTGTGGGCTCATACCACTAGCTCAAAACGAGGAGAGTGAGGATGCAGCTAATGACGGGCTGGTGGGCCTGACATCAGACCCGGTCAAAACAATAGGAACTTGATTCACTCGGTAGATAATTAAAGGATGAGAGTGTCGAAGATGCTATTTGACAGTGCTCTTGTAAAACCAGTTTTATTCTTGGTAATTAGAAGTTTGGTTGATTAAACGTAGCTGCCAAGGTAGAATAGATTTCTACAATACATTTGATTTCATGACGCATAGCGTTGAAAGCAATATCCCGATGCAGTGTGGATGAGCAACATGTGGGATGAACGATAGCGTAGCTAAATAGCAGATGACAAAACTAGCTATCAAGGGAGGACTTCCCAGAATTGTTCTGCTGAGATCAGTGGTAGGTCAAACATTATTCACTGTTTGTATCTGATATGGCAGCAGATATCAAATTGCTGCGGATAAAACTTCTTCTGGATGGGACAAATATTGGCAGAGCAGTAAACAGAGCCAAGGCTGTTGGACAGAGCAGCCAGGATCGCTTGGAGCGCAGGGCCCAAACAAGAAGTCTTTGTGTTTAACTAAACATTAATTTAAACAGAGGAAGTGAGATCTACCTCTCCAGTGAGAAACAACCGTTTGGCAGCATCTGCTTCAGCACCCCCGGGGGTTTGCTTCCCTCTTGTCCAGCGTGGTTCAGGGAGAGAGCTGCATTCGGGCAGCTCGGGAGGCACTTGTGACTTGAAAATTGCCCCAAGAGTGGAGAAGAGGCTAGGCAGAGCTGTGCGGCATGGGGACGCTGGGAAGGAGAGCAGAAAGGCAGCACAGTGGTGCTCCCCCTTGCTGCTGGGGCTGCAAGACCAATTTTGACCCCAGACGTTTAAAGGGGAGGGAAGGACTAGTCCGGTTAAGAGTGGTTCTGCTTCTGCCTGCTTGGTGATGCCTCCCAAATAGTTCAGGGTGTTCTGTTGTCCAGAGGTGGCACAGCAGAGGGAGACAGCACTTTATTGCAGCTGAAAGGGAAGCCCCGTGGTGGGAGGCTGGAAGGTTCCTTAATCTCATAAGGGGATTGAGGATCAGGTTAAAAAAAAAAAAACACCTTTGTGTCAGAAGGAGAAAAGGGAAATAGGACTTCTCCAGTCTTCTGGGCAATGGTGAGATGAGAAACCAGGCGTAGGGCTTGCAGTACCTGCAAGCACATAACTTAGCATGGTAGGTAAGTAGGTCTGCTATTCAGGTTGGACACTTCTGTGGTGCGTGTGCC
Organism: Cygnus olor; assembly: GCF_009769625.2. Classification (NCBI taxonomy): domain Eukaryota; kingdom Metazoa; phylum Chordata; class Aves; order Anseriformes; family Anatidae; genus Cygnus; species Cygnus olor. The sequence goes on along the minus strand of NC_049180.1, from coordinate 12,580,738 downwards.
AGCCAAAAAATTGGGGGGTTCATAGCGGAACCCATGGCTGTTGCCGGAGAAGAAGCCTGCCTGCGTGATGTGCTGCTCCACCGTTGTGCTGCATGGGAGGAGTCTGTGACAAACGTTAAGTCAGATGCCTTCAGATGCGGGGTGAAGGGATGCGCATTTGAAGTGCGTGGAAGAAATGAGGTTTGGGCTTGATGCCGACTCCGAGGGAGCTTTGGTCTAAGAGAGGAGTGACGTTCTCTCTGGAAGCTGTACGTGCCGGCTCTCCCTGAGGACTGCCCACTGAAATCCAAAAGGAGACGCCCGAGGGAACGCGTGCATCACTCAGTTAAATGCTACGTGTTAGACATCGGTAATGATACGATAATTACATTAGAAAGGACAGATTTTACGACAAGCAGAGAATAAGGAGTAATTAATAGACTAGGAGGTGATGGAATTAGTAAGAAATTTTCCTTTCAGGAGTGTTTCATTCTGGTATTCTGCTCTTGAATCATCTGGTTATGTCACTGTCAGAGACCTAGCCCTGGTGGCTGTTGCTTTTTTGACCTAGTCAGGTAACTTCCTAGGCTCCTGTGTGCTAATTAGAGGTTTAATCGAGTTCTGGCGATGCCCAGCCTCCCTGAGGGACACAAGAGCATGCTTCAGTGCAAGGAGGTTTTTACTGAGACTGGTTATCCCGCCATTATGCCTGTAACTGACTGCTTTGCTTTTTTAATTTGCTGATGAACCCCTTAGCTCAGGAAGCAAGGTGTAAGCTTTTGCTCATTCCTCTCCAGTTCTGATAACGCAGCATTTCAGGAGTGGCACAACTGCTCCCGAACCACACAGACATCGGAGCTTTTCGCCCTGCTGTCAGCAGGAGAAAGCCGGAGCCGCGGCGCTGAGCCCCGGGAGGCAGACAGCCCGGCTTTCAGCAGTGCCCATGTGTGCCTGTGGCCCTCGCTCAAGTCACGTCCTAGAAGCAGGCTGGGATCACACCAGGGCAGTGTTCGGTGCTTGGGGCTGTCCACCTGCACCCGCTGGACCTCTCAGCTCACACCTCCCGCGGACGGGGAGAGAGGTGGTCCGGGGCTGTCACCTCCCGGGGCAGGGAGCTCAGAAGAGGGAGAGAGGCTTTGCTTTCCCGAGGCCTCTGTTTTTGTCTTGTGCTTGGGAATTTTTCCCCTATCTCATTCCATTTGTATGACAGGAAATGCCTTCTGTTTTTGTGAATTACTTTTCACACAATAGAGGTGTGGTCCCTGCCGTTCTCCAGATCACTTACCTTCCTGGTGGGGCGCCAGCTCAGGGCGCTCTCGCCTGACCGCGCTCGCTCCGCGGGCCTGGCCGCTTCTCGATGGGCAGAGGCAGCTCTGGGCCTCCGAAGTGGCATGTCCACCTGCTCCTTTCCTCTCCTTAGCATCTGCAGAGGGGCTCAGACATAATTCCAGTCCTCCTCTTCATAGTTCTGTCATAGCTGAAGCCCAAAGCCCCAGTGTCACTTAGTTCGGGGAGCTCCTGGGGCAGGCTCAGTTCCTGTGGTGAGCTGTGTCTTGGGGCTTTTGGGAAGCGGGGCTCAGAGAGCATCTGTGGCTGGCTGAAGCGGAGGGGTTTTTCTTCCTCTGCGTGTCACGGCTCAGCTGTGCTGCCCGAAATGTGCCTCAGCCGTTCCCTAGGCGCTGAGCCAGCCCTGGAACTGAGGAGATCCTGGCACCAGCTCTGCCCCTGCCGGAGCTGCAGGCAGGTGAGTGTGCGCTGCTGGGCATCCACCCCACGGCCCCCAGGGAGGAGCTCAAGGCTCCTGCTGCAGGGCCTTGCGCTCAGGCAGCCCTGTCTGGCTGTGAGCCTGGCTCAGCCTGCGGTGGGTGTGCTCGGTCTGTGGGGGCAGTGTGCGTGGTTCCGCAAACCCCTCGAGTTCTCTCATCTGGCTGCGCCTGGGTCTGGGCCACGCTTCGGCCCTCTTTCATCCCCGTCTGCCTTTTGGCAGGATGGAAATGGGAGGTGGGCGGAGTACGCGGCCGTGATGGACGGTCTGGGGTCCTGTGTGATACTGGAGCACAAGTGGGCGTGAGGTTGTTTATCTTGAGCTTGAGATTCTTGCTCTTCTCCAAAGGTTGTGTTATCATTCGCCAGCTTCCACCAAATTTGGTGAGGAATGTGAGGTTGGGTAGAAGAGAGCAGTCCAAATGTAATGCTGCCCTGAGAGAAGGACAAGCAAAGCTCAGCTAATTCACCCTCGGGCAGCATTTGGATACTTCACAAGTGTGTTTACAGCCCACCACGATGTGCAGCATAGACTGTATCTAGTTCTGTGCAGCATTCCCAGGAAGGTGATGAGGGTGGCAGCAGGGGAATGAGGCGTTCACACCTGGAACCAGGCTCTGTTAGTTTGCCATCCTTACATGACTTTATTTTCCTTCCCTTTACAGGTACCAGAGATAAATCGGGACGTGCAGTGGCGATAATAACGACGAGGAACACGGTCTGGTTAAACCCCCACTGCAACACCACTGAGCTTGTACGCCTCCTCCTGTACTTGCACAGCATCCCAAGGTTCGTGGCACTCGGGGGCTGACGGGGGCAGCTGCTGCCACGTCCGCTTGTCTTGTGGGGCGTGGGAGCTGAGGCAGGGAATGGAACGGGTTCCTGTTGCCCCAGGAAGCTGGTCCAGGCAGTCCCGAAATTGTACAGGTGGGGATCTGCTGGGTGAACTGGCTTGCGTACAGCAAGCATCTTGGCTGTTGTTTGTGTGCGTGTGGATGGAGTTAGGTGTGTACTGAATGTTTTTGTGCATTGCCACGGATCCAACCCATTCTTGCTATTCTTTGTTAGCTCAGGAAATGGGATTTGGGAGCTGCGATGGGGCAGTCATGCAGCAGCTCCGTGATGCAGCGTTGTGACATAGTATTTGAGGGCCAGGCCCCCAAGCTGAGAGGGAGGGAGGATCTGCAAGGGTTGTGGAAGTCTCGTTGACTTCCGCTGTTGACTAACGTTACCTCTTTTTCTCTGTCCTTGCAGACCCGAGTGTCAGGCTTTGGGTCTGACTGTTCTTGTGGATGCTCGTCGCTGCTCACCGGTTCCTGCGCTCTTCAAGGCATTCAGCATCTTGCAGGTGAGCCTTGAGCTCGGACAAAGGAACACGACTTGGCTAGCTGTCCCGGTCGGATGTTGTATCTCCGTCTGCCGTGTGTCTCCATCTGCCACCTGGCTTTGGGAGATGGAGTTAGGCACCCAGCCCTGTCTTAGGAGGATGACCTGGGCTTGCCAGGCTGCAGACGAAGCAAAAAAAATCAAGGAAGTCAGAGTTAGAGAACACCCCTCCAGTGTTGCTGCCATCTCTGTGCTGAGAACTGTTCCCAAGTCAAAATGCTCTCATGAATTGTGCTTGGAGGTGCTGGCCACTGCACTGAGGGGCTGCGTGAAATACGCAGGGATTGTTGCTGCCACAGGGGAGGGAGGAGGAGCAGCCCCTGCCTGCTGCAGAGGGAGGGGGAGGGCACTGCTTGTCAGACCAGGTGGAAGAGCACATGCAGCTGTTGATGTGGCTGCTGGTGAGTGATGGGAATCGGACGTGCTGTAACTTTAGACTGCTCCAGGTCAAAGGCTTTCTATCAATCACTTGGAAAACAAGTGGGTTGTGTTGCCCCTGCTCCCAGATCACTTCTGTCTGCTGTTATTAGAAAGCCAGAGGAGATGCTGGGTTGTAGCTATGACTAATCTTGTTTAAGCAGGTGTTCCTTTTAAATCAGAGCTCAGGTCTCTCAGGGCTCAAGCTCTGCAAACTGGAACAGGGCAATGTTTTAATGAGGCTGGTGTCTCTGGTTTATGTGCTTCGGTGCCACATCTGAGGGTTGGGGCTGAGTCAGAGCTCTGTCCTCCTGCTTCCTGGGCTGGGTGGAGCTGGGAGCTGTATCAGTGTGCTTGTTCTCTGGGGGAAGGAGTTATCTGGTGCCCTGCTCAGTCCTGCAGAGGTACCAGGCATGCATCTTCTCTTTTATGCTGTGTCCACGTGGCAGTGGGCTTGCTCAGGCTTCCGAGTGTGTCCATGTAGGTTGCAAGGTTGAGTTTTAGGGGGGTGAATTGGAAATCGGCAACGTGTTGAAACACAGTGTGCTTTTGGACCACTGCTGGGTCCTCAGTCTCAGAGAGAGTGGCAGGAATAGCACGCTCCTCACCCTAAGCTTCCTCTCCTCTGAAACGGGGAGGGAGGAAAAGCTTTTTTTGCACTACTTGTGTAATATCCTGCCGTGATGTCAGGTTGGCTCTGAGCACGGGGTAGAGCAACAGTTAGTTAGCAGGGATTAATGTGCTGCAAGACAGGTTGCTAGAGCTGGAGGTGTGCTGCAGGTAACAGTGACTGACAGAGGCTGATGACTCTGCTTGTGGCTTGCTGGTCCTTACCCTGCCTCTCTGGCAGACTCTGTAAACAAGACCTGTTCGGCTGGCTCATCATCTGGTTGTGGCACCGGGGTAATCCCCTGGCTCCGCTGAGCCGTTTGGGGATCCTTAGCATTTACTTCTGGTTTGCCCCTGTGTTCCCACGACAGGGCTCTCATCTGCTCTGAAATAAGGACGGAGAAGCTTAGAAAACTGACTATAACTACAACCAGGCAGCTAAACTTTCTAGAGAGCAGCAAGGTTTGCTGGGCAGTGGATGCTGGATCGCAGTCAATGTGCTGTGCTTGTAGGGTCACGGAACAGATGTCTCCTTGGGGTCCTTTCTGAAACCCCTGATACACCTCTGATCTCTGGCAGACTGTCTCTGGAGAGCTCATTTCTCTGCTCTCTACTTCAACAGGATTTTATCTACCTGGCTTTTGTGAAGCCTACTGTGAAAATGTGGGTGGAATCTGTTCGGTGTTGGGATCCAGTGCTGCTTGTTCGGTTCTGAAGGGATGTTTTCCTCTTGACTCAGCAGTGAGGAGCACTTCACAGTGGATGAGCACCGATCAGATGACCTAATGCAAAGTCCCTTCCTGCTGCAGCTCTCGGGTCTGTTAACCCTACAGAGCCTCCCTGGGGAGGGAAGACTTTGATCCCAGAGGTTTCTGGGTCAGTGTCTGTCAGGCTGAGGAAATAGCTCTTCCATTTTCCATCTTTCTGGAATGAATGTGCAAATAGAATTTTTAAGTGCTAATAGGCAACTTCTGGTGCCTGCAGGTAGCTTTCCTACAGCGCCGGGAGAGCCACCTCGTAAGCTGGTGAAAGCTCCTCACCCTCTTTGCCTTCAGTTGTCTTCTGCAAGACTTTTCTTCCCCATCCTCTTTCGAATATGGGCGGATGGGCACTGCTGGCAGTCTTTCTGTCCCGGAGAGCACTGGGACCAGAGGCAGAATCAAGTGGTGCAGCTAACTTGAGAAGAATTAGGAGATGCTCTGTACGGAGGAGGAGAAGGGAAGCGCGCAGCGCGTACGTGCTGCAAGAACAGATCATGCTTGTTCCTGTGGGAAGCTGCATAATGATGCTTTGGAGCAGGATTTGTGCGGAGGTAAATGCTGCCGTGATGTTTGGTCGCAGCTCTCCACCAGCTGGCTCCGTGCAGTGGGGGCCTGCAGGGGAACTTTGCGGGGCAGCAGTAGGGCTGATCCCTCGGTCAGTGAGCAGGCAGGGCACTGACAGCAGTGTGTGTGCGTGTGCTGGGCTTCACTGAACAGATACTTGTGGGATTTTCCTCTGCCTGAGCTCTCAGAAGCACGACACTTCCGAGCACCATGCATCAGTGTGAAAGCTTAACCCTGCTGCGCCTGTGTGCTGGACCCGGAGGGGAGAAGTCTGTCTGTGAAGCCAGGGATACAGTAGCAGTTCAAAGCAGGAAATTTCTGTGTGATCCTTGCTCTCAAGGGATGCGTTTCTAAGCCCTGTTACTTCAGCAGTATGGAGGACCTTGGTCTGATGTTAAAGACCAGGAAGCTCCCGTTGCTCCGTTAGGAGTGCTCTCTCGGAGATTGTGTGGCGCTTGGGGGCTGCCAGGGCTTCAAAGTGTGCTGATGCTGTTAGGCTTGGCCTTGGGCTTCCACCGGCGTCAGGAAGCTAGAAGGGGGTTTGGAGCTTTTCTTGAGGAAGATGCAAGAAAGTACGTAATTCTTTCATTTAAAAAATAATAAAAGGACCAGCGTTTACCCTGCTGATTTCTGAGCTGCTCTTGATGCCGCTCTGTTTTTTTGATGTCCCCATTGTGGCTGTGCTGGGAGGTGTGGAGTTCGTGGGAAATGTGGGGCTCGGTATCTTTGCTTCCACACAGCTGGTCTTGTTAGCAGAGGAGGCAAGAGACTGGGCGAAAACCCAGGGGAAAGCTGCTGCAGGTAGCATCCTGCTGCTTCCGGCTCTGCCTGCGTCCCGGGGAGCTTCTGTGAACCGTTCTAGTCCACTTGGGTGGATCCCTCAGGGCTGGATGAGTCTGGCTTTTCTTCAGCTGTTTAAAGAACAAATATGGTGAAAAATACCTCATTTTTCTGGAAGTATTTCTTTCTCTTGGATTGGAAAGCCCTGAGCTTCTCCCCTGACAGCTTAACTTGTGAATGGTTTTTCAGTTGCTATTTTCAGCAGCAACAAACAAGCAAATGAGTGTTTGGCTGCAGTAACCCCGTGTTACACCATCGCTACCTTTATCCTCTCTCAGATTGCACATCTCATGACTGTTGGAGTAAAAGAGGGATTGTGAAATAATAAATTTCTTTAATTTTTAGAGTCATGACCTGTCTTGGCACTGTGGCTAGTTCTCATCCTGCAGTACTTTTTAGCAGACAAATTTAGAGCTGCATCCTACTGTACTTTTAGGCAAATTCAGTGCTGCTCACACAGCTGTGATGTCTCCCCATGCTCTCTTCAGATGAGCTTTAGTATTTACCTAATTCAGCCTAATTATGCAATACATTCTTTTTGGCCTTTTGATCAGTGTTCAAATAACAGTGAAAGTGTGAATGAAAGGGATTTGAGACGGCTGAGAAACCTCTGACTGTTTTGGGAGGTGTTTCAAGCTGGGACTTTTTTTCCTGCCTGTTCAAAAGGATCCTCTTTCAGCACTACAGAGAAACGTCTTTTCCTTTGCTCTGCAACCTCTGCCGCTGCCCGCACTTGCAGGATTGGGTTGTGCTGGCGTTGTTTCTTAATTGCCATGCTGGGCCCAGCGTCAGGTTGGGCAGCTCAGGCTCTGCGGGGCGGTAGGCACCTGCCTCTGCACTGGAGCATTTACTTAAGCAGGGCTCCCTTCTTGCCATGGGCTCCTGCGTGCAGGTTCCCTACAGCTCGAGCGATACCAGGACGGATTTGTCGCTGGACAGGTTCTGAGATCTTTGCAGAGGCAAAAGACATCTCTGAGACATTTAGATGGGGTGGCTCTTAGTTAACCAAACGGAATGACGGCTTCTTGCTATCCGGCTCCAGGCATCGTGTGTTTAGTGGGCCCTGTCGCCATGGTCTGAATGTTTCTGCTACGTTTCCCCGTTCCTGCTGTTGCTCTCTGCCTGTTTCTCACTTCCCTGTAGAGTGCTTCTATAATTGGAGAGCTGATCCTGGATCGCAGAGTTTGAACTACAGCTGCCAGACGTCCCTTGGGATGTCCAAATAGGAATTTCTGTTGGTTTAACACTAGCAACAGGATGCGAGTCCTTGATTGTGAGTTGGCAGTAAGTAAAGACGAGATGACATTTTTTGGCACTGCGTGGAAAAAAGCTTCCTTTCGGTTAGGAGAAATGACCAGGAAAATTATCAAGAAAAAACTTGGACATTGAACATAATTCCTTTTAGTTATTTTTTTCCTCCCCCGACATGTCCCGGTGTATAAGGCAGCTTTTTTGTAGTGTAGCCAAGACCTGACCTCTTTCATTGCCTCCTTAAATACTGCATGGCTAGTTGATCTGAAGCAAACTAGGACATAGCCCTGGTGCTCTGCAGAATGGCCTCCCCTGTTCCTGGTGACTGCCTTCCAGGCTTCCTAAACACCTTGGAAGGATAAATTGCAATCTCTTGTACAAAACGGGTACGGTACGTTCTCCTTAGCATCCTGGATGGATAGGTGATGGTTTTGCACTCTGTTCTCTTTTAGGACATGGATCCTCATTGTATTCACGGAGTACTGCTTCTGGTTGAAAGAGATCTGACTTTTCGGGTGGAGAAGCCGGCAGCAGGACAGGTAATGGAACTGTTTGTCCAGGGCTTGCTGGGGAGCCGTTGATTTCCTGTTTAACTCCACGCAGCGAGTTCTCTGTCCGCTAATACATGTTTATTCTCACATGAAATCTCTGTAGTTGTTCTCTGTATTTTATGGTTGTGGTCTATTACGGGTGTGGTATTTATAGGGTTGTAAAGTTTATGCGAGCTGAACATATCTCTGTCATGCTGTGTTTATTGTTGAGTCCATCACCGACATGTGTGCCGTAATTATGTCAGGCTGCTGGGGCCCTTGAGACGCAGGGGGTTTGCTGGGGGCACAGAGAGCTGCACGGAGGAGTCCTGCACCACTAACAGTAACGGAGGTGCTTTTCATGCTCTTCTGTTAACAAGGGAGAAAATAGTTGGTCAGGAGGAGATCCCATTCTGCTAAATCCCGGGCTCCATCCTGTGAAGGTACTTGCTGCTTCGCAGGCTTTTGCATGTCTCACGTTCCCTCTCCTCGTTGCCACTGCTGTCAGCAGCTGAGAGACTTCTGCAGGAGGGGGAAGAGGAGAAGTGTACGTGTGTCAGGGTCCCTTTGCAGCTGAAAGATCTGGGAAGACGAACAGAAGGTGCTAACGGAGGGGGGAAGATGATCTCAGCATCACCAGACACCCCCACTAGAAGTAAACGGGCCTTGGTGTTCCACAGCTGTACACGAAACGCAGGCTTTCAGCCTCTCCCACTGTCTGTGGTGAGCGAGCAGAGCATCAGGCTGCATCTTAGTCATCTCCCCCTGCACCAAGCCTGTTGTGAGCTGCTGGACTGGACTGAAATTCTGTGCCTGCCACAAAATCCTGTAGGTTTCAGAGTAGGCCAGGCCCTCCCTGTGGATGAAAACATTGGGAATAGCGTCGTGTTCGCTGTGTGTGTGGTGTGCTGCCCTGAAAGGCTAACAAACAGTAAACACTCTTAGTCCCTTTCCTCATTTCCCCCATGTGAAAGAATTTGAAGCGCACAAGTGGTGTGCAGGTGTGTGCATGCAGGCAGAGCTCCAGAAGACGTTATTTAAAAGCGCTGAACAACTCCAAAGTGTGTAGGAGGAAACGGCAAAGACTGATAAAGTCACACGGGAGGAATTGGAAGCATCCTCGCTATTTCATAAGGAGGTGAAAACTTCACAGAGTATGTGTGGGGTTAAATGTCTGCACCTGAGATCCTGGTGTCTGGGCTGGCTTCCACATACCTTCAGGAGCACTTGTCTGTTTCTCTAGCATGCTCTGGTGAGGTACTACAGGCTCACGGAAGGCAAGTTATCAGCGTCAAAATCTAGGAAAGACTTGGAGCAAATAGCTGCTGTGGTGCCTGGAGAATTGAGGGTAGGGCAGAGTCTGCTCTCCGAGAGGGAGATCTCGGAGGTTTTCCAGGAAGCGAGATGGGGAAGCTGGGGGCTGGATTTAACCTCTCAGGCTCTCCAAACAAATGCAAATTGCAACCCAGTGTGCGAGCATGTGAGGGAGTTGCTCTGCTTATACTTGGAGGTATTGGCTCTAGAGAAGGCTGGCTGCTGCCAGACTTCCATCACAGATGTTCTGCTTGGTAAAACAACGTGTTGTGGCCTGCGTTCCCTCAGGGTTCGCCCACAAAACTGCACAGCAAACTGCTCTAAGATTGAATTGATTTTTTTTCCTTCATATTCCAGATACACACAGTGTGCCTTGTTTCTATGCAAGATAAATAAAGGAAAAAGAAACGCCGTCTCTCGTTAACCTTCCCCTCCTCCTTGCCAGTACTCACTGCCCTTTTCTCTAATGCCAATGTGTTTTTATTTCTTCTATTCCCATGCAGTTTGAGATTCTCACCTCCATGAAATCCCTCCATAAGCACATAGACAGCTCACAGCTGCCGCTAGAACTGGATGGGACCTTCCCTTATTGCCACCGGGACTGGTTAAGCTTCCGCATGGTAAGTAGGGCGTCGTGTTCCCCGGTGTCTGAGAGAAGGAATGGCAAGGTAACGGGGCTGAAGCAAGAGAGAGGAGCCTGTCAACAACCAGGCCTACAAGCATTAAAAGACAGTGCTTCCTCTAACAGCTGTGTATGCAGATGACAGTTTCTGTTATCAAAAGGATACTACTATTGTCTCCCTAAAATGGATGCGCTCTGTGGCTTATTAGCATAACTGGAGGACCTATACTTTAGTTTTTTAACTCATCTGCTTGAACTGGATTAATTCAGGTTTGACCATATTTTGAAGGGAAAGAAGAAACAGAATCCTGCTTTGTTGTTTGTGGCACTTTACTTATACTTTGAGGCTTAAGGGCAGACGCTTCTTGTGCTAATCTCAGGAGATGTCAGTACCCAATCATCAAGAACTAAAAAATATAAAAAATGGTTAGATCTTGTTGGGTTTCGGGCAGGTTTTCCAGACAACACTGAGCTACTTAGTGAAAACTACTGTCCTGGTGGGAGTCAGACTTGGAAGTTCCCGATAATCATTTCAGATACTTAAAGGAACATCTCTTTCCTCCTTCGTTCACTTGTTTACCAAAGTTGTCGTCAAATTTGAACTGTTTAGAAAACATCTAAACTGAAAAGACGGAGAAGATTCAGCCTTGGGGTGCATTTTATTCCTCTTTGAGAGCTGGCCGTGTAAGGCTAGGAAACCAGCTTCCCTATGCAGGGTCCGGTCAGCGAGTCTTAGGAGCGGGATAGCAGTAGGAGGCAGTACCAGCAATCTGTTCCTTCTCCTTGTTTTGCTGCTGTGAGTATGCCTCGGTACTACGATCCTGTTTGACCTCTGTGGAAATGTTTGAGGCGACCCAGGTTAAGCCTCAGGGACAGAGGGGCTGAAACTGCAGCGCCCAGACGCAGTTTGTGAGGGAGGAAGCCCCAGCAAAGGGTGCTGCAGCCACCAACGCTGCGCGCACTGATGATATTTGGCAGGATTGCCGACGTTGCTGGCCATGCAGCAGGGGATGTGCAGACTGCCAGAAGTCTGCAAAAGTAGCATCTGTGGCGCCAGTACCCAGCCCCGCGTACACCCTTGCTGTGGAGGGCGCGTAAGTCCTGTGGCTCGTGTGCTTGTTGAATCTTTACAAGCTGTACTGAGACATGATTTGGCACGCTGAGATGAGACGGGATTAAATCTCTGTGAATCTGCGCACAAACTGGCTGTCTTCATGTTGCGTTTGATTTGCTCACCCCGGTGGATGACAGAACCGTCACCTCTGCTTCCAAACGATTCAGTGCTCGCCTGGCTCCGAGCTCGCTGCGCAGGGGGCTGCATGGTGCAGCACTCGAAGCAGGTTACGGTATCACTGATATAACACCGTTGTGTTGCTGGTGGCAAGCTTCGGCAGCTAGGCTTAGCACGTGCCAAATGTTAACTTATCTTCTCCAACTTGTTTCAGAACCCATTTTTTAAAAAAACTCACATCTAAAAAGCACTGAACCCATGCTGATGCAGCAGAAACACAGAAGCCTAATTTTGGTGCCTAGGCTTGAATTTGAGGTTTGTTTGGCAGCAAGGAAGCTTTGCAGTAGGACATGGATTCGGTTTTTGGACAGCGTTGAGAAAAGCTGGAGAGCTGAGGTGCTCAGTCTGTGCAAAAGGATAATTCTAGAAGGCAGGAGCATGATACAAGACTACCTCTTATTTCCGTGTCTTACATTTTACTGTGCAAAATGTTACCAAAGGGAGTTAGTGTAGGAATTGGTCTGTTTGGGTTGCCTGTTTGTGTAATGCACTGCATGTGATAATGACCCATATGCTCAGCCCCTTTTTGATCTGCAGCTGTGTGGCAAACAGATTTATTTCCTGCCTCAGCGATCTCACCTGCATCCTGCCTGCTAATCCGTCCCCTCTGGGGCTGTTCCAGCACTCCAAAGAGGGAGTTAAATTCAGTAAAGATTCAAACCGCAGCTTTTTCTTTTATTTTTTTTTTCTTATTATTTTGAATAGCTCTTTCTCCCTTCCCTGATTAAAGTGGCTAGAGGGTGGCATTTGAGAGTCTTTATCAGTGACTGTTTAGAAAAGTAGTCTCCTCCCCTGTGTGTGAAATTGTTGTTGGTTGTTGGTGGTTTTCTCCCTCAGAGAGAAGGGACTTCAGATTTGCTACTAGTTTAAGGTGCTTTGATTGTGGAAGCTTTCCAGTTTCCTAACCTTTAATTTACACTACTTTTAATATGAAGAGGAATGATTTAAAGTATAGAAATTGTAGTCGTTCTAAGTTTTGCTCCTCCAAAATGCACTCATAGTGATTCATCTTAGTGGAAAGTTACAAGAAATGCTAATCATAGAAGAATGTGGGACATAATTGTACTGATTTTCTTTTCTCTAAAAGCATGGCCCAGACATGCCGTGGTGAGTTTGTAAGGTCTGTACAGAGGACTTGGTACAGAGTGATGCATCTGAAGCCTGTGATGGCTCCTGGGCTTCTTTTTGCTGATGATACAGCTTCACCAATGGTATAATTGAACCCTTGGGTTAATGCGTTTGATCCTGTCTTGATTCCTGTCCTTTTAACCTTCTGCAAGCTGAAAAGATGGCATTCTCATCAGCTGTGAGACAATGATCTCTGCCTTGGTCCTTTCCTCTTGTAGAAACTGGAACACTTGCTACAAGGATGCCAAGGGGCTTGTGCCTTCCTCCAGGGAGCCATTCACAAAGTGGAATCTGGAAAACTACCAGAAAGAGCTGAGGTAAGCATGTAGAACATACACTGCTGCGTGTAGAAGCTGGTCCTTTGATCCCTTGGTGTCAGCCCAAGAGATCTCCTCTTGAGTCGTGCTTGTTGCTGCTGGATTGCTTGCTGCGTAGGGAGACAGATGTAGTGGAATAATGTTTCTAGCTGTGAGAGCAAGGGGTGTTTGTGTCGTGAGGGTTTCCTTCCCTATCCAAAGAGCACTGATCTGCATGAGGTCAGTGCTCACGAGGGATTGTAGGTATAAAATTAGTTTAGGAAGGGCACTGGACTCCTAGGAAGGTGTCTCCTTTCCTCCCCCACTTCTGCTGGTCTCTCTTGAAGAACCATTGCAGCAGGGGAGCTAATTTCAGTGCAGCAGAAAAACGCTGCGCAGCCCACACCTTTCTGAGTCTGCTTTACCAGAGAGTGGAGGGGAGAGAAGGATCAGAAAAGGGGAAGAGAAATCTGGTGCGTTTGCCAGCAAACTTCAGTGATTCAGTTAACTGTGTCAGTGAGGGGCAAGGCAAGATTATTTACATTGGCAGGGTGGATGTGAAGCGTTCTGTGCAGCTCTGTAGCTGGTACTGGCTTGGTGGCTCTAGTACTGAGCAGCCACCTCGGGTTAGCTCGAATGGCCTGGCTAAAGTTAAGAGGCCCCACAGTTTTTCACGAGGCCAAGGCTGTGCTGCAGCTCTGGCTTTGCTGCCTCTAGAAGAGAAATTTGGAAGGGGGCAAGAGGAAGGTGCAGAGACCAAGCCAGTGTTGTTGCAAACATTTTGGGAAGCCTCTCTGGACCCTCCTGGATACATGGGCACATCTACCAACCCTTCGGGTGCATCTTGTCCCGCAGCTTGTGCCGGGCAGGTCCGGCTGTAAGAAGAGCAGGAGTTAGCTGTGAGTGGAACATGAGGCTGAAAATAATGATTCTGTGCCCAGCGAATGGAGCATGTTAGGAGTTGGGTTTCAATTTTAGCCTGGTGGGCAAAGTATTGAGGGCATAAGAACCACCGTTTATCACTTTGGACTTGGCAGGCTTGAAAGAAACAGCCGTGGGAACCAACCTCCCTCTATCCTAGGGTGGGACAAGGTGAGATGTGGTTTGGGTTGGGTTGTGCACTGTTGTTTTTTTCTTGCCTGTTCCCTCATTGCCCATACGTTGCCGTGACCGCTCATCTCACTCTTGCAATCCCTGCAGGAGGCAGCTGTGCTGCTGAGGAATTACAGGCAGTTGATGAAGAACGTTCTGGAAGACGCACGGCTGGTCCGGCTGCAGCTGGAGGGCGGAGCACTCCTGGCCAGGCTGAGGAAGGAGGAATCTTGTGTCACCCTCACCCATGACTACAGGTGAGCCCCAGCAGGGTGGGAGAAGAGGAGCTGGAGGTGAGCAGAGAGCAGGCAGGGGCAGTCTGTGCACGACCCATCCTTGGCGCAGGCCAGCGTGGTTTCTTGTGTAGCGAGGACTTTTGTTGGAAACAGCAAAAGCGAAGAGCGTAACGAATTGTACGCTTATCCTGGCTGCTCTTTCCCCAGTCCAAAAATTCATCCCTTCCTGACTGGGTGGGTTCATTTAGACGGTCATTTAAGTTCCTTTTCCAAGCCAAACCAGACTCAGCTCCTATAGTGAGGAGAGGGCTGGATGCTTTGTGCACCCCTAAAGCACAAAGTCTTACTTGATGATGCCGGTGATCAGCATTCGGGTCCAAGGCGTTATCACGGTGCGATTTGCCAAGGCACTCCTTGTGTAAGGGGATTTCCAAGGACCTTGACTGCGAGGAATGCTTTCTGGCTATAGCAAACGCTGATCTCTTCACACATTGGTGCGGTTTGCACAGCAAATATTCTCTGCCCGTTTGCAGAATTGGTATGAGAAGCGGGGGAATGAGAGAGGCCAGCTGTTTGAAATCCCCGGGGCATTGCACAACTCCTGTTTGTACTGCTAAAACACCTGAAGCCTATCAGTGTGTGAAGGCCTCTGTGCTATGTGCTGTGCAAACAGCAAGGCAGCCCTTGCACCCAGGAGCTTCCAGCCCCAGCATGAGATAAGTGCTGGTGTGTGTGGGTACGGCGGGGGCACAGCGGATGGCAGGGCAGCGAGGGACGGCCCCGTGCATCTGCAGCCTTGCCCTCATTAAACTCTCTGTTGCCATCACAAACCGAGAGGTTTAAAGGAGGGAACGGAGCGAAGATAAGAAAACAGCTTGCGGGGTGTCTCACCCGAGTGCAGGGAAAAGAAGGTTTCTCTCTGAAAATCCAACGAGTGGATGATGGTGCAAGTTGCTGCCTGTCGCTGGGAGGCAGGGGTCGGCATTTCGGGGCTGAGTGTGAGGGGAGCCTGGGGACCGGCGGTGTAACCGTTTCGTTTCCCTGCTTGCTGTGACTCCCGCCAGCAGCTCTGGCAGGCCGTGAGGACACTTCTTTTGCTGAAATGCTTAAGTGCTCTTGATGCAATTTTGAGCAGGATTAGGACAATGCAGCCTTTTTATTCCGACATGGTGTGAGAAGCACACATAATGCAGGTTGTTGTGGTTTGTGTGTGCCTTTTTTCTCTCCCTTTAAAGCTGCTGTGTGTTGATTAAAATTAGAGTCTTCAGAGAATGGGGAGAACATGCTTGCTTTTTATGTTTTGTTTTGTTTTTAAGCTAAACCTGTGTTCTTGTGCAGGGAAATGATCAACTTTGAAACCTGATCTGACAGAGCCCCTAAGGGTAATTTACTGCTTTGATTACCTTAGCGAGGGCAGGGGTGGGACACACACACACAGTGCTTTGATTGCACAGTGTTTGAGCACATGCCGAGGCTGTGTAGCGTGTTCTCTGTTTAATTCAGGTCATATTCATTGCCTACCAGTATGAATGGAGCGTGTATGCTGCAGGTCAGATATACGGGGCTCTGTCCAGCCTGAGGAGCTTAAACGAATGCAGATGGAAAATGTTAGTCTTATTTTAGGCTGCGGAACAGTTGCAGAACCTAAATTCCATGCGGTGTTTTAAATAAGGAAATGCCTGCTTGTTGTGTAAGTCAGATGCTCAGGGCAGGGGGCTAAAGATGTTCGCTCTTCACTGCTCCGGGATCCTTGACAACGAGGAGAAAAGCTCCATGGCTTGGCCAGAGAACTCTGCATAAGGCGCTGTTACTTTGAGATCCTCCACAGATTGCACTTGCTCCTTTAGCTCCTCCTGTCCAAATCGCTGTGCGGATGTTAGAGGTTCTGGGCTCTGTTAGCCCTGTAAAGGCTCCTAGGGAGGCTGCCTTAATGAATAGGATCAAAGCAGGGTTGTAACAGAACACAGCAGTTGGCCTGCTAAGCTAGCGTGCAGTGGCTGTTGGTGGATGTGGGTCCTCTATGAGACTTTGGGTGGTGGTCTATGAAAATGGAACAGAACCAGTTGTGGCTGTGCGCTCAGCAGGACCTATTGTATCGCTTTTCTGAACTTGTGAGTTGTAAAATTTTGATCAATGCTGAAGTCTTTAATCCTCCTCCCCCCTCCCAGTACTTGAAATATAAGTATTTACACAAGTGAATTGGTTTTATCCTTCTGAGCCTCCTTAAGGCTTTCGTTAATCACGTCACTTTTTTTCAGTTTTTTCTTTTCCCGTGGGTTGCAAAAACCTGATAAAGCAAAGAGTCACAACGGCCCAGACTTCTTAGTCTGAAGTTGTGAGGCCAGCTCTGAACAGGTAACTGTCAAAATATGCAAGAATTGCATGTAAGTAGAGGCAAATTTTTTAAGAGCAGGAGTTTTCTGCAGTCTTAGCTTCAGTTAGTTAAAATATGCCAACCAGAAGTACAGGGCTAATAATAAAAAGCATGATTTTTCTGAAGAGGCATGGAGGGGAAGGACAAGCCCAGCTATACTATCGCCTGGGATTGAGGAAGCAAGAGAGCTGCTTGCTGCTTTGTAGGGGATGTGTTCTGCCAGCTCTTGAGGCTGACTTTCCTGCTAGCTTGTAGCTTTGCATGGCAAAAAGAAAATCCTGAAGTGGTAAGAACAGAGAGGTACAAAGCAGTCGGAAACCATTTAACCGATGTTTTACTGCAGGTTGGAAATAGTGTCCTAAAATAGGCAAGGAAGCAGGCTCCTGCTCTGTGCAGCCGGTTGCTATCTGCTGAATACCTTTTGGATGCACGTAGCAAACAAACCTGGCTCTGGTCATTCTTCAGTAATGAAACTTCTCCCTAGAGGTTGCTTTTGGCATCTTTCCCTGCTCTGCCCTCCTAGAGAGCCAAGATGCCCTTCGGAGTGTTTGGTGACACAGAGCAGTGGGACCTTGTTGCTGGTCACGTCTGACCCAGGCTTTGGGAGGGTTTGCTGAACCAGCGACGTGGCTTCTTTCCTGCGGAGATTGAACTCATCGCATCAGGTCATGCAGGGGAGGTGTGTCACAGTACATTCATTTGTTTCTCAGACAGATGCTTTAAGAGCCTCCAAGAACCCCTCGTGGATGGTCCCCTCCTGAGAGGTGCTGCAGCACCAGAGCGGTGGCTTTGGCTGGTAACTGCTCTCTGTTCCCGGTGTGAGCTGACGTGGAGTCCCCGTGCTCTTTCTCACCAAGTAGAGCTGTAAAAGAGAGCCTTGCTCACCAGCTGCTGGCCCGCAGAGGGAAAGGCAGACCTCTCTGAGCAGTCTTTCTGGATTCCAGCCCGTCCCCATCTTAACAGAGTCTTACAAGACCCTCCATGGTGCTGTGAGAGATGCTGAATGTCCGCGCTTGTAACCAAAAGCCTGGCTTCTGTTCTCAGCTGGAGCCACGAATGCTGCGGTCGGTGCAGGCTTCCTGCGGGTGTTGTGCCGAGCTGAGTTCCTGGGGAGCCACCGAGGAGCTGTTAGAAGAGCACGATTCCTGCAGGCAGCCCGTCGCAGGACTGTGGGATGTGGTGTGCCCAGCTGGTCCCGCACCGCTGTCCCACCTCCAGGAAGACCAGGCTGAACCTGGCGAGGTGGGGGTGTGGTACCGGTGAGCCTGAATCCTTGGGGTGCTTCCTTAAGTGCTATAATGATAGTTGCAGCATGGGCTGGCCACCTCAAGGTGCGGGTGGACTGCTGAAGCCAGCATTGCCACTTATTTATTGTTAGAGGGGCTGGCAGGGTTTAAACACAGCATATTTGCTGTCGCACCAGCTGCTGCGCTGAAGGCTCAGTGCTTCTTGAGGTCTGTTAGCACAGGAGTTGAAAGCGTTCCAGGTTTTGCTGTGCCAGCCTTTCTGGGGATTGAAATGCCAAGCCATTAGCCTGGCTGAAGTTCCTGTTGGTGAGTGTGGACAAATGCCACGAAGACATCCACCACTTTAGTGCTGTTAATATATTTTTTTATTATTATTATTTTTGGACAGGAAGTCTTTAATGAACTCAGTCTTTTTCGTAAGTTTTGTAGGGCTGGCTGGCAGGTGTGTCTTTGGCTTTGGGACATCTAGAGCATTGATCAACCACCCTGTGGCTTGGAGACAACTCACCACGCCAGCTGTAGAAGGCGTACCAATGCATTGCTTACTTTGGGGTGGATTTTGAAGATTCCCCTGACACTTCCATCGTAAGCCTTGAGAAGCTGCCAAAAGCCGGGCAGCAGCAGTGGGAGCTCTTACTAAGGCGAGGCATCAGTGCGGGGACCGGGCAGTGAGGCAGAAGCTTCTACCCCTGTCTTCAGCCAGACGTTTTTCCACTGTTGTTCTCATTATTGCCGCCCTTCTGGCGTAGCCAGGAGCTGGGAATGTCTGCCAAGGTGAGGTGTCCAGTGACGCCTTTCGTCCTCTCGATATGCCGTGAGTCAGAAGTGGAGGAAAGAAAATACAGACATTTTTTTATTAATGTAAAGGTGCCTGCATTATACTAGTCAAACCAGAATCCGCCTGGTGCGTGGCTCTGCCAGCAAACCTGCAGTTAGCGTGGCCCAGGAGTGGAGTCGCATCACGTTCTGCCTGCTGGTGGGCAAGGTGGCCACAAGAGTAGATGTGAGAGCTGGAAAGAAAGAGGAAAACCTCAGATGGTAAAAGCATGACCAGGTTGGGTGCTGGGCTCTGTGCAGCACGGAACCAGAAAAATCATAATCTCTTCCCCCAAGCTTCTCATCTGAAAAGAATTTGTGCTTGCAAGCTGTGAATAAACAGCTTATAAATAGATGGAGGAGTGAAGCCTCCTTTTGTTTGCGAAGGCAGTGTAGTTAGCCTCTGTGCTTTGAGGGTGGAGTGGGGAGAGCCAAGAGCTGGTTCTGTCGGCTGGCTATTTTTAGTGTGGCTCGGTGATCTGGATGGGAGCCCTGGGTGGGGACCTGGGCTGAGCAGAGGTACTGGGCAGCGTGGAGCAGGCAGGCTTCCTGAGCAGCAGCTGCCAGGTTCCCGATGCTAAGCCTGACTTGATTACAGCAACAGAGGCTGACCGTACAGCTAACGCCGCACTTGTGCCTGCCTGCGAAGGATCCTAGGCTGCCTTGAGCATGCACTAGCAACGCTCGCTTGGGTCTGGCTGTCCCCGCGTGGCTGGGGCACTCAGTCTCAGTGCCCTGTGTTTTCTCATCCACTGGTTGAGACAGGGAAGCAGTTCCAGTTAAGTGGTGACAGAGCCAGACCTGCGTCATCTGGGCTGTGGAGAAGCCCTGCAGTGGTTCCTGTCACCCAGCCTGGTTTTGCAGAGATCAGTGAATAGAAACTTCAAATCTTACGCAGTTTCAAAGAGATTTTTTTCCAGGTTTGGAAGGATGTAAGGAGCAGCTGGAACAGCTAACCAAGAGATGTGATCAGGTCTTTGCTCCGCCTGAGGCCTTTGAAATTAAGATTTAGATGTTCCTTCACACTCCGTATCAGAGTGCAACCACAGCCTGCGCTGCAAATAGGATCATCCTGCTCCTCTGCACTGGTCTTCCCGTTCTGAATGTCTGCTTGAGAGATGCTTGCAGCAGTGAGGCACAAAGTCTGTGAGAAGTTGTTGAAGCCATGTCCAGCAGATGTAGGGTTTTCTGCTGTCGATGAAGCAGTGGCTTACAGCTGTGTGGTGCTGCAGGAGCTCATGTCTGTGGGGCTTTGGCGAGACTCCTGTGGGAAGCAGCTCCTGGGATGCTCCAAGACAGTTGACCCTGGGAGCTTTGGGTACCTTTCCTGCTACCACTTTTCCACAGTGCACGCCCCTGACGTGCTCTGCGAGATGCACCTTTCAATGGTAAACGTATTTTGCATATTTCTTCTGGGAGCCTAATCCTAAAACCGTCATCTTTAGGTTCAAATAAACTCTCAGTGTACCTTGAAGTGAGATGAAAAACCGTGCTTAAATCCTGGCCTCAAAGTTTGGCAGCTTTCTGCCACGAGACGCCTCTGCGCTGTTGCTGGTGACGCAGAAGATGCTGACAAACACAAAACCTCTGGCCCTCAGCAGTGCATGGGTGGCAGCGCTCTTCCATGTCCGTGTTTGTTTGTGTCAGGCAGAGGGAGGAGCGCTCGGCGACATTTCTATCCAAACACATGCCGTGCTGCTTGATATTCATTTTCTTTACAGTCTAACCTGTTCCCTGTGTTTGCGTGGTGGTTTTAGCCTGGCAAAAAGCACTTACGCTCGCATTAAACAAACCTTGTTGCTCTGCACATAAAGGAGCGTGGAGCCGTTGTCGTTCTGGGTGTGCGAAGTGCTGTGTGGAGCCTCTCGTGGCACTTGCAGGGAGGTATAAGATCGCAGAGCTCTTCTTAGGTAAGTTTTTGTTGTTCTTTGAGGCTTTTCGTGAGATGATCCCTCTCAGCTTCCCCTCTGCTGTTCGTTTTCTACTGCATTACGTCCTGAATCTTCCTGGATTCACTGGGACTTTACCCAGAAGACTACTGTTTCGCTTGTTCTTGTTTGCGATCTTTGTCATGCCAACGGGGCATTAGCTAATTAATGACATGCTGTGAGGCTTTTTATCTGTTTAAAAATATTACGGAAAAAATTGCAAAAAGTTTCCAGTATAGGATGTTAGCTGGACTGCCTGAAGTTCCTGGCTCAGCCCACACCATTCCACAAGCACCGCGTTTTATGCAGCTGAGTTGGGGTGGCTGTTTCTGCTGCCGGGGTGGTTAATAGCACAGTCACTTCTACGACCTGTATGGTAAAGATTGGGAGCGTGTAAAAGGAGGATGTGTCAGGGACACAGGTATGTGGCTCGCAGTGGGTATATAGATTTGAGCAGAGCATCTTGAAACCCTTGAGGTCCTAACTCCAGGAGCACAGCCATTACACTAGTGCAGCCGACCTAGAGTATACAGATTACTAGGTTAGCGTACATGGGATGAGGTTTGGAGGTAAGAGTTTTTTCAAGCTGGTAGAAGACCACAGCTGCAAGCATGGTGGTCCCAGAACACTGTGGCCGTGTCCTGTCACAGGCTCCACTGGGGGGTGAGCTGCCCCTGTAAGTTGGCTCTTTGTTGGCTTTTTGTTGAGTTTCTTCCGGTCAGGTTTGTAGATGGTACTGGGATTTACAATCAACCAGTCTGAACACAGTTTGATTGCAACTGAATGCCAGTCAGGCCGGGAAAAGAATCCAAGGTAGCAGTTTGTGACCACACCTGGATACTTAACCTGTGTGCTTCAATCCCACTGCTCTGGAGGGACTTCAGAGGATATTTCTGCTGCAAACACATTTAACCAAACTGTGCTCCAGAGAGGGCTCTCGGCAGTTATGGGCTGCAGCGTGTTGCATTAATTGGTTGAGTTGTTCCCAGTGCACGTGCTGGTCAGGGAGCCTGGTGAGGAGGGTTTTGGTTGGGTCTGTGGTCTCAGCGATCCGCTGTTCCCACCACGATCAGCAAGCATCCCACAGGCAGCCCTGAGCTTGGTGTTTGACCGCCGTGCCCTTCTAAGGACACTTCGGGGTTCTGAACGCTGCACCCAGCTGCTCAAGTACCTTTATTAGGTAACTAAAACCACCGTGACTATTTGGGTGCTGCAGACAATAATTACAGTTTATTTAGCAATACCTGCATTAGCTTCACGATGGCTTGTCCAAATTTTAACCTCAGCTGCTTGCGAAGTTTTCAGCCTGACAAGCAGGAATTTGCCTTTGAGGTTGACCTCATTTTATGGGATGATTACGAATATGGCAGTTGGGTAGGTTGCTACCAGGATGCATTAATGGCCAAGAAAGTCTCTAATGCATTTCTGTTGCTGCAAAACACCCCTCAGGCGTACAAGACTTTCCCTGCGAAGCCGGAAGAATTTCTTCCTGAAGCGTTGTTCAGGATGCGCAAATGACTGGTAGGCCAGGTATCAGCGCAGGTGATCTGGGCGATGTCCTTCAACCAAGTCGTCCTTTAAATGTCCTGGCTGCCAGATCCTACTCCTGTTCTTCCAAAGCCTGTGGAAACATCCACTAGGAAAGTTCAGCACCAGGAGTGGAAGACTAGATGAAGGTAATAGTGTAACATCTGGCCGTGTTTCTTGTAAATTACAGAGATCCAGGATATCTGATTTTCCTGGGAAAGCTAGCTGGAGGAAATCTGCCTAACCGCCATGCAGCACACTAACAGAAGGCAGCGTGTCTGTGCTCCTTCCATCCACAACTTTTTGCCATTTTAAAATTGACCAAGGTTAGTCAGAGGATGTGTTCTGGTTTTAGCCCTCCATCTAGGTTGGTTCCTCTCTTGGTCAGAGCCGTTTGTCAAGGGGCAGAGAGCTGCAGAGCAGCGATGGGTCTGCTGCTTCCCTCCCCGCCCTCTCTGTTTGCAGCTGGCAGGCACGGCTCCTGCAGCACCTGCTTTTACAAGCCTGCTGGATGCCTTGTCTGTGGCCGCGTGTTTCTGTAAACAAACCAGGTATTTTGCTTAGAAAACTGAAGTGTAACTCTCCAAGGCTAGCTTTTTTGAAGGATGGATTCAGAGAGAAATGGTCTTTCTAAATTATAGGTTTAAAATTACCCTGCCATTATACAACAGCTTGGCACTCCTCCAGAAAACTGAAGATGTTTGGAGTCTTTTCCACTGAAACGATAATTACCCAATGAAAACAGGATTTGGGGAAACATAAACTGACATCAAGCTACTCCTTTTTGCTATAAATTATATTGAATCTGCACTATTGCAAAATTACTTTGGATGATTTGACCATGGAAGAATGCAGTGAAAGACTCTTATTACCGCACTCACATGTACAGGGAGACTGCTGTGCATCCAAACATACCCAAGCTTAGACAAGACTTTCCACTGACTTCAAACAACTCTCTGCTTTTCTTCCTCAGAGTTGCTCAGGCCACTATTAAAATATCTTTAAGGTGCTTAACGTCCCTGTGTTTCCATTTGTGTGGCAGGATGGAAGCCGCTTTTGGTCCTTCGACCACATTTTCAATACTTGTTTGAAGCATTTGGAAGTATCAGTACTCCAAGCTGCCTTGAAAGCAGTGAAGGGCAGGAATGGAAAAACTCTGTCTGTGTCTGAAAAAGAAATAGCTGCATATGCAAGGTATAATTTTGCTGCGCAGCTCCTTGTTGCAAGATATTGTTGAGTTTATTGGGGCTCTAGAAGTGATTTAGGAAGGAAATTAGAAAGTGTATCAGCAAATGGGTGGAAATGAGTACGTCGGTAAAAAGATGGACAGAGATCTGGGATAACGTGCGTGGTGCTAAAGGATACTTTCTGCGAGAGCCGGAAGTGCTTAAGGGAATCCAAAAAAACCCAAACTTTCCCATCAGCTGTAATTCTTTGTTTGCCTCGGTTTGCATACCTGCTGCATATGACAGGGGGAAAGGGTTGTGCTTGCCTCTGTGTAAAAGAGTACGAGATGGATGTTAGGCAGAGCCTGTCGGGCAGCTAAAAGTGAACTGTCAAATGCTGACAACGTATGAATGGAGTTACCTTGGAGATGCAACGGAAGACCAACAACTAGACGTTGAGGATTTAATGAATGCCTGCCAAGCGAGGCAGAACGTGTGAAAACAGCACCGCTAGACCTGCCAACAAAGGATGGAGACGCTGGGGTGCTCGGCAGAGGAGGAGGAGGGATGGTGCGAGGCTGCACCCGAAGGTGCCTCACCTCTCGGGCCGAGGCTGGAGGTGCCTTTTGGAAGGGTTTTTTCTGGATGCCTTGCGTGCTGTTGCTCAGCAGAGCTCTGGCAGGAGCGAGAGAAGGGGCAGCTTCAGGGTGTTGTATCGTGCTCCAGGTGTATCAGTAGCCTGCTGCAAGGACTCACAGAAAACAACATGGCTTACATGACAACGGTAAGAATTTTAGATAGCAATATATACCCTGAACAGCCTGACTTACAAAGGAAAGTGAGCTCATTTCGAGCCCTCTTAACCTGAGATGAATTCTCTGTCCAGTTCCTGATTGTAGTGTAAGCTCCCAAGTGCATCTTTAATCTGACTTTACGCGAGTTTGAGAGGTCTGTGGATCAGTAAAGCAGAGCTTTTCCTTGTGTGGAAACCGAATGTCATTGCTAGTAGTATTAATATTACTGAATCTGCTGAAATAACGAAAAGGTGGCTGAGTATCTGCAGGTCTTGGACGTGCTGTCACATGTGTCAGGATGTGGGTTGCACTGGGTGGTTCAGAGGGCTCACTCCTTGCTTCTGACTTTGAAGCCCCAGCTTGGTTCTTCCCTGCGGCCTCCTGCAAACCCAAGGAAGGCTTGGCCTCAACGAGATCTTCAGAGCCTGGCTCTTTCTGGTATTGCCAACGATCTGGGGTAGTTTCTGCAGCTGTGTCTAGGAAGGTGCATGTGGCCAGGAGGGCACAGGTGTCTGCAATGTGTTGCTTCAGTCCTTCAGCTCTGCAGCCAGCAAGTCCCCGGAGCCCCTTCTCTTCTCCAGTCTCAGGCTCCCTGGGGCCAGCAGCGGGATTTTGTTGCTGCATTTGTGAACCTGCCTTTCCCTGCAGTGGTTCACGGGTCGTGAGGCCAATACTGGTCTGAAGTGTGCTCCAACAGGCTCGTCTCACCTGCGGTGACATGGTGCGTTCACCTGCACACAGGGGGCTTTTGGGAGGCATGTTCCTGTTTAAAAAGCAAAACAACAACACCATAAAAACAGCCAACAGCTAAAACAGGTTGTGTGTTTTTTTTTTTTTAATAGCTTCCTATCCCTCTGTCTGTGTATTTCCCACAGTCACAGCGTTGTCCTCAGAGGAGCGTCTGTAGGTGCTGCTGGGGAAGGTGCCGTCTGCCGCGTGGGAGCCCGCAGCATTCGGGGCCCTGCAGCCCAGGTTGTGACCGACTCCTCTCAGGGGAAATCGCAGGAAGCCAGTGAGGGGAGAGCAGGACAAACCATGTCCTATTTCCTCCATCAGGTGTGGGAAGGAGTGGCATGGGGCTTCCTGGCTCCCTTCCCCTATATCGGGTTATGGCCAGTGCTGGGTCGGGCTGTGCAAAAGCTGGAACTTGTTTTGAGTTGCTGCGTCGGAAGGTTGCCATCCTGCAATATCTCGTTAAATACTGAAACCATCCATGTTTTCATCGTGGATTTTGGGGTGGGGGGGTGTTTGCACACCCCCTGCCCTTACAGAAGAGTAGCAGATCGATCTAGCTTGTCGCCGAGTGCCACCAAAGTAGCATCAGCACCAAAGCGATCTCTCTGGAAGCTCAGAGAAAGGCTGGAAAAACATTTTGTGTCACGAGCGAGCAGTCGCCGTGCTTGCATTTAGCAGCCTGCAAAGCCTGACGTTGCAGGTGCCAGCGGGGGGAGAGCACTCGGTATGTAAGCTGCTTTCCTCCTGCCAGCAGGGACTTCAGGCCCGTGGGAGTGAGACCGAAGGTGTCTGCCTGTCTGGCAATCAATATTGTATTTTGCTGGAGCCTTATTCAGAAACCAGGACCTAGCATTAACGCAGTTGCCAAATACAACTTCCAGCGATCTTCCGAGCTGTTTCTCATTAGCTCTCCTTGCTGTGTCGCTGCTGCTGGTGGGACCTTGCCATCAGAGCCTG
The DNA here is from genome assembly GCF_009769625.2 of Cygnus olor. Classification (NCBI taxonomy): domain Eukaryota; kingdom Metazoa; phylum Chordata; class Aves; order Anseriformes; family Anatidae; genus Cygnus; species Cygnus olor. The sequence continues at coordinate 12,555,114 of NC_049180.1, read as the reverse complement.
CTCCGTAAACAAACTTCCCAGAGCTCAGCTCGGACAGTGGTTATGGCTCCGCTGCTGCAAGTCTCCTGGGTCGGATCTGGGTCTGTCCTTAGGAAAAGATTGCAAAACAGAAGGCTAATATCGTCACTGTTTGTTTACGGGTGGTTTTGGGAAACACAGAAGCAGCCTTACAGCTTGTATCTTTCCGTTGAAGCTTGCAGACACGCTGTAGAGAACCTGTCTCCTCCGCGCTGCAGTAGCACTGATCTTAGTCCAGAAACAATTTGTTTTTTGGCTGCACTTTGGAGAAATTCATTCAGTCTAATGGCATTTTGCAGAGGAAAAACAAAAGAGTCTAAGAGCCTGAGGTTTGGGAAGTTGGCTGCTGCACGTCGGGTGGAATTCTGAATGGAAAAATCTTGTGGATTTCTGCTATGCAGAGATAGTTGTCCAGGCCACTGCACTGCCTCATGGCAAGCACTAGCTCAAAGCTGCAGGGTGGCTGTGACTAAGTTCAGCTGCGTCTCGCAGGTTCAAGGTGCCTACAACCTAAGACAGAAATAACCCCGAATGCTGAATTGCACGTATTAATTTCCATTAGCAAAGCTTTCACAATTTTATTAGCTATCTCTGTTTCACAAGTGCTTTGGATAACTTTAATAATATGACTAAAAACAGCCATGCTCTTGTAAGCCACATAGTTGTAAGACAATTGCAATATGAAAGCGGGCTTAGGGTGAGTACAGGAGGCACTTAGTGCTGAAGGAAGCTGTAGGACTTTGTAGGTGCCCATTGAGTCCTTATTGGTAAAAGGAAGGGAAATGCAGAAGCAGAAGAAGTGTGGGAAGCTCAGGGACACAAAGAATAAGCTTGAATGTCCGTCTGTCTCCTGGATCCTGGCCGTAGTTCACCCAGACCTGTGCTGGAGAGGCGCTCCACGCGCCCAAGAGGAACTTGATGATGTTCATCGCCTCGCCAGGGCTGAAGCAGGTGCTCGGTCCCTGGCTTCAGCATCCAGGAGTGCCTGCATCCCTCTGTCCCTGCCCACGTGCACTTTGCAGCCAGGCTGGCCAGGAGGCTGCTGCTTGGTGTTGCCTGCTGGGCTCTGGTCAGCACGGCGTGCTGTGGAAGACGGGGAGCTCTGCTTTGTCTTCAGATCTTTCCGGCACATGCCCTCGGCGCTGGGGTGCTGCACACCTGGTGGTTTTGTTTGGCTAGTGAAAGGTCCTGAGAGCGAGTGGGGTGTCAGGAGAGATTTCCTTCCTAGTGTTTGCTTATTTACTTATTTAAATTAAATTTAAAAGGTGCTTTTAGAAACTGAAACTGCCGAGCCTGTGTTTTGTGAAAGCCCATTGATGCGATAATCCGTGCTTATGAAGAGCTGAGTATCCTTTCCGAAAGCGTGACAAGCACAGCCAAGTGTCGCAAGGCACCTGGCTGGGAGGAGGTGCCCTCGTCCTTCCCGCCAGGTCGTCTGCGCTGGGATCGCCGAGCGGTGAATCACGGGGATCGTGCAGGGAGCAGCGTGATTTTCCCTTCTGCTCTCCATATGAAGATGGCCATTACTGGTCCCGCTGGGAGGACGACTGAAGCGCTGCCTTCAGCCAAGTCGTGTTTGCATGAAGTGCTGGGGGAAAGACCTAATGCAAAACCCCTGACCACACTTGTGTCCCCTTCCAGGGACGCGCTGGATGCTGCTGGTGTGCTTTATAATCGAGTTGATGAGGGCGTTCACCGACTGGTGATGCTGTCAAACAAACGCATCCAGGAGCTGGAGCTGGTGATGGAGTTTGAGAAAGTGGAAGAATGTTTTAAGGAGGTAAGGCCTGTGTGTCGGTTCCTGTGACTGCCTGCTGCCACCCTCTGACTGTGTGTCCCACAGCAGGTACTGGGCCTGTTGGTCCATCCTGCGAAGGTGTAGAACAATGCCCGTAGACCCTCTTAAAGAACACCTGAACAACCGAGCACAAGAATTCGGGATAGATTTTCAGATGTGCTGAGAACCAAGTCACTGTTTGCCTGGCGTCTTCTGATGCCAGGTAAAAGTTTCCTGGCTGCTGTCTAGGCGTGGATCAGTCAAATCCCACAAACATCTGTGAGGTTTTCATCTGACTTGATGCCTCCATCCTGCTGCCAAATGAGCCACATCTCATACCCTGCGCTAGCTGCCCATCACTGCTGTGCACCCTGGTGTTGGTTCTGTGCAGCGCTCAGGTCCCTGCTACCTGCTAAGACCCAGGCACTCCCCTGTCACCTCTGGGTGCAGCCCCTCTGTGCAGTCTCCAGGCAGGGGAACATCCTCTTGTCCTAAGCCCAAGAGCTGTGCTCAACGCCCCTAGCTCCTGCAGGTCTGTGGGAGCTTAAACTTCCCTTCTTGTGGTGCTCATCAAAACTCTTCACAGCCGTGGGATAATGGAAGTAAACAGGCATTGATTTTTCAGAAGGACCTTTGAAACTTCAAGCCAGGTAGATGAAGAAACTTAAGAAGCTGTAAAATATTTCAGGCTCTTTGAGTGTCCTACAGGATCTAATCAAATCTTTCAGTGTTGCAGATCTTTGCTCCCCAAGCCTGAGCTGTACCTATAGCTTTTGGAGTCCCGTAGTCACCTTTGCTGTAACTCACCACCACCAAGTGTTTTATATATCGCTTGCATGTACGTGTGTGTATTGTATGTACACACACACACGAGTTTGCTTGAAGGACTGTGTGCTGCTTGGAGCTCGTCTTATAAACCTATGTCCTTAAAGATCAGTGCTAGGACCCAGTTCTCCATTGTCCTTCTAGGATTCTGGGCTCTTCTCTAGAGAGAACCGGATTTGCAAAGGAGGCTGTAGCCTACCTGTTTTCACAGGCCAAGGTAGATCCAAGAGTTTAATGACTTTCCCATTTGGAGGTAGACACTCAGGCGCCATGCCCTGTGTGTTCAGGACAAGTGTGATGCAAGAACCTAGTAAAGACTCCCTTAAACGTGCAGGTTCCTAATACTGAACAAACAAAAAAAAGGCACAAAGGCAGTTTACCTGCCTCTTCCTTCTTTATGCTAAGCTTTTTTTTTTTTTTTTTTTGATTGAATCAAGGAAAATGGACTGCTCCCAGCTTGCTTTCCTTGCAATTCACTGGTGATGCTGGGCAGCACTGCTGGCAGCAGCTTCTCCTGCTTTTAAGCCTGCCCAGGAGCACTAGGCAGCAGCAGCGTGCCCCTCTGTACTGTGTGTCCTGACCTGCCCCCATCTCCTCCTCGTGCTGGTGGGCTTGCTCGGTGGGCACAGACCCTTCCCAGTTCAGAAGAGAAGGAATTCATCTCTGAATGTGGGCTGAGCTGGGATATGGATTTAGATGACACAGGAAGCTGATCTGACCCTGCAGGTGCAGCTGTTCCTGAAGCATTGCAGACGAGCTTGCAAGCCTGTTCTTAAAACCCTTCGCTGATGGAGATGAAAGTGTTATCCTGCTGGAGTTCTGTGTCTGCTTTGCTTTTAGGACCAGGTTGTTCATCCTCTTCCCGTGTTTGAGGATTCAGGCTTATTGTAACTGGCGGTGATGGGGCTCTGTCGAGGAACCTGCAGCTACCGCACTGCAGCAGGGGCAGCGTGGTGAGCTCCCTTCAGAAAGCCGGTATCTGAGAGTCCCAGGGAACCGTGGAACATTGCAGGTGGTGAGAATCTGTCAGCGTGTTCGCATTGACATAGCTCATGGGCTGCCAGGCAGAAAAGGGAAGTGGTATAGGAAATCTGGCAGCAGGGAGATTTTATCCCACTTGGGGGTAACAGTAATAGGAATATCAGGTCAGCCTGCAGGTTGCAGAGCTTGCGTTAGACCATGGCTCACCCGAAACAGAGCCCAAGCAGCTACTTGCCCTGTTTATGCCTAAGGCTGTGTGAGCAATAGCAGAACTTCACAATTACAAAGTAACCTGAAGTGGAAAATCTCCAAGCAGGAGCCTCCACTCCCCACATAGGGGAGAAGTGTACATGCACATTCTTTCCAGTAATGAAATGGCCAGCGTTATGAGAGCAATTCCCTGTTCTTTCCACATAAAGGCCTGCCTTGGTGAGTAGCACAGAGTGACTAATAGTGGAGCTTTTCCCTTTTCTCCTAGGTCAGCAGTTGGATCGAGAATGTTGGCAGGAAAAGGCTAAAGGAGATGATCAACCTGGACGATTCTTTGGAGATGCTGCTTCAAGCACAGAAGCAGTTCAGGGAGTTTGATCTTGTTGCCAGCGTAAGTGTTGCCTGATTGGAAAAATATATTCTCCAGAGTCTGAGCTGGCAGCGTGTTTGCATGCTCAGCCAAAGCCACGATGCTAAGGTGGCACTGGTAGAGAGTTCATTGCTAAGCTGTTCGTCTCATCCCTTTACACTGCCCAGCTTCCCTGCTCTCCTCAGGAAGACAAAGCCACCAGCTCAGTCCTTCAGTAGAGAGGTATTTGCCAGTCTTGAGGAAAATAACTACTGTGATGAAAGATGATTTTTTTTTAGTTAATCCTTTGATGTGTTTGAGACACTTGTCTTTTTTTTTTAATCCTAATTGATCTCTAGTCTTACTGGGTAGACCTTTACAGGCTGCCATGTGGCTAACGTAAATCGTAACAGATGTCAGGACTCTCCAGAATTCTGTTGTAAACAAGTACACCCCTGCTCATGTGAACTGAACCTAAAACCCAGTCTAATTAGTCCCAGCTGTTAATGATCTCGAAGGCTATCTATTTTCCTTGTCAGGTCTCCATCCTCATATGCAATCACATTTTGCTTTCAGGAATACTGCAGAAGGGGGCAGGAAGCACTAAAGAAGATGGATCGATGGGAAGACTTTTCCTCTGTGGATGTGCATTCTTACCGAGTGAAGCTGCAGACCTACAGAGATCAACTGGAGGAGTTCTGCACTCAACTGGATGAAAACAGGCATCGAGTCTGTGAGACAGTCAGGCTGTACGAATTTTTTGACAAGGTGAGACGAGACAACTGCTGCATGGAGGAGGGTGTAAAAAGCCTGCTCGGACTCGGGCCAGAGCTTGGTTGTTTATGAAAGACATGAAGCTTAACGTGTGTGCCAACAGGGAGCTGAATCTCTGACTTGCAAAAGACCCCCTCAAGCCGATGGGTCTGCAGAGATTTTTTCAAGTCAGTATGTGGAAGAAGAGGTTAGTTAAGAGAGCATCCGCATCTAGTAAGAGCGGAGGTCTGCTGCTGTCTGAGCTGTAGCTTGCGGGCACCTCTTGGGGCAGCAGTGGAAGAATCGTGGCAGCGCTGGCTCAGACACCGAAGGCCTAGAGTTTGGCTACTTGTGCCCAGCCTTGGCCACCAGGCCAAGGTAGTTTGCCTGCGTTTTGTTCATGCTGTATCCTTACGTGCTGCTAAATTCAGCCTGTTGGCATGTCAGGAGTAGCACTCTGCTATTCAGTCGTAAATATAGCCCGGTTCCTCTCTTTCGGAGGCATGCAGGAGGGAACGGAGCACCAGAACAGTGTGCTGGGGAGTGTGGCTGAGGGACCCAAGGACTAAGTCGGTCCAGGCATCTGTAGAGCAGCAGGAGAGGACGTGTGTGGTGACATGCTGGCTGCCTGACGTTCTCACCTGTTTGGTTTAATGCAAGCGCACCCATTCAGCAGACCTGTCGTTGCATTTGGTGATTTAATTTCTAAAGCTGCACATGAGTAAGCAGTAGGATTTTCTAAGTGCATTTTGAAGTACAGCTTTGGCAGGAACAGAGGACCAGGGAGCCCATGCTCTACTTATTCCACACTTGTACAAACATTGAGTTTTAAGTTCTCAAATTCCAGAAAGAATAGACACTAAAAGTTAAGCTGTACCAGATGTAGGTGCCACTTAGTCGCTGTCTCTGAGCTGGCTTGGCAGCCAGAAGTGCTCAGGGGAAGGGGAGGAAATTCAGCTAAACATGAAAAACATTGAGAAGCATCCTGTGCGAGGGAGGAGAGTGGAGAAGGCAGCCCGGAGCCTTGCTGCCAGGCCGTGCGAGGGCTGTTTGTTTGATGGTGCTCTGCAGGTCCGCTCTCGCTCATCTCTGCGGTTTGCTCTTCAGGTGAGGGACCCTCTTGCTGCGGAATCTTGTCACTTTTTTCTCAGTGGAGGGAAGAGTGCTTTACGTGCTGTAGGACAGCAGGAACCAGTGCTCTGGTCCTGGTAGGAATTCTGGTAAAGAAGTCTGTCGTCACGCTACTGATGAAGCAAGGCACGCGGAGGTTCCGAGCCTTGCCCAGCATCTTGGCAAGTCTCTGGCCAGGCCAAACATCTGTCTGGTGTGAACCCACCCAGCCAAAGCTGGGAACCTCTGGGGCACAGATGTGGACTGCAGCACTTGGTGGCTGCTTTCTTCAGGCATGGAAACTACGGCACGTAGCAGCTCTCAGGCTGCCAGGTAGGTCAGACAGAACTCAACAGCAATGGGTGTTCTTCCGCAGCCTCAAAGCCTTTCAAAGCTTGGACCGTTCCCAGGGGCGCAGATGTTGCGCAGCGCCCAGCGATGGCCCATTTCTTTTCTTAGGGCCTCATAGCACCACCGATTCGGCTCCCTTTTGGTGGCCGACAGCTGAGGAAGGCAGTCCTTGGCAGCAGCAGCCCTCTTGGTTTCGTGCTGCGCAGCCCCAGTGGAAGCTGCGCGACAGCGGCTCGGTGCCTTTGCGCGGTGCTTTGGTGTGGGGCAGAGCTATCTCGCTGAGGGAGGGAGGAGGATTTTGATCTCGCCAGTTTCAGCAGAACTATAAACAGTGTTGGTGTTGTAAATACAGCACAGGGGTATTGTGAGCCAGTGGCCAACCGAAACCAGGGGTGTGGAGGGGACGCATCCTGCAGCTGTAGGATGAGCGCAGAAACTGCTGCGCAGCGTGAAAGTTCTTTCAGTGCCGATTAAAATAATCTTGATCTCCAGAACGCTTTCTGCCTTCTCAAAGCAAAGCTAGTGGTATTGTCTGGGAGGCTGGGGGGGAGCAGAAGATTTTATCTAAACTGATTTCACTCTCCTCTGATGCTGAGCTGCTTTGACCTTACTGCTGTGATCTTGTCAGTGCCTGCCTAACCCCCTTCTCTCTTCCCTAATATCTGAAGGGATCAACAGCAGGAGTCTAAACTAAGTAATGTCCTTGATTTCCTTCTTGTAAAGAGCCTGCAGTGTGCCAGACCCCAGGATTCGGGGAAAAAAGCCTGGGGATGCGTGAGCAATGTACACGATGGTAATGAGCTGGCAAGCTCCGATCTCTCCAAACATCTCAGCGTGTGCCAAGGGAGTGGAGCGCCCACCGCAGGGATCGTGGGATTCATCCCCTGCCTACGAGGAACGGGCGGCTCCCTTCCCCGGCCCTTCAGCGTGTGGCGGGCACACGATCCGTAGGGTGCTGAACAGGGCTGCCACACAGGCCGTGGAAGGGGACAGGCCTACCCCGTACGGTCCATCGAGCCGCTGCGCTGTTTTTCACCGCTCGGCAGTTCTGGGGGCCTGTCAGAGCGCCCTGCGATGCGGCAGGCTGAGCTGGGCCAGACCACATGGAGCTTGCACATGGGCTGGCAGGGTTCCCTCCCCAAAGCCGTGACCGGTGCCAAGCTGGATGTTTCCATTTGTCCCCGCTTCCTTTGCGGCAGGAGTTCTTGGTGCTTGCAGCGGGCTGCAGGACGGCTGGGCCGAGGCAGGGGTGGTGAAGGGAGCTGCCTCCCACCTCCGACTGCGGGCAGGGGATTGCTTCAGCACCGCAGGCTCGGCGCGGGCACGCTCGGGGAGCTGCCATCGCCCTGTGGCTTTGAGCCTGGTCTGGCCTCTGTCTTTTACTCGGTTCCAAGGCCGTGATGGGATGTGGCACCACACAGTGCTTTGGGGGAGAAATGGGAAGCTGAACAAGCCAGGGTGTATGTCGTATCAGAAGCACCAACGTCTGCTTTGTTCTGGGGTGCCTGTGGCCGCGGGTCCCCAGTATCCTGCGCTCTCGCTGCCTGTCCTGGCTTCGTGCTGACACCGCAACAGGCCTGCTGGCATTGCCAGAAGAAGATAGAGCAAGTCTCCTTCTCTTGGCCTTCAAACCTTTTCCTCTCTCGAGCTCTCTTTGGGTGAATTTATTTCCCAGCTCCCTCTCATATCCCCAGGTCTCTGCACGCTCTTGGCTTTACCGTGAGCAAAGCGCCACGCTGCCTGCGGTCACGGGCTTGAGGTTGCCCATGTGAGAGCTGCGTGCCCCGTCTGCAGCTACCTGGCGTGCTGCGGCACGTCTCATGAGCCAGAGCCCGCAGGGCGGTCTCTGCCATCCCTGCGATGTCAACCAGTCCCGCAGAAGGTCGGTAGCCGACACACGATACTTTCTGGCAAAAAGTCACTGCTGGAAGAAAGCACTGGCCCAACCGGAAAGGGCAGAGTCGCATCCCGCCAGCTCAGCACCTGCGTGCCCTGCAGCCGTGGTGTGGTTGGTACCCAGCGCCTCGGAGCTGAAGTGCCTGTGTCATTACAGGAGGGCCCGGGGCAGCCCCAGCCCCAAGGGCTTTTTATCCTGCTCGTCAGGATGTTGTGCAAGACGCTGCCTCTTCTGGTGGGAACCTCGGGACCTCGCCTTGCGTTTGCTTTCCAAGGGAAGCCATCCAGAGGCCCAGTGCTCGGGATTGTTGGGCTGAGGCTGCTGGAGAAACGTTGGCATTTCCCTTGTTGGGATTTCTTTGGGCTCTGCCCTGGAGCCTTTCCTTCAGAGGCGTTCTCTGGCCCTTGGATCCCGTCTCTGAAAGGAGCCAGCCATCTGCCTGGGCTGGTTCTGTCCCTTCAGCAGGGATCTCCAGCAAGGGCCCGCTGCTCTGAGCTGTGCTCAGCACGTGCGGAGCGTCGCCCAGCCGCTCTGCGTCTGCGTTGGCATCTCTGGACGCGTTACCTGCGCTCACGTGTGGCTCTGCCCGCGTCAGGTTCTCCTCGGCTCTTCCCTCGCTCTCACCCTCACACCACTTTGTTCTTTGTGGCTTAGAAAACAAAGCCTTTGGCAAGTGAAGGAGGTGCCTGCCCTTCCTGGGGGAGGGCCAGCTGGCCTGCATTTGATTATGGCAGCGCCTCCTCATCCCTCCCCATTGTCCTTGCTGCTGTAGGCATGCCAGCGTTGTTGCGCTCCATCCCGTGAACAAGTGCTGCTGCCTCTGGGGCCCAAAGAGGGGCCGGGGCCCTTCCTCCCCTCGCTCCGGCCCCGCTCGCAGGGGCGCCTCTGCGGGTCTCCATGCGCCCTCCCTTCCAGCAGCGCTCCCGTCCCGGTTGCGGCGGCAGGCAGGCGCAGCGGACGCTCCTGTAAGTACCAAGTGTGCAGCGCCCGGGCTGACGTGTCGGTGGCATTGAGATTTGTTTGGAAACAATGTAAAGGAGGCTTTTCACGGCGCTGCTCGTGTGTGTGCGCGCGTCCAGCATGAATCAGAGTGCTTTGTGTGTGCCTTTTGTGTGCTCAGAGCCCTCCCAGCTGCGCGCATCTTTGCGGGGTCCCTCTGAATCCCAGGGTCGTGCTCTGTGTCATACGGCGGTGCCTGTCCCTGTTTCTCTCTGTTATTAGGGGATATTGCATGATCTTCACAGATTTAATTGCATCTAGAAGTCGTCATTGGCACCGCATGCCTCCAGACTACCTGGGCACATGCACAGGCAGAGCTTTCGGTCTGCCTCGACTTCTCTGAGGCTGTGGACAGCACAAGAGGGGGCTGCTCCCCTGGGCCGCTGCAGGGTTTGTGGGCTCCTGTCCTGCGAGTGACCGAGACTTGCTGGCACGGTGTTCCCAGCGTCGAGACGGAGCCGATCTCCAGATGTGACAGCTGAGATGCAGAGCATGATAAATGAGCTGACTTCATCAGCTGTCGTTACCTGCCAGTTCTCCCCTGGAGGTTCACAGCAGCTACCTGCTGGGACTTCTTGTTTCTGCTCTGCTTGGATTCTGAGGCTGTACAGGATGCGGTGTCTCAGACCGTGGTTTTAAGGAGAAAATTCCAGTCCCCTTCAGGGAGTAAATTATTGATGCGTCTTTGTGCTTCGCCTCTGACGAGTAAAGAAGGGTTGTGAACGCTGGTCCGTGGGAAGCTGGAAAGGATCTGGGTAGCTGGGACCTACAAGTGGGATTTTCCTGTCGCAGCAGGATTTCTTTCTATCGCAGGCTGCTTGGCACAGGCTGAGTTAAGTTTACTGAAAGTTATGATTCCCAGCTCTGGGAACAGGCTTGCGGGAGAATGGGAGAACAGAAGTTAGCACCAACGTGTAAAAAGAGACATCAGAGATGTCGTTGCTGTAGTGTACAGACACGCGGGGCACTGTGCCACTGCGCTTGTCTCCTGCCGTCGGTCCTGTGCGGGGCAGAACATGGCTCTGCCCCCAGTGCTGCTGAGCAAAATGGGGTTTTTAGTGTGGCTTAGGGGTTTTTAGTGTGCCTTATAATAAATCCTCCTTTATAACATGTACTGTTCTCCCTCTGCATAGAGACTGACTTTTCTGGGGAGGGGCTGCATGAAATTCCCAAATACCAGCTTTCACCTGGTTACTGGTGCAAGTATTGATGATGAAGGAAGATCACACAGAGAGGAAGCTCCTGCACCATGCCTTCCTGGTGCTGTGACACTGCTCTAAGGCGAAGCCGCTTTGTCTGACGGCAGCTGTCTCATCTCTCTTTCTCTCTTCTCTCTCTCCTTCCTCAGTTACCCTGTCCAAATCGTGCCCCTAGACACACATCTAGCCTGATTTGCTCTCTCCTTTCAGGGGTGTCCACTTTCATACACAGCCTGAAGCAGTTGGGGGATTGAGCCTAGAGGTTGGAAAATTGATCCTCTTGTGGAGTTCATGCAAGGTTAATGCAGGAAATCTCTCCTTTCTCCTTCCCGCCAGGTTTTTGTTGGCAAAGTCTTCCTGCAAGTTTAATAAGCCTCTAACGTTTACTTTCCCAACAAAGGATATTCCTTTATCAGAAAGTTTCTGCTTTGCCTTGGAGTTTGAGGTAGACCTCTTGCACAAACAAGAAGTCCTGACCATTTAAATCCAGTCTGCAACAGCTCCCCCCAAATATTCCCTCTTGCAAAGTGAGTTATTTGGTTAATGTTCTGTTTTATGAATTCTCAGTAACTTGCTGCTAGATCTGCTGGCATCCAGGCTATTTTCTCTTGTTTCATCAACGACTTTATTGCCAAATCAGTGTCATGGCAGTGTTTCTAGCTCCCAGCAAGCTCCGTGACTGCAGGAGGAGGCTAAATGGTAGCACCTGCATTTGGTGCTCCTTCTGGTTCACAACACAGGTGTGAGACTGCTGCATAAGTTTGTCCCTCAGCGTCGGAGTCAGCAGTGGATCAGTTAGGATTTTTCATGTGCTACATCCAAGTGAAATTCACAGTTGAAGGTAAGGAGTTCTTGGGTTGCTATGTTTTTGAGCACCTGCCCCAGCACCTCAGGCTCTGCTCAAGTGCAGCACGAGGCCTGTGTGGCCTGTCTGTCGGGGCTCCTTGTTCTTCTCCCTCCTAGGTGCTGGCTGAAGCCTCTCTCTGGCCGGAGGCACGGCGGCAGAAGAGGCTGGGCAGCGCTGTACCAGGCCAGCCCTTAGCATCTTTTGGGGTGTAGGCTGCTCACCCCTCAGCTGCCTTCTCTGATCCTAGGAACGCCAACATGTTCTGGCACTGCTGTGTATGCAGGGGGGCGATGTGTGATGTGCTGCAGCGTCCTTGGTCAGCAGAGCGCCTCTCCATAACTATTTTGCGGTGTCCTTGGCTGCCTGTGAGCACAAACTGACAGTTCTCTGAAAGTCTGGGGCTCCCCTTGTGTGAGGCAGTGAAACCAAATCTCCTCCAGGATCAGGACGCAGCGTTTCCTCCCAGCAGGTTTAGGGATTTCCCAGCTCGGGTTGCAGCTGAGCTGCGAGGGGAGCGCGTCGCACTGGAGGTGCAAGATGTGATGCTAGCAGAGGTCTTTCCTCAGCTGGCCCCCAGCCCTGTGCATGTGAGCAAGATGTTGGGCTTGGATGCTTCTTTCACTTGGATCCTGGGACGGGAGCTGCGCAGGGTGACAGACTTTCTGAATGCTCGTGTGCTGGCATCCATCTGGATGCCTGGATCCTCCTGGAGACTGGAATTCCCTTTAGTCACGGGAGTTAAATAGAGATCTGTTCGAGCAATCTGGACATGGAGCTCCCCTCGGCTTACAGATGGGGCCGGAGCTCACAATGGCTCCATCTGCATATCAAAGCCCGGGCCATATGGACAGGGCTCTCCCGAGCACCCGCTGCCTCTGACCCGGCTCCTTTGGCTGCTCCAGAGGGTTCGGATCCTTTCAGTGCCTCTTCGTGTGCTCTTAAACCGGGGGCCTATTTCCTGCCTCGTCAGTCGCCCAGAGGAAGGGAGGCCCAACAGCTGTGCTCAGTATCGGGGTTCAGTTTCAGCTCCACACCTCCCAAGGCAAAACTGCCCTCAGAGAGAGGGGGAAGAGCCTTCCCCCCTGCTCAGCCGCTGCGCAGGAGCCATCCCGTGGGCCAGCAGCGCACAGGTGGCTGGGCTCCCTCCTGCGGTCCCCTACGGGCTGCTGTGGGGCTGGGAGAGGCGGCCGTGCAGCTCGGGCAGGCTGCCCTCCCTCCGGCCGTGCAGGCAGATCCCAGCACATCGCCCAAGAATGACGCAGAGTTCGGCTCAGCTTGTCACAGCAGAGAGGATGGGAATTGAAGACTACAGAGAAAGCATCAACGCGCCCCTGTCCGGGCCCGAGGGCACGCTGGAGGTTTTGCAATCCCCAGCTGAGCGGGGAGGGTGTCATTAATGGGGAGCCGAGGGCAGACACCTACCACAGCCCCGTCTGCCTTCGCCGGCCCGCGGTGTGCTATTACCGAGGGGTATTTGTGCAGCGTAGCGATGGGGCTCCTGGGAGAGGTGTAAGGGCGACACATGCAAAACCTCTGGAGGTGACACCAGTCTGAACAGAGGGCGATTTGCTGCTGGGTGCAAGGCGCCAGCTTCAGTGACTCACAGACCTCGACGTGGCCTGGGCTGGAACCGACTGGCAACGAGAGGCTGCCGGCTCTGCCCAAAGAGGGGAGTGCTCCCCTTCACCAAAAGGCGTGAAAATGTTGCTCTTCTCCTCCCCCCTCCTCTAGGCAGCGGTCACACAGGTACACAGGATTGCTCGTTCGTGCCTCTGGTTCCTCAGCCATCAGTAAAATCTCAGCGTGTGTGACTTGGGTCAAATCAGCCTCGGGGTGGTTTCATGACTGCGGTGACTGGGGTAGCCGAATGGAGGACCGGCCGCCAGATCCCCGCTGTCAGGGGCAGCAGGGAGAGAAGGGCAGTGGCCCAAGCAGACTTCAGCAAGCAGAACCGCCTGTTTTACCAGCTCCCTTTGCTACAGCGCGGATCTGGTGAGTGCTGCCTCTCACGCCTGTAGTAGTGGAGGCCACGCTCAGCGCATCTGGAAGACCTGCCAGACTTCTGGCTGCTTGGAGCAGCAGCTTGTTTATTAATTAAGGGATTTCCTTAATTGTTGTATGTGACACGCTGTCGTGTTTGCACCCTCCTGAGCTGATAATGTCAGCTGTGCTGTCGGCAGCCTCTGAGGTGAGGGTTGGCTGGTGCGTGCTGGGGTAACTGGAGGAAGTAACTGGGAAGGAGGGAGGACGGTCCTCACCAAGATAGTGAAACAGCATCTGCTCTTGTTCTCATCAGAAGGGATCGGAAGCAGAGTTTCACTGACAGAAAAGCTTTGCAGTGAGGCACAAAGCTCATGAAAAGATGGGCAGCACTTCAAACACAAAGAGGCTGGTTTGCAGCAAACACCAACGTTGAAGTTGCTGATTTTGCTGGGAGCAAACTTGGTCCCCAGTCCTCTGGGCTTAGGAGTTTTCAAATGTTGAGAAAATCCCCTTGGTGGGACAAAAGAAAGAAAAAGATCAGTGCAGAATCTACCCAAGTGTTCAAAGACATGACCGACCACGGAGCAAAACACAAAGACTGAGGAAAACTGCACATCATCTGCTGCTGGGAGGCTTTCTGCAGCTGCAGAGCAGCTGTAGAGGGCGAGTCCCAGACACTCGCTGCCCAGCTTCCCAGGGAGTTGTTCTGTACGTACACATGTAAATACGTGTATATATATGTATATACACACACATTTGTGTGTGTCTGGCACAGGTTGCTCTGTGGAAGCTCTGAATCCAACGAAGCAGGGATTACCGTGGCTTGGTGTGATTCATTAGTTGAGTCAGCGTGCTCTTGATGAAGCTACCCTAGGTGTCGCTTGGCAGTCGCAGCAATTAAAAGAAGAGCAAGCACGCGTCCCGCACGCCAGCTCCAGCGCAGCGAGCCGCAATTGCCCTTTGGGTCATCGTGTTGCCATCAGGAGGGCAGGAATCGTGCGCAATGCCATTTGATCCAATTATGTTCTCCTGTAATTTAGACTCTCCTGGACGTGTCAAGCCTCGCCACCCAAAGGGGGAAGGAAGGGATTGTTGAGCTCCGCTCACGTTCACCCGGAGTGCAGAAGTATTTCCAAGCGTGTCGCTCTCAGGAGCACACCCTGCCTGCCGCATCAATCGCACGCCACTCGTGGTGCTGTGCAGGCTGCCTGGGTCCCCACGAGGTCTCTGCAGCCAGGCCCCATCGTGTTTCCCACTGACCATTGCCCCTTCCCTGATGTCTTGTTCCTCTTGTAGGTGCACCTACTTATCCTCCCTTCTTATCCTTAAACCCGAAGGATTTATGGTCTGCGCTCGTCTCTCATCCTTTGCCCTCCTGCAGTGTTTGTACAGCACCAGCCACTTGGTAACAGGCAGCAATGCAAATACAGGATTGAAAGTTTGTTTTTCTTATCTGGCTTTAGGCAAACTGGTGATTTTAGTGGTCTCTCCTCCCTTGGAGAGAGGAGGGGAGGCAATGTGAGCCACACAGCAACTCCGGAATTGTTGCGCTTTGTATTTCAAGAGGGTGAGTCCTTTCCTCAGTGCTTAGAGCTGAGCTTCTACAGCTACGTCCCGTGTAGGACATGGTTTTCATTAGGCTGCTTTCTGCTGCTAATGAATCCCAGAGAAGGCTTCACATGCAGTTCGGAATAGTCAAATGTGACAGGGTGGGGAGCAGGGAACAGCGAACCTCAGCACAGACTGCGTGTAGCCGGTGGCTTTGCTGAACGCTTGCGCTCCTGGTGCGCCCCAGCGCCGCTGCCCACTGGTGGAGCCGCAAATCTCGCTGGAAGCGAGCGAGGCTTTGGCTTTGAGGCACAGGAAAAGCTTTGCTACATCTTCAGAAGGGACCGTCCTGCTTCTCCAAAGCTCTTGTGTGTCGGGTGGCAGCTTGCTTTGAGTTCTGCTCGAGCTTGGGGTTGGTAGGTGTGTTTCCTCTCCGTTCCTGCACTGTGAAAGAAAGGGGACCTGGCCCGCGCCCAGGCAGGCTGCTCTCCGCACACTTCAGTGGTTCTCGTGTGAAGCGCGGCCCCTTCCCCCCCGCCTGCTCTCCGGTTTCCAGGGCTCCTCAACCTCGTATTCAGGCTAGCAGCATTTGCTTGTGAATAGCCGGAGCCCAGCCGGCGGGCTGACGAGGTGGCCCTGCCTCAGTCCGGCCCTCGGGGATGGTGATGTACAGCAGAGAGCTGCGCTCGGCCGGGACATGGACCCCCTCTGTACCAACAGCAAGGTAGGATGGGGGATGTTTGTAGGTGATTAACCAGCTTGCCGTCTGCGGGTACTGAAGGCTTGCTCTCTCCCTGCCCCTTCCTTCGTGGGCACTGTTTTAGTGTCAGTGGGTGGGAGGCTGAGGAAAGTGCGGGTGGGTCCGAGCGAGCGGGGAGCCGAGGGCTTTCTGCTCTACCTGCCTGGTCCCCGGTCAGCAGGGAAGCAGGCTCGTCGCTGTCTGCAGACTGACAGCTCTCGTGCCAGGAAGGTTTCAGTCCGGATGATGATGCTTTCAATATATTTCATTGTAAAGTAGTGAATTGCTTCTTCTGGACTGTCAGCGTACAAGGCAGTCCGCAGCCACGAGTCCCTGCTTATGCTGCGCACACAGCAACCTGTGACAGGGGACACATGGGTGCTGTGAGCTGGGGGCAGTTCTCAAAGCCCCAAACAGTCGTGGGTTCTAGAGGCATTAAGCCCCAGCGAGCACCTGCAGTGAGAAGAGCACAGCTGGGAGAGGCATTTTCATGCAGGAGAGCAGCATTTACCTTGGACTTGTGCTCTGGTAAGTGCCGTCGCTCTTTCCGCTGGTGCCCAGACCCCGGTGGAGCAGGGCTCTGCCCGCGTGGCACTGAACAGATGCTGGTAAGCACTTGGCTCAGTTCACAGCAGTACTCGCAGTGCTTTGACCTTCTCTGGCTGCACCGGTTCTGTTCTCTGTGCTGCAAACCGACCTCACCTGGATCTCCAAGCTCCCAGCAGAGGTTAACAGTGCTTAGGCTGAAAGGCAGAGAGGGTGAGACGGGTGCTGAAGTATGGGGTGCTGGGCAGAGCCCTGTGATGAGCCGCATGCTGCTAACAGCTGAGCAGAGCACACCTTGTGCACAGGAGCTGCACGCAAGGTGTATCAGGGCTCTTCTGATGGCGTTGGGTGCTTTTTCACCGTTAGCAGCAACGTTCCCAGCTGCTGGATGCCTTCCCTCCCTCTGGGTGAAGGTGGTGTCAAAGCCCAGGAGCAGGGGGCAGGCACAGCATGGGGGACTTGGCCCCTCTTGGGGCTTGGCTCTTAGGGCAGCTTCAGCCGCCGTACCCAAAGCTGCTCTTGGATTCCTGTCTCGTTGCTCCCATCAGGTTCGGTTTGGGCTTCTTACTGCCCCTATCTCAGCTCCCTTGTGCAGTCACTTCGGTGTGGAAGGAAACCTCCCTAGGCGCATTTTTCTTCTGCAGAAAGTTAGAGAGTTTGTGATCTGCCTGCTCCGCCTACCTCTCCTGCTCAGACACCCAGTTGCCAGTGTGACAAGAAAAAAACTCCTGTTACAATAATTATCTCCCCACGGGAAGAGGTGAAAGAGAAGGTTTAGACAGAGGTAGCCCCTTCTGGCATATGGAGGTGTGGGGTGGTTTTCTCCTGGCTCCTCATTAAGCGTCTGAGAGATCGCTGGACCTTGAGACCGGGAGGAATCTGGTGGGTGAGTGGTAGGTTGGGTTGGTGAGGTGTGATACCCGAATGGATGCAGGACCCACCGGAAGGCTCCCCACGCAGCGCTGGCGGCAGAGCCAAGCCCCTTCCCATGGCCTGTGCATGCAGGTGGTGTGTCTGGTGCCAGAGACAGACTCCAGCAGCCTCCGTCCCCGATGCGCTGCGAGCCTCGCCGTGGTGAGAGGAGCGGGGGCAAGCCCAGGGCGATGGGCTGAGGGCAGTCAGCGGCGTCCCGGGCTCTTCTCTGGGGCACAGCAGGTCCCCAGGAGCCCCAGCCTCCCCCGGAGCCTGGCGGGACCAACCTGCTGCTGGCTCCTCGCGCTGCTGCTGCGCGGGTCAGCCCTCTGCGCGCAGGAAGCACGTTTGTCTTTAATCCATAATTTTGAGATTTGGTAACGACTTGTCTGGAGAGTCAAGATCAAAAGCCGAGGTGCAGGCTCCTTCCTGCCTGGTTGCAGGCGTTGGTGGGAGCATTCGGCCTCCCTGCACCCGTCTGCCTCCTTTTATGCACGAGAGGCTCTTGCAGCTTGGCAGAGAAGCCGCAGCCCTGCCTGCGCCCCAGTGCCCACATCGCGCGTGCCTCGCAGCCTCTCCGGGACGGAGCCGACGGCGATGCCCTCGCCTGCGCGGCGTTGTTTTGTCCTGTGTGCCAGGGCGGACTCACTGCATGGAGGGGGCTGCCATTTCGTGTGCTAAAAGGGGCAGTTGGAGCGGATGATGTGGCTGGGAAAACCTTGGTGGCCACTTAGCATGTTACCAAGCAAGCTGCGGGGTGTGGAGGGCCGCTCCCATTGTGCAGGGAACAAAGCTGAGCTATTCACTAGCCTGTGACAGGCACTGGGGATGGAAGAAATGCCGAGATTTAGAGTAATTTCTGCGCTGCCGTGGAGTCCTTGCCAAGAACAGACAGATGCCATATGAAGATGAGGTGGCGGGGCTGCCTCCCTGTGTGGGTTGCAGCCCTGGTTCCTCCTCGCCGAGGCCACAGGCAGGTCTGTTATTTCTAGGAATCGCTGCAGAAGCCTCGCTTTTTCCCTCTCTCCCGTTCGTGGATGGAAACGAGTTCCTCAGCCTCGGGGTGGAAACGAGTTCCTCAGCCTCGGGGAAGCCCTTCGCAGGGCGGCTGCCCTCCCGATGGCTGCTGTAAAAGCCAGGCTGGCCTCCTTGCCATGCCTCTCCTGCACAGCGCGTGTCCTCAGCACCCTCTTTCAGAGCCCCTTGTGCCTTTTGAGCTCAGCTTTTCCCATCACTGAGCAAAATAGAGCCTGCGTACAGCCTTTGGTTGGGATCATCGCCCCTCGGCTGGCACGACTGGAGAGCTGTGATGAGCCCTCAGCCCGGGCTGACCGCCAGCCCCTGCCTGGGGGGCTGGTTTGTGGAGAAATGGAAGGAGCAGCACAAAACCCCAGCAAACCGGGCCATCTGTCGCTGCTGCGCAGGTCTGCCAGGCTCCCCGGCGCTCAGTGTTTCACCTCGCCTCGGTGTGCAGTGCCGCCAGGGAATTAAAGAGCCTGGTAAGTGCAGACTCAGCGGGCTCTGGCATCTCCTCTGCCCGCTGCGAGCCCCTCTCTCCCCCAGCAGTGGGCACTTTCAAGCATAAAGCCTGGGCCGAGAGAGCGGCAGGGCCGGGCTGTCCCTGTGCCGGGGCTGCTGCCTCTGACAGCCCCGTGCTGCGGCTGCGTGGGGCTGTTTGAGGAGCGTTTTCCCCCAGCAGCTGCTGGCCCTAATGAAGCAGCTCCTTGCTCTGCATGAGTAATGGGGCTGGCTGCACACAGAGCACGCAGCTGCAGCTCAAAAGAGCAACGGGGACGGCTGTGGCAGCTCCCGTGGCTGTGGCATCTGCCCCTGGAGTGACTCCTCAGCCTGTGGGTGGCCTCCTGCACGCTGGCATTCAGCTTTCCTCACGTCTGCATCCTGTACGCCCTGCCCTGCCTACCTGTGTCAGCAGCACGGGGCAGCCTAGCACCCGGCCGTTTCCCCACCGATGTCCCGATGGGGATGCAGCATCTGCTCCACATCTGTGTAACACTTGGGTGTTCTGTTCTGACGTCCAAGGCCCTCTTCCGCATGCCGGTACGTGCTTTAAGCTCTCGGAGCGAAGGCTGTCGGAGCTGTTGGATGCCCAGCTCTGGCTGTCAGGTGGGAAAAGCTCCGAGGCTGACGCCTTCGTTGCCGGCACAGAGCGCGGCTGTAGCTTCCCAGCAGAGCCACAGCAGCCACGCGGGGCCTGGCAGGTGAAGTGCTGGCTGGTTCACCCCCGGGGCGGCCCGTGGTGTTTCTGCACGCACGCAGTCTGTGGAAGGTGCTGGGCAGGCCTGTCCGGGGGTTTTCTCTGCCTTCTGCATCAGATTTTAACAAACAACTCCTGTGTTTTCGCTGGTGAGCAGCGAAGCTCCCTGCATAGTTAAACCTTGTCATCAGCCACGCTTGGTAGAGAAAACAGTGACTTACGAGCTGGAGTAATTCAGATGTTTGCCTTTCCCCTGGAACCCAGCATACTCTGCCATTGTTTGAACCCCACGGTTGTCTTTTTGTCGGTGGTCTCGGTGCACTGTGTTGCCTTGGCCCTTTCCTGCCGTGGCAGTAAGGCGCCCCTGCCCTGCCTCTGTCCGCGTGGGCAGCGTTTCGTCCCGCTCCTCTTGTTTGACCGAGAGGGCAGAGCTGTATCAGCGAGGCCTCGTGGGCATCGCTCGTAGAGCTAAGCCTCGTGAAACAGCTTCCAGCATTCCTGTAGTACTAGAAATAAAGTGCTGAGCTCGGTGCTGAGCTAACCAGCACGAGCAGGTAACGCTGTAGCGGGCAGGGCTGGGCAGGGCGCTGACTCCGCTCGGGCGACAGCAGACGCAGAAAACGCTTGGGCTGCAGCTGAGCTTGTGTGGTCCCGGATTCCCATTGCTGTGGGGATGGGTTGGGGTGGCCACAGAGCCCAGCTCTTCTCGAGCCATGTGCTGTGCCCCGTTGGCTCCGGGGAAACTGCCCGGGGAGCAGCAATCCGCTCCCGGTTAGCTGGCTCGTGCCCCCTCCACTGCGTCCTGCTGGGAGCAGGCAGGATGAGGCAGGAAGGGGAGCTGCAGGTTTTATCCCGAGCAGGGCTGTGAAGGTGTGTGAAGGTTCCTGCAGTTCGCCAGCAGCTTCCCCTGGGATCCCCTCCCCAGGGAACACGTCCGGCAGCGTGGGTGCTGCCGGGGAGGTAGGGCTGCGGCAGAGCAGCCGGCACAGCTGAAGCCCTCCGCATAAGGAGCTGTTTGTTTTGCTGAATTGTTAATTCAGCCCCAGTGACAATAGCAGCCCCCCCTCCGCTCACACTCGAGGAACTGCGTTGGCCACACACTGATCCTTTCTCTCGTCTCACGCTTTAGGCACCGAGCCGGGGTTATTCTTCCCCGAGTGCCTCTGACTGGCTGTTGCCTTTTGTTCTGGCTCTCTGCAGGCGTACGAGTGGGCCTTGGAAGGGATGCGACACCTCGCCTGCATCAGCATGGAGGACTGCAGCTCCGCCGAGCACTGCGCGGGTGTCATCAAGTGCCTGGAGAGCTACAAGGGGCAGCACCCGGACATCAGCGATGCCCGCTTCCAGGAGATGAAGGAGCTGGCCTGCGAGCTGAAGAGTGACAAGGGACTCAAGCAGTGGAAGTTCGCGTGGTCCAAGTGCCAGGAGACCAAGCTGGTTTTTGAAAAGAAACTGGAAGCAGCCTTGAGAACCAGGAGGTCGCTGCTGGCAGACCGCAAACCAGCCGCGGGGGAGCAGGCGCGGGCCGGCAGCGAGGCCGGCAGCCTGTGCCACCGGAGGCACTCCGAGGGGGCCGCCCCCGGGCCGCACTGGGACGGGACTTGCAGCACATCCCACGGCTATGGCAGGCCCGGCCGCTCTCCAGGCTGGACTAAGGAGAAAATCCCCTCGCCCACCCTCAGCTGCCCTGGCGATTTCGGTGCTGGGGACGAATTTGCCTGCCAAGCTGCTCTCGGTGCAGGGCCCCACTCCGGCCGAGTTTCTTTTGGAAGCGGGGCCGCCAAGTCGCCGAAACTGCCCGAGGAAAAGTCAAACCTGGAGAGCATATTGGAAACCCTGGAGGTGAAGCCGTCCTGCGCCTCCACTCCAGCCTCTGGGAAGCCGCCTCCCAGGAGGATGCTCCGCAAGGCCCAGAGCTTCGACCTGCCCTGCGGTGAGAGCCTGTGGTCGGGCTGCCAGAGGACGCTGAGCGAGCCGGCCAGGTACGGCAACACCGGCGTCTTTATTAAGGGGCTGGAGGTGAGCAGCACGGAGCTGGTGGACAGGACGTTTGCGCTGAGGCAGGGCGCTCACAGCTGGGCCGCGGACTGCCTGCTGGAGGGACAGAGGGGCTGCGGCTCCGCGACCGAAGCCAAGAGCTGGGGCAGGTGAGTGAGCGACCGCGGCGCTTGGCGCTGCGGCCTCGGGGGGGGAAAAAGGGAAAGGAGGTCTGCTGTCCTTCCCCCACAGCCTCTGGAGCAATGTTCCTCTAAAAGTGGGGGGAAGAGCAGTTCCTGGGCAGGAGAAGGGCTCGCAGCGTTGCCGACCTTGGGGTGTGAGGGTCCGCAGCAGTGCAGTTGTCCCCCTGCGCTTCTGGGGGGGCTCTGCCCAGACTGGGGGGGGCACATCCCTGTGGCAGCTGCTTTGCAGGTAAGGGGGTGTTTGTGTTAGCCTTTTGGGGCTGAGACCTGAGCGACCACCAGCTGGCTTTTGTTCTGGTCTTTCCCTTCTCTTAGAGGATCTTAACTGTGTTGAGCGCTGCAATGTGCCCAGGGCAGGGGGAGCCCAGGGATGGGAGCTGCTCCTGAAAGGGAGTCGCCAGGCAGGTCTTTCAACTGCTCTCATTGAAAAAAGATTGAAAATAAAAAAAACACTTGCAGATCTCAGAGAACTGAGAGCCTGGGGCAATCCCTGACAGGGCGGTGCTGGGAACGTGGTCAGGGAACGTGCGTGTACACCAGTGGCTGTGGGCACGGAGCAAGTGCACGGGACCCCCGCAGGAAACCTCCCCGGCAGGGAAAGTGCCCCGCAAAGGGTCCGCGTGCCTCCCGCACCGAGCTGAGCCCAGCCCTGTCCCCTCGGTGGCAGGAGGCAGTCCTGCTGTTCGGCCAGCCAGAGGAGCTTGCGGACAGCCGGGACGCCGAGAAGAGAGGCGCGTGTTGGCAGTAGTTATGGCCGGTGCTGTACTGCCTCGCAGTGGAAACCTGGTACCTAGGAGCACTTGTCTCAGAGCAGCGCGGAGCAACGCGTGCTAGGAGGTGTTCTTTTCTGATGACCTGATAGGAAGCTCACTTCCCACCGGGGCTGAGGCTTCCCTCTTAAAAGCAGAGTGCACGCCTGCTCCAGCTGTAGCCAGTGGGCTCCCGGCTTAGAGCAGAGTCAGAGCAACTCCCTCCTTCCCAGCCAGAGCCTTTTTCAGCACTTCCAACTCCTTCTGGCCCTCTTGCTCCAAGCTGCAGCTCCCTTGTTTGGGCAGCCCTTCCTCAGGGGCTCCAGCCCGACAGCGGCTGCATCCAGAGCTCCTGTTCCCCCAGCGTTAGCAGTGCTTCCCACAGCACCCAGTCATCGGGCTGACACCTCTCAGAAGTCACTGGGATTTCTGCTTTCCCTCGCGTTTGAGGAGCACGCTGACTTTGGGGGCGTGTTGTTGTGTCCGGGAGCCGGGGCTGGGTGAGCCCAGGGACGTGTGTCCTGCTGAGGCCGGGTCAGGGCCACAACCAGAATGGGGCTTCCCTTCCTGAACAGAAAAGCCAGTTGTGTTCCTTGGGTCTGCACAGGCTCTGTCAGGGTCAGCTGTCACAGAAAGCTGCAAATCCGAGCTCGGATGGCACTAAGGGGTCACCTCCAGGCTCGGACCCGGGGAGAGCTTCTCTAGGGACAGCCCAGATGCTGCCGCAGCGCAGCTGTGGTCTGCGTCCCTTCAAGGCCGAGCGTTCCCTCTTGCAGCAAGCTGCGGCACATCATTGACGAGATGGTGACCACGGAGCGGGAGTACGTGAGGTCGCTTTGCTACATCATCGACAGCTACTTCCCCGAGATGGAGCGCCTCGACCTCCCCCAGGACCTGCGTGGGAAGCGCAGCGTCATTTTTGGGAACCTGGAGAAACTCTACGACTTCCACAGCCAGTACTTCCTGCGGGAGCTCGAGAGCTGCTGCAACCACCCGCTGCGTGTCAGCCACTGCTTCCTGCGGCACGTAAGGCATCGGCACCTTCTCCTGGGGTCGGGCTCCTCTGTGCTTGGCTCCCGTGCTTTGCATTTGGCCGCTTGTCTGCGTGCTGCTGGGCTGTGGCTCTTTTCGGGAGGGGAGAAGCGCCCTGCGCTGGCTCTGGGGACATGCGTTGGGTCGCTTTGAGGCTGTAGTAAGGGCACGAGGTCTCCTCGCGCGTGGTGCTTGTGTGCACGTGCTGAGCCGGTAGCGGCTCTCTGGGTCAGGCTGGGGCTGCGGGGGATCTGGTCCTGTGGTGGCTGGTATGTTCTGCTGCCTGGGAGGTGACAGCTTCGCTCTCTGCCCATCTGCGTTCCCTCAGCTGCTGTTGTAGCCATGAGGAAGGTTGGTTCGTGCCCTGCCAGCTCAAATGCTGGGCCCGTGTCTGCTCTGTGCTGCTCCAGGTGCCACTGGGATGGCTCTGTGAGGCTGAGCCCAGGCAGCAGCGGCTGCTCTTTGCCTTTCCTGTTGTACTTTGCCACCAAGAGACACTGCTGGGGCAGCAAAAAGCTGCTCCTTAAAGCCCATCTGCTTCTTCAGGGGCATCCCTCGCCTTGTCTTCTGTCTGTGGCATCGCTGTGGAAGGACTTTGAGCAGAGAGGTACAGGAGAGGTTGCAAAGAGCTGGCAGGGAGAAGCACGAGGCACCAGTCTTAAGCTCAACTGCCCCATGCATGCTTGTCACTTACCAGGTGGCTGATACCTCTTGGGGTATGTAATGAGCAAGGGGTAGCAGGAAAATGAGCTCAGAAGTCCTAGCTACTGTGGGAACAGGAAGACAAGAACTCACCCTGGCTCTTGCTGAACTTAAAATCGAATCTTTGCCAATGCCTGTAGGAGGCTCTGGGGCAGCCTGGGAGAGGCAGAAGGATGGGAGTCACCAACCCCGGGGCATGGCTGTCGCTGGGTCCTGGGTCTGCCTTGGCCTCACGTGGGGATCTCTCTTGCAGAAAGACCAGTTTGGGATGTACGCCTTGTACAGCAAGAACAAGCCGAAGTCGGACTCGCTGCTGGCCAGCCACGGGAACACCTTCTTCAAGGTAAATCCCACTGCCTGCACCCGCGGTTCCTCTGGGTGTTGGGGTCGCTGCTCTGTGCAGACCAGCCCAGCTTTCCTGTTTGAGGTATGCTCAGCGCCGCCGCTGCCTGCCTGGCTGTCTGCACACATGGGCAGAGATGCAGTGAGTGCTTTGGGAAGGAGCCCAGCACCCGGCAGCATCGATCCTGTTCCCTGCAGAGCAATCCGAGTACCCTAGTCAGGAAGCTGAGGCCTTGGGCGGTCGTGGTGTCAGTGCCTGCGTGGGGACACGGGGAGCTGCTGCCCTCACTCTCTGCTCTGGTTCGCAGTTCAAGCAGGTGCAGCTGGGGGATAAGATGGACCTGGCCTCCTACCTGCTGAAACCCATCCAGCGCATGAGCAAATACGCCCTGCTCCTGAAGGACCTGATCAAGGAGTGCAGCGAGGCGCAAGAGCAGGAGCTGGGCTACCTCCGAGCGGCTGAGGAGATGGTGAAGTTTCAGCTCCGGCACGGAAACGACCTGCTGGCCATGGACGCCATCCGCGACTGTGACGTACGTTCCAGTGTCCTCCCTCCCCTGCCTGGGGGGCCAAGCCACGTTCCTCCCCCCTCTCTAGGTTTGGGGTCTCTGGGCTGTGTGGTGAGCATCCCCTCAAATCCCCGCAGTGGTCAGGGTGCCAGGCTGCCAGCACGGCGCAGCGGGACTGCTGAGGCACAGGGCAAGGCATCAGCAGGGCTCGCGGCCTCCTTGGTTTGTTAGGAGAGCCAGTGAGTTTGCAGGAAGGAATTCAAACTGATGCTGATGCCAGGGATAGGCAAAAATCAGCAAGGTGGGACTTGGAGAGGCACACGAAGGGCAGCACCGGAGGAGAAACAAAGCAAAAAATCAATCTACTGCAGGACTCAGGGTGGAGGAAGGTGGATCTAGGGCAGGAGGAACTGAGGTGCTTGTCTTCTGACCCAGATGTGCCTGGGCTCCTGGCAGGTTTCTGGCTGTCGTTTCCTCTTGAGCTTTCTCTGTCCCCCAAGAGAAGGGCCAGGCTGATGCCTCCAGTTGGCCCCCCAGAGCTTTGTCACAGATCTGTGCAGGGTGACAGGAGATGGTTGTCTGTGGGCTGGGCCTTAGCTCTGAGCCACTTGTTTCAGCCTGGTGTGGCCTCTAGCCCCAGGGAGGTAGGTTCCCCGTACCTCTTCCAGGTGACAGGCAGTGGCCACTTCTTCACCACGCGGGCCACACGTGGGACCCTGCTCTTTGTGTCCTGGCCTGCCTGGCCCTGGCTTCCTGCTGTCTGGGGGAGCTGCCGGGGCCTTACCAGGATGTTCCCCATGGCCAGGTGAACCTGAAGGAGCAGGGGCAGCTGGTGCGGCAGGACGAGTTCACCATCTGGCTGGGCCGCAGGAAGTGCCAGCGACACGTCTTCCTCTTTGAGGACCTGATCCTGTTCAGCAAGCCCAAGAGGATCGAGGGTGGCTTTGATGTGTATATCTACAAGCGCTCCTTCAAGGTAAGGGCAGCTTTGCAGATTGCTCTTGGGCAAGAAGTGGCTCTGGACTTCTCCCTGAAGGTTGCCTGTCTCCTTTCATCGGGTCAGCTCCCTCCCCCGGCCTGCCTGCCAACAAGATTACCCTTTTTGCCCCTGGTGCAGCCCCGGCTGATGCTTTGCTCTTCCATTTTTCTGGCAGACCGCAGACATCGGTCTGACGGAGAACTCCGGAGACAGTGGCCTGCGCTTCGAGATCTGGTTCCGAAGGCGGAAGTCGAGCGACACCTACATCCTCCAGGCCAGCTCAGCCGAGACCAAGCAGGCTTGGACCAGTGACATTGCCAAGATCCTGTGGCAGCAGGCAGCCCGCAATAAAGGTGTGATTCCTTCCCAGGGCGTCTGTGCCGCAAAAGGTGCGGGAGCCCCCTTCAGCTCGTGCTGTCCTGAGTAGGTTTGCAGCCTATTACCAGGCAGCTTTGTGTGGCAAGCAGCCGTGTGCCTGCATGCAGCCTCAGGAGCATGTGCTGGGGTTGGCTGGGTGCTGTCCCTTCCCTGCCCCTTGTCCCAGACACCTTGACAGCTGTCCAAGCTCTGTGCAACTGTAGACACCTGCCTGGACACTGAGAGAAATGGGAGGTGCTAGCACAGGATTTCCTGCTCTGTGAGAGCGGTTGTGCTTCTGAAAAGCTCACTGCTCTGTGAGAGTGGCCATGCTTCTGAAAAGCTCGCTGTTCTCCCCACAGCTTCGCTATCGGAGTGGCTGCCTGGCTCAGGCTGGCTGAGCCTATTCTTCACCCCAGGCTTCCTGCTTGGATGACACTCACAGGTGGCATGGCACTGGGCGCCTGAACCAGAGCAGAGCATGAGGGGCTTGTCTGTGCAGACTCCTCAGGCTGGGGAGCAAGGGGAGAACGGATCTAATGCCGGTAGCTCAGGAGCAGCCTGGCCCTGGGGCAGCATAGCGCCTGCAGGGAGGGTCGGGGCAGCCACGCAGCTGGCTGTTACACGCCTTGCTCTTGCCCTTCAGAAATCCGCATGCAGGAGATGGTCTCCATGGGTGTGGGCAACAAGCCGTTCCTGGATATCAAACCCAGCGAGGCAGCTATCAATGACCGTGCTATCGATTACATCATGAAAGGCAGAGGTGAGTGCCAGCCTGCCCTGCCCCCTTGCTGCAAGCGAGCTGGGCAGGACTGACGCTCAGGGCTTCTTCATGTTTTGTGGCAGGTGCCAGGACCAGAGCATCAATCGCAGTGTCTCTGTTTGACCATTCCAACCCGTACAAGAGGACGCAGGCGCAGCTCTCTGCTGGCAGCGCCGCTGCTGCGTACGGCCCTTCTTCCTCCTCCCTCCTGGGACCCCTCAACCTGCACATGTACCTGGACCAGGCTCTGCTGCCAGGCGTCCTGGCCCCCAGGCGCCCCTTTGACGTTGGTGCCTGCATCGAGGAAGATGAGCTGGAGCACGAGACAAGCAGCCAGCCGTCACTGAGTACGTATGAGCTGCAACGCACCCGGAGATGCGTCCTGCAGCCCAGCCTCTCTGTGCCATGGGCTCGTCCCCACGGCCTGCTCCCTGCCATGCAGTCGCACCAGGCTCCATGGAGTCACGGCACACCCTGCCGCACACCCGCGGTGCAGTAAGGAGGGCCCTGCCCTTCCGCACAAGCTCCGTTCCTGCTTTCACGGGAGCAGGCTTGGCGCCGCATAGCAGGGCTGCTGTGGCCTTGGAGAGCAGTGCTTGTGCCTCTGCCTGCCTTGCCCCTCTGGTAGGTAGGAGGCGTTATGTTCCTCACTTCGGCCAGCTTGGTCCAGTGACCCCTTGGCTTCCCCTGTGTGAAGCTCTCTGGCCGGTACAGACAGAGGGACAGGAGGAGCACTGCGTGTCCTGCGGAGGTGTGGTGGGAGCGGTGGTGCCAGCGGCATTGCCTGGGATGCCGGTTCTGGGACGGGCAGCTCAGAGTCTGACTGCCCGGGGAGCGGGGCCTCCCTGTGCCTGCCCTGTGCCAGCCCCAGGCAGTCGTCAGTGCCTCCTGCTCAATCTCCAGCATCACTGGGTTACTGCATTGGGTTATTTTGTTGCCTGTGGCTTTAAAGTGGCCCAGATAGCAGTGTGGCATATCCATGGGCTTGTGTGAGCAGTGCCTCTGCAAAGAGGTACGTTACCAGGTGCACGTGGTCATGTAGGCCAAATTCACGGTCCTCAGAACGACTTTTCTGTCTTCCCCCAGCAACAGAGAGCTCCGAGTCATCGCACTGCATGTCAGGCAGTGGCTCCAGCGGCTCCGACAGTGGCTGTGTCTCCAGCATCCCACAAGAAAGCTTCTGTGAAGACATGGGTTCACCCACTTACATGCCCCTAGGCTCACAACACAGCTCTGCGATGGAGGAGAAACCCCGGTTCACAAACAGCCAGTACATTTCTGCAGTAAGTGCAAGCAGCCAAAATGCTCTCTTCACTCTGCCTGTTACTACCACTGCCTCCTCGGTTCAAGCCACTGCCTCTCAGGCGGGGACTGAAGATGCTGCTTTTGGGCTTGGAGTCGCTGTGGGGAAGTGATGTTTCCTCTCGCAGACTAGCCTCGTCAGGGGCAAGCCAAAGCCCCTGCGTTGTGAGTGCCTCCCCTTCGTGACCAGGATCCCTGAGGAGATGCACTGGAAAGGACCTGCAGGGCTGGAGGCTGCATCGGGAGGGGATGCTGTGCACACAGGAGCTTTCATGCTGCCATGGGCTGGGGTACACGCTTAACCTCCTGGGGACGAGCGGATGGAGCTCTGCTGCAGATGCTGCTAAGCTCCTTTCTGGGGAGGCTTGGACCTTTTGTGGGGAGCAATGAGATGGAACGAAGGGAAGAACGGGAGCCTGTTGCTCTCAGATGTCATTTGTTTCTCTTACATTCCTGAGGGTTCTCAGCCGCTTCCCTTCCCACTAGCTTGTGTCCTGATGCTGTTGTCCTCTAACCCTGTACTAATGCTGGCTTCTCTCCTCTGCAGAAAGCAGGCCAGGTCACCATAAGTCCCTCGACAATAGTGTGATCCCCTCTGCACACGTATACGGCCTAAGGAAGTGGAGTTGTTGTAAGTAGCCCCTGAAGGGGATTTTCCAGCAGCTCTGAGTGCTGGTCAGGCTTGTCAGTAGCTCTGAGTCAGGAGGACCTCACCCCCCACTTCTCTATGAGAAGTCTCCCACATGCATTCCTGACCAGTGTCAGTGGCTAGAGACAACCAACTCCCACAGCCAGAGCCATCGCCTTAAATAACAGGTCGGATGCCTCCCTGGTTTGGAGGAGAAGAAACAAAACAAGCAAAAATTATTTTCAGTTAGTAGAGGCTTGAGCTCCACCTAGTCCATGTGTCAGTGTTCAGATGAGCTTCTTTGCTCTGAATGCTACCCAGCTGTCTAACCACTAATCTGTTTCTTGTGGCTATTTGCCGAAATCCTGCTGTTTGTTAGTCCCTCTGAGCTGCCGTGGGGAATCCATGGTATTCTCCCCAAGCTGGATTTATTCCACAGTTTCCTTTGAACCTCCCAAGGAGTCTGCACACATCACCAAACAAAGGAACCTGCTAGGTTATGGTCAGGAAGTCCTGAGGGAGCTGCCAGGTGTTGCTCCTGTACTTACTTCTGGAGGAAGTACTTACTTCTGGAGGTTGGCCAGAAGGTCCAGAAGATGTCTGAGGAAGCTCGCTGGTGATCTGTCTGAGGAGAGATGAGCCCTGACAAGCCAGGCAGCCAAGCAGGGGGGCAGGCCCTTGCAAAGGTGTACTATGCCTCACGCAAGCCAGCCTGCATCCGGCTCAGCTTTTGCTTCTTTCCTCACCAAAGGATTCTGGTCCTTAGGACTGGGCTCCCTTTTTGCAGGGAACAGAGGGCTGTGAGTGTGAGACAGACAGGACTGGGGCTTGGATGGTCAAGGCACAGGCCAATAGATAGCGTGAAGGGCCTGGGTTTGTGATCCGCAGGTACTGGAGGTCGTACTGAGCTAAACAGAACCAGCTGCCAAGGTTAAAATTTGGGATCCTGAGCCCCTTCTTGGGAAGGGTCACAGGCAGGACCTTCTGAAGTGGTCACAGCTGCAGGGCGGTTGCTGCCCCGCTGCTGCTCTGGCAGCAGCACGTAGCCTTTGGGTGAATCCTGAGCCAGGGGCAGCTTTTAGCCTGGGTGAAGCACCTCATTCCTCCTGAGAGGCTCTTCTAGTAAAACGTTCTTTCTCCACCAAAATGCAGCTCTGACAAACTGTGGTTTTGAAGTATTTTGCAAAATCACTGCTGGCCAGGACAGAGGGACCTGCAGGTCACAGATCCTGCAGTGTTGTGGGAGTGCAGCCAGTCTAACCCATTGCACGGTGCTGTGTTCCAGGTTTGATTGCCATTTCAAACTCACTGAAGACCCCAGGCCTCTGACCAGCAGAAGGAGACAGTCTTCATCCGTGAAGATACTTTTACACATAATCAGGCTCTTTCAGACAGTCCAAAACCTGACCTCTGGCTGAGGGGAAGTCCCAAGAAGGTTTCTGTCAACTACACTTAATAGCTTTGGTGTTGGATGGGACCTTGGGCATTTAAAATTTATTAGCCCTATATTTATGAGTAATAAGTAACATAGCTGTTTGAAAAAAAATGTATTATTTTTAAAGCTATGTGCTGTACAGATTTTTTGTTACAAGTGACTCTGTTACTGTTTGTTCTCTAAGCTGCACATTTTATAAAGTTTTTGGAAGGGCAAGAAGAGAAACCAAGGTATTTAAGAAAAGTAGTGTAACTTCCTGTTTCAGGGTTATATTGACCTGGAGCTCAAGATTAACGTCCTTCCTTATGTTCTAAATATGTCTATCATAGCAATAATTTATTTTCTTGGCTTAACACTTCTGTTTTAATAAAAGCAATTTCATTGTTACAGTAAATTGTTTCTTCACATGATTCTCCCAGTGCCTCAGTGCTGAGCTTCTCTCTGTCTTAACCATCTCCCAGCTCTTGCTGACTCTTCGACCTCCCTGTGCGATTGCTGCGCTAACCATCTGCCAGCTCAGCCGTTGTTCTCATGCGTGAACTCAGGAGTGTTCCTCAGGAGAGGGGCCGGGTCTCCCAGTGGCAGCACGTGGAGGCGTCCCTGCTGCTGGTGGGGAGGCCAAGGCAGAGCAGGGACCATAGCAGGTGGGTGAGGAGGACACAGCTCACCTACTCCAAGATCCTCTCCTCCTGGTTTGTGCCACTCAGCCCCCACAGTCAGATTCCAGCCACATGACGTGTGAGTGACAAAGTTCAGCCTGCAGCGTGCCTTGTCCCAGGGGCCAGGCTGTGCCCCAGGTTTTGGGGTGATGGGGACCGGCCGCTTGCTTTGCCACTGACCTAGCCCCTCTCCAGGTACTTATACTCTTGGTCCATTCAGTGTTGCTTATTCCAGGAGGTTTGGGTGGTGGTGGCATCTGAGACCAACAGCTTCTGAGTATCTAGGTTTAGCGTAATGCTCAACCTTAAACGCATATTGTCTTAAGTTGCACAATGTAACTGCAGGATAAATGTGTCCTGTGTCCCAAAGTTGCCTGTTAAGGCCGAGTAACATCAAAGCTCACTGCAGGGCTGTGATGCTCTCTTGGAGTTCTTGGAGGAAAGTTGAAGATCAGCGTTTTTTTGGAAGCTGCAGTTACTGCCAAGCTCCTGCTTGCTTCTGGTTTATGAAGTGCTGTAAATCAGCCTCCCCCAGACGTGAGAGAAGCGGTGTCACATTTGGCCTTTATGGAGCAGGAATTTATTCAACTGCAGTTTCACCTGTAGCTGCTGCTAGGGTAGAGAAGCTGCTCGGCCCCCCCCCCCCCAGTGCATTGCTGTAGTCTCAGATGTAAACCCTCATAGCCACGTGAGTTACCCTCCGCCTATAAACTATGTTCATTCAAATCTGGAAATTCCTGTACTGTACATAAAACACTTGTTTAATAAGCTGAATGTTTTTTAAAATGTGTTCTTTTTTTTAGACAGCAAATAGAACACAGTTGACACCTTTGTACAAAATTGTGTGGGAAACAGTTGCACAGGGAAGAGTTTAGAAGTTACTATTTTAAAATAAGTAAGTTAATGCAAGATTTTGGGCTGTCAAGACAGTAATAGCTCATGTCACAAGAGGGGAAGAATTTACTAATGCGACAAAAGGAACATGAAATTTTCTGAATTTCTCAAAAGGTTTTTACATTGCTGGAAAAAAAACAAAACTTTAATGTTTACCTGATGCTGTTTTTTCAGGGTTTGATTGATTTGTCTAATAAAGGTTATTTTCTTTATATGAATCTTGTTTGCATGGTATGTTGATTTCAGTGTGGGAACCTGGGCTGCAGAAGAGGAAATAGGCATGCCTTGAGAAAAGCAGTTGTCCCTAGGGCATCTAAATGCTCTCTCAAAATACTGGTGTAAGATTGAAATAATGTTTCCTTACCGAGTTGTTAGATGGATGAAAGTAATGTTTACCTGCTCTACTTCTAGGTGAGAACAGTGTCAGCTCTGCTCTGCGAAACTGCAGAGATTTTAGAGCAGGAATAGCAAAGTGCTGTGTCTGCACAAAGTGCTTAAAAGGAAACGTGAAGTAACTGCTGGAGAGCTAAGGTTATTATTCCCCCCCCCAAAAAAAAAAAAAAAATTGATAACAAAGGTGTTAGCAGAAAGAGTGGGTTCTCTTACTCATTTTCAGTAACTAAAGCCACAGGGCAGGGACAAGCTTTTACACAGCTCCTGTCCCAGCATTTTCTAATTCAGGGTGCCAGGGAGTCACCTGAGTGAGAGCTTCTCTGCATCCCCAGGCAGGAGTTAGTGGAACATTGTCACGGAAAACGTGCGTGGCCATCTAGGCAGACAAAAACACAGCAACAGTAGGTGGTGGGGTTTTTTTTGTTTGTTTTTGTTTTTTGAAAGCATGTTTTTCTGGTAAATAAACCTAACTCACAACCCATAAGTGGTAACACATAAGATAGCTACTTTGCTACTTTGCCCCCTAAAGCTGACAGCTGACAAAGATTCCTAACTAAATGAAGTTACTGTTCAAAAAAAAAAAAAAAGCTCAGATGAGATGCTTATCCCTCTCACACACCACAATGAAAACATTTCAAAAAACTTTATTAACAGTCTGTAAACTTACATTTCCAAGGCA
Organism: Cygnus olor; assembly: GCF_009769625.2. NCBI lineage: Eukaryota > Metazoa > Chordata > Aves > Anseriformes > Anatidae > Cygnus > Cygnus olor. Next base: position 12,522,252 of record NC_049180.1, on the reverse strand, counting down.
AAGTATGAGACACATCTAGCAAGCCCTCTCTGTATCAGTAAATCGAGGCAGCGGCTGTACTTCCACGCAAATGGCAAGGTAAACTGAAAAAGCACAAAAAACAAAGTCACCATTAAATCCCCTGCTGAGTGCAGAACAGCAGCATCACTGACTCCTTGCTGCATATTTCTTAACCACCCTAGAAGTCTTCCACCTACTTTTTGTGGGCAACCTTACAAATTAGCAGCACAGTTTTAAACTTTTATTAAGGCTAGACATTAATTGACTAATGTAATGTGCTGGAAAGGACGCCCCAGCTCCCCCCCCCCCCCCCATGTAATTCATTTGCAAGCAGCTGGGACGAGAGAACCAGCTTAAGCTGAATGCCAACAGTAACTAAAAAAAAAAAAATCCCCACCCCCAACATACACGCACGTGCACAAAAACTCTCAGCCCTACAGCATCACCTGGTGGCGAATGCTACTTACTTCCACCCACTTCAGTAGCTCTTCATGAATCTTTCTGTCCCCTTTAAAATACTCTGTGTTCAGTAAGTCAGCAACAAACTCCTTGGGTGTGAGCTGCTGGGTCTAAAACACAGAGCATGACATCGTCATTCCAGCAAGCAGGGGCTCTTGCTTAATAAGGAGCATTAATTACCCTTAGTGGAAACTTCTCAACAGGCAAGCTGCTAAATGCTCCATCTCATTCTCTTGAAGAGCATGAGTTTCTATACCCTGCCACCCCATCGGTGGCCTGGGGAAGCTGAGAAACCACAGCTCATCCAAATTGCCATGACCTTGTACCTACCCAAAGCCTGTTCACAAGGGTCATGATCTTGGCTGTGATTTCCTTGGGATCCTTCTGCCTTATTGAGTCCAGGATGACATCAGTCAGGAAAAAGTGGCACTTCCTGGCATAGAATATCTCCTCACGCGAGAGAGAAAAGCGAAGAAAAACAATATCTACAAGAAACAGTTCAAAGAACACAAAAAAGGATGTGGTTACAGCATTCAACTTTTCAGTCATCCAACCTTTGGCTTCTTTAATGCTTTTCCTGTCCAAGGTTTTACTGCAATGGAGTCCTAACAGCCAGTTTTCAAACCTGAGCTCAACTTCAGGGTTTGCCCAAACAAAAATTGAATATAGATTTCAGGATATTCACCTTGGGCTTTGTTTCATTTCTTTTCAGCTACATTTAAATGCATACACACACGTTATTGGTTTACATACGCACACGTGCACAAGTAGTGCATGGCACTGTTGGCCACAAGGCAAGCACAGGGGCTCACACTGCCCACCAGGAAGACTCATGCTCATGCTCATGCTCCGAGAAGTCTCAGCTGGAACTGGTTTCCCACAGCACCCCGATCACCTTCCCAGACAGGACACAGCAGTGCTCTTGTGCCTGCCCATCTCCAAAGCCTAATGTCTAGCCCTTTTCCCAGCAATGCGGGAGACATCTGGGATCAGTACCTGGGATCTGACACAACAGCACCAGGAAAGGGCCACTGCACTATTCTGCTACAATATTTTTTAAAAATGTATGTATGTGTGTGTGTGTGTATGTATATATATATATATATATAATATATATATATTTCACATCAATAAACAAGTATGCAATAGACTAGGAAGCTGCCCTTCACTCTTGCATATCCTTGAACAATCTGTAACCACCGGGATAGTGAGTTTACTGGTTTTCCTCTTCCCCCCCCCACCAGGTTCTTACCAGTTCTGTAGCCCTGTAACAAATTCAATGCATTAAAGAGCTTCACTGGGAAATATTCAAGACACCTGCAAGGTTAGGCAGCTGCTGTCCTGCTGCTTTGAAGAATTAAGTCTTAGCAGTAGTTAAGCTGCGATAACCCTAGGTAATCTGACAGTCAGACCCGGCAACGAATCATGACAGAGAGAATACTAAAAACTCTGCAGCAACATCCTATAGCCATTTACATTTCCTTACCTTTGGGTAGTGCTTGAGTGTTTGAATTATCCAGCTGGGTGCCATCCAGCAGAATGCTATAAACAACACTCTCTTCATTGTATGTATGAAAGCCATCACTGCCTAAAACCGGAGGATGTTCAACTTTAAGAATCAGCCCTACATTTCTGTGATCTTCCAGAAGAACACGGGTTTGTTTGCTGTCCATTGTTTCTGTGAATGAATACAAGCTGAGTTTTATAGCACAGCCCATGCAGAAGTACTGGGATAAACACATTGTTCTTTTGTAAGTGTGACCACAAAATTGTCATCTCATTAAAGTTATGCCCTTTTTTGTCTTCGTTCTGTCATGAGGTTTTGCCAGGAAAAGTGAAATGCCAATAGACAGAAGATGGCAACTTTTACATCAAATAATTTACAATCTAAAGTATAACATTACAGGTCTTCTCTACTTCCCTCTTTCGCAGGGAAAATTCAGAAAAAGTAACCATTACGCACTGCTTAACAAAACCCAAGCATAATTTAGTCCGGGATTCTTTCAAGGGATATGAAAGAGGTTTTTTTATAGGAAAAAATAATAATCCAGCTTGCACTGCTATAGTAACAAAAACATCCACAATCATTATTAATACATTTTGCTTTGCCAGCAATTCTGTGAAAACGCACAATGTTGCCCACTGTGGAAGTGGTACAGGGTAAATCACATCCTTTTTGGGGTGATGGGAGAAGTCTTGGACTGGGACTTTCCACTGAGGTTTCCTGAGCTTGCATTTAGTATCTTGGCTATCAAACATTTTTAACTCCTACACATGGCCGTGGAAACTTCTGGGTTTAACATAAACTCAGCCTTTGTGCTAAATTACAGGTTTCTGTAACTCGGTCTGTGCCCAGTGATCTCACTGGTTATAGTGGACTTTATTCAGCTCAATTCACACTAGTAGTATGGATCTGTTGTTAGACCCTACATCTGAAACCCTTGTAAAACACGTAAGGTTTCAGTTTTTTTCAGGCTCTGGTAACTGAACCATTGCTATCTTTGTACAGAGCCAGCAACTCCAATAAAAGTAGTAATAAAATACCACATATACCTAAAAAAAGATTCTGTTAGCAAAACCTATCTGAATGGCGAAGACAATTCAAAAGACCGTTCAAAATATTCTCAGGATCTGAGGATGTCAGGAGAGGACTGAAGCACATGAAGTCTCCTTATTCACTGCAGTCCCAATATCTAACTAGGATCCCGATTTTTGTGCCATTACCAACCATTAATAAACTCCAAACATCCCAAAAATGCAGACGGATAACTTAGGCACACCAAAACAGCTTCACTGTTCATTGCACAGCTATAAGGGCAGAGTAACAAGGAGACAGTTAAAGTACAATCCATTAACACTAGTGGATCAAAAAGCTGCTCCACCTTTCTGGCAAACACACTTTTAGTATCAAACTCTGCATAGATAGGTGATTAAAAAAAATCCACCAGTCATAATCAGGCCCTTGCTTAGCAGCTGGCAATCAACTTACTGCCTTTTATAGGGATGAGTTTCATCTGCAAGCTCTTGTCTCTTACTTCACTGGGTAAACTTCCTACAAGCAGGAGAACAAGAAAAAGGCTGAGACCATCACTCTGAAGTTCAGCAGCACGATCAAAGTATCTTATTTATATAAAAGTGATTCAGTTAATTACTCCCCTCATTTTTGAAAACGGTCCCGAAGTAATCATTTACCTTCTGCTTGCTCCCTGTTTATGTTCTCCATATTTTTTCCTATTGTGGAAGTAGTTTTTATGGTGTTGAATGTATATGTTCCAGCACTTGGAGTAACTGGCAGACTCTGTCTGAACACGTATTGGTCCAGCTGCTTTCCTTCAGCCCTGGCTTCATATTGGGTAATGGGATTGTTTTCTTGAGTTGTAAAGCTTATTTTCCCAGGAGAACAAGCAATAGAATCTTTGATACCTCTGTCCTTTTCGGGAGTGTTGTATTGAGATACGCTGCCTGTGACGCAACCATCGGATATTTTTATGTGCTGAGAATCACATCTCTTGGAGTTCAGCATGTCCCATCGCTTTACCAGGGAAAGTAATTTCTGGACGTGAGTTGCTGAGTCTTTATCTTCTTCTTTCTTTGTTAAACTGCTTCTTATTTCTCTCTTCCTTGGAGGGCTTACTGAAAGTAAGCTGGAGTTTACCATACTGTGTGAGGATTCTTCGTATTCTCCAAGTGTATTCCTTCGCTTTGTCCCCCTAGCCCATGATACCATTTTGGAACACTTTGCCTTCTCCCCATTGGCATCTTGCTTTCCCGTCAGATCTCTTATATTGCTCCATGTATTAACATAGTGTTTACTGGAATCCACAGCTGCATATGGATACACCTAAAATACAATGAAGTGTTGTTATTTCTAATTTATATGGAAGGAAGTGCAAGTCTTGCCTTTCCTAATAACTGATATATTTTTTTCATTCTACTACAAGCATTTAAAGACTGAGTTCTTAATCTCTGGAAAATATTTTCTCACTTCTATGCTGGATGCAGTGCCTTAAGACTCTCCCAACACTGCCCTGACAATTCAGCACCAATGCTATGCTGTCCTGCGTCACCTTAGTTCCAATCACTGAATTCAGCAAAACTTGAAGAAAGAAACTGGAGTGGCCAAGGCACACAAGCAGGGCCAGCATCTCGCTGTCTCTGCTACTGTTACAACTGAGAAAAATGCAGTTATGTGAACAAACAGCAGAGCATTCTGCACAAGATGGTTTGGCAAATTAAAGATGTTCAGCTGCTCTACCACCTGAACAGCAGTGTTAATTAAGCTGCAGGGTGGAGCAGCTTGGTGTGTAAATGCTGCAGAGGCAGCACCTGCTTTCACCTTTCCTTAGCAGACTGAGGGCAACTTTCAGCTGCTGTTGTCCAGCTAAGAACTAAAAGTAGACAAAGATTTGAGTGGGAAGCACTTCACCCCATTCCACTGACTTCACAGACAAGAAAGTTTCTGCAGGATGCTGTCTTGCCTGAGTGCACTGCTTCAGCTTGCAGCTCCCACCTGAGGCTGCTGGGCCTCTAGGAACCACACACCCAAGACAGAAACACGCCAGGGAATGCCAGTTCATTAAGCATTTCCTGGTCATGCCTGACTCACGTAGGTCATGGATCCTGCTAACTCCAGGGCTGCAGTGATCTCTTCCTGCATTTCTTTACTACCTTGAAGCACTTAGTAGGAAGCAGGAGATTTGGCTCCTACGTCCTCTTTGGTCAGAGGGACCAGAACCTGTGACCCAGCCACAGTTTGCAAGCCACACTGAAGTCTGGGTGAAAACATTTCCTACCCTTGGTGGCAGGGACTCACTAAGTTAACCAGGAAAGCAAATCACAAGACCAAAAAGAATCTAAAAGAGCGTAGCCTTGTGGTGCTTAGACCAAGCTAACACAGACAAGAGGATGTTGTCCTTATGCTTTGGACTATCTGATTTTACAGCATACAGTCACTGGATAAAAACAAATAGTGCAGCACCCAGAACAGAACTTACTGACTTGGAGTCAGTAAGTGTGGATGTCCATCTAAATTCTCTCTTTACAGAAGAAGCTGTCTTGTGTTTTTGTAATATGCAAACAGAATGTCTATTGCTGTTCTCCGCTCTCCCTTGATGCTCAAAACCTTTTCAAAGTAGTGCAGAATTTAAATTTGGTGCCCTTCTAGTTCAAGTTGCATTTCAAAATGCTTTATGGCAACATATTCTGAAAAACAAACCTTACCTCTTCTGGGTCTTTGCTGAACTCATGCTCCTTATTCCAAGACACAATATCTAATCTTCTACATGGGAAAGAACATTCATTGCGCAATTCCTTGTTTTGGATCCACAACCTAGATAATGAAAATTTACAATTATTATAGAACTTTTTTCCAGGGGCAACACCCACTCAGCCTGCAAAAGGAGCTGCTAGGGCTTCCACACATCAGGAGATCTGTATATACCCCCTTCATTTTTATTATGAATTACTTTCAAACTTCTGGGGAATGAAAAGAATTCACAATTATCACTACTGTGTAATACGAAGGCAACCAAGAACCAGAAGACTTCATTGCTCACCTGTGCTGAGAAGTTCTGAAATGCAATGCTGCAGAAACACAGTAGACTTTTTTTTTTTCCCTGTTCCAGCATCCACAAAGCTTTGACCAGTGGATTTATGTAAGCCTTACTTATCAACCCAGGCTATGTTTATATGAAATCAGACTTGGGGTTTGTTTCTCTCTCTCTCTTTTTTTTTTTGGTGAAGATGTTTTGTACACTTTGGGGAGCAAGCTATTCAGATTCAGGACAATCACTTAAAATCTGGTTTTGATTCCATGAATGTAAGCCTACTTAAAAAACTGAGCTCCTGACAGTGACTGCCCGAGTTGCACATCTGTCTTTGAAAAGGTGAAACACCTCTGGAAGCACAGAGTACCTGATGCTCTCTGCCTATAGACATAGATTTGAGAAGATTGCCTATTGAGCTGACTGATGATCTAGCAATGAACTCTGTGGACCAATCTGGCTCCTGAAAGAGCACAGAAGAAAAGAAACTATCAACAAATGGGTTTGCAGATTTCTCCATGACATGGTTGGAGAAAATCCTCCAGTAGGTCTCCAGAAACCAGCTGGGGCCTGACAAAGCCAGGGCTGAGCCCTGAGCTGACTGATGACTCTTCTGTTACTGTTCCTGTATCCAAATAACTCATCGGGAAAAAATATGGCCCAAAAGGAAATGGAATTGCTCATCTTCCACTGGCTGTATTTCAGAAGGAAATGACAAAGTTGTGCTCCTTTCAAAGAAGGACAAATATTGTTAGGTCAGACGAAAGGACATTATACTACAGAAAAGAAAAAGAAAGATGAAAGTTTTTACCTACCTGTATGCATCACAGTGATAAAGTGCTTCTAAAAGAGAAGGGATCTGGTACTCCTCTGCTTCTTGACAAAATAGAGGCCATTCTCTGTAAGTTGTAAATTAACTTAATTGTAAAATCACTAAAAATCAACCTTACCGATTATCTTATCCAATTATATATCAATTCTGGAAGCTTAGACAGTCAGTGCACAAACTAAAATGCATTCACGAGTGATTTTTTTAATTTATGGGCAAACAGCCTATCATTTTAAATACCAAAAAGCACCCAAACCAAGGTGTGGTTTTTTTTTTTTGTCGTTGTTTTTGTTAAATGTTTCAGACCTAACATCCAAACAATGAGGAAAAATCCAGTGCTATTGAAAGTCATAGAAATTTTACCTTTAACTACCATTGACTTCTATGGAATGTGAATTTTATAACAGCAATCCCAATTAGAGGGCTCTTTTAAAAAGGTGCAAACAAAATAAATAAGCTCCTAAACCAGACGCATTCAGCAGTATCTCTATGAATTTTTGTCAGGCTTGTTATCTTCAGAACTTTTTCAAGCTATTGACCCCCTACTAGCTAAGCAGGTCTGTCTCCTCTTCTTTTTTTTTCCCCTTTTCCTTTCCTTAATTAATCATGGGTATGGATGACAGAAACCTGATTTTGAGAAGCAGGAGTCCTGCTCTGCTCTGTGATGCTCATGACACTTTTCTCATGTTGAAAATTCACCCTGGCATTTTCCTTAGGGAATCCCATAATGAGGGTTCACAGGTTTGAAGGGTTCTAGGAAACCTAGCATTCCCTGAAATATTCTTAGCCCTAGAACATGCTACTAAGCTGTTAGTGTTGCCCTTGGTCTTATCCAACTCAGTGTCTCTCCAGCCATTCCCAGGCATGGTTTGGCCAATTGGATGTTCCTGGGACTGTTTGCAGTGGACAGGAGTGAAGCCACCAGCTCAGGGAGGTTAAGGCAGGTCACCAGCAGAAATGCAGCTGGCCTCAGTGAGCAGAAACATTCCCAGACATATTTAGTGTGCTTGTATAGATATAACTGTAATGTTTGACATCTGACTTCCTGTGCCTTTGATGTCAGCTGTGAAGGCAAACAGTGATTAATATACCAAAGAAGACATCAGTGTAACAATTCTGTTGACTTTGGAGAAAAGAATGAAAATGTATACTCTTCATGGCAACAGCTAAGTGTGCTAAAAATGACCACATCAGCTGGTGAGCTAAAAAGCCATGATTGGTACTGACGAGAGTCTGCCTACTAGGATCAATCCAGCAAACAAGGGCTTTAAGGACTGCGGAGACCAAAGGATGTGATGCCACACAGACTTTCACTGCTAAAGGCAAAAATCGCAACACAGGTAGCAGCAGTAGAAGCATCAGTCCCAAAGAAATTGCTACAAGAAGCCAAAAGGTCAGTGCTGGGCAAGTGAAACATGCTGTAGAGGAACAGCCTTAGTAGGCAGGGGGGTTAAGCCATCACAATGTCTGATATTTAACAAAGTCTAGATTCCTAACAGATGGAAAGAGGGAGGTGTTCCCTCCTGTTTAGGAGCCCTGTGATCCTGCACTCATGTCACTGCCTTTTTGAAAGAGATTTCCCAGCATTAGAACAGAAATACCAGTAGAGGGAGCAGATGGAATGTTTTTCAGCTGAACTAAACCAGATTTAGCTGTCCCTGCTGTAAAAAAAAAAAAAAAAAAAAAATAAAAAAAAAAATCTGAAGATGGATGCAATGATCATGGTTTGTTTTTTGTTTTTTTTTTTGGTTAAATGCTTGCACACAGTATATGAATCTGTTATGTACCCTGTGTCTGGTGTACCGATCATTAAATAAAGGCATACTTATCTCACCATAATCTCTAAATCCCACAATTCATGTTTAGATAGAACGGTTTACTTCAGGACTAAAATGAAAATTCTTAACTCCTTTGGACAGTTATTTCTATGAAAATAAGAAAACAGATGCCCATGCTTATTTCCCTTACCATGATCTAATATAAAAGAAACACGCAAATTCACCCTGCTTACTTAAATTCTGTTGGCAAAAATAATTTCCCAAGTCTTAGAAAGTTGAGAACATGCCGAAACATTTGTCCATCCCCATGGATTAGAAGACTTTGACCATAGGTGATCCAACAGACTTTTTTGTCATTTGACAGCAGCTCTGGGTACTACAGAAACAAAAATACATTAAGACCGTAGAAACAACGTTTTCTCAGACTAGGAAGATGTCTCTTCTCATTATGAAAGTGATTCTTCAACTTGCATAATATCAAATGTAGGAGAGTAATTCTAGATCATTGTATTAATTTCGTTATCAAGAGGGGCCAGTGTACTATAATACGTGGAATCTGTTCCAGACTAAGCACATTAATCCTGCTGTGTGTATAGTACTGTCTTCTCCTTAAGTATTTGTAGCTTCACAAATTCTGTGTAAAAAGTTGTACAGAAATTTTGAAAGGGGAAAAATTCAATTCTTACAAAGTACTAGAGTCACTGTCTGGAATATGCTAGGTTATGCAGCAGACTACCCAAAGCTGTGCAGAAAGTCCACCTCCTAACAAACAACCTGAAGCCTATGTTGGTTTTCAGGTGTGGAAACAAATACCACATGGCCCTTAGAAACTACACATCAACTAAATTCAAGCTGGCTACAAATGCCACAGCTTTTACCGTAAGGGACTGTGGGGCTCTTCTGGTAAAGGATCAGGGCTGTCTTCTGCTTGGCACCAGCGATGGGATATCAGCTGTACAACAGACGAGCTCTGAAGAGCCTCCTGGGCCATGCAAAAAGTGCGTGTCTTCAAGCGTGCCCCTTACTTTGTATTAACATGTACGTTAGGATGTACCTGGGGTAGAAGGAGCCCTGGAATCCAACCTGCACCTGAAATTGTGAACTTGCCCAGTGGTAGTGGACACAATGAAGCTGAAACACACACACAGAGTTTCGAAGTGTCTAAAATAGCATGAAGGGCTGTGGCATGAAAATGCATTACGGCAACTGAAGGCACAAAACATGGAGGAAGAGGACGGGGCAGCCAAGCTCCTACAGCTGTGCCCATACAGCCCAGGAAAGATTCCTGGCGGAAGCCCTCCCCAGAGCCACATCTGGGTTGAATTTCAGATGAAACCAGATGGTTCACTCCTGTGAGCTCCTATGAATGCAGCAAAGCATGTCAAGTATTTGCACCTGATTATCAATATGTTCTTAACTCCGTGCTAATTCAAAGCAATTTCCTATGGGATTTTCCTTAACTCACTAAGCTTCAGTTCAGCAGGTTTAAGTTCATGCATAAGGTTATGTAATACAGTTAAGGCTCTGCTATTTTTCTCTTTGTTCTTGCAGATTTCCTGTGCAAGTTATAGAGGGAAGGAAAAATCCTGTTTGGATATCTTTTCTCAGTGAAAGAACTAAACCAGTTCCATCAAGTCTGCTTATCTTAATGGCCCAACTACTTATATTACTAGCCCAGAAAGTACTTTCTTAGGAAGTCAAGATTTATTTCCCTCAGGTACTTGAACATATTCCACTTAATGTAACGCCTGGAGCAAAACCATTCTAGTAATTCTTCTTATTAGCAATTTAAATTATGCTCTGTAGAATTACAGATTCTGCCTTAGGAAGGGTCATGCTAAGCCAACCCAAAGACAATTAATTATCCATACCTTCAATAGTGTCTGTAAGTAAGTTTCATACCAGTTACTTCCTACATAAACTTTCACAATCTGATGCAGTGAGCATACTGACACTTCTGCTGTCCAGTCTGCATCTAGAGATACAAATGGAAAAGTGACAACTAAAATAACTCAGTAGTAACTTTAGATCTATAACAAAATAATCACGAAAATAATGGATTCTACATCAAAACATTGTAAATAGCAAGAATTATCTGAAATAGTGAAGCAATAGAGCACACTCTGCACACAGAGCAGGAACTCTTGTGCTTCTTTGCTCATACACAACCACAAGATAAAAACAGGTCAGGATGTCATGTCAGAATAGTGGACAACTTGGTCCATCCATGCTGCAGCCAAACCACCTCTCCTCTAGACCTGAAGATAACAATAAGAAGGCTGTGCACATTAGCATAGTCATGATTACTCAACTGAGCAGGCACAGTTATGTCACCTAAAGTCGGTGAGTCTAAGTACACTCTTACATTGGCATGGAAAGTAATGAATTATTTCCAGATTACTGGGAACAAAGGAAAAAACTGAAAGGTCTTTGAAAGTGAAAATTCAGCTTGTCAGCCAGCATAAAGGTAGTGGAAAACCAGGACAAGCTGTAATAGTACAGCCTTGTCCACCTTGGCAAGGAGCCTCACTTCGTTCTTTTCTTTGAAGATGACGTTATCATGGCAGGTGCAAGCCTCAAACAGCTCGTATATGCAGAGAGCAGATATAACCCCACAGCTTTGGATATGTTTAGTCTGGGTTCAGACCACCTCCCACCTTAGTGTGGAAACAAAGACCTGGGAAAGCTCCTGTTGAAATCATTACCAATATAGTTCATCTTGTTATTTTAGTGAGTAATTTCTGTGACTCTCTGCTTTAGGAAAAATCAAAATCTTTGCATTCAGAAGAAATGGTTAAAAAAATGAATAATAGTAATACAAACTTTGAACAGGGCTCCAACATGGAGAATTTTTTTTTTTTTCTTACAACAGCCCAGGCCTCTACAGAAGATATAAGCAAACCACACTCTTAAAGAAATTATGTATGGGGCTATAGGTAATGACACAAATAGATTCTAATATTCTCTAAACAATGAACAAACTAGCACGTTTGTCTCATACAGCTACTACAGTGGGACTACCTTCCACTACCTTTACTGTTACAACATTTGAGTCACAGTTATTTTTTCTAGCACCTGTTCTCCAACAAACTAATCTAAAGTGATGCATAATTCAGTAGCTGCTGTTTCAATTTAAGATCAAAGCCTCCTTCTCAAGGGTTAGAGTTCCACCAAAGAATATATAACTTTCACTCCTTTCCACATAAACACCTTTTGCATGGTGGGGCAGGGAGGAATATGTCAAACATCAGCGCCGTCAACTTGTTCTGGTGAAAATTGCTGATGGCTCAAAACTGGCAGGACAAACAACCCCTACAGGAAAACAGAGGGCCCTGACAGTGGAGTAAGCTGGAAGTAAGGTCACTGCTACCACATAAGTCAAACTTGCAAATAAACCACAGCAAGTACACTTAGCATCCTACAAGCTGAAGTTTGAGCCAGGAGGAAAGGATTATTGACTGATTAATTGCATCCAGGCAATAATCCCCAATCTGCTTTAAAACAACAGACTTTTTGAAAAAAAATCTTGACTTACTGTAATCTCTGCTCCCTGATGGCATCTGTTGCTTCAGATAGCATTTTAAAGCATCTTTCATTGGCTCATATGTGCTGTCCCTTTTGTCCAAATAAGCACAGAGCTCTTGGATTTCAGAAATACTTTCAGTGAGAGGAAGTTGGCAAGTTCCCAACCAATCTCTGTCCAAAAGAAGTAGAAATCAGTTTTTTTTAATCTTTGTATTTCCACTACTTATTTTTAACGAGTACAAGCCACTAAATACAAATTTTCCTAAAAATGTTTTTTGCAACCTACTGATCTTCACTTGTAACTTTTTTTTTTTTCATTAATTGAGAGCCCTGAACAATCCACAGTAAAGCCCTGGAGCCATCAAATAATGATCTGAAGTAGCTTTGATTAAAGGTTTTAATATGTTATTTCTCCTACACCGCATCATTAACTAGTGACAACAGCAAGCACAGACAAATGCTAGGGGCAGAGATGAGCTGACTGTGTTTGATCCTCCTGTCGTCTTTCTGTGAGCCTTTAGATTTTAGGGGTAGTATGTGTTTGTGCTACATTGTCAAAGCAAGAGTGCTAACAGTCCAGAGAGTTCAAATGTAGTATGCAAACATCTACATTCTTTGTTGGAATGGGCAAAGTGGTACAACTTTTCTGTGACTTTCAGAAAAAAAACAAACAACAAAACAACTGTACCCATAGCCATTGAGGTGCTTTTGAAAATTCCCTACAAAGAATAGTAAGTGTTAAGTTTTAAGAACGTGTTATCACTTAAAAATAAATAATAATATTAAGTTTTAAGGATGTTATCACCTAAAAATAAATAATGATAATAAAAAAAATCCCTGTATCACTTTGGAATTTGGGGCTTACCAGCCTGCAATATAACAGAAGAACATGATTGCTCCCGTAATTGCAGTTATGTGCGAGCTGAGTTAATGAACACCGTGATTTCTAAAGGTCGGACTCATAGGAAGAGCACCCGGTTTCGGCCCCGAAGACGCCCACTGCTCGCCCAGCTCAGGGAGGAGCACAGCAGGGGTCTCCCCCACCGCCGGGGCGACCCCCGGGGGGCTGCCTGCCGCCTACCTGGCGTGCTGGAAAAGGCCGCCGGTGCCGCAGACGTGGAGCCGCCGCCGGTCGCCGCCCAGGCGGAGCTGTCCGAGGGCTGAGTCGGGATATCGCGACAGCAGCCCCAGCGCCAGGCAGAAGAGCGGCGCCCGCCGCCCCGCCGCCCCTCGCCGCCCGCCCGCGCCGCTCCCCGCCGCGCCGCCGCCTGCCAACCAAGGAGACGCACGGGGGGTGTCAGGTCCCAATCAGCACGGATTGATAATTGCAGCCCTATTTCCCACCCTTCCTAAGGCGACTTCGCTAGATTTTCTTCCTTGTACGTGGTGGTTTTAAGGTTATCGTTGTGAAATGGGGTGTTTGGAACAGGAATGGTGGCAATAGGTCCAACAGCAAGCCACCACCGAAGCACAGAATTTAGCCTGGAAGGAGGTCCTTCCTCCTGGGTGCACCTCCAGGGTGCCCAGGGACACATCAGAATATCTTCTGAGATCTCCAAGGATGGAGACTCCACAGCCTCTGGGCAGCCTGTTGCAACGTGCAGTAAATGTGCATTACATTACCTCTATGGATAATATGTTATAGTACCTCTATAGATCCTCAAAGCGTCTATAAGTTCAGGAATTCCCAGAAGTAAAACTTCTTCCTCCAAGACGTCGATGTCGGAGAAGTCATCGGGCAACAAGATCTTCTCCGAGCGGAGAAAGTTAGCTTGAAAATAAAAAATAAAATATTGGAAGTGTGTTGGCATCCTCTGTCCAGTGCTCAGACCTAGCAAAAAATAGGTTCTTGTGACTTCCCTCAGTATTACTATTTACACATAGACATACATGCAGCAGGTAATAAATCCACACCAGGAAATACTGTCTTTGAAACAAAATCCTGAAAACGAGGTTTGTGCTGGAGGAGACCTGATACAACATAAATGACAGGGTAAGCACAGAATCAGGCTAGCTTTGTTTATCAGAGCAGCCTAAGAAATTCCTGTAAGAGGTTTCCTGTTTGTTTGGGCTGATTCTTTTCCCCGGGCACAGCCCCCTCCCATGTGTACTTAAAAGTGTTTTCCCATATGCTAACATCAGAATTTATCCATAGGACTAGCAGAGCAAAACTCCAGCAATTTCTTATCTCATCTTGACTGAGCCCTCTTAGAATGAAATACTATGCTGATGGAGGATTTATGTGGTCCTGCCATACTTTTGAGGCATACTTGTCTTTTTTGAAAGTGGAATGCTATTTCATGAACAAAAGACAATTTTTTTTTTTTTTTTGCTAGCAAAAAGATACAAGAGTGAGCGAAGATTTAGAGTCACTATGTAAGTTTTGTCTTTCTTAATTACCAGTTGTCAACAGTAGTTCTGGTCCTTGATGCCATTAATGCATTTCAGCTCAGAAAGCCATTGGATTAGTAAAGAGAAATAAGTAGGACCGTAAGTAGGTATATTTTAAGTATGTGTACTCTGGAAGCCACTTGGTAGATGCTTTGCTTGTTAGTTGTTCAACAGAGCAGTAAAACTAAACCAAAAAAAAAGATGAAAAGATTCTGATTTTTAAAGAAGTATAATTGAAGACAGATAGAAATAGTTTAATTAAAATGATTTAGACATGTCATCATAATAATTTTAAAAAGAATAGTTACCTATGAAACGGAACTCACTGCATTCACATTCAATCAGGACTGCATTCTCAAGCAGCCACAGCAAATTGTCATCATTAACTAGCATGGGATATTTTCTCACTAAATCTAGTGGCAAAAAACAGTAATTCACTTCTTCTTCTGTATCAAGTAAAGGTGTATCCACTAGCCCTAGGGGAGCACTTTCATGTAAACCTAGGCAAAGAAAGTGGAGAAAAATCAATAAATAAAGAAAAATGGAATTCAATGACCTGACTCTAGTACAGCAAAACCAGTAAAAGTGCATTACCTTTGTGCAACACCTAACATTCCCCAAAAGATAGTCTTACAGCTACGCGCTAGCCCAGCACAAATCAATAAAATATTTGTGTGGTGTTTCCTATTTATTTAAATAATGATGAGTAAAGAAGAAAAGATGACAAGAAAACCTTTTCAAAACTCTAGAACATTCCTGGCTTGCAACAAACTAACAACAGTCTATGGACAATCCTAAGGATGCAAAAGAATTCTCAAGCCCCTAATATGAAGTTTCCTACACAAAGAGTGAGAAACAGACGTTGAAGATGAAAACACCCCATCAAGAGTGATATGATCAAGACGTGATCAAACATTTGGAAAACGATGTGCAAAAATAGGGCAAGAAATTAAAATCCTTCTAGTGTTTCTGTTAACAAAATTCTGAACTGGTCCAAATGCAAGCACACAGCTACAACTAGAGGTAACCCAGCCAAGGCACCTGAGTGATAAAGCACTCACTGCACTTGACAAAATCCTGCAAAAGGGTCTGGGACACTTACCTGTGAATGCTCTTCTTTTGGGAGGAATCTCTGAGGGCTTGCTGGTACTTTTTCGCGTTCTCCAGTAACTCGGAGATGTTCTTTGAGCTACTGGTATATCTGCAGGTCGGACAAATAAATTATGTTTCTCCTCCTTCAAATTATCTAAAATCTGTTAAAATACATAAAATTTTTCTGTTAGTACTTCAACTCAAATAATTAATCAAAAAAAAAAAAGTAGGCATGGGAAAGAACTTAATCTATGCTGCTATGCCGTAGTTCACACCTACTACAATGTGTCATGGAATATGGTACATGGACAAGAATAAGCAAACATAGATTCCTGATTTTTAGATACCTAAAGGTACCTGGAATGAATGTGTGAGGAATATTGCATGTGTAATATAAATAATTTATATATTCAAAAAAAAGCCAATTATTTTTGCAGCATTTGGGTTCTGATGGTATTTCTTTGTATTTTGGCTCTGCAATTCAAGACAGAACATTAGCATTGTGTAAAGGTACACAACAGAAAAAGCCAAAAACACAACAGTAAGCTCTCTTTAACATCTTTACCATAAGCTGAAGGAATTCAATGATTAGAAGAGGGAATTGATGTTTGGCTCATTATAGTAATTATTAACCGTCTATTTTCCTAATCTTTTATGGAATGATAAATTATTTTAAACCTGGAACAAATGGTTACATACTGTTGCAGGGTATTAAATATGAAGTAAATTTAGAGCTACAGTTATGATTACTAAAGTACAGATGTAATATACCTTCAAGAAATTAATAAGGTTGCACTGACAATCACTTAAAAGCCAGAAACTTCAAGAATTCTAGTTCAGTGAAGCGTGTTCCTGGCCATACACAGTAGCTCCACGTTAAATATGTGATTGTGTACTGTTTGTTAACACAATAGACTACTGAGGTTTGGTGGTCTTCCTCTCCCAAACTATTTGGAGATGTTACATCTTTAAATACGGTCCTAAAAAAAATAAAATAAAAAATCCAAAAATGTTAATGTTAAACCCAAATGCTAACATTTTGGGCTAAAAATGTTAAGCATTATAGTATTTTTGAGAGAACTTGATGAATAGTACTAAAAAAAAAAAAAAGGAAAAAAGAAAAGAAATTCAGAGTTTGAACTTAGAGGAAATGCAAATACTAACGCATGAATATACACAGTTCATCCATGCAGGAAGTATGGACTCAGCCTTCATTGATACAATGCAAAATCACACTTTAATCTCAATACATAATTCTTGTAGCTAAGCAGTAAATTAAATATTAAAGATCTCCATTTAATATGTTTATTTATGCAACTACAGAACAGGAGGAGGAGAAGAAGTATCATTTCCCTGTTTGAACAATGAATTCAGTGATGTCCTACTGGGATGAATTTCTTTTCTGGCAAACTGAACTTTTCAGGGAACAACAGAATGGGTGGTAATCTCACCTTATTTCAGATTAGAGGGTTCATATTCAACAAGACTGGTCAGTATAATTGTTATAAAATGCTGAGTATAACTGTCGGTGGATAAAAGCCTCTGCTTGCTTTAATTTTAGCAAATAAACAAGTAATAACAGTTGAATGAGCTCTGACAGAAAGGTCAAGCATCAAATGTGGAACATTTTCCATACTCACTGTCCATGACAGACAAATTGAATGCCAAAACTACTTGCTTGGATAACTACTGCAAACATTAATAAAATCATACATGTAAAATCCTTGACATCCTTCTACAGTGAGTATTATCAAAGAATAATAAATATATATATAGAGAGAGAGAGAGAAAGAAGAACTACATGGAATTTCCCACTTTACCTGTACTAGAGGTGTCAGCTGAAAAATTAATGCTTGCTCATGTAATAAGTTAAATTCAGCACAACTGAAAAAAGATAATTTTGAAGTCTGCATGTAATAGTGAAGGTGCCTAAATATAAAACCATCGTGGTCAATAAATAATCTTAGATTTTCAGACTGGTCTTGTACAGCAGCTGCTTTCCATAACGGAGATTCAGGAAATTGAGTGACTTTACTTTTGGGAATTGAGAAATGCCAGCCACCAACATTAAAATTAATTGACTCTTCTTCTGCAGATTCAATAATACTCTCTGGTTCCTTCAAAAGAAAAGGAAAACATATCAAGAGGCAAGAATGAACCTGTGAATTCTGAAAGAAAAAAAAAAGGCCATTTTATTTTAAAACTCCATTGGACTTTGCATTTTATTTCCCTTCTGTGGAAGCATCCACACCACATGTTTTGAAGCAGCTCATCAAAAAATTAATTATGGGGCAAATGCCCAAGGGCATTACATTTCTTATTCATTGTGCATGCATATTCCTTAGTTTAATATGGATCGAGGGTTGTGAAAAAGTTAACAAATTGCATGCTGTTATATCATATAATTCTTACAGTTAAACCTTAGAACAACCCGGTCTCAACTGAAATACGACCACGTCTTCTTTAAATTTACAAATAAAATGAACTATATTTCAGGCAGAAAACTTCTTGATTGTTACAATTTGTATTAGGGCTTGAACCAACTCCAGCTAAGTAAGCTACCAGTAATTTTGTTATGACAAGACCGTAATAAAACACAAATAAATGCTTGTATACCCTCCCACACTACTCCAAGAAGCAGGAAGGAAACAGTTTATTGGTCTGCGGCAATTGTTTCTTGTTGTTGTATCACACTGAGATGTGGATTAGTCTGTGGCTTACTAAAACAGAAAAGCCAATTCAGTCTGAAAACAAAGCACCGCGCTCCTTAGCCACAGTGGCTAGCCTGAAAAGCCAAGGAGACAGTGTTTGTGTTGACAATGAAGGATGCGATTCTTGCAGCAGGAACAAGTGGGGGAAGATACGTGGTATTTTAGGCTATTTCTCATTCAGTGGCTACAGACAAGGAGTCAAAAGGAAATCTGGAAAAGGATGGAAAAAATAACTGTTAATGGAACGTAAGAACTGTAGCTATCTTGAGAGAGCTGCAAATCAAAACCGAGGTGAAAGAAGGTGCTGCTGGTGGTCACCGTGGCAATGCTGAGAACCACAGTTATACTGGCCTCAAAGTGCTCTAGCTTCAGCTTTTCACAGGTGTTCTCATCAGCTTCGTAACACTGATGCCACCTGGCAAGTTCAAAACAAATTAAATATTTGCAGAGAAAACATGAAAAATCTAGGTCAAGGCGAGCAAGAATGAAACCCAATTTTTAAAAACTGACCAAATCTGGGTATTTCTAAGGCTCATTCCCAGCATTTAGGGGAAGCAGAAGACAGCACGCACACAGCTGCTCCCAGCTCCCTCATGCTGGGCTCCGGAGCCCAGCGGGACCTCAGGCCGATCTAGCTCACTAAACAGCAAGAGTGATCCATTTGGGGGTGCTGCTATAGAATTTTTTTCCCCACCCCATCTTTCACCAGCACACCGCCTCCCCGCTGCCAGCCCCCCTCAGGCCGCTTCCTGCAGCCAGCCTCCGATGCCCGCGGGCCGAGGACCGAGCCCCGGCCCCCCACACAGCCCCGAGGCCGCCTGAGGGAAGCGGAGCCTCCCCCGGCCCTGCCCCTACCATGGCGGCCGCGCCTCAGGCGGCGGTGCCGGGCAACGGCCGGGAGGGCAACGGGCGAGGCCTGTGTCGGGAGCCACCGTGCCCCGGGCTCGAGGCAGGTACCGGCCGGGCGCTGAGGGGGAGCCGGGGGCGCTGAGGGGGTGGGGGTCGGGGCAAGAGGGGCCTGGAGCCCAGCGATACCCCGTGGGCCTTGATGCGGCAAAGATGGGGCCGGGAATGCTGGCACTGGGGGCGTGTAGGGCTGCAGGGGTGCCCTGTCTGTGGGACACCAGCTCTTGGTGCTCCTCAGCAAAAAGGGAGCCGTAATCCTGTTGCTACTACCATTGCTAACCACAAGATAAGTGCAGGCAAAGAACTCTAAAGTACTACTTGTACTATAAAGCACGATAAAAAGACCACCCTAAATATAAAGGGACCCCAGAGGGATTCTTGTTTTACCCTTGGCGGTCTCTGATCAAACACGCTCAGATGCGGCTGCAAAGATGGGTTAAAAGGTGAAGAGCCAGAACAGGTTGCTGCTGCTGCTCCCAGAGCTGCCTCAGTTCAGCAGGTTCACAAAATAGTTTTTGTTATTTGACCCCAAAAAATGAGACAGCTGATTACAAAAGACACTAGGACAAGTCTGTAAAATAAAAGGCTGTTATCTATACAGAGGTGCACCTCAGTTTCTTTTCCATTTCCTCGATTATTGTGGAAAATAGTGATTCTAACATCACTTCATGGTGGTGGTGTTTTTCCCCAGTGGCATTACACATTCCAAATTGAGAAGTGATTCAAGAACAAGGACCCTCAGTTTTATTTAAGTCAGTGAAAGCCTATCTCCTCAGACACTGTTAGTGTTTCTACACCTGGTGATCACATTCCATTTAAATTCACTAGTGTAGTTACAAACTGCATGCTAATCTTCTAATATTAAGATGTGTGTGCTCTGGAGAGGCTCTGTTTTAAAATCAGTTGTCATGAGCGACTTCAGGGTCTATTTTGCCAGCATTTGATGTTTTTCTGACCTCTGTGACAGCCACAGGACAAGGGAGCTCAGCTGTGAGGTTCCCTATAAGAGCCTCCTGCACCCCATTGGAAGAGGCAGGATGGTGATTTATCTTAAAAACAGATTATCACAATGGTAATTTGATAGATTTTGTTAATCACATTCTGTTCATGTCATTTCTCTTAGATAAAATAGAAGAAAGTGAGAAGTAAGGGCGAGGAATAAAAATAAAAAAAATAGAATACAACATCTCATTACCTGACTAATCATCATTAACATGCAATATTTTTAGTTTTCACAAAAAAACAGGGGCGGGGGAGAATTTTAAGAAGGGCTTTAGATAAAGACCCCACTCTAAGCTACCAGGAAGAACTCAGAGTAGCTCACCTTACTTCTCAGCTGAATGAATCATGTTCTAGAAATCCAGATGAAAGACAACAAAGTAAATTCAGACACTGGTGAGACAAAGAAACCCACATATTCCACTGCAGCATCCATCTTCTCACCTGGTCTGAGCGTATGCTGGGAAAATGAGCTGATCTCACGGGTTACACCTGTGTGCACAAAGCTGTTAAGTTATTAGAAATGCAATTTAAACAGCTGCTGCTTCACAAATGTGAAAAGTAACTGAAAAACAGGTTGGAAATGTTCATATCACCATCATTTTAACGGTTCATACCAATTCAGCAAGCAAACAAAAAAAATCAATCTGTGATTTTTTTCAAGGCTTTTAATGTAATTGTATTCACTAATGCTAAACAATGGCAGATAACATTAAAAAATCATTTTGGATTACTAATAACTATTGATAAATTAATAAACAGAAGTTAATACATAATTAAATGCTAATATATAAGTAAATGTATGAAACAATAACCCTGTTCTGGGACTGTGCCACACCTCAGCAGTAGGAATATATCTGTCTCATATGTTTTTAGGTTCACTTGTTACCAGATCTGTGTATTATACTGGAAGTCTCAGCTGTCATGAAGACAACTTTTTAAATATCTTTCCAGGTAGCAATTTAGCCTGTGGAAGCTGCTACTGAGGCAGATTTTGTGTATCAGGTTTTTGATTTCAGGGTTGCCAGTTTCTCTGTTGTCCTCTCCTGGTAGACTTGCCTGCAGAAAAGTGACAACTATAATGAAACACTGTTGGATGCTTTTAGAAGAGATGTTCCAGGGAGGGTGAAGGAAGGGCTGCCAGACTACATTTTAGCATAAGGTGGAAAAGAGGAAAGTTTTTTTCTGAAAAATAGAACACAAGGATAATTTATTATACAATCTATAAACAAATATTTTATAAATATTTTGTTATAACTTTATATGATGTTTGATTGCATATAATTGTATTAATAATTATTTAATATATGCGCTTTTATTTATTGCTTGTACTTGTTCTTGACACCCACTGATTTCATGAAAAATTGGGAGTCACAGTGGGGTCAAAATTTCTCCATTAGCTTAACTGTGAACAAGGTAGGATCAAGTCAGCCAAACCTAGTTCTGTTTACTGCTGAGGGACCAGCCACTCTTTTGTGTTCAAAACAACCGTTATTCAGTTCAGAAGGTAGAGTGAAAAAGAGAAGTTTGGTTTTGTGTAGCAGTTGCTTTGAAGTTTAACATTTGTCTTAATTGTGGAGGTTGTACATAACATCCAAGCATGATGTGTCTTCACGTGTTTTCTCATGCGCCATGGTACAACGTGGAAGTAGAGTCTAATTGTGTTATCCACCAGCTTCTGCTGCTCTGACTCATGTTTTATACCTGACTCCACTTAAAATTCCATTAAATCAACTATTTTATGTTGCTGCTCTAGGGAGAATATAATGAAGAGCCACGCAGTAAGCAGAAGGATGTCTTCAATATCTAATGATGTCGGCACAAAAACTGGTACTTTTTGTTGTATAATCAATACAGCAAGATTTTGACACCGAGAATATTTTAGTCAAGGCTGGATTTTTTGTGTATGGTTAATTCAGGGTAGTCCTGTGCCCTGGGTTAAACAGGAGGCTGGATGGTCAATATTGTTCTCTCCAGATTGATCCACTCACACTTTAAAAGCTGTGCTATCAGACAGATTCTGTGTTTAAACAGTGCCTATGCTATGAGCTTTACCGATATTTAGCTAAACATTTCACACTGTAAATCTTTAGAGAATGCATCTGTGTGCTCACTTGGGGTTTGATCCCAAACTAGACTGGTGGGATTTCTCATTCTTGTTGTATTCCGAAGAATAGTCACTTGGAAAATACAAACAAAGAGGAGATAAAGCATCGAAGGAACCTAAAGCTTAGGGAAGTCTTGAATCCTGGTGGGTAACTGTGCTGTCTGGGGTTGCTCTCGCAGCTAGTAGAAAGGAAGCTCATGGAGATTTGGAAAGGACAGAGGTCCGCCTGCCTGTCCCATGCTGGGGAGATTTTACTGCTAGGGAAAGGACCTATCTTTGTTATCATGTGTTATCTCCATGGTCAGACCAACTCTTTTTTTTTTTTTTTTTAATCTCTCCTGAAAAAACATTCTCACTGCTTCTAGTGATTTCTCTTCTAATGCATATCAAGCCACAAGGAGCTAACTTAATGTGTTTTACCAATTTCTGCACTGAAGTCTAACTCAGATTGAATTTTCCAAGTGAATTTCTGCCTAATGGTGGCAAATCGAGTGTTCCCTTTCTGCATATGACGTATTGACATACTGAAATGACTTTTCTACACTGATTCCAGCAATCCTAAAACCCTAAAATGTATGTGGTTTTGGCAGTCTATTGAGTGTTCATTCTGTTGTACTGAATCTTAGCAGCAGGATACAGCAGCAGCAGCAGTTGTACTGTGGATACAGGTGTTATTAAGAGGTCTAGTTTCTTTCTCTTATCTAGGGTTGGAAGGAAAACACAAGTCAAAATATGCTTTATGTGACTGTGTTGCAGTTTTTAGTTTTATTCTTCACACTGTAATGTTTTTACTTCTTTCCAGACCGATCATCATGCTCACAACTGCGTTCATCCCTGTGCTCCTCAGGGAAAATGAGAGCAGGAGGTCTGCATGTGGTCTTCTCAGATAGTAAAACTTTCAACTCCTCCCCAGAGACGGACACAATTCAGAAGTCTAGCATCTGTGAACTTAGCCAGGATATATATTCTACAAAGAGATTGAATTTGAGTGACACAAATATAAATAACACAAATAAGTCATCCAGAGATGCCAGGCTAAGCAATTTTGATGATTTTTTACCACGTCTCTGTGACCTCTTCTCCTCAGCACGGGCACCTTGTCCAGAAACCTCAGAGTGGCAAGAAAATCGAGGGCCACAGGGATTATGGTGGGAGGCTTCCTACAGAAATGAATACGTCTTCGCAGACTGCCAGCGGCAGTACACTCACACAGCTCACTGAGACAGAAATTAAACACGGGAATCCTTTAAACATCAAGTCAGGTAAAAAAAAATAAAAAATAGTACCTGTGAGAGGCTTCTTCTTTCTTAATCTCAGACTATTATGAAGTTGTTTTCATGTATTTCATTCCCAAAATCTGTGGTCAATAGATGAATTTTAGGACTCTTCTAAGTGAAATGCACGCTTCTATCCAGTTTATTGACACACTGTCAAAAACCCAGATCCTTGATGGCATTTGGATGACTAGTTTATGCTGAAATCAATAAGACATTGGTGTTTAAAAGGTATAATCCCCTATATACTTTTGAAAATGTGTGTCTTGATGTCCTTTGTGAAGACGTAGTCCTTTATAGTCAAACTGCTGCTGTGTCAGTCACTTCATAGAGGAGACAAGGATAAAACATTAGAGAAAGTGTATCTGGTTTGCTCTTCTCTTTCCCACAGGTCTGAATACCTGCATGCCTCTAATCCATAGCTCTGCTCTACTAGCCAGTCGTTTTTCTACTTTATCTGCAGGCTTCAGAGATGCAACTTCATTATCAGCTGAAGTTTTACTGGAGAACTTGAAGTCCATAATGATGAAACCAGCCATGGTATCTTCAGTACCTGAGAAGGTCAGAGAACCTGCAGCTCGCAGGTCTTCCAGCCCAGCTAGAGTGGAATATACGCAAAGTGAGACCCTGCATTCCCCAATGTCTCCTAATCTTTGCTTCAAAGACTCTCACAAGGAGGCAAGTATTGTATTACTTGTCATTGTTGTTCTTCACAAATACACACGTGTAAATTGAGATGCTAATGGAAATCTCCTAGTATAAAAATGTTCTGTACAGATAATACGAAATAGCTTCTGCATCTTCAAAAGGCAGTAGCACAAAACCGTCTAAAACCATCCACTACTGCTCTAGCAGTCTAAAAGCAGTTGAACTTTGTAGAGCCAGTGTTGGGAGTACTGTGATAATTTTTCAGCAAGCAGTCTGTACAGTTGTCCTGAGCACCTCTAACTGACCTTAGGATATGACCAAAGAGCACTCTCAACCTGCAGTGATTTACAGCCACTGTGGTGAGATGTGCATCTTATTTTCCTGCGTGCATGTGAAGTAAGAGAAGCCACAATGAACAAAGTAGTTCCCTTAGTGTCTCTGCTGCCTTCACTGTTCATCCTCCCCCCAGCTACTTCAGGCTTACATAAGTTAGGAGCCTTTAGGCTGCTGCAGCAGCACATAGTGGGGGGCCTGCGCAAGCATCAACGATCGAACATTAACCACTGAAGAGCAGAGAGAATTATAACGAGAACCATTTTTTCACAGTGAAGTAAGAGTGAGACAGTAGGTTTTCTGTCTCTCGGTATCCCAAGTTAAGGGGAGATGTCTTCCTGTGTTCAGTACAGGAATAACAGTCAGGAGTATAGGACAAGCATCAAATGGGCCTGATGAGGTGGTCTCTTCAATATTAAACTGTTTATGCTTCAGAGCAATACAGGCAGACATTTTACATAACCATTTGCCCCATCCCTTTATCGCGCTACATATTACACAAGCCTCTGAGCACCTGTCCTTTAGCTCTTGGCTTGTATGGACTCTCTTTTGTGTCCCATTCGTCCCATTCACACACAAAGCCCTGGGACAAATCCTGTGTTGCATCATCACTAACTTTGCATTTACCATTCAGCTGGCTACAGAGACAATTTTATCCATTTGTCCATGTGTCTTCAGTTTGTTTTCAATGCCATAGGATGTTGAAAAGAAATATAAAAGTGTGATAATGAACTATATAAATGTCACTGCCATTAATTATAATAACAGGCACCCACTTTGCTACAGGAACTGAAGGCACATGCAGTGGGAGAGGCTGTCTATCTCTGACAGAGCCTAGGGACAACAGTGATTCTGAAAAAGGGGTTTCAGGACAGAGAACATGAATTTTCAGTGTGATGTTACTGCACAGGGAGTGAAAAAAAGTACGCTTTCAGTACACTACTGAAAAACTGTACAAAATGCAGGTTCACTGGAGATCATTTGTGTATGCTTTCACATAAACTCAGCTTCATCCTGTGCCTCTAATTTGTTTGTGCCCAGTTGGAAAAGTGCATGCATAAATACCTGTTAAGTGTGTCCAGCTAAGGCAGGAGGTGCTTGCAGATGTACTGCAGACATTAGCTGAGAAAGTAAATAGCTTTGCCTTTTTCTCATTAGTCTTCCACTGAGCTAAGTAATGATACTGCTGTCACAGAAGGTCAGAGTGCCACTGGAAGTGAAAAAGAGTCCAAGGTTACAGGTGTCCTCCAGCAGCTCCTGAAGCTGGTGGATTGTCACTGGAACGGGCCTGGATCTCTCCTGGTTAACAAGGATTTTCTTGGTAAGCTTTTCATATAGATGCAAACACTTCATCTTAAACATTTTTTTGCTTTCTCTCAATCTGTGTTTAAAGTCAGGAATGTATTTCACCATACCTCTTTACTTTTTTTTTTGGTTATTGACTGCAAGTCTGATATTCTGGGACCTTGTTCTACTCTTTCCGTAACAGAATGTTATGTATGAAAACACCATAGTTTTTAGATTTTTGTTGAAATCTTTTTGTATCTCTGTAGTTCCTGCCCAAAACTTGCTTTTCCATCTTGTGGCTTGTACTGCTCCACGGCAGGATGCTCATCTGACAGCTGGACACTCCTCTTCAATCTTAGCTAGAAACAATCCCAAAGTCCAAAGGACTCAGCTTAAATATACTGAACAATTCGATAGAATGGATTCTGCTGCGGTAGGTGGTTTTAGTTCTCTTTGTCAATGTACTAATGGAAATTCAGTAACAAAATGACCTTATCACGAACTTTTTAATGAGGATAACTTCCTTGTAATAATGAAATTGTGAAAGGATTAATCACCTGATTTAATTACATTGAGAAAAGACATCTTCCAGTAGGATTTCCAGTCATGCATTCTGAATGCTCTTTATATTTGGGATCAACAGGCTGATTCTTCTGGGAAGTATCGAATTTGTGGCACCTTGAAATAAGAGCACTTCCTTAATGCCTGCCTTGAGCCAGGGCAGCAGAGGTTCCCCACAAGGTCTCTGCTCTCCCTGACCTTTTTCATAGTAGAAGTTTGTTGATACTCAAATATTTTGGTTGCAAGTATCTCCAGTTCAGTGAACTGATACCTCCTGGCAAGACTTTCGTTTGAAAATCTCTGAGTGGCTCTAGTTAGGGCTTTGGGCTTGCTCTAGTTTTTCTGAGATAGTGGTGAAGTCCTGATACGTTTTCCCCTTGAGGCTGGGGTGACTAAGGGTGGAAAGCACACAGTAGTCCTCTTGCCTTAGCAAGGCAGGTCAGAAGCCTTTTCTTCTCCCAGGTGCTGGGATCAACCAACACCTTCTTGCTCATCCTGTTTGTAATTCTTTCCAGATCTTGCACCCATTTCTAGCATTATTTATCTAACAGTGTCTGTGCTGGTCGGGCAGCTGCCACGGAGAGGAGCTGTTTGGCTGCATACTGGCTTCTTCTGGTTCCCAGGAAAACAAGCAAACAAACATTCATCATTCTGCCTCTGCAGGCCTGTTTCTACTGATTTTTGTCTCATGTCCGATCCAGAAAAGATGTGTCTGTCTACTCCACAGCAAGACTTCTAGCAACAGTTTTAGCGTATCATCCTCCATGTAGGGCCAAGTGCCATAGTTGCTCAAATTACTGCATTTCCCAGATGTTGCACACGTATTTCAGCTGTGGGTTAGTTTTACTCAATATGATTTTATCGCAGCCTGTCGCAGACAGGATGAGTCCTGGTCCACTAGACTGCCTCTAGCAGTGCTCCTGCTCCCTTCCTCAGGTTGGATTTAACAAACGCGTGGTCATGAGATGCAACAAAATGAATTAATATCTTGATCCAGTGGAAGACTGGTCTTTCTTTCTCAGTGGATCTACTCTAACACACTGAGACAGCAAATGAGATGACTGGGTTCAGTAAGATACCTATCCTACTGGGAGTTCAAGATCTGCGCAGTCCACCTAGAGAAGAGCCCCGGCTCATCCCATTGTGATGTTGACCTATGCTGAGCTCTTCATTGTTCTCAAAGCTCTGTCCCAGTAGGGCAAAAGATGCTAATTTATGAGGGCAGAAAGAAGAGAGCTCAAAGGGTAGGACTTTCTTTTGATTTTGTAATTTACTTTGAAGTCTACTGGCTAAAATCTCAGGAAAAAACAGGGACAGCCATGTCAAATGACTTTCTCAAGATCACCAGCTAAACCCGTGGCAATAATGTGAGCAGGAGGATGCCAGGTTTTTCCTTCCTTTGCTCCACAGCCTCAAACTTGTACTTCTTGGGACTAAAATGCGTAGCACGGGGATAGCATTGCAGATGCTGCAAGGATATGTTTAAATCCAAACCTAAAATCTGGTTTCCAATTAGTTCTCAAAAAAAAAAAAAAAAAGAAAAGAAAGAAATCCATAGAAACACTTCTGTTTAGATTTGTTTTCTGACATCACCTAAGCTCCCTGCCAAAATGCCTGGATATCTTTTTGTGTTTCAGATGTTACTGTTTGTTTAGGTTATTCTTGTACACCCTATGCTTTGAAAGTGGCTTTTTTCTTTAGTGTGTTCCAAACAAATACTTCAAAGCAGTGACATAAGGGTTCGCTTAAATTCGTGCCATGTTACACTCATTGTCATTATCGCTCTTCAGAGGGCTCAGCAGCGTCACTGGAAAGGCTTCTAGGAACTTACCAGGTACTGGGAAAACTGCAGAAGAGGGCTTAATTTCTCTTAACACTAACTTGATTCAGCAACCCTTTGTTGTTTTCTTGTATTGTATTGTTTTGGTTTTGTCTTTTGTTGGTGTTTGTTTTATCTTGTCTTGTCACAACTGGAATATCTGCTGCGGCAGCAAGGAAAGGGCTGGTGGAAAGCCATGTCTCAGCTTCCACGTTGCACAAGATGGATCATACTGCTGCTTCTAGTTATCATATCCAAAGAAACCAAGCATCCATGTACGGTAGGGCCAAACGACTTAGCTTTAATTTATTGTGAGCAATGTGACTGTTCAAATTACTTTTGTTTTCTGCTTCCAGGTAAGCTCACAATGATTACAAAGAGTAAGGAATGAAACTGGGGTCTTCTCCTTAGCAGCTGTACAAGCTATTCTTTTAGAAGTGGAAGGATTCATTTATAGCCACCTGGGCTATGGTACATCAAGTAAATGGTGGCTGATGTGGCCTTACAAGGCTCGCAAGAACGGTCACAATGCAACCATTCATGCCTTACGCCAGTACCAGCTATGCCATGTATGCCTTTTCTAGGAGCTTTTATACACTGTGCAATAAGAACAAGATTACTGTAATGTAACAAGGAAACACTAACATCATTGGATGGATTCCTTGACTGCTGACAGACCAGCACAAGCTTCCCAACAAACTGAAGATGATTTTCTGATATTTTCAGTCTGTCCTAGCGTACAGAAAAACTGACAGTGGTCCAAGCCTTAATCTCCATTTGTCCAGCACTTTAGTGGCCAGTATACATGGTGACAGCTGCTGTGTAATCGGAGATAGCCTCACAAGTTTGAGCATCTGTTCTGAGCTGCCCCGTAGCAGCAGCCATACAGTTCTGTGCCCTGGATGCTGCAGGGTTGCTGCAGGATGCGTTTTAGCCAGTCCCTCAGCCCTGACTTTTAAAGGCTTTGTGTAACAAAGGACCACAACCCTTCACAGGCTGCTGTGGTGATTTTTGTTTGGTGTAACCCCCAGCCCCTGGATCCCACAATCCCCATTGTCTCTCAGAGCAGCCCTTCCTGTTAGAGGCATGCTCAGTACAGCAGTCTATCAAAAAACTTTTGATCCAAAAATGTGCCTAGAACAGGTTCAACTTAGGGTTTGAACAAAAGAGATAGTAATAATAACTGTGGCTATTATTAATATTGCTCGTAATAATTTACTCTGTTATGCATTAGCATCGAGAATTGCTTTTATTAAAAATGCGTTTACCAGCTTTTGGTGATTTTGCTCAGACCTCTCACTGTGTTTCCTTAAGATGAGTTGCTTTGGAAAAATGACCAGCTGAGTTCCCAGGTGGAATTCCCTAAGACTGGAAGTGAAACAACTTACTGGACTCCAGGAGATGGTGGCTCTTCTGCAGGAGAGCCAAAGGTAGGGGCTGGCCTCAGTTACCGAACAAGCCGTGTCACAACAGGAGGTGGCACCTGTGTCCCAGCAGAACTCTTCCAGTCCTAGTTCACGTGTGCTTATCGTAGTATCCCTGCACTGGTGGCAAATTCAGGAATTCAGGGCTTTGACACATGAGCAAGCTATTCTGAGGTTACAGACTTTTAAGCCAAGATATGAAAGTGCCAGTTCAATGAGTGGAAAATCAGTGATATTCTGTGTGTGCTGAAACTGCTTTTTTTAGAAAAAGTATCACAGGTCAAATCGCAGACCAGAGTCTTTGTCTTTTGCAATCATAGTACTCTGTTAGTCGGCTTCCAGCTGTTTTAGCACACGCTACCAATCTCTACGACACAGTTTGAATGGTTGCTGTCGGTTATAAATCATTGTAAGCCAGTTAGGCACGAAATCTTGAAATGAGTCATAGCTGTGGTTGTGATTGTCTTGAAACACAGAGCTTTAAGTACAAATTTCAACTTTTTGTGTGTGAATTTGAATAAATGGAAATCAGTATACCAGTTTTGGAAAAATGTTCCTAATCGTAGCAGGTTCCCTCTACTGAATGCATGCTCACCATTTTAATCTTTTTTCTGCCACAATCTTTCCCAGGTCTTTAGTGTCCACAAACAACTTCCTGCTGCAACAGCTGAGTAAGGGAAACAGTCCTGCTGTTCACAAAACACCTCTTCCTTCTGAAAAATGCACCAGTCACGAGACATCATCCCCACTAGAAGAACTGCGTCGGTACCATCAGCATACAGCTGTAGTCAGTACTGGAGTTCAGAGCAATTATGCAATTGTCCTCTGTAAAGGGAACAAAACAGACATTAAATATGGATTGTGTTCATTTTTAGATTGTATGAAATCTCTTGCTGCATTTGAAGCTGGTGAATCTAATCCTTGCTTTGGTCAATTTCTCAGCATCTTCCTGCTCCTATCTTCCCCTGTCTTCTTCTGCCACGTTTATTACATTAACAAAAAGTGGGGATGACTCCTGTATAATAAATTTTATCTGAGCTCGTGGTGTGCTGGGAGGATGGTAATTTAGTTAATTCAATTCACTCTAAAATGGTACTGAATCAATATTCCAGCATAGTGCTGGCAACGTGTAGCTGGCCATGAAGTATTGCTTGTCACATTGATATTCAAACCAGTATCTCAGGGCACTGACTGCAAACACTTGAAGTCCTAGTCCTAGGTTTAGATTTATGCCTCTGAGGAAGTCATTGACCCACCAGGATACAAGCTGTTTCTGAATCATGTCTGAACACAATTTACTGTTGGAACACATTGTCTGTCGGTCTCACAGTGAAATGGAAAAGTACCGAGGAAGGCAGGGCAGGTACAACTAGACAAGGAAGCTGTTTTGCCTGGCGTGAGGCCAACGATCTGCAGTGAGTGCAGTGCACTCAGCAGACGGATGCTCAGTGAGGGTGGAGTGAGCCCTGTCCTGCGTTGCCACCACCCGCAGCTCACATGCATGTCCAAGTGCATGCACTTTTTTTTTTTTTACTGCATTCCTCTTCAAGTGTATTCCAGTGCAAGCTGCCACACAGAAGAGCAGCATTTCTTGAAACAGCAGCAGCTGTAAGTTCTTCTTGTGCTCCTCCTACACAGGGACAAAGGGCAAGGTCTTGCTGGGCTTATTGGCAAACGCTGCCTCACTCTTCTGGGTCTGAACCTATGTCCTTGAGGATGATCATTCCTCATCAGTATCTCCGGCCAAATCATTCATCCCAGAGAAAAATGAACTCTCAGAGGAGCCAGACCCCTAGTCCCAGGCACACAACTTGCTGTTAAAAGTGCGAAGCCCTTCTTTTAGCACAGGCATGGCCCCAGGTGATTTTAGATCAGCCTAGAAACTCTCTAGGGAAGTGACCTTGTGGCAGAGAAATAGCTTGTACTGAAGAAATTTAAGGTCCTGTTTTGGTAACGTCCCACCTGGCTAGCATTACCCTTTCCATCGGTGTGGGGCTGTAGTTTAAACCGCACTCTTTTTCTTGCTGCACAGTCTGATGAGGCATTTCCAGGACAATACTGTTTTTGCATCTATAAAAAGTGAATACCAGGCTCAGTAGAAGCAAAATAATTAGCAGACATTTCCCTAAAGTTATCCAGGGTCACTCACAATTAGTAGGGACTTTTATCTCATTTCCAGAAGAAGCCCAGACCCAGAAGCAGACTCCTACAGAAGCTGCTGTACATGTTAGAGGGGCTGCTTCAGGCACACACAGGGGCAGGTACCACCAATGGGGTCAGCATAGCTGGAAAAAAAAAATCCAAACAATTTTAGACAGTAAATGTGATAGTACAGACAGGATGCGTCTGTGTCAAAACCTGAGAAACTTTCAACCAAGGGAAATAGAAATCTCACAAAACTGAAGACTGAAGAGCGGTAGGAGACTAAAGCAAAGCTGTGATGAATGCAGAAACCCTTCTGTGCCAGCTGTGCCCTGGCCTGTGGATTGGGCAGCCCAGAACGATTGTCAGCCAACAAGTCACTGGTACAACCACTGCATTACCAGGCAGGTAAAGTGAGTAGCAGCACGTTTTAGCTGTGCGTGTCAAGCAGCATCTGACAAATGCCTTGTGGTTGCTCGGTGTAGCCGGAGGAAGTCTCGCAGAGCAGCGCCGGGGCCAGCAGGCTGGTGCAGGTTTCAGCCAGGGATGTTGCTGTTGGGCCACAACCACCCTGTGCAGGGGGACCGGAGCAGGACCACCGTCACTTCTGTGCCTGTAGCGACTGACGAGCTCTCAGACTGCTTCTATCAACAGTTTGCCTCATACCCGAAGCAGCTATGCAGCGAGGCAAGGCTACGGAGCTGTGTTCATGCTGTAACCTCCTGCTACCTCTGCTGTGCAGTTCATCAAAGCAGCACGCAAATTTTCCAGGACAGAGCTCATTCTGGCATTCCCACAGGGCTTCAGCTGTGCCAAGAGGCCCGGAAGTTTACGGAGAGGGAGTAGCTTATGTCTCGCTGCCAGACACTGATAATTTCTCTTGGCCTCAGTTTCTGATTTATTTACATGAACTTAATGACGCCCTAGCAAGGAACCCAGGAAGGCTTCAGATCAAACACAGGCTGACTTCATTTAATTTAAATCATAAGCTTCCCATCATTAGCCATGTTACCCGCTGGATCTTTGCTTCCCAAAGGAATCCACTGGATCCCCCCAGTGAAGAAGGTCATTCCTATGTATGCTGGGGTGCTATCAAACCAAAAGCACATGGTCTCTTTATAAATGACAATCAGTTTTGGTGAAATGGCCACAAGAAAAGCAGGTTCTGTTGCTTCCCTTGATAGCTCATCCAGTGATTAAAATTAGCATAATCTATAAAAAGTTGTGCCTTATTTCCAGCTAATGTCTTTCTAACTTTCTAGCTTCTTCTGCTAAATAGAAGACCTATGGATTGTTTCTCCTTCTGTATTAGGCCACCATAAAGCAAGTTTTTAAGGAGTTCTTTGGAGGGGAAGATCTTTCCTTGCCTTTCTTGTTGACACGCAGCCCAGCTCCTGATGCCCATTAAAGCAGGAAGATCACTTACACGAGGCGTTTTTTTTTGTTTTGTTTTGTTTTTTAATCCTGAGTTAAACCTGAGAACATCCATGGGTGGTGCCATATTTACTGGATATTGCTGGTGATGCTGGAGAAAATTATTTGGATTGTTGAACATTTCTGTGAAGGGTGCCTGGGTAAACCAAACGCGACCTGCCGGTAGGATTTGCCTTGCAGAGCTGCAGAGAGGAAAGCCACTCCATCCCCAACCTACAGAGGCACGTTTCCCTCTGGAAATGAAGAGCTGGGGCATGCAGCAGGGCCTCATAGCCCAGGGACCTGCCTGCTGCACGCCAGGAAGAGTCTCGAGTTAATTTGAGAATGAGATGGGAAAGAGCCAAAAATGAGCTTGCATAAAGAGACAGAAGACAAATTAACAAGGAATAAAACTGTTAATTAGCTCTTGGGGTTAGCAGCTACAAAACTACCTGTACTGAAGACCAGGAATTAGAGGACTCCGTATATTCTTCATCATGCCCCTGCTGCCCTGAAGAGAAGACTTTGCCCCCTCTTTTTTCTTCTTTCCTCCACCCCCAGCGATTCTTCCTGGGATGCTGCTAATGGCAGCTTGTGGATTCGCTCTTGCTATCCCATATTTTCTCCTCTGGGTTATCACGAATATGTTTCACAGCTACGTTCATAAATAACCGCTCCAGGCTGCGGTTCAGCTGGGAGGAGGCAGCCGCTGGGTGCTTGTGGCAGCACAGAGGGGTGCGAGGTCTGAGGTGTGGGATGCAGGGACCGGGGCCAAGGGGAAGGAGCAAATGGAAAGGAGAAAAGGGCTTTGGTGCCTGCTGCCTCGATCAATGCAAGCAACATAAATCCTGGCTGGGACACCTTCCGCCCGCTGGCTCCTCCACTGCAAGGGGATTACGTGCTGGCTCTGGAGCATCTTTCTTGACCTGGTGTGGAGCCAGCCTCAGAGCAAACGCTTGGCCAGCACAGATTCATTAACGTGGGGGAAAGGGCTGCGAGCCTTTTGCACAGGCTCTGTCACTTTCCATCACAGAAAGCAGGCCTGCAACCAACATTTGGGATCTCTGCTGTCTCAGCACCACACTGACACCCCTTCAGGCTTCACAGGGAGAGCAGCCAGAGCCCCTGTGCCCAGGGGAACCCCTCGCTAACCCAGCTTGCTGCAGGGCACCTGCTGACCC
Organism: Cygnus olor; assembly: GCF_009769625.2. Classification (NCBI taxonomy): domain Eukaryota; kingdom Metazoa; phylum Chordata; class Aves; order Anseriformes; family Anatidae; genus Cygnus; species Cygnus olor. The sequence goes on along the minus strand of NC_049180.1, from coordinate 12,487,830 downwards.
TGTCACCTCTCTGTCCCCCCATCTGCTGCCTCCAGGGGTGGACGCTGCCTTTACCTTGCTCAGCTCTGGGAGGTTCCCTGCAGCCCAAGGCTTGCTGAGGCCTCTCTGGTCCCATCTGCAGCAGATTGACCTCTATCATCCATTTGGCATCACGCGCACACCTGCTGAGACCCCACCAGCTCATTGATAAGGTGTTAAATGGTGTCGGTCCTACAGTTGATCCCTGAGGAATGTGAACCACCAGCATCAGCTGGCCTTCATACTGCTAGTCAGTCTGAGCCTGGTGGCCTAACCAGTTCTCCACCCAACATCCAGTCCCTGTCTCTCCTGGAGGAAACCAAGCCAAAGGCCTTGCCAAAGTCCAGATGAACATCCCCTGGTCTCCCATTGTCCACCCAGCCAGCTGCTTTGTTGTGGGGTTGTTCGGGTCCTCCATGTGCCCAGAAATGGCTTCCAGGAGCATTTACTCCACCACCTTCTGAGGAAATAAAGGGTCATTCTCCAGATCCTCCTTCTTGCCCTTTCTGAAATCGGATTTGGCATTTGCCTCTTTACAATAATCAGAAATTTCCCTGATCACCAGGACCTTTCCCAGATTTTAGATTGGGGCCTCGTAATAGGATTGGCCAGCCCACTCCTCACCAAGTGGACTGTCCCATTGACAATCATGCTCTTGTCCCACCTTCTCTGGCACTGCCCATCCTTTACCCGCAGTCCTCCTTCCTCACAGGGGGTTTCATGGTCATGGGCACCATCATGAGCCTACTCCCAGCTCTGCAGGAACGTCCTGGGCTGTTGATCCTTTCTCCCACCAGGCCGTGCTGGGAGCTATCAGGAGTGTCGCCCTCTGGAACTGTTTTTTTTTTTTGCTCAGTCCTTGCTCATTTCTCAGCAGAATGCATTCCTCCTGTAGCCTTTAATTTCCCTCCTCCTTATAGCTTCAGGTCGGATTTTTCCTGTTTGCAGTAGTCATGAAGACTGGTGTTTGAGGGGTGTTGTCTGAGACATGGTCCTTGTGCTTCTCTCCATGAGGCCGTGGCTCCACGTAGCTGCGGCCGCACATGGGGGCTGCACGATGTGCCCATAGAGCAGGTCACGGCTGCAGATTTCACACGGCTTCTTCTGAAGGGCCATGACCATCTCCCGCAGGATGAATGGGGTGAGCCTTGTACACTCACACTCAGCCAACAGCTCTCCCAGGAGATCACTGTGCTCATATCTAAAAATCATTCTGATTTTGGTGAAGACCCAACTCAGCATCTCATTGTTCCCAGGAAGCCATTCGCATCACTTCGGGGGAGGGCTGACTTCTTTTCAGATCTCTCTTAGATCCGTCTGGGTCTTTTCCAGCACTCATTCCCCTGGGGCTGGTTTGGCAGGAACGTGCCTCCAGCTGGGTGGGGCGGCCAGGCTGTGGGGCCATCACCGTCCCCACCACCCAGCCCCATTCCCATCCAGCCTCGCAGACACTGGAGCAGCCTCCCTGGGAACACGGAGATGTCTGGAGGGGAAATGTCTGGAGTAAGCTGGAGAGCAAGCAGCAGAGAACATGCGGAGGCACTGGGGCGCTAAGGAGCACCTGTAAGCCGAGAGGTTTGGGGACACATGTGGGAGCTGCCAAGCTCGGTGTGATCCCTGCGACCCCACCAGGAGCTGCAGAGAGGCCACCTCTGCACAGGGTTGGAGCAAGTGGCATGGCTGGGCAGAGTGAAGCCCGCAGCCCCTGCCCACCAGCTGAGCAGTGAGGGCTCCACTGCCCAGGCTTCCCATAGAACTTACGGGGGTAGATCCTGTAACTGAGGACCCATCCATCCTCCTCACTGACTGTGGGTGCTCAGCTGCTGCTACGTGGACAGCTGAGCTGCTGCTGGGCAAGGAACAACTGCTGCCCACCAGTGTCACGGCTCTGTTGGTGGGCACAGGGGCGGCACAGCTGCTGCAAGCCTATGACCAGCCAGAAATCCCCCTCCTGTTCTTGATTTCCCAGTATCAAAAGCACGTCAGATCCCTGTGCCAGTGACTGAGCTTTTAGGGTTTGGGGCAAACGAAGCACTTCTGCCCCTCGGGGAGAGGCTGTGATCAGATCGACGTGTTGATGTGCTGTTCAGTGCCCAGGAGCCCAGCAGTCCTGCTCCCAGGAAAGCCTTGGGCATCCCTGGCCCCAGAGTGCTGAGAGGGGCAGGGTGAGGGATGCTGCGCATCCGTCCTGACCTCCAAACCCCCTGTCATGCACAGCCAAGGAGGGGAGGGGGGAAGAGCTTGGGCACCTGAACACCTTGGGCACCTTAGTCTCCAACCTGCTGTGGTACAGCCCTGAGGGCACCTCCCCGGTGTCCCCGGGGTCCCACAGCACCCAGAGCCTCCCAATAGAGGTCCTCCCCCCTTGCTCCACCACCAGCTCTTGTCCTGGATCAGTCCCACGGGGCCAGGCCGCTCACCTCATCACAAAATGTTCTTCCTCATCAAATCCTCCAGCTGTGTGCCAGGGGACTGGGGTGGCAGTCAGTGCTGATCCCCAGGGAATGCAGCTCAGCCCAGCCTGGGGAATTTCGCACCTCCTTTTTGCAGCTGGGCAATGGGGTCAGCGAAGGGACAAAGACCCTAGGAAGGGGGATAGCGAGGAGCGTTTGGGGCACAGAGAGCCCCACCATCCCTCTGGCCTGCTCAAAGGAGGAACAAACACCCCCAGTCCATCACAGAGCCGGGCAGCGATGCTGAGAGGAGCCCAGCAGCAGCCAGCCAGCCTCCCACTCCGCCTGTGCTTGGAAAAGCAGCTGAATGGGATGCAGAAGGACGCAGCTGGCAGGGAGCCGAGCAGTGAGTGGGACCAAGAGCCCCACGCACACCCCAGGCACATCCCCGGTGGCTCAGGCAGCCGCGATCCCGCAGCCATGGGTGCTGGGGGTGGCAGCGCCCAGCCCCGAGCACCCGCCCAAGCCCCGAGCGCGGCCGGTTCCCAGGGAACGTTACCAGGAACCCGCGTGTTTGGTTGCAAACAGAGCGGGAGCCGGAGCCAGGCGCTGTGTTTGTGCCTGCGGTTGCTCAGGCAACTCGGGGCCAGCCAGGAATCGAGCCCCGGGGCCAGCCAAGCTGCCCGGCAGCAGCAGGCGGGCAGGCGGACGGACAGATGGACAGACGGGCTGTCGCCGAACACAACCAGAGCCGAGGCGTCAGTGCGGAGGGGGCTTTATTGCAGAGCCGGGTCACAGCGCGGGGCTGCAGCACCCCTTGGTTCAGGCTTCTTGAAGGCAGTGGGAGCCCACGTGGGTGAAAATCTGGGGACTTGGGGACCTTTGGTTGTGGCTGGGGAACACGGAGCAGGGCGTGGGCCAGGTCCCCTGGGCCAGCCCCATCCCAGGAGCAGCCCAGCGGCTACGGGCCATGAGCAACCCTGTGGGGGTGAAGGAAAGCAAAGGCTGTGGTGTCAGCGGGGGGGGAAGGCAGGTCCCCAGCAGGGCTGCCGGGTTAGGGACAGGCTGCGGTCCCCACTGGGACTGGCAGGGAGGGTGCCCCGGGGCCGGGGCTGAGGTAGGGAAGGTGACGGTGCCAGCGGGGCACCCCGAGGAGCAGCGCAGCAGCAGGGGCAGGGGGGTCACAGCACAAGGGATGGACGTGGCGCTGGGGCAGAGCCTGGCCACTTCCCAATCGCATCCGACATCCCGCCAGCCTGGGGCCGGCCCCAGCGCAGCCTCCCGGGCCCCACGGCACGCGGGAATGTCCCGAGGCTGACATGGCCGAAGGCCGGCGCGCAGGGACCGGGGCGGTGGGCGCCAGGGGCAGCCATCCCTACTTCTTCACTTTGGCGTCGTAGGTGCCCGCGTTCTTGTAGGCACTGACGTAGCCGCTGTTGTCCACGATGTTCTCCCGCCCGCTCTTCCCCTTGCCCTTGCCTGTCTCGTCGAAGCGCTCCTTGTGGGAGCCCGTGTACTTGGAGGTGTCTGTCAGCCTCTCCACGGCACCCACGGTCTTGGCTTTCTGCGGTGGGGAGAGGGGCACAGGGAGTCAGACACCGTCCCTGTCCCCACGCGAGCTCTCGATGCCCACGGGGACCCTGCGCTGCCCCAGACCCAGGGCCATGGGGCTCCCAGAAAGCATTTGCCCGTGGGCAGAGCCCCGTCCTCCCATCCTGACCTGCCCTCCTGCTCCTGCTGGCACTCACCGTGACGCCCACATTAATGGGCTCCTTCCCTGCCACCAGCTGGCAGATGGCTTCGAACGCCTCCTCTTTGCTCTTGTCCTTAAACCTCTTCTGGGCCAGCTCCTCCAGGGCCTTCTTGAACTCCTCATAGTTGATGACACGAGCTGTCTTCCCCCTGCAAGCACCAAACCGGGATGCCCTAAGCACTTCCTCACGTCGTGCCTACAAACAGCGCTGCTGATCCAGCTGCAGGGGGCTGCGTGGCACCAGGCAGACCCCAAATTTCTCTTCTACCAGCTCGGGGTTCCTCAGCCTCCCCTGAAATGAAGCCGGACTGCACGGGTCAGGCCAGGGATGCCTGGTGCTGAGCTCCAGGAGCTGCACAGCCCCATGCTGTCAAAGTCCCTGGTGCCCAATATAACTGGGACTTGGGTGCTGGTGGCAGGAGCACAGAGCTCCCCTGCTGCGTCCTTGTCTCCCCCTTGGCCACTGAACACACCCGGGTGCTCAGAGCCCTCTTGGTTTGCACCAGGGAACCAGGGGGTGTCCAGACAGCGGGTGGGGAGGGAGCAGCTTCCCCACCCTGGTGCAGCATCAGCTGTCACCGTGTTCCCAAAATCAGCCCCAGTGCCTCTGCTCAGGCCCCTGGTCACCCAGCTCAGGGCTGTGCTGCATCCCACGGGACAGCCCCGAGCATCCTTCCCCGCTCCCGTACTGCGAGATGCCCAGCTGGAAGCCCGCTTTAACACCCAAGTGACATCAAAATCTGAGCCTCCCGCCCCAAAAATCTGCACTAATTTATTTCCAGGTCCTTCAAAAGCAGCCCTGAAGGCAGGACGCCCCAGGGCAGCACCTGCTGCACCGTGCTGGATGGCCTGGGGAGGACTGCACCTCCGTGGGGACCACAGCTCCAGGCCGCAAGGCTGGAAACCCCGAAATCAGGTCACTTACTTCACCTTGGAGAAGACAATGTCCACGTCGGTGCCGGTGACGCTTTTGCCATCGGTGACTTTGCAGTCTTTGCACAGCTTGGCCCAGTTCTTCCCGTTCATCTCTTGCCCGGTGGCCTTGGTGTCGCCGTAGATGGCGAACTTGCGGAAGCTCTCTTCCAGGGATGCCATCTCCGTGCTCCCGGCCATGGGGCTGCGGGGCGAGGGGCAGAGGGGCCCCGTTACCACCCGGCCAAGGGCGGGCGGGGGGGCAGCAGCCACAGGGCTCTGCCCAAGCCTGTGCCTCCGACGCTGTCACGGGTACCAACAGCCCTCGGGGCTCTGAAAGCTCCCGAGTGGGGCCGTCAGCCCTGGGGGGTGCCGAGGCCGAGCATCCACGCCCGGGGGAACAGCCCCGGGCCTCCCCGCTGCCCGCACCCAGCCCCGGGGCCGCTCCGCATCCCCCCGCCCAGCGCCTCCGCTGCCTGGTGACTATTGCTAGGGAGAGGCTGTGCCGCTAGCAACCGTTACTACGGGAGATGTTGTGCCTCTAGCAACCGTTGCTAAGGAGGGGTTGTGTGCCCTAGCGACAGTTGCTAGGGAGGGTTTGTGCCCCTAGCGACCGTTGCTAAGGGCAGGGCGGTGCCGCCTGGCGACCGTCGCTAAGGGCAGGGCCCCCCCCGGGGGGGCAGCATCGCGGTCCCGCCAGGCCCCGGCAGCACCGGGGGGAGCCCGGGGAGGGGGCGGGCCCCTGGGTGGACGCGGCCCCAGACCCCTTTTGGGGGGTCCCAGGCCCTTTGGGGGTGCAGACCCTTTTTTTTCGGGGGGGGGTCCCTGCTCCGGAGCTGCGCTGCTCGGCGCCCCGGCCCGCCCCGGCCCCGCACCCCGGCCCCGGTCCCGCACTCACCTCCCGGCGCCGCGCTCTGGGCGCGGGGCGCCGCCGCCGCCGCTGTTTAAGGCCCCGGGCTGGCGCCGCGCCGGCCCCCGGCGGCGGGAGGGGCCCCGGGACGCGCCCGCCCGCGCCGCCGGGGCCGCCCCCTCCCGCCCGCCCCGCACGGGAAGCGGCCGCCGGACCCCGCCCGGCCCGGTTCTCGTCGGGGGGAGCCGGGGGACCCCGCGGAGGAGCTGCCCCGGGGGGCCCGGCGCTGCTCGTGCACCCAGAGCCCCCTCGTGGCTTTAGGGGCAGCGTCGCAGCGGCTCCATCCCTGCGTCCTCCATCCTCTGTCCTCCATCCCTCTGCCCTCCATCCCTCCACCCTTCATCCTCCATCCTCCATCTCTCTGCTCTCCGTCCTCCATCCCTCCGTCCTTCATCCTCCACCTTCCATCCCTCCATCCTTCATCCCTCCGTCCTCCGTCCTATATCCCTCCGTCCTTTATCCTCCATCCTCCATCCCTCCGCCCTCTGTTCTCCATCCCTCCATCCTCCACTCCACAAAAGGGCTTGTTAGTGTGAAAAACCTCCCTCAATATCACAGCCTCCAAAGATTCTGTCTGTTTTTCTGCCTTTTCCATCTGCGTTTCTCAAAGCACCGCGTATTGCCACGGCTCCAGGCAGGTAGCCCTGCTGGATCACCTACCCTGCTTTCGTGCTGAGCTTCTGCCTCTGGTTGTTGCACTGGAACAGGGCACCTGGAGAGGAGTTCGCTATTTCCAAGGCTTCCAGATGAGGTCTCAGGCTGCTGCTGTGCAGAGGAGCCCCTGATTCGTTGAATCCAGCCGCTTGCTTTTCCTCCTTGGCTGAGCAGGGTTTGCTCAGCTGTGGGGGGGGAAGAAGGTGGTGTGGATGCTGCTGCTGTCCTCACTCGTGTGGCTTGGTCCCCAGTCACCCTGCCATCCTCTGGCAGGAGCTGCTGTGCCACAGCCTGAGCTCAAGCCCAGGCAGCTTCGCCTCTGATTGGGGTGGGCACCGGGTTCCTGGGCAGCTTCAGGAGGCCCCAGGAGATGCAGTTCAGCACCAAGGCACCTCTGCACACCCCATCCCCCCAGCCCAGATTTCAGAGGCTGCAGGGAAGCTTTTACATGCTCGAAGATGAAGACTGGCTGCTAGGAGGAAATTGGGCTTTTCTTGTTCATCTCTGTTTGTTTGTTTGTTTGTGCATTTGTTTTGATTGCTTTTTTTTTTTTTTTTTCTTTCCTGCTTGGAGAATAGGAAAAAAGTCCAATACTTTTACTGCAAAGCCAAGCACGCCATGAGCTAACCCCATGAGTTTGTGGTCTGCTCCATGCCCCATCCTGCAGGGTAAGGCCCTGCCACAGTTCACAGCGGGGGACAGTGGTCACTGAGCAGCCTCTGACCTGTCCTGGCATCACAGGGTCACAGCGTGGTGGAGGTGGGAAGGGACTCGAGGTCCTCTGGTCCACCAGGGCCACCCAGGACCATCTCCAGGTGGCTTTTGAATACCTCCAAGGACAGAGCTCAGAAGAGCCGCTGCGTGCCCCAAGGAGAGGACAGTTACTGGGGCTTGCCACATCAAGCTGGCCCTGAGGCAGCACATCTAGATCCCCAAGGGATGGAATATCTGTATCCCCAAGGGGAGGCACATCTGGAGAGCTGGGTGAGCGCCAGGAGAGGGGCACCAAGCCCGGAGGGACGCATTGCCCCACCGCTGCCATCCCATGGGCGGGTTGAGCAGGTCAGGTTTCGGTTTCTAAGGGCTGGGGTTTGTTGTGCATTTGTTGTCACCGTGACAGCCCCGTTGGGATGGAGCACGCCGAAGTGGCCACGGCAGCCAGGTCCTTGGCTGGCTCCTGTTGCTCCTGCGGCAGCCCGGAAAAGGAAGCGCAGGAGGAGGCTGGGGCTTGGTCCAGAGCCCATGGCAGGGACAGGAGCCGCGGAGGAGGTCACGCAGGTCCTGTGGCATGACTGAGGGAGGAGCACGGATGTGGGTTCACGCTTGGGCCCCCAGGGACCTTTCTCTTTTGGGGATATCCAGAAAGGATCATGATTTTCCCAGGCACTCAATGAGCTGTGCAACTCCAGCACTCATCCCAGACGTGCTGGGGCTCATGGTCAGCATCACAGGGATGCAGCAAGCCGGGTGCCAGGCTTGCCTCTGCTAGGACCGTGTCTAACCCCAGCAAACAGGACCGGGGTCACCCATGCTTCCACCTCGGCACGCAGCCCTGGCGTGCTGCAGTGGCCGCAGGGTGCTGTGGGCGCAGGTCGGAGCGCGCACACGTGCCGGGACGCGCACCCATGCGTCCTCCTCACCTCCCACGGGGCCGGGCACCGCCGGCTCGGCGGAGTTATCTTGTTTCATCAGGGAGCGCAGGAATGAGTCGCTGGCTCCGCAGCAACTGGGGCGGGATGAGGTTATGTGGGAACACTGCTCCTATAGAGCAAGTTGCTACAAAACAGAGGGAAGTGTTTCGGCGGTTGTGCAATATGTATACGGTCACCTCGGCAACGGCGCGTCCAGAAGGCATTAGCGGGGCTTAGCTGTGTCCGAGCAGTGGCGTGAGCGTGGCGAGGTGCAGCGGGTGGGCAGGGGGCCGGGGGTCCCAGCTGCGATGCACAGCACGGGGATGGGGAGGGGCAGGGCTCTGCATCTCCCCCCGCGACTCGAGGCAGGTCTCCAAAGCAGAATGGACTCCAAAAATGTCACAATCAAAGATGACTCCTGCAGGAAGGTCACCCTGGCTTCAAAGGGAGGACTAAGAAAGCGAGCCGCGCCTGAAGATGAAAGCAAGCACAGAAAGGATCGCATTGTAAGGCCGGCGGAGCCGCCGGCAGGTTGACAGACAGCAAGATTTATAACCCAGCGCTGGGAGGGGCTCCAGAAGCTGTCACCCTCCTGCAAACGCCTTGCTTATTCCTGATAAAAAGCCGCAGAGTCTCGTGGTGGGAATGGCCAGGCCAGGGCACCGGACCTGCGGGGGCAGCAGAAGCGCCTCCTGCACCCCAACTCACAGCTTGTCCATGCTGGGGGCCCTGCGGGACAGAAATGAGCTCAGCCCCGGGGGAAGGAGGGAGCTGGACGGGAGCCGCCGCCTGCCATGGAAAGCCTGCGGGGCTTTGTGGGACACCACGAGTGGCACCCAAAGCAAGGGTCCCGTGTGTTGAGAGAAAAAGCAACTGAGGCACTGGGTGGCATTTCTGGGGGTTCATTCTGCGATACACCAGTTCTCCCAGGAGCTAAAGGCATCTCAGTGCCACCACTTCCACTCCTGGGTGCCCAATACACATCTTCAATATTCCTCCCTTACAGTGGTTGTGGCAAAACCACAAAACCCAGCCCAAATCAACCACCGCAGACATACACAAAATCCTGTGGGATGCCACCTGGGACTTTCAGGAGACCAGGGCCCATACGCAGCACTGGAAGCACTGGGATCCCGTCCTGCTGGGGCCTGGCTCTTCCCTTAGCACCTGGTTGCCGCAATCCAGGGTCAAGAAATTGCACTTTGCAGCATTTGGCCCACAAAAAAAAAAAAGGTTTTTGCTCCTTGAGGGGAAGCCTGCAGGACTCTGTGTGCCTCCTGTCTAACGTCCATAGGGCCCTATGGAGAGGGGAACGCTGTCACCCCCCAGGTTAAGGTGCAAAGTCTGGCTGGGACATCCTTATGGGAAAGGTGGACCAAAGACCCTGGGGACCATCAGGCAGGCAGATAAATGTGGTGAATGACTCCAGAAAGGAGGAAAACATTTAGCAAAAGGCATAGAAAATTTTATTGTGGACAGAGCTAATAAAAAGCTCCATACATGACTTTGGGACTGGTTCTGCACAGACGAGGGGTGAGAAAACACAAAAGGTCTGCTCAGGGGCACCTGCTGGAGAGAAAGTACTGATGATTCCCAGGTGGTGGGGCAGCTGGCCTTTGAAAACCCTGAGCCCAGCCTACTGCAGGGTGGATTGCAGCAAACACAGGGAGAACAACAGGAAGGACTCCATCTAACCTGGATCCATCTGGGGCAGATGTCCTGGTCTCCACAGACGAGCAGCACAACATCTGCTGGGCCACAAGTGCTGGTCCCACACATGCCAGCATTTCCCAAGGGTCACCCTGCAAGCGGGTACCCCTGGCTACAGCAGCACGGGAAGCTGCAACATGCACGACCACAGGCAAACCTTCCTTGCACATCTAAATGTGACGACTTCAACCATGAGACTTCACTTCTGCTGATCAATGGCTCACTTAGGTCGATGAAGAGTCAAGGCTCCTCATCTCAGCTCTTTAAGGAGTCAAAAGTCAGCTAACAGGATGGTAAGAAAGCCCTTCACAGAAATTTGGGGTCAGTGATCTCATCTACATTACCTTGCCAGACAGCTCCCCAAGAGTGCGGCAGGGAGTGCTCGGCCTGGATCGCCTGACCATGATCCACCTGTCCCACCGGCACCGCTCACCGGTGATGGCTCTGGGGATCACCTTGGCCCCATAAACCCTTCAGGCCCAGTGAAGCCGTTCCAACATTTGCCCTGTCTGTGCCATAAACACCACGCCCTTTCTGTGCAGCTTGCCATGAGCTTGTCTGGTACTGCTACCTGCCAGCACCTTGTGGCAAAACGAGGGGTGTGGAGGAGCAGTTGGACCAGGGGCTGAAGCTCTGAGGTACCAGGCTTCCACACTGCTCCTTGGCCAGCCTCGAGCAAAGGACAAGGGGGCCAGACACTGCATAAATGCCAGATAGGCGCATGGGTGTACTCCATCAGCACCCGTTCCATCATCACGTCTCATACAAAACCTGGGAGCCCCCTTCTTCTGGAATACCTCCAGGATCCATAAAATTCACCGGCTCCTTGGGCAAAATGTAGCCGAGGGGAACAACAGGAAGGATCGGGCTTGTCTGTGGAACAGGGGAGAAGAGTGAGAGAACCTTGGGGACTGAAGGCCATTGAGTCAGAAGGCAGACTCTCAAAAGAGCTGAAAAATCTACCCTCTTACGAGCCCGATTCTGGTCTTCCAGATGTTCCTGTGCTTCCTTACGGAGCAACCAGACTCATGCTCCAAGCTGGGATGATGCAGAGAGTCCCTCCCCAGGGGTCAAGCTGGGCCATGCTGGGCCCTGAGAAAATGGTGGAAGACACAAGCACTGCGTCGTGTCTGTGCACACCCCAAAACCTCCTTCATTGTCCTTGGCCTTGTGTTGGCATGATTTGACATGACAACGCCCACCTTCCACAATGACAAGCTTTCTCCTGCTCCCCCAGATCAGCTTTGGAGACTTCACTAAACTTTGGAGCAGGAAATGTGTTTAGAAGGGAGCCCCTCTGGTCTCCACACATCTCTGGCAGAAGGAGCAGAGCCCCAAGCTCCTCTCAGGGCACATCTCCTTGCAGGCAAAGGCGACTCTGGAATGAGCGCTCAGTGGCGGCTCCATGCAGCGTGGTGCTGGCGAGGTGATGTGCTGGGGGGGTCCCACAGGAGCTGGGCTAGCTGATGGCATTCAGGGCTGTGACCAGAAAGGGCAGAGGCCTTCAACATGCACCAGGCACCCTCCTGTCTCTCTCAGCTTAAGTCAGATCTGCAGAAGGAAATCTGTTGGGATCTAAAGCTTCAGGGACAGGCAGCGGACTTGCATGGACCTCGGCACAGTGTTGAAGCCAGTGTGAGCAGTGGGACAATGGACAACAGCAGGGCTGGGAGGTGGCTACATTGGAGCTGGGGGTCAAGCCTGCCAGCCCTGCGTCGGCTATGCCCAGAGGCCATTTGTCCCCAAATATCCTGGCTTGCTCTGGACACGGACCACCAGAAATGGCCCACATTGTTGATGTGGTTGGCAGCAGGCTCAGTATGAGCCAGCAGTGTGCTCTGGCAGCCAAGTGGGCTGAGGACACTTGGGCTCTCCGGTCTGGAGAAAAGGAGGCTGAGAGGCCTCTTTGCTCTCTGCAACTCCCTGAGCAGGGGAAGCAGAGAGGGATGTGCCGGTCTCTTCCCCCTGCTCACCAGTGATAGAACAGAATCACAGAATCACAGAATCGTCTAGGTTGGAAGAGACCTCCAAGATCACCTAGTCCAACCTCTGACCTAACACTAACAAGTCATCCACTAAACCATATCACTAAGTTCAACATCTAGACGTCTCTTAAAGACCTCCAGGGATGGTGACTCAACCACTTCCCTGGGCAGCCCATTCCAATGCCTAACAACCCTTTCAGTAAAGAAGTCCTTCCTAATATCCAACCTAAACCTCCCCTGGTGCAACTTTAGCCCATTCCCCCTCGTCCTGTCACCAGGCACGTGGGAGAATAGACCAACCCCTACCTCGCTACAGCCTCCTTTAAGGTAACTGTAGAGAGCGGTAAGGTCGCCCCTGAGCCTCCTCTTCTCCAGGCTGAACAACCCCAGCTCCCTCAGCTGCTCCTCGTAAGACTTGTTCTCCAGACCCCTCACCAGCTTCATTGCCCTTCTCTGGACTCTCTCGAGCACCTCCATGTCCTTCTTGTAGCGAGGAGCCCAAAACTGAACACAGTACTCGCGGCGCGGCCTCACCAGAGCCAAGTACAGGGGGACAATCACTTCCCTAGACCTGCTGGCCACGCTGTTTCTTATACAAGCCAGGATGCTGTTGGCCTTCTTGGCCACCTGAGCACACTGCTGGCTCATATTCAGCCGACTATCAACCAGTACTCCCAGGTCCTTCTCTGCCAGGCAGCTTTCCAACCACTCATCACAAGGGAACATCACTCACACAACACAAGGGAACAGCTCAAAGCTGCACCAGGGGAGGTTCAGACAGCATATAAGGGAAAATTTCGTTACTGTGTAAGTGGTCAAACACTGGCACAGGCTTCCTGTAGAGGTGGTTGCTGCCCCACGTCTGTCAGTGTTCAAGAGACGTTTGGACAATGCCCTCAGTAATGTTTTGCCTTTGGTTAGCCCTGAAGTGGTCAGGCACTTGGACTCAATATCTTTGTAGGTCCCTTCCAACTGAACAATTCTGTTATAATGCTCACAGATAGAGCTGTTCCAGGCCTAGGCAAGTGGAGGAACGGCTTAGCTGGACTCACGCAGGACCACGTCTTGTCCTTTCCTAACCTGCACTCACCATAGTATGGAGAATGGTTTGGCTGTGGGTTCCATGCATGAAATGATGTGGCAGGGTGATAAAGGCTCCCCACATCTCCTCTCTGCTGGTGCACCTACGTGTTCACACACACGGGCAGCGCCTCTTCAGAAACGGTGCGAGCAGCCGAGGCGGCCGCTGCCATGCCAGGGAGGCATGGGCTGTGCAGCTGTCAGATGGGAAGTGGGATCAGGCACATACGTGCTGGTGGCCAGGCCTGCCGGGATGCGTGCTTTGCTGCTATCCTGGGCTCTGAGGTAGCTGGCTGCTAGGCAGATCTGGGCTTCCTGGCAGCCCTGGCCTCGGTGCTCAGCCAGGAATTTGCAGCAGGGCATGCTGCCCGTGGAAGCCAGGAGGACACGGAAAGCACAGGCTCTGCAGCCCAGACAGCTCTCTGCTTCTCACCACCGGCACAGAGCTGTGACTCCAGGCACTGGCCACATGCCCTGGTGTCTGGTGTGGGATTTTTCTGCAATACAGAGAGTCCAAGCTTGGCTGTGGCCTGATGCTGATTTGGCAAGCCCAGGAGACGGAAAGCTTTCAGGACCTGCTGTGTCCCAGAGTTTCTGATGAGAAAGCTGCACTGTGGGGCACTTCAGGCTGCTGGGAAGGTGCAGTTGAGTAGGTCAAACCACACTGCTTTAGAGAATACATGCTGGTGGACTTGGCTTGAAGGTGCACAGTGGAAAGTGGTATAGGGACAGAGCAATCCTGAGGTTACTCCCTGTCTACCTGCTGAGGCCCCCAGGCATGATCCAGAGACTGAGTGGGTAGAGGCAGATGGAAAATTTAGTTTTCAGGGTACCGAGGGATGGCAGAGATGCAGCCTTGTTTTTTTCCCACACACCAAAAGTTACTGCAGTACTGGTCTGCAGAGGGCCAGGAGGGGACAGCCCCTTCCTATGGAAAACACTGTTTTAGTTCTCTCTAGCAGCTTCTCAATGCGCCTGCCTCAGGTTTGTCTCCTTATTGCCTGTTGCCTTTAGCCAGGCAGCAAGAAATGTCTCACAGTGGAGTGATGGCACGCACACAGTGAGGGGATGAGGCCCTCAGTGCTCTACAGAGTGCTAACACTGGCTAAGGGCCAGAGGCTGCCCTGGGCGCATCCCTGTCAGGGGAATTCTGTTCTCCTCGACAAGGAGAGTGGTATTGGGCTCAGGGGCACTTCTGTCTTAGGAAGATGCAGCAGCCAGAAAAAAAAAAGAAAGATGCAGCAGGGTTTTTTCTGCCTCTCAGCTAGGTCTGCTGGAAGATGGTCAGCATCATGTAAAGGGACACTGCTACCTCCAGAGAATGAGTTTCTGGAGTCAAGATCTTTGAACAGCAACATACAAATAGAAAGAGAACCTCTTGTCTCATTCCCAAAGGGTATGGCTTTGGAAGGCTGATCGCTAGGCCACTGTGGTGTTTGTCCTTATGTCCTTTAAGCGTGGATTGTGTCTGCCCAAATGCTGCTTGCTGGTGCATTTTCTGTGGTGTGGCTCAGATGTGTTCCCAGCAGGCTGGGGCTGTGACAGTTGAGGTTCTCCACTGCTCTTACTTACAAACACAGCAGGAATCTTAGAAAAAAGTTCCAGGTCTTGTTCCATGTGTCTGTCTTGCTGGCACCTTTTCCTTTTTACCTTGTGCCCAGAATACAGGTTCTTCTCCCTGTCACCTCTGGGATCGTCCGTGGACACAGGATAATGCTGAGCATTGCTTGAGCTATTCTTAGAAGGACCATGAGGGGCTGTGTTCCCAAGGTGAGTCTGAGCCACAGGAATTTCATCCATGGACTCAGCAGACTCTGAGTGATAGTCAGCCGGGGGTCCCGCCGCCTGGATGGGACCAGTGCTGCTGGGGGGCACAGCAGCTCTCAGAGGGAAAGCTGGCACTACGAGGCGAAGACTGTGGGAAGAGGAGGTGGCAGCAGCTGTGGCTGGAAACTCTAGAGATGGAAAGAAAGAGAAAAGAAAGCTTAAGACGAGAGACATCCCTCAGCCCCACAAAGATGTCAACATGCCCAAGAACTCTGATATGGATGATCCACTTGTGTTTAAAACCCCCATACACATATTTATGCAAAATTAGATGTGAAAATGTGCAGAATTCTCCACTCAGCAGCGTACCCAACTCTGATCGTTTCAAAGTGCCTCCAAGCTCTCAGAAACTCTCATTTTCCCTTCTTTTCTTAGGTCAGTTAACTTCCTGACAGTGCTGGGGTTTTATGACACTTTTCATTTCTGTATGCCAGCAACCAGAAAGCTACTCCAGATGGCTGGCTATCAGTCTAGTTTCACAGATGAACTGTTGCACATTGAAAATTATAGCAATTTTAGGGAAAGCAATAGTTATGACATAGCCTCTTTTTTGGAGATCCCTTCTTGCATTTCAAGAAGTCAAGAAACGCAAGGGTTTCTCACCTGTTCTGTTAATGTTCTGGCTAACATAATTATGCGTATATTTTTTCATAAAGTTACCCAAACATGTTCAGGATCAGATACTCAGTTATTTGTTCTTGAGTTCTTCAACGTCTGTTTTAATTTTCATCTTATATTTTACCCTCTGAATTCATTTGAATTATTTTTTCCTAATTTTGCCTTGGATAAAAATGAGGGAAATTCAGCCAACTCCTTGCTATAGAATAGCACTTGTTTAGCTTTTTTCTTTCTTCTTTTTAGAGAGTCAGAGAACTTCTGCCATCTGTGTTGCTGACACAGTTGCCTAAGTAGCCTAATACTGTTTATGAAGACATAGTTTACCCTCTTGCTCATCTGACTAATTTTTCCTTTAAAAATGAAAGCAGTCCTTGGTAAAGCTGTTTGCTACCACAACATCTTTTTCTGTGACTTCCTCCTCGGAAATATGGAACTGAAATGAGCATCACTATTGTTTAACTGTGCTGCTATAGCAACAGCTTGATCAGAACGATAGGAGCTAGAAGAGTCCTTCTTCTCAGCTACCCTAGAACTAACGGTTCCAAGAAATAGCCATTTCAACCAATTTTTAGATTCAGAAGTGTTTTGGTCTTTACAAGGTCCTCATGCTCTCTGCTTTGCTCTCCATTTCATTCCTCTGTACACTCCAATTCCAGTTCCTGGTGGCAGCTGTTGGTTCTCTCCTACCACTTTTAAAGCTGCAATCCCTAATGAAGAGGAAGGAAAATTTGGCATCAGAACCCCATTAGCTCTTCACAACACAGCTGCTTTCAAAGTAAAGTTCATATTTTTTATTCTCATGGGAGTTTCTGTTCTTCACTTTTTTCTTGTCTCTACTTTCTAAAGTCATGTTCATTTTAAATCCTTCACATTTGAGTGAACTGGAACAGTTACGAAGCAAGGAAGCTGACTGACGCATTCTCACCTGACTGAGGACCTGGGAAAGAGGGCCAAGGTCTAGCATGTGTTTTAGATCTGCTCTCTGTTGCTGCAGAAGAAGTCTTGTGCGTCTTCTTTCGTCTTTTCTTCTGTCTCTGTGAAAGCAAGAAGCACCAAAGTCACAAAATACAGTATCTAAAATACAAGTGTAGTTGAAAACGAAGCTTTCTTATCATTTAGATGACAAAACTTTGATTAATAAGCCTGGAGGAAAGGGGGAGAGCACAACTACCTGCCATTTGAGGAAGTGCGGAAGGCATCTGGATGGAGGAAAAGGAATATCAAAAAAGCAGAAAACTTGACTTTGAACAACTGCTTTATACACTAAAGCTTCATGTCTGCATGTATCATATTTCCCTGGGCAGATACTTTAGTATCCATATTTGAATGTATTAACTGTTGGATTTTGCTCTACAGAAGCATGCACAGTGGTATAGATACAGTCACTGAACAGCACTGGAACAGCAAGATATTGTACAGGCTCCATGTATTACAGCTGAGCTGCAAGCTTATGAAGCAACAGCAGAATACACCTGATCACATGTGTGAGCTGAGATGGGAGAGTATTGTTTGGATGTCATGACTGCAGGGCATGGTCAGCCCTGCACATACACGCTGAGGACAGCAAGATTGAGTGTAGAAAGGACGTAACCACAGTCTGCGCCAGAGCGAGTTTGTACCCATGCAACGTGATGAATCATCAGCAGCAGAGGTTTTGGTATGTAGCAAGTCTCCTGCTTACCTGTGAAGGGACGGCAAAGTGAAGAGATGGGAGGTCAGGAGAGGTGGTCTGCTCAGGATCAGCTTCATCATTGTGGATGTAGAGCTTTGAAAAGCTAAAACACATGGCAGATATACAAGATGCTTTCCTTAGACACTGCTTTACCCTGACGCCCATTTTTCTTGCACATACCCAGCTTCAGTCAGGCTGACTAAGGCATCCCTTGCTTTGCACAGCACTCCCAGCATGACTGCAGGGTAGCTGTTCCTGCGCAACTGTGCACAAAACATAAAGGATTCCCTCTCCCTTCCCCAGGGACATGAGTTAATAGGCAAGGCTTAATTAAGAGAGAAGGATGCTGTTTTACCATGACTGCTCGCCTCGTATTAAAACTATGCTGATTCATATTGTGATTCAGGTCTCTTGACAACCTGAAATCATATAATTATAATGAGCTCAATATAGGAATTACGGGACAAAACCACCCAGAAGTTTAAGATGGTAACAGAAGAAAACAATTTTTTGTGATGCAATGGCTCTTAGCAACGTATATTATCAGTACTGTGTTGTCATTTGGCTTCCACGTGGAGTTGAAATTTGATTTTGACAGAAATCCTTATGGCCTGGGAAATTCAGATAATCAGAATTCAGACACCCAGATTCAGAAATCTGAGATATTCAGACGTGGGGATATAAATACTGAACTGGTACAAACACAACCTAAAGATGTTTTTGAGCTTGATCTCTTATAATCTATTACAGAAAAAACTCTAGGGCAAGTGGAAATGAGATAAGGCTGGATTTTCTGATGTGAAAGCGCTCTAGGACATCACATTGAACAAGTCACTTGACCAGCTGATGAATTGAGGCACAGCAGCAAAAATGTACAGGTTCAGGGTTTCAGCTGAGCCTTCCTTGTACCTTCTTACATTTTAACTGAATATGAAGAGTATTCTAAGACGAGGGTCTGGGAAATATATTAATTAAATGTCATGATAGACTTGAGCTTTAAGTTAGACCTCTTCCAAAAAACCTTGGAATTGTTAGGTATATGAGCAAATTGTAACTTAATGCAGACATGGCTTGTAGGGGCCACCCAGATGGTGAGGTATGTACAACAGGCTCTCAAAACTGCTACAGTTGGGTATTCTGTTTAATTCCAAGGCAATCACAGATATTGATTAATTGTGACTTCCTATACAAAAATGCTCTAAGCCTAATCACAAACTTTACAGGCTTTCAGATTTCACACTTGCTCACAAAGCAGACCATCTCCTTTTTCAGTGGCATTGTAGAAACTTTGTTACAAGCTTAGGTGGAGCTCCCAGCTATATTTCAGGCAGCTTTAAATGAATTTCAATTTATAACAGTCTAAACAGAGTGTTCTAGGAATGTTATTTTCCCAGAGAGCAAAGGCCAGTACTCCTGCAGGTATTTATCCTCCTGAAACTCAAAGATTTCAGCATGTCTTGGTCAAAATACCAGTGCTCCATACATTCCTAAAGTGACTTTGATGACAATTTCCCATTCAGTATACATGCTGTTGGGAGAGTTCTATTTACTTTACTCACCCTTTTCCTGAAGTTACTGTTGCAAAGTCCTCTACCTGAATACCAGGGTCTGTATAGCCAGGGTTACCTGAAAAAAAGTCCACTTCCTGAAAAAGAAAAAAAAAAAAAAAAAGAAAAGAATTAACATTTTCAGAACAATATGGAAACAGCGGAGAAGAGGGATTTTCACTACTGAAGTGTTCTCTTCCTCCTTCCTCAGCCATATGCCAAACGTATTCTGTCATTACATCTAGCACAGCTGAATCTCAGCAGAGGAGTCTGCTGCTTAAGATGGAAAACCAAGATTGAGACAATTAGAAGTCCCCGATCCATTCATTTAGTCCAGCCAGTATTTCATGTGACTTAAAATCACATCAGAGAACACTTACAAAGGCCAGCTGAATCATTTCTTGGGACCGCATTCAAAATATCACTTAAAGCCTTCATTAGTTATACAGTTCAATAGTAGGAGTTAAGCAGTGAAGGCAGAAAAGTTCTTTTAAATTCAAAATGGAGGAGACAAAAATGAAAACATGCAATATACAGGAAAGCCATAAAGTATTTTCTGTTTCTTGTGTGAACGCTTTATGGCTAATAACTTTGCTATTTAAAAAAAAAAAAAAAAAAAAAAAAAAAAAACAATATATTACTCATTCTCCTCAGGTACAGATGAATTCCAAGTAATGCCATCCTGACTTTTGAAGTTGCATACCCACATAAACATAAAAGAAGGCTTGACAAATAAGCCTCCTAAATCCAAGTAGCTGAATTACAGAAAAGGGGCTCCCAGTTCTCCCCCTAAAAGTATGCAATTAGGATGGTCAGAGGTTCAGAGGACCTCTGCAGATTATTATTAATAAAAAAAAAAGACAAACTATGATCAGGAGAACCTTGATGCCCTATTTTCACTAGCTGTACTCTCTTATATTTGAATAATTAGTGAGACAACTTTCAGTATTTTAGTGTGCAGTGACTATAAAAACCCACATATATTGTATATACATTGTGAGGCAAAATTTAGGTTGTAAAGATGGGGGGTGATTTTTAATGCAATAGGCATTAGCTTAATAAACACAAAACCTTAAGCACAGGAAGACCTATTCGGCTGAGCAGCCTGATCAGCAGACTTAAGAAAATGAAGTCAAAGTTGGACGTCCCACAGACGGGTTCCTGAGAGACCCAGGGCCTCTGCAGCTCAGCACATTCATAAATGGAAGAGCAGAACAGTGAGATGAAATCTGGTGATGATGCTCCCTTATGTAAGGCAATAAAAATGAAAACCAACTGCAAAGAGCTGCAGAAGATTCATGTAATGTTGAATTACAGCATGATAAAATGGCACATGAAAATCAGTATTGCTAGATGTAAAGATGTAAAGTGATGCACTTGGGAAAAGTAGTACAAACTTTATATACAAAGCAGTGCTCTCTGAACTAGAAATGAATTCATGGAGTTACATGCTCAGCGGCAGCCAAGAAATCATTTCAGATGATAGGAATGAGAAGGAAAGCCATAAAAAAAAGCAAAGAGATAATGGTTTCATGTCACTGGATAAATTCATAGGCAGCCTGGACTCTGTATTCTCTACATCATTCCAGCCTCTTCACCCACAGAAGATCTGGAAATAGGTACAGGGAAGAGTGACAGGGCCAATGAAAAGTATCAAGCACTTTCTGTACAAGAAACAGCTAATGGGCCAGGGCCCTTCAGACAGGAGGCAAAATACTCAGGGCAGATATGAGTGGCTTGGAGTACACAAACGGGGAATAACTGTTTCACATCTCAACAATACAATGCTTAAGGAGCATCAAATGAAAGAGGATCAGGCAACAGCTTCGAAAGGAACTAAAGAAAAGTTGTGGTTTTGATACAGCATGGAGCTAAGCTGTAGCACTCACCACCATAGGATGGTGCAGGTGCTAAATGTTACACAGACTCAAGAATAAATTAGAAAAGCTTGTGTCAGCAAGCAGCAAGTACAAAGCCATTCGATGCTCTGTGTTCCAGAAGCCCCTGACACATATTGCCAAATGCTGGGAGAGGGTACTGGGGATTATGCTCCCAGAGTCAGAGCCAGCACACTGCCCTGATCATCTTTGCCCAGCCTTCTTTACACGCCAGCAGAGGAACTTCCAAATTTACTAGTTGCTTTCAAAAATCCTGGCATGGAGGCCTGAAGTCTTGGTGCTCATATAATTGTAGATAAGAGGGCTGCCAAACTGGAAAGAGTTCAGGCTTGTTGCATTTTGTAAAGTGCTCTTACTTTAATTGGTCTTGCAAGTATGGAAAGAAAAAAAAAAAAGAGGTGGAAAGAAATTTACAACTGTCTTGTAGGTGCTAACATCAAATTTGAAGAGAATTGGTTCAGCAATCTTGAGTGCTTGAACTTTCTGGTTTGCAAACTATGAAATTTTGGGCTCACTACTACCAGCAGAGTTTACCCCAGTGCAGATTCATGATCTGCAGAAATTTACCCCGTATATATTTCACATAGAACTTGTAACTCAAGCCATATCATTGATCATTATTGACAGAACATCAAGTGTACATAAATGGTTCCTTACAGCTCCTTGAGGACCAAATTCTTAACATTTACACTCAAACCTCATGCACCTGAGTCTCAAATGAAGGAGAGCAGACACAACCTCATGTCAATTTGAAGCAGCAAGCCTGGAAAAAGCAGGGTGGGGAGATGCAGGCCTTTCCAGAGGAAAGCTCACCACAGCTGCAGTGAGCTGCAGCAGGAGACGTCCTTGTAAGACTGTGCACAGCTACTGAAAATGATCAGGACTCAACATGAACAGCATACAAACAGGAGTGCAGGCCTGGCATTTCAGAGGAGGATAACAAATGATGCATCTTCAGAATACCATGAACAATTCTTTCCAAGCAGGCAATAAAAGAGCCTTTTAAAATCAATTTTGTGTATTTCAGCCTTTTAAATTATGTATAACCAAAGCAGCCACATAGAAGAAAGTAAAGCATTAGAACTGACAAGCAGAAACAAATGGAAGAAGACTCGATCAGTAGGAAATGCAATGTTCTCTCAGCGTGATGAAAAGTACAAGCACAGTGCAGAGCCCCAGCCTCTCTCAGCTCCCACAGGACAGCCAGCTGTCAACCGTGACAGCGAGACAGAGCCACCCTTACCACCCGGGTTGTTAGCCTTCATCTCTTACTCTTCCTGAGAATAGACTGCTAAACCAATTTGAATCTCAGTTAGCAAAGCTCACGGCCAACTTATAGGTCCTGCCCATGCTCAGACCTCCTCTAAAGGTTGATTACAGCCGTGCCCACCCACAAACTTCGTGGTTATAAATTTTGACTGTTCTATAATTGTCTACAGAAAACAAAAACAAACAAACAACAACAACAAAAAAACCAAACAGTTACTTGTACTTGCTGCTTTGGCTATAGTAATAGAGGCAAACGCTGTACGTCCAACCGTTTTGCGTTTTTGTGACATCTGAACCATATAAGTGTGCAAACAGTGCTTTTATTTTCTGCATGTCCTGAGAAAGATTTCACAAGTATATAAGAATCCTTCAACCTGAACATAGCTGAAGACCTAACCGCAGACAAACATGGAAAATGGAAGCCAAAACCAACGTCTAAGCTTGAAGAAGCCTCAAATACAAGGATTAAAGGGGAATTGCATGTTTCTTCTTACTCTCTACAATTAACGAGCAGTTAAGACAAAGGTGGGAAGAACATGATTTCTATTTTATGCTTGCAAGATCTTGGATCAATTACAAAGGACTTCTGTGTTCAAACTAAAGGCTGTAGTCAACACAGCTTACAAAAGGCGAGTCACTTGGTGTACTCCTACTCCAATGTATTTGTTTGTGTTTATCTCTGGTTGCTATGTAAGGAACAAGGAAAATCTGGTGGGTTAACATTTTTCTTAACAATGTTACTGGGCATCTTCCAGTCTTTATTGTTCCCCAAGGTACGAACTGTAGCTCTGAAACACAGAACTTTTCACCCTGCTTCTTCCAGACTGCTGCTACAAATTAACCAGATTCACACATATCTGGACAAGCAGCAGCACAGACAGGAGAACAGGACTGAATGGCCACATCCCTGATATACCCCCAAAACCAGAGTCCACCTCTGTTCAGAAATATTTTCAGTATCAATCAAAATTTGGTAACTAGAAAATCATTAGAGCTAATGTTTTATTATTGCTTTAATTTTCATGCTCTCTGACACAAAGTGCCAAACATCCTTGTGGTTATGGAAACCTCTGTTTAAACTGAAAGTTCAAATTTTCCAAGACAGTAAAAGAAGTATATGAAAAGCTGGGGTATCCATATTGTACAGAAAGGGAATTGGCTCACTTTCCCCTTTCCTTTGATAAGGTAAAGCTTTTAATGTGTCCAGAGAGATCCCAGTATCTCTACACAGAACACCTGGATTAAGCTTGGATGTAATTGGTTTCTTATGAAATATAAAACTGGCTGTGTAGTAGGCAACTCACTTGCATAAAGCTAGGTAGAATTACATGGGATTGCAGAATCACATAATAATTTAGACTGGGAAGAACTTCTGGAAGTTTCTAGTAAATCCCCTGCCCAAACCAATACAAATGTGCAGTCAAATTTTGAGTAACTCCAGGGACAGAGTTGTCTTGCAGCAAAATAAATTACCCTGAACCTCTCAATTAATACTGCAATATTTGCCACTGCACAGTGCAGCAGGACTGAAGCCTTGTAGAACTCGTTTACAGCAATACAGATCAACATCATGGTAATCACAAGGACCCTTATCACTACATAAACACGAAGAAAAACAAAGCTATCTGGGTCATTTCTGACCATGACTGGTGCCCTTTTCTTTTTCAGAAGCGTTAAACTGTTCAGTATTAGCTGCTCAACAATTAACCCCAGTTTCTCCAGTCCTAGAGCCTGCCTGCTTTCAGTCATGACCTACGGTACCACGCACATAAGCCATCAAAATGCACAGTGCCACCAGAACAGATGGTTGTGCCCTTTCCAGTGACAGGTCCTTCCCACTTTCCAGTCATCGTCTTTCATGCTGACACAAGCACTTACGTGACTGCTTGGTGAACCAAATGGGAGGGAGCTGGCCCAGCTAAACACTGCCTCAACTATTTTTTTAATAAAGTAAGTTTATTCTTACACAGATAAATTCCCCCACCCTGTTCAGTGCATGACTGTAACAAACAGCTGTGCTGGCAGAGCAGAATAGATAGTCCGGGGCCCAAAACAAGTGGCGGAAGAGAAGGGGTGGGAGTGATTCATTTGAAATCAGTACTTGCTTATGCCTATGGTGTTCATCAAGTCACAGGCCTTAGACTCTCTCACATCCCATTCTACTCCACAGAAGTACTTCAGAAGTCTTACCTGTAGCCACTGCCTCTAAAATTTGGAGCTTGCAAAACTGAGGCAAACTCTACACAGTGAACAAGTGAGGCTTTTTTACAAGAAATGGATTGAAAGTACAATGAGTACCTGACTGGGGATCACTTGGGAGGGACAAGATTCCAGTTGCTTGTCTGCCTCTTTAGCCTCTTGCTGGGGACGCTGCTGCAGGATGTACTCATACGTAGTCAGCTTGTTCCACACTGGGAGGAAAGAGAGAGCTGTCAGTGCATGAAAGGCCCCTCCCAATTTTACTTGCCACCCACAAACAGCCTGAAAAACTATACAGTATTTAATTAGGAATTATAAATATGAGAAAACTGGTATTCTAAGAGAAAAGTACCTTCACACTGTCTGTCTTACTGTATCCTTTATTGTGATCACCACAACACTTTCTCACAGGCACAGCGTTCAGCTGGATGTCTGATGCCTCATACACACAGTACAGCCTTTTAAGCTATCACAATTCATTCAGCTCATTTCAGAGCAAAACCATTATTCATATCCAATATGAGAAAGATCCATATCATATAGAAAGCTCAGTGAGCAGTCAAAAGGGATGTAATGCTAAATGTAGAAGAGAAATTCAGCAGGTTAGTGTGTCCCATAAAGAAGACTGAGACAATTAATGTCCAAAACAGTGAGCACCAAATGCCCGACTCATCTCATGCCAAATAGACATGTCCAAAGCTCCTATGTGCCTGAGTTTATATGCTCTTAAGGTCTCCCACACACAAACACATCTGCTTCCATGAATGAGCAAGAGCATTTTACATTTCTGAGCAGCTTGGTTTTCTCATGAGACTCAAAACATCCAAAACTAAGACATTCCTCCCCTCATGACCCTGATGTAGTAAGTATTTTTAGACCACAAGACCTAGAAATGGATGCTGCAGCTTTTTACTGCACAGCCTGGTAAGCCTTATTCCTGTTTACAGTAGCATAGCAGTTAAATCAGACGCCTAGGGTACGGGACATCTAGACTAAAATCCTTGCTCTGCCTGAATACATTTGTACCAGTAGTATCCTACCCCTCAAAACCATACCATAAACACAGGACTAGTTCATAGGGAAGTGCGGAAGAACAGAGGAGAAGGTGCCCCTCCTATTAAAGCAGCGACCATATGAAGAACAAAGGATCCAATATCCATTTGGCTGGGAAGACAGAACATAAAGATGAATGCGAGTCTGAAGCCAAGTGATTAGTGAATGCACTTAATGAGGATGGTACCAAGTGCTGGCAAATGCTACTAGAATTGAATCTAAATGCATGAATTGAGAAACAGAATATTGCTTCAGAAGCAAAGGTCTATATACCATTTTTAGTTTAGAATTCATTGGTTTCTGAATACTTAGCAGAGCAACTTTTAAAATATTTTAACATTTGTTTAGCCAAAAAATACTACATTTGTCCAGACAGCACATAATTGCAGCACATACTGTGCAACACATAATCAAAAAAGACACCTCCCTCCAAAATTCTGAAGAGCCATGCTTCCCTGATTGCCTCTACAAATGAATCTCAATCAACACTTAATTTTGAACACACAGATCTACTACTTTGAAAACAATCTACTGTGATAGCACCAAGTAGTTAAAACCAGGACAGAAATTCTGAAAAGTTCACTGTGCTCACAACACAGACAGATTCAAAGATTTTCATAGCTAAATCTGATTCAAGCCAGTTTGTTGTTGTTGTTGTTTTTTAATGCAAAACTTAAAGGCAATATCAGCCATGGGGGTGCTATTTTCGTTCTATAATTTAATTACACAGGAAAAAAAGATTCATGAAAAAATATTCATGAACAGTAATTATGTTTCAAAAGGGTGGTTCATTCCAATACTGTCTACCTTAAAGTATTCAGATGAAACCACTGAAAATTAAATGTGTGAAATAAGATGAATTTAAAACAAAAATAATATGTCTCTCTCCCTGAATCTTAGTTGTCAAAATAATGCATACCTTGTAACATACAATATAGGCTTCAATGTGGTAAAGCTGCTCCTTTTAAGCAAGGACTTACACAACACACTTTTGCACAGCATGGAGCACAGCTTAAACCAGCTTCAATAAAGTAGCAGATGTCAACATAATAAAATAACGAAAATTAACAATAATTAAATTCTGTTTCCATGTAACTCATAAATATTATAAATTGTGTCAAAACTAAAAGTTAATTTGGCTCAAAATTTATTCTGAAAGAGGAGAAAAATACCCCCAAGAAAACAAAAAAAAAATCAACCCCGGAGTAGAACTGGTGTTAAACATGCACGTTTCTATTTGACGAGAGAAGGCACGACTTTATCCCAAGGAGGGAGCACCCTCTTGTGGAAGTTGTACACAAAGACAGGATAATCTACAGCTCAGCACTGGACAGAACAATCCTGTTTTCTTCATCCAAAATAAATTTTCCCAGAGTGACCCCAGCATTGTGAGGCTTTTAGTCTGCATTGCTAGGTCAACCTTTGAAATCTCCAGGCATCACACCATTAACCAAGTCAAGTCAACTTTTAATTGCACCAAGAAAGCAAAACTGTGGACTGTGACCAAATCTGGAACTGCGCTGATTTGTGCTGGCTTAATTTGTGTTCACACCTGCATCACCGTTAATGGACAACCTAAGAATCCACCCAAGAATTGTCTGTAAGCAGTCTTCTCTTCTCACACATCCCTTCTCCCCTAGTTTTCACACCACTGACTTCTGCAAGTGCGAGATCTTCTCTCATCACAATTTACGTAAGGCAGACAAATAGCATGGTCTTCACTTCACACGATGACTGAAAAAAAGTTTTTGATGCCCATTCGTACTTCCAGGCAAAACTATCCCTTCTATCCATCAGGAGCAACAAGTAGGAGATCTAACGTGGAGCCTTTCTGAAAAGTTCTCCCTCTGAGTTCCACAAGTCATTTCGTGTCAGTACAGCACAACTTCCATAGTGGGACCTGATCTGGAAGTTGGACTTCCCATTAGAAAATTAGGCCAATACCATTGCCACTTCTCTTGGGTAACAGAGAAACAGGACCTCTCATACTACAGAAGCACAGGGGATCAGTGAAAACCCTCAGAAGCCAGTGGAGACAATTGAATCTGCCATTACTGGCATGGAGCTGGAATTAACCACTCCATCTCACCCGGCCTCTCCGCCATTCGCCCAGGTGCTTGCAGTTTGGGGTCAGTACCAAGCACAGAAGATCTAAGCTGGTTTTACAGAATGGCAAAGCACATGGGAGTGCACCTTGCTCACATCACATTGTGCTTTAGCAAGTCCTACAGCATGAAATTGGCATTACACAGAACCACCTGGGATGCAACATTAATCAGCAAACCAGATGAATATGATCTGGATAAACTTCATGTGGACTATATAAAATCCTACACATTTATGTATAAAGTCTTTCATTACTATATTAGCCAAGAACAATTTAGTTACTTTTATTATTTTTTTTCTTCCATTCAAGAAGCCTTGTACTCAAGATGCCATCCTTTAATATCTAGGACTTACCAGCAACTGTCCAATCACTATCCAAGACATTCTGGAAATGGCCACTGATGTAGTTCAGCAAGTGAACTCTAAGTTTATCTGGATTCTAAGTTTTTGTATGATTTCTATGATTCAGCCCTGAATGAAGGAAATGGTACTGATGGGAGGTGGCCTTATTAGAGCTTTCTGAGGTAATGACTTCAAGATGCTCCTGGGGAATCTCACTAAAGTGGGAAAAGGTATTTCACTGGCTCCACTCCACCCTTTTCAAAGACACAAAAAGCCTCTAGATAGGTCTCTAGACCGAAGCCATCTGCTTCTAAACAGATAGGCTTCTCACTATCCCTAGAAGAAAACAGTCAGAGATGAGATGGTACATTTAGGCCAAATGCACGCTCTGGGCTGCATAGGGTTATTCTACAGATATCTATGAGGTTAATTTGCATCTTGGAGACAACAAAAACATTTATCTGAGGTCTTACAGACAGGATGAAAGAGATTCATCCCAAGTCAAGCATGTGTAGAGTGTTTTCTCCTTGATGGATTCTCAGTTGCCCTTGGTGAAAGAAAAACTTGAGTGAACTAGTGAAATTTGGAAGCAGTATCTAATGGGACTTCTGCACACTGCAGTAAGAGAGGGCCTCTAGGGAAAATCAGAAGTATAATATTAACTCCAACTTTTTACCTCTTCAGTGGTAATCTTGCATGTTGTATGCATAGTTGTAACACAGGTGAACACACAGAATGAGTAGAAGCTAAAATGAAGAAAATGAAAGAAATAGAAGAAATAGTAGAAGCTATTCTACTTATTCTTCATATAAAATGAAGAAAATGAAATGGGGACGCAGATGACAGGAACATAATACCTACTAAGATAGATGTGAAAGGTCAAGAGGTGGCCTAGCAGGAACACGGTCACTAGGCTCAGTAGAATAAAAGTCCCAGCTGGAACCAAAATGGCTGGAGCCCCAGTCTCAACAGGAGCAGCAGGAAGAAACACAAACCAGACGTCCGTGTGGTTCTTTAGAACTGTAAATCAAAAACAGGAGAGGTCAGCAGATTGTCCAGGTATCTCTAACTCGACTTTACAGCTGGAAATACTCAGAAGTGGCTGCAGGTCCATTATGCACTTGAGGCTTAAGAAACTTTATATTTGCAAGGCCTTTAGGAAGAGTGGCTTAGTAGGCTCTGGAAGGAAACACATTGCATCACCTGAACAGAGACGCTCCTGTACAAATATAACACGAAAGAAATAAGGAACAGGAGCTCCTCCTCAGTGGGAAAGCCCATGGAATCCAATCCCACATGCAGCTGGCCCTTGAGATATGCTGACTGACTCACAGGATGCTTCACTGAAGCATTGCTGTTACCTTCGTAGTGCTGGTCAGAGCGAAGCATCATGGGGTTAATGAAGAACTCCACAAAGACGTAGCAAGCAACGAGCAGCAGAAGCCCAAGGCCCAGAATGGCAGACAGCACACTATTCAAAAAGAACCTGCCAAAAAGGTGAGAACTCTGAGTGGCTTCAATAACATCACACATACAATTCAAAGGACAGACAACCCAGATTACTGTGGCACTTTCACAGATGCTGGGCAAGAGTCTTATTTGTTACCCTGAGGGACTAAACTGTGACCCGTTAGAGCAATTCTAGTTAGAAGGCAATGAAGGATACCTATGATAGACAGCTCCCGGCACAAAATCTAACAGCAGTGTATCGTGGCAATCAGCAGTTATAACTCTTTGCTTCCCATGCAGTTCTAGTGTGGGAAAATTAGCTGAGAAGCAATAATCAGTGATAGCTTCCTTATTCTTTACCTTAAATCTGGCCTAGATTAGAGTTACCTGTATGCTGCTGTAACTCCTGCCAACTGGCAAATCTCTTAGAGAAAGCAGGCAGTTTGGATTCATGTTGTTTCAGAGATGGGAACAACAGCATGACCATGGTTCTATTCCCACTCCAGTTCTCACAAACATTAAGGACAGCCAGTTACCATCACATAAGCTTTTTCTAATACCAAATAATAAGAGCATGCTTTCTGTTTTTACTTGTAAAAGCTTGACTACAAAATTCTATGTGTAGGAATTTTATCCCTGGTTATTGGGATGCCATAGTCATGCTTGCATTTTTGATCTGGTTTTCTCATGACTGACTTTATGCAGCTGGGATCTGAAAGAAAAGTGGTTTTGAGTGGCTCAGTCCAGATTACACTGAGATGCAGGAGCATCCCTGGAAAGGGGATATTACTTAAGCAGCGATGTGTTCTTGTTACAGTGCCAGGCCCTTACCAGTAATTCCTCTCTCCCACACAGTTGTTGAGCCATTTGCAGTGGTGATCAAAGCCACACACACATTTATTGCAAGTTCCACAGTGCTTTGATTTGGCACTCCTGCCAAAGAAAGGGTGGTGTTAGAGTGGCAGCACCAACAGGTTACCATGCCTTCCCAGTGACACAAGTACAGGGGCATACAGCAGTAGAGATCCTGGTAGTCATGAGAATACCTATGATATAGGGAATACTTAAACTACCAAACATATTGGCCATATTGGCGTTGTTGGACCAAATTCCCAGATGCTGCAAAGTTTGTCTTTTTAATGCATTGCGTGATTTCTAATTTAGAGATCCCAAACTCTTTAGCAATTCTACAAATTTTGATCTTAAAGTCTGCCCTCCAAGCATTTCTTGCTATCCAATTAGCATCTAGCACACACACACAAGTTACATATTTTTCTCAGATCTAACACCAACATCCAGGTAACACAGAACAGAATAGTTCTCTCCACACAACACAAGAGCAATTAAATAAAACACTGAACCATGCACACATTTGACAGTGAGCATCTACTCAACTAACTGAAGCCTGCCACAGGAAGAAGTTTCACTGGCACTATAGAGTTAAGGGTTTCAGGGACTCGATTTCAATCTTATAGTCTAACAATAAGAAGAGCCTTATGGTGAAGTGTAATGGTGAAGAAGAAAGATAAATAGAAGAAAAAGAGAAGATACTTACACATTTACATCACAGACATGGCAATGATGGTTTTCAATGACATGTGCATGTTGATTACGATTGAAGGTGGCCAGAGGCCCTAGATAGTTTTTTTCTCGCACATTTGCATCCGCAGGGTCAATGGAGACTGCAGTAAGATGAACAACTAAATGATAGATAAAACACACTCCTGGACACTGAAGTACACAGTTAAGGATTGTATGAGTGGTTTAATGCATATATATTTATCCT
The DNA here is from genome assembly GCF_009769625.2 of Cygnus olor. NCBI lineage: Eukaryota > Metazoa > Chordata > Aves > Anseriformes > Anatidae > Cygnus > Cygnus olor. The sequence continues at coordinate 12,457,018 of NC_049180.1, read as the reverse complement.
TAATACACAAAGCCCACACAGACGAGAAATATATGGCTTGTAATTAGAAATTACCATATAACTGACTATGGCACATTAATCTGAGCTTTATTAACAAAGAAGTTTCCCTATCTCATGGTAATAAATATCCTCTGCAAAAAGAAAACTAAATCTACAGGAACAACCCTCCTTATAATGTACTATTCTGCCTCACAGAAATGTCCTCCCTTGCACAGGAGTTTTTAAAAATTACCTTTACTTACCAGAATCTGACCCCATGTGCAGGCTGTTGGCATAGGTCCACACTTCTTAGTCCATACAGAATCCTTGGAAAGGAACAGTCAGTTAAGGCCGTGCACATGCCCCTTCACAAGACCAAACTTCCAAAAAAGAGAAAAAAAAGTCACATCAAGTAACCAGTACCGATCACCTTGTTTTCCTTTTCTTTAGTCTGAATCCCAAGCAAGAGGATCACCCCTTTAAAGTAGGGTGCTACAGAATTTACAGTCAGAGAATATCCAAAATTTCTCATTTGTTTCTCCAACTATTATCTGTTTGGATTCTTAATTCCAAACTCAGTAGCAAGTTAGAGCAAATAAGCTTTAGAAGTACTTTTGATCAAACCTCAAGTGACTGCCAATATTTGGAAAGACTACAAAGCAGCAGCTTTACGTATCTGGAAAACCACTGTGCTCCAGAGTTTGCTCCTCAATATACTGTGATAGATGAGCATGCATGCAACAATTAATCTTCCAGTTTATTTGCTATAAAACCAGATATAAACACATCATTGATCATATTAAAGTCTATGGAAAACACAGAAGTGTTGTAAGGAAATAAAAAGAGAGAGAGAGAGACATTTGAGCTGTAATAACTGGTAGTAAAGCTTTGGGATACATTAATCCGATGAGTTAGAACGACTGAGTTATGAAGGTATTTGGCATACAAATTTATGAAGTTCAAGCCTTGATAATACCAAGGACTTCAGTAAGATAGGCAGTTGTAAGACAACTGTGAGCTAAGGATATTAATAATGCCTAAATCATGCAAGTGTAAGTAAAACTATAAGCAAAAGCATCAGTCGCAATAATATCAAAGGTTGTATGGACATATGAATATATGAATACCACATGTACAAATTGCGTAAGTGCATATCCCAGGAGCATCTTTTCAGAACTCTTCCCAAGATTCTGTCTGTAATATTTCTGGGTTATCTGGTTCTGCTGAGAAAGCTTTAAATATGAAAGGCTGCTACTAAAATAAAAAATAAAATAGGCTGCTACTAAAGGATTTTCTTGTTTCCAGTTACAGAACAATGTTAAACATTCCCTTTGGTTTCTGCCACAGAAAGACTGACACATCTGGAGTAATCTTTATACAAATTGCCAGAGATTAACCTAGCAAGATTTTTTTTTTTTTTGCCAAAAAGCAAAAATGGCGCCTGTTTAATTTCATTCTAATTTGACCCTTGACAACAGGAAGTCCTAAATACATCAAAATGTGTGTACATATATATGTACATGCATAAATCTGCTTTGGCTTTGTTTGACATTTCGTAAGATAGGTCAGACTTCCTGACTTTAATCTCACTGAGCCACTTTGTCAATTTTCTTTTCACCAGGAAATATGCTACGGGAGAAATGACAAAACCACACAGATACACACAAATTACAATCCCTCACCAGCTTGGTTAGCAATAAATTCAAATCTCAGGACTCCTTCTTCTAGTCTGCAACTTTCCAGACAATCAAATCCACTAGGAGCCAGGGCCTGGCCTTGAGGAGGTGCCTTCCTTGGTGCAGGTGACAGTACAAGGTGGCACTGAGTGCATTAGGATTGCTCCCCAGCACAGGACCCCACACTCCAGCACAGCCCCTTCTGGAGGCACACAGCCCCAGACCCTGCAGCCAGCTCTGCTCCATCCCACGGCCTTGCTGGGGAGTGGGAGAAACGTGATGGGAGGTGGGGAAGAGGACAGGAGGAGGAAAGCGTGCTCAGGCTGGGCACAGAAGAAGATGCCTTGACAGTATGAGCACCCCAGCATCAGATACTGCCTGCATTTGGAAGAAATAGATAGATGATAGACCTCTCCTCCTATGGTCACTCTACACCACCTTGTATTTCACTCACAGCTTTCCTACAGAGGAGAGGAAGAGGCTTCTGGGAAAAGATCAACTGCTTGTTATCACAAGGAACCACACCATAAGATCATACACTTATAAAGCTGCCTTTCAAGACTCATTCAGTCAGCACAGGAAAATGAGGCAGCTCATCATGGCAAGGATGTTTGGGGGCTTTTCTTTTCCCTATGACTTCCCTCAAACGCTGCAGCACACTTGTAGAAAAATATAAGGCAAAGGAGATGCATAGGCAGGAGTAGACAGCAGAAGAGCTTTGGAGGCAAAGATAGTGAAAGAGTGATGAAGGAGACAAGTAGAATGTTAGTGATCTACCTAAGTGGAGGGACAGAGTGGATCTCAAAATATGTGTTTTTTAGAGACAAAAGATCAAGATTCTGGCTCAGCTGCTTCTCCTATGCTTTATATGCTATCTAACAACATTTTTATATTAAAAAAAAACAAAACAAAAACAACAAACTGTTGATAGTTTATTACAGTTCATGCTCTCCTCTTGACCAAAGGATACGATATAGCCAGCGGGCAGCCAGTGGAGGGGCAGGAGAGGAACGAGGATTCCAAAGCCAACCAGTGCAAAGAAGAGGTACAGCAACCAGGCAATAATCTGGAAAGGGTGCAGAGGCCAGCTCCAGCCATTCCTTCGAGCACGTTGGACCTGCACCTCAGGAACAGCTTCACCGAAATTCTCTGGAGCTGTCTTATTAGGAGGCTTATTGCAGATATTCATCTACAGAAATAAAAAAGGGGAAACAAAATATGTGATATAAAAATATGGTTACTGAGCCCTGCTCCTGGAGATATGCTCCAAGAGAATGGACAGAAAGTCCAAGAGACCAAGATAATGCATCTGAGGAAAGATTTCTCTCTGCAATGAGGATTAATAATCTATAGTGACAAAAGGGGAAAAACAATTACACACTCTAAAAGCAAGTGCTAATAGCTGCAAGAAACAACAATACCTCAAACTTTTAGCTAAGGGAAACTTGCAGGTTTTGCCAGTCTTTTGATGGATCCAGACCAAAATCAAGTAAAAAGAGCATAGGGTGGCAGTCTGGAGACGGAGTATGATATGATCTGTTTGGGGGATGTGTTCATTTCACAAAGCTGCTTTACAGGTGATGGCAAAACACATGCTTTCACCTGTCTCATGTATGCCATATATTCCTTTCAGCTAGTGACAAGAAGTACAGTGAAAGCCAATACCCCCACTGGAGGACACGGTCTGGAATCGCAACTTTAGCGCTACACAGCACCCAAGAAAACAGAGACCCCTTTGTCAGCAACAAAGGAAGTGAAAAGACTAGTAACTTAAAAAAAAAAAAAAAAGTGAACAAAAAGGGGAAAAGGAGCAGGAATTGCTCACAACACAACTATAAAGCCAGCTGTTGCTAGAAGAAAAAACACAGAAGGTTACATATGTGAGAAAAATCTCAAATAATTTTCTTCAGACAGGATCTTCTGTGAAGCTATTTTATTCATGATTGCAATGGCAGGCGTCCTGCCAATTAGGAGCGCATTATAGTAAACAAATCATAAACTTTTATTCCCTATTACCTGACACCTGATCACCTCCCCTGTTTCCTCATTGGCTGAGTACTACAGGTTCACAAGCTACTCGACGCTCCTCTACACCATATATGTACAATTTTTTTTTCAACCCTTTAATTTCTCCTTTTTCCTTTTTTTTTTCCCTTTCTTATGTTTTGAGAACTTGTGAGCTCCACACTCTTGAGTTTTTCCAACATTAAGGTGCAATATTCTTCTTTGGATGTCACGGGAGATGACAGATATACAATGTTATTATTATTACAATACCAACAAATAGTTGTTTGAGCCAATTCTATTCAGGTAACCACGAAGTTAGTTTCTCCCAAATTTTTTAAGTCCTCAGGAAGTGTCATCTTGATCTACTCTATGTAGGATATTGTTTTTTTGTTTTGTTTTTTTTTTTCCAAATATTTTTGAGATCAGTCAAATTCGTCCCATTTGGTCTACATATATACAGCAACTAGAATTAATTACAGTGCATGCTCCTCCTTATGAGGTTATTAATAAATCTAATACTATTTGATTCTAGAGTACTATTTTTGCAAAGTTATCTAACTTATTTTCTAGTTCTTCAATTATAGCTGAGATATTTAAAATAGCTTTTTCTAATTCACTCACCTCTAACCAAGGTAAAAACCACCTTGCAAAGCTGTGAAATGCTAGAGAATTTTACTAGAGAATTATCTAGAGCCCACTAAATTCTGCGTGTGGTCTCAAGGGGATTTGGCTTTGTGGGTCTTCAATAATAGTTACATTTGGAATTATTGCCTCCAGGGTGCAAACTCCCTTCCATTCTAGGGGCAACACCTTCCTGGCTTTATTGCTACATAGCCAGTACCACTCCTTGCCATTCGGGACAGACCATCCGGTTACAGGATTCTCATGTTGTATCTGGTGTGCATTATGTATATTAGCATTCCCGTGGCTACCATATTCAGTACAATATGGATTATTCCCTATTTCATGGGTACTTCCACACCCAGGGTCAGTAATATTGCCCCCTGAGTTTTCTATCAATGTTGTTTAAAAGGCACCTTTGATAACACAGTATATTGTAGCCAGTATTATGTGTAGAGAGCTCAACTTCAAAATCTATTCCTTCCCAGGACTGTGTATGATCTGTCATTTTTAGAAATCTAGAGAATCCAGACACAGTTGCTGCTGGAAATAGCAATCAGGGACAAGGTCTTTTCAATCTTTCCAGGCACCTGGGTGCAAATCCAACAATTATTTCGAGATAAAACTCAAGAGATGTTCTGGATTAATTGGAAATGCTGATTTTTCCCTCCATCCTATCACTAATCCATTTAGAATAGGTATTACTAACATAAACTTAAAATACATCATTTCTCTCTAAATATATACACCCCTATAATAATTAAGAAATAATAATTAAGAAAAACAATAAAAAATCACAGACTAATAAGGATTCTTCCGGTGGGGATTAAATACCCCCCCCTTTTCTCCCACTTCCAGGGAGTGTTCCCTAGAAACACTCCAATTCTGTGTTCTCATTAATTCATTAAGAATTCTTCTAAGGAGAAGTTAAAGGTTTACAATAGATAGCTTTAACAGTTTTAACCTTAAAAGTCTTTGCTAATGCAGTCTCTCAGGTATCAGGGTTAACTGATGCTTTTACCCAGGTATGAGTCCACCCTTTCTCAGCTGTTCTTACTGCTGTCTCAGTAGTCAGGAGCACTTGGAACAGTCCATCCCACTCAGGTTGCAGTTTCAATTCTCTCCATGTTAGCATCAGAACCCAACCTCCTGCTCGGAATGGAAGGATCAGGACTTCCAAGGGTGGGGTTTGAGCTAATAATCCACGGGTCCTGAGAGACAACAAAGAGGACGACAGCCCGAGCATATAGTTCTTAAGAAAAGCATCTTTTGTCTCAAATTGAGGTAATTCATTCTCTTTGTCCATGTACAGCAATCCAAATAATATTTCATATGGTGAAACTCCCACATCTTTTCTTGGTGCAGTTTGAATTCGGAGAAGTGCCCAAGGTAAGCACTTCGTTTGGGAAAGCTGAGTTTCCAGAACTTAGTCAATGGCTTCTTTACTGTCTGATCCGCTCCACCCTTCCAAAAGAGGAAGGATGCCAAGGAGTGTGAAATTTCCACTTAATTGCTAGAGTCCACATTAGCCCTTGCAATATTTCTGACATAAAGAGATTTCCTTGATCAGAGTCAGTATTTTCAACAATTCCATACCTGGGAGTTATTTGTTCCAGAATTACTTTAGTTACTATGTTCACAGTAGCAGATACTGAAGGGAAAGCTTCCATCCACCCTGACAAATGATCTACCAAGACTAATATGTATTTAAATCTACCTACTCTAAAGACTTCTGTAAAATCTACCTGTACATTTTGGAAGTGTTGAACTCCTGGTTCTCGCCTCCCTTTGGGCTGACAGCGGATAATTTTCCTATTTACCTTTTGACATACTACACAACTCCTGCATACTTGTTCAGCCAGAGTATATATATTCTTACACATAAATATTTCCATAGCACAGCGTCACACATTGCTTGAATTCCCCAATGACCCTTTTGATGTAAAACAGTTAATATTTGCCTCATTAGCACTTTATTCAGCATTTCTCTCCCATCAGGGAGTATCTATTTTCCTTTGGACTTTGTGACTCCTAATTCCTTAAATACTTCTTTCTCTTAAAACTTTTTAGTTCTTTTTAGTTTTGAGTAGGGGTAGCTCAACAATTCCCTGAATCCTCTCTGAATTTATTCTTCACTCTAGATGCCTCTTATTCTTCACACTAGATGCCCTAAATATTTGACTTCTCTTTCTACTAATTTTAATTTATTTTCCAATACTTTCAAGCCCTGTTTTCCCAGAAAGTTGAATAGCTTCTCAGTGGCTTCCTTCACAGCTGTTTTCTCCTGTCCTGACAATAAAAGATCATCCACATATTGTAACAGTAACACATCCTTTGGAGGTTGGAATTACTCCAAAATTTGTTCTAGAACTTGCCCAAATAAATTGGTGGCCCTGTAAACCCCTGAGGTAAAATTGTCCATCTGTATTACTGCTTCCGCCCCATTTCAGAGTCTTTCCACTCAAAGGCAAATATATCTTTGCTCTCAGGATCTGAGAGCACCCCATTAATAACACCATTATTCTAGCCTAACAATTTACTATTTGAATGACCAATTTCATTATCAAATCCTCTCCCGACAACTCAGTCCCTGCCTCAGGTGCATACAATAATTGCCCAGTGATCATTCTATCCCTAGTCTCAGCTTGGTGTCCCCAAAAAGTGGTACTGTTATCCCAGTCCCTTCTACCCCCATCACATTTAGGGTTTGATTAGTTAATTTAAGCCTTGATACTTTACAGGCCAGTAATGACCTTGCTGCCTCAGTGTATTGGGTTCACATGGCAAGGTTCTGATAGCGGAGGGGGCTGCAGCAGTGGTCCCTGTGAGAAGAATCCAGCAGCTGCCCAATGTTAGATAAGGGCCAGTTTCAGCCGGCTCCAAAAGGGCCCACCGCTGTCCAGAGCCAAGCCACGAGCAATGCAGTTTGTGCCTCTGTGAGAGCACATCCAAGAAAAGGAAAAAAAAAATGCTGCACAACAGCAGCTGGGAGAGCGAGGAGTGAGAAACCTCCCTGCAGACGCCAAGGTCAGTGCAGGAGCCCATGAGGTACACTTTTTCATTTATCAGGGAGCTAGCTTTCTGAGAAGCCCCAGCTCCCCTATTCTGAATTTGTAACAGCAATCTCTCCTCCTCCTTCCACTCCGGATACTCCTATTTGAAGTGGCTGGTCTGGCCACGCTTAAAACATCTTCTCAAAGCCTGTCCCTGCTAGGATTTAGGCTGCAACACAGGTAGCTTTCCTTGTCTGTCCTTCCTTTATCTCTCTTCCTCTCCTTTCCATCCTCGGCTCTCTATCTCCCCCTCTGCCTCTCTACCCAGTATGCTGTGAATACCATTTGTTTCGCTCTCTGCTTTTCCTTCTCATCTCCCCTCCTGGTGTACACCTTCATACTACCTACACTGTTCACTCCATCCTCCCACCTTCTGGAGCTTTTTCTGTGTATCTGGCCAGGCTTTAATCACAAAATGAACTTCAAAGAGCCCTTGGGCTACCAGGTCCTCAGGATTCATTCCCTGAGTACTTTCTCATTCTGACCCTGAGTCTCTCATGATTTCTATGTTGTGGGTTGTTATTATTTCAGTTGGATAAGCGAACGTTTCTGCTCTATTGGAATTACTCTCGGTCCAGGGGGAGGGTGTTAGTTCTTTCCCATTCTTGCATAGCTGCCTGCCGAATCATTCCCCCCCCTAAACATTCTTCTCCAGTGAATAACATACTCAAGATTGACATTTCCCTCCCAGGAATAAAAATTAGGCCTTAGAAATGGATTTGACTGTTCTGCTAGGCCCTCAGTTAAAGACTTCATTTCCTTCTTAAAACTCCTAACCTCTCTGCTGGTAAGGGGGGAGTGGCACCGACCCTGCATCAGCCCTGCACGGTCCCGCCGGGACCTTCGCTCCTGCTGTTCCACACTCCCCGGCGCGACTTCTCCAGGGACAGCATCAACTGCAGTCCCTGTCTCCCCTCCTGGAGCAGCTGCCGCTGCCTCAGGTGCAATATTAGGATTATAGGGAGCATAACTTAATTCCTCCTCCAAAAAAGGAGTCTTATTGTTTACATATAAATTTCAAGCCTGAATTTTCATCAGACCCGTATTTTGGCCAAAATACTGAAGTTCCTTTTATTGGCTTTTTAGGCCAGACAATTACACAATATTTAACCATTTTTAAATATATATATATATTAAATCTTTTTCCCTAGTTTTTGGGTTGTTTTTCCAAATCCTTATTCTCTCCAAAGGGCTATCTTTAGGCACAGTCCTGGGGTCTCCATCCCCACCCTGCTGACTCTTGGAACCCTTATTCCCCATCTCTTCCTGACGTGCTGCTGTGGACTTTACCACGCACAGGGTACCACACACCTTCACCTAGGATGAGGACAGAGGTGGGGTGTACTGCCAAGCACCTCACTTCACCATGCTCAGGGTACCGTACACCTAAGGGCCCAAGCCACCGAGACTCTTGCTTGTCTCTCCTTTACTTCGTCCCTCTCCAGCCGAGGGGACTTTGTTCGTCCCCTCGCAGGACTACAGAACCTCGCAGATCGGGACTCCACACTCGCTTTGCACTTAAAGCGTGTCTCATTCACACTCCACACAGGAGTCTCCCTGAACCCAACCCGAGGCAAGATACGGTAAAGTTTCCCTTACCTTGGTCCGTGCACGGCTTCCCAGTCCAGGTTATCAGTAGTAAACCCTGTGCCTGTACCCGATCCGGGCTGGACTATGTCTGGGCTGTGTCTGTGTATGTCAGAGCTGGCCTCCCTTCTCCCCAGAGCTTCGCAGAGCCTGTCTTCAGATTAACAGTCTCAGTCCTTTGCCGGCCGTACCAAGATGACCCACCACCCCCGACAGGATCGCTGAAATCAGCAGGGTGCACCTTCCTGTCTGTGGTGGCAAGAAATCTTCGGCAGGTGACAAGATCCCAGACGAGCCCCCAGATTGTGAGAAAAATCTCAAATAATTTTCTTCAGACAGGATCTTCTGTGAAGCTATTTTATTCGCGATTGCAAGGGCAGGCGTCCTGCCAGTTGGGAGCGCATTATAGTAAACAAATCGTAACCTTTTATTCCCTATTACCCGACGCCTGATCACCTCCCCTGTTTCCTCATTGGCTGAGCACTACAGGTTCACAAGCTACTTGACGCTCCTCTATACCATATACGTACAATTTTTCTTTTTTTTTTCAACCCTTTAATTTCTCCTTTTTCTTTTTTTTTCCCTTTCTTATGTTTTGAGAACCTGTGATCTTTGTTTTACTGTTCCCACACTGCTCATCCTGTTTTTCTTAAGCTTCTACCTTATTTTGGAACAGTGAGGCCTTCTACTCTTCACTTATCTACTTAGTATTTCTCCTTATTATGGCTACACAACTACCTTGGAATACAGAAAATTAGTTCTCTACTGCAAAAACACAACTTAGTTTCTCACACATATGCAGGACATCCATGCAGTAAACTGCCAAACTATTTAGCTGTCCTACAACGCCTGGACTGCCAGCTCGAGCGAGCAAGATTTAACTGCAAAGATGAGTTACAAAGCATAACTCATACTGGAACCATAACTGGAAGGTTCTTGGTGTTTATGTGTTTGCACAACAGCTACAAGCTCAGATGCTATTTCAATTTGTGTTGGATTGTTAGTTGTTGCTCTTTGCTTGCCACTGAGCCAGGGTGAACCTTTAACAAAACCTGCCTTGGTAAAAGAAATACATCAGTTCTTCATTCCCTGGGACAGCAGAGAGTTGGGTTTCTCTGCTTTCAGCTAGTCCCTTTGCACGAGTGTGCTGAAAGATGATGAGGAGGAGGTCTCTGGCTCACTCATGTTGTTTTTGATAACAGTTCCAGTACCAGAAAAATTCCAAAGGGCTGGAAGACAGCAAACATGCCAATGTGCTGAAAGAGCAAGCAAAATGGTTCAGACTTTGGTACACCAACTGTACCATCAGTCCAAGCAAAGATGACTACTGGGGTCAAGTGATAAAGAAGTAGGAGTAAGAATATAAAATAATATAATTTATGCTCATCAGCACAATCTTATGAGCAACCAGTTTGGGAAAAAACAAACAAACTTTGAAGAAATTAGCGATGTCTGCCTACATTCATAGTTCAAATTTCTACATGGCCACTGACTCATCAGTTACGACAAAGTTATTAATAATTCAATATTTTTCTCATTAAGGTTGTTCAAAACTTGCTTGCATTTCACTCTGAGCTACCTGTTACAAAAACTGCTCAGATTACTCGAGAAAATTCCCAGGTTTCTCCTTTCTCCTAAAAAAAAGCCTGGCCGCAGAGCCAGTTCCACACAGACTCTGGAAGCCTTGCTTTGCTGCAAGGCTTTCCTGAGACTGTTTTATAACATCGGGTGTTTTTAAAGTCATCTAGTATTTCTGTACGGTTCTACAGAGAGAAGTTTTCACAGAACTGTGCCTAAAGCTAGTGTAAACTACTTCCTAGCTAAACTGTTCGTAAGACTACAGTCGCCCCACAACTGATTCCTAACACACTTTCCAGAAACCCAGAAGACAGCTGTGTGACGCTGCCCTCAGAAGAGACAGACCAGTGTTCCTCTTGGCCTTCCCTCACTACTCGAAGGTTTCTCCTGCGGTTATGCACTGATTATCCGCTGACAGTGACGAAAACCACTGTTAAGTGAGGAGGCTGCAGGATACAGCCTCTCCCTCCCCAGCCCCTCGCATTTCCTTTCCACAGAGAATGCTGAACAATGACAGTAGGGTGCAAGGGCACACTGGGGGCTTACTCGGTCGCCGCTGAGGAGAGGCCACGTATTTGATGCTGGTTATTAACTCGGAGGCTGCAGGTTTCTCTGTTCGCAGTCCCTGAGCGGGTGGACGCGGGGACGGACAAGGCACGCAGCGAGCGGCGAGGCCCAGGGCCTCGGAGGAGGCAGAGAGAGGAGACGAGGGCTCCTGCGGAGTCCCAAGCAGCCACGCTGGGGGCCTCCACCACTGCCCGCTCCTCACCTTCTCCCCGCGGAGGCGGCTCCGGGTGGCCCGGCACCCGCCTCATGCCCGGGGACGGGCAGCAGCTCCCAGCGCCTTGGCGGGCTCAGGCCGCTGGGCCCGTCGCCATGGCAATGGCCGGTCTACGGCGGGGCGCAGGCGCCAAGCGGCGCTGGGCGCGTTGCGCTGCAGTGCTGCTGCTTGGCTCCTTACACCTCCCTGAGCCGGCCATGAGGTGTTTTCAGGAGATTTGGCCATGTTTTCACAAAAAACAAGGCTCCCCAGGGTCTGCGCCTGAGGGGTGAGGCCGGTGGACGGGCCTCCCGCGTGGTCCTGTGGCCTCCACCTCCACCGCCTCAGCCCAGCCAGCATCTGGGGAGGCTTCTCCCGTGCCGAGCCCCAGCAGCGGCCCTCAGGTGCTAGCAAGCGGGTGCCCGGCCGGCCCGGAGCACAAGGAGGTCTTTATGAGCTGCCCGTGGGCTGTGCACAGGGGCGGCTTTGTGTTAGGGGCGCCAGCCCGGCGCGGCTGGAGGCTGCTGCCCTCGCCCGTTGTCCCCACAGGCCCTCACCACCTCCTTGACCGCCGGCCGCGGCCCTCACCCCGCAGAGGACGGCTGCAGGGGGTGCAGAGCCTGGCACCGCTTCTGCCTTCACCACCCATCGCCTTCCCCATGGCAGCAGGTAGGGGGGAGGAACAGCCATAGCGGGGTGAAGCCAGCTGGCACGTGCCCTGCGCGGCTGGGAGCCCCGCTGCCCTCTCCACACCACTTGTGGGTCTGGCACCTGCCAAAGGGGCTGGGCACGAGCCAGACCCCCTGGCAGAGAGCAGCAGGACATTGTGTTCAGCACAGAACGAGGACATCCTTCCTACAGCTGTTTTTATTTTATCAGAGGTTACAAGGCGCAAGGAGCCAGACCTGCATGGCATGTGCGGTCTGCATGCTCTGCCATGTCCTGTCGCGTGCTGGCGCGCTGCGGTGGCGGAGGTAAGGAGGGCTGGCACAGCCTGGTCCCCTTGCAATGCACATCTCCTGCTGTAACCCCCATCATGGCCTCTGGGGTTTTCCTTGCAGCCTTAGCAATGAGCACGATGCCTTCTGCAGTTGCTTTGCCCAGCAGCCATGAGCAAGCATTGTGGGAGAGGGATTGGAGAATGTCATAGAATATCCCGAGTTGGAATGGATGCGCAAGGATCACCGAATCCAACTCCTTGGTATGTCTCTAATGGGACAAGAACGGAGGTCACCAAGCTGAACCTGCTCCATCACTCCGCAGGGCAGACCCTGGCTTGGCCCCACATCTGCCTCCAGCAGGGATCAGAACTCATATGGGGACACAAAGGCTGTGACCTTGAAGATGTGCTTGCCCAGCAGCACCTTGCGGGAGAACTCGCTCATCTCCAGCTCCACCTCCAACGTGGCTGGCCCCACCACCGGGCTGGTGAGCACCAGCTCTCCCGTCTGTCGGTCGGAGCGCCGCACAGCGAAGACGCCCTGGCCACGGCCACCCATGATGGCGAAGCGCAAGCTGTCGCCCACGAAGCGGGTGGTGGACATTTTGAAGAGGACGCGGGGCACACTGTGGTTGGCCTGGAGAGGCAGGTAGTGGAAGGAGATGGAGGTGGCAGCCAGGCGGCAGGCTCGGCTGTCCATGGGGCAGGGGTTCCTCTCGCACTGGCTGCCAGGAGACAAGAGGTACCACAACTCAGCACCGTGGTTGGCAGCACTTGGGAGCTGCCTGCTTGCAAACAAGCTTATGGCAGCCTTTCAACCACTCTGAGCACCTCCAGCCTCATGTCCTGTGGTGGAGCAACACAAGGAAGCCACATCCAAGGAGGTCCAGCCTCAAAGCTGCGTCCCTGGGCTGGGCATGGGATCTGGAGGCAGATCGGCAGCCTGGTGCAGGGATTCTGCTCTGCCTGGGGTGCTGCAAGAGCTGTGCCAGGCGAGGGGGAAGGAGCCAAAGGGGCCGGCTGTGCTTGGCAGCCGCGCACAAAGCAATTCAGTCTCGCGAGCAGGACCGGGGGGCTGTTTGCATGATGGATTGCAGCCAGAGGCACTGCACGAACGTACAGAGGAGGGGAAATGGCGTAGTTCCCCCCGGAGTCCTGGGCACCAGCGCTGCTGGCATTTGATTAATGCTCCAGTGAAGCCAGCCTGGAGCACAACTCCCAGACAGAGGTGCTTTGCTCTGGCTGGAGCCCTGAGCACTGTGCAGCGCCTGGATAAAGCCACCTTGTATTTGGGTGCTCCTGCCCACGCCCCCAACCACTGGCATCTCAAAGCCTTTGGCAAGAGTCATCCTGGAGCGTGCCAAGCACTCCCTGTGTGACAATTTTCTGCCAGCACTCTCCTTGCTTGCTCCCTGGGTGCTATGATATGATTCTCTGGGCACATGTAGGGCCCATCTCCTCCTTTAAGAGGGTGCAATGCAGCCCACGCCACGCACGGTACTCACAAGCTGGATGTCTTGACATAACTGGTGTTGTGGCGTGGCGGGGGGCACTTGGGGCGCACGCAGCGGTGGCCCCCGAAGGTGTTGATGCAAAGCTCACCGTGGGTGCAGTTGTGCTGGCTCCTGGTGCACTCGTCCACGTCTGCGGTGGCAAAAAGGAGGTGAACGGGGCCGGCCCCACACCTCCTGGCTGTGCAGGATGCCCTTTGCCACGGTGAGCACAGGATGCTTGTTGTCCTGGATCTTACCCTCGCAGGTGTTGCGGTCAGCATGGAGCATGTACCCCTGGGGGCAGAGGCAGCGGTAGGAGCCCGGTAGGTTGAGGCAGTCGTGTAGGCACAGCCGGGTCTGAGGGCTGGGTTGGAAAAGCTGGCACTCATCGACATCTGCGGGGCACAAGCGGGGATGGATGTGGGGCGGCCTGTCCCCGACGAACCTTATCCCTCCTCTTCCCCCATACCTTGGCACACGCCTCCAGCTCGCATCTGGAAGCCGGCGTCGCAGCTGCAGTGCCGTGAGCCCGGGTGGCCCTCGGCACAACGGGGCTGGCGGCTGAAGGAGGAGTTGCTCAGCGTCACCCAGTCTGTGGGGAGGATGTGGTGTCACCACCAGGGAAGGATGGGATGGGCACAGCATGGCCCCGTGAGCATCCCATCCTCCTCCGCCCTGGGGATGTACAGGGCAGCCCTAATTTGAGCCCCTGTCGAGCTCAGGATGGGTCTGAGGGCACCTACAGGCATAGACGGGGCTCTGGCAGCTGGTTCCCGACCAGCCCCGTGGGCACAGGCACGTGTAGCTCTGGTTGCCATCCACGCAGGTCCCACCGTTTGCACATGGGTTGCTGGAACAGTCATCAATACCTGGGGAGAAGGAGCTCATAAATACCACGAGACCAGGGCTGGGGAACTGGGGAAGCCGATCCCTGCCCCTTCCTGCCACCCGGCCCCGCTGGGACACAGCCCCGGTGCCCATCGCGGTGGCCTCTGGGCTGCTCCCTGTGCAGTCCTGTGGCCGGGAGCAGAGCGATGGAGGAGCTGTCCCCGAGCCCGCGCCACTTCACTTCTGCAGAAGGGCTGGGTGCCGCCCCACGTGCGGTCGCGCCGGCAGGTGCGTGTCTCCGAGCCCACCAGCCGAAAACCAGCGTCGCAGACGAAGTGAACGTCGTGGCCCACCCGCACGCTCCGGCCCAGCTTCCGCCCGTTTGCGGGCACTGCCAGCTGCGGACAGGTCTCTGTGGACAGACAGACGGACATGGGTGAGGATGGGACATCACCAGGCTGGAGCCAGCCCCAGTCCCTGGCTCAGAGCTTGGGATCCTTCCACAAGCTTCTCGCTGGGGACTGATCCAGTGCTGTGGGGATGCCGGGCGTTACCGTTGCGCTTGCCGGCCAGCCTCTGGACGCGGCTCTGCAGCGCCGAGAGCTGCTTCCTGAGGCTGCGCGTGCCCTGGAGGTGGGCAGCCTCCTGCACCGACAGCAGCTTCTGCATCTGCCGCACGGTGCTGAGCAACTGCTGATGGCTCAGGCACTCCTGGGTGAAGACAAGGTTCTCCCCGTCACCCGCTGGGCTGCACTGTGTCCCCTCCCATGCAAGCGGGCAGTACTTGGGGACGGTTGGGATGCTCTGAGCTCATCTCTCCCCATCCTACTGCGGGGTCTGTCTTTGCTTCTGCACCTGCTCCAACCCCAGCCCCTCTGCCTGGCCCTACCCTGGTGCTGAGGGAACACCCCGGGTGGGTCTAGCATCCTCCCCAGCAGGGGCTGAGCCCCCAAACCACCCCCATGGCCCAGGGCAGCCCCACAGGTGACGTGTCTGTGCCCATCTTGGGTGCAGGGTCCTTACCTGGGTGCTGCCGAGGGGCAGCTGCAGGACGCACAGGGCCACCCAGGCTGGCAGCAGGATGAGCAGCATCGCGGTGGGGCTGGCTGCTGCCACGCAGGCTGCAAGGACGAGATGCCAGCAGTCCGGTCCTGCCCCGCTCCCCCGGGGCCACCAAGGGAGGACCGAGGTCCCCTCCCCGGTCCAGGCCATCCCGTACTCCTGCGGCCACACCACCAGTGCAGCACTGAGAGACCCCCACCACCGCCCTGGACACCTCCAAGCACCCCCGTGGGTCCCGCAGACACCCCCCCCGCGTTGGCATGGCACCGCCACTGCCATGTGGCATCACCCCAAGGCCACCTCACCCACAGACCTGCTGGGCTCTCCCACGGAGGGACCTGGCCAGGTTTCGGGGGCTCCGGGAGGAGGGATGTGCCCCACGCACCCAGCCCAGCTCGACCCCTTTTGGTCGCTCTCTCGCAGCCTCGCGCTCCTGCTCGCGCGCTCCTCCGCTCGCTGGGATTTATCCTTGGCGCGTGTGCGCGTGCCTGAGTGTTTGTTGGTTTTTCCCCTGCCCAAGCCGTAGGAAAGTTTCCTCTTGGCACCCGCGCTGGCCTCTCCCTTCCCTCTCTGCAGATCAGAGGGTTTGGGGCCTTTCATGTCACACGGGCAGCAGATGCCGGCTTTCCCTGCGGACACGGCGTGCTGCCGCTCACATGGGCCGGCCGGGGCCAGGCGGTGGCTGTCACGGCGCTCGCAGCGCTACCGGTGCACAAAGCGCACAGGGGTGTGCAGGATGAGGCCGATCCGGTGTGTTTGACAGGCACGGGGAAGGCTCCTGGGACAAGGGGTGGCTTCGGGGTCTGCATCAGGGCAGAGGGGGGAGCCGGGCTTCACTGCAGGCTGGGGTTGGGTTAGCATTAGGGTCGGCATCAACATCAGGGTGTGGGTTAATGTCAGGGTCAGGGTTAGGGTTGGGATGCTCCCAGACTGTCCCGCATGGGAAGGACTGGCCTCACTTGACCCCAGAGGAGGGGGAATGGCAGTGGGTGACTGTCCCCTGGCCACCCCTGAGGCTGGAAGCCCAGGAAGGTGCCATCAGGCTGGGACATGGAGCTCCAGCATCACCCCTCACTGCAGGAGCCAGGACGAAAGGGGAGCAAGAACTGCGGCAGCAGCATGGGGGACATGGGCTGGTCTCCGGGCTGGGCTGTGGGGGGCTCGGACCCTCCCCACACCCCGAGCTGGCTGACGCTGCTGGTGGGGGTGTCAGCACTGGATGTGTGCAGTGGCTGTGCAGGGCACCAATGGGCTGCGTTAGCCCCTTGCTTTTGGGGGCTCACTGTGATGGGGCTCAGACATTTCCCTGTACCAAGGGGTCCCCCCAAGCTGGGGCAGAGCCCCCGCAGCAGAGCCCCCTGTTCAACCCCAAGCATCTCTCCCGCTGCTGCCCACCCCGTATCCACGCTGCCCAGCTCGCCGGAGCGGGAATTTGGCTTCGTGCCCACGGCTCCCTCCCTGGTGGTGTGCATTACCTCCCCGGCATGTTTAATTCATGGGGCAGGAAGAAAGCAAGCAGTGGGGTTGGGGGGGGCGATGCCGCCGTCCCCCAGCCCATGGCATCCTGTCTTTTCTGCCCGTCCTGTCCCCAGCACGGTGGCGGGGCTGGGACCGAGCCCCCCGTTTGCATCCACCCCATGTGCTCGGCGGAGGGGCCCCTGAGCTGTCTCCACCGCCCGCGTCTGTTTTGACAGAGCTATTACTCACCCGTCAACCTTTTGTTCAGGCTGACCAGCAGTGCCTGTCTGAAGTCCTGAATAGGATCAAATCTTGGAAGCAGACACACAGGCACGCAAGACCAGCTCGTCCCTCCCCAAATCCTCCCTTCCCTCCCAAATCTTCCCTTCTGTGAGAGCGGCTGCGGGGCATGGAGGACGGCAGGGGTCCGGCCGGCTGGCTCCTGGTGCTGCTGGCCTGCCTGGCCTGGAGGGTGGGCGAGACGGAGAAGCTGTCCCCGCTGGCTCCGGGGCCCCGAGGTAATAGGGAGAGGGAACAGGGGGGCCACTGCCCATGGCAGGGCTTGGGGGGGCAGCTTGGGGAGCCCTGAGCATCATCCCCAAGGGGACGGGATGGATGTACCCTAGCCCCTGTCCCTAACCAGGTGCTCCCCAGGAGGGCAGGGGTCTGGTGTGGTGATGGGGACATGGGGCTGGTGGTGGGGACACGGGGCTGGTGGTGGGGACATGGGGCTGGTAATAGGAACATGGGGCTGGTGATGGGGGTGTGGGGCTGGTGGTGGTGACCCATGCACAGTGATGGGGGCTCGGGGATGGCAACAGGTCCATCCCAGAGGGAGGCAGCGCGGAGCCGGACACCCCCATGCCATCTGGGGACCGGGCGCATTCCCGGTGGTCTCGCCTCCCCCTGCCCGGCCCCTGCCCCCTTTGTGCTCCTGCCCAAAAGCGCTTCCTTCGCTCCCCTCCGGTCTCCATGGAGACCCGGGCGCCTTCCCCGTATCCCCGGCTGCCGCACGGGACTGGCCGCGGCGGGGGCACCCGCTCGGCCCCCGGCCCCAGCCCCCGGCCACCCCTCACCCTCCGCAGCTCTCAGCACGAAGGAGACCTTCCTGGTGCTCTCGCTGCACAACAAGCTGAGGAGCAAAGTGCAGCCGCCCGCTGCCAACATGCAGAAGCTGGTGAGTGCCCCAGCTCTGACTCTGCCAGCCCAGCGCACACCAAGGGCTGGTCCCTCGGGGTCCCCAATGTCACGTGATGGTCCTCTGATGTCCCCTGATGCTTGCTCGACATCTCCTGGTGGTTGCCCATCATCTGGTGGTCCCCAATCAGCTCCTGGTGGTGCCCAAGTCACCAAACATCCACTGCTTGTTCCCAGTCACCTCCTGATGGTCCCCAATCACCTCTTGGTGGTTGCCCAACATCCCCTGGTGGTCCCCAGTCATCCCCTGGAGGTCCCCAGTCATCCCCTGGTGATCAGCCATGGTCCCCAATGGCTGTGATGGTCCCCAATCACATCCTTGTGGTTTTCCAACAACTCCTGGTGGTCCCCAGTCACCTCTTGGTTGTTCAACGTCCCCTGGTGGTCCCCAGTCACCTCCTGGTAGTCCCCAATCATCCCCTGGTGGTCGGTCATGTCCTGGTGGTCCCCAGTCATCTCCTGATGGTTGCCCAACATCCCCCAGTGGTCCCCAGTCATCCCCTGGTCCCCGGTCACCTCTTGGTGGTCCCCAGTCATCTCCCGATAGTTGCCCAACATCTCCTGGTGGTCCCCAGTCACCTCCTGGTGGTTGTCCAACACCCCCCGCTGGTCCCCCATCATCCCCCGGGTGCCTCCACGATGCCCCCCCCCACCACCAGCGCCCCCAGCCCGCTGTCCCAGCAGGAGTGGAGCGAGGAGCTGGCGCAGCTGGCGGTGGCGCGGGTGGCCGGCTGCCTGGCAGCCCCCGCTCCCCCACCGGCCCCACAGCTGGGCTGGAGCGAGACCCTGCTCCCGGAGGGCGCCGGGGGCTTCGTCGAGCTGCTGGAGCGCTGGTTCGCCGAGGGCCGCCGCTACGACTACGGGGCGGCGCGCTGCGCCGGCAACGCCACCTGCCGCCATTACACGCAGGTGGGGCGAGGCGTGAGGGCGGGTGGGCGGGCGGGCGGGCGGCCGGGGGTGCCAGCGTGTGACGGCGGCGCCTCTCCTTCAGCTGGTGTGGGCGACGTCGGGGCGGGTGGGCTGCGGCAGGCAGCTCTGCGCCGGGAGCCGGGGCCGCAGCCAGGCCTTCGCCTGCGCCTACTGGCCGGGGTAAGGGGCCGGGGGCGGAGCCTGGAGAGGGGCGGGGGCTATGGTGGGCGGGGCCTGGGGTGGGCGTGGCCGTTGTGGGAGGGGCCTGGGGGTGGGAGGGGCCTGGGTGGGAGGGTGGGGAAGGGAAGGGTGGGGTGGGATAGGGCCAGCTGTGGTGGTGGGCGGGGTCTGGGTGGGGTGGGCGGGGGCTTTTGTGTCGATAGGGGGCGGGGCATGTAGTGTGGGCGGGGCTTTGTGTTTTAGAGGCGGGGCGGAGGCAGTGTGGGCGGGGCCTTGCCCCCAGAAGTAGGCGTGGCTTGGCACTGTGGGTGCTCTCACTCCAAGAGGGGGGTGTGGCTTGGGTCGAGTGGGCGGGGCCGCCCGGTTGTGGGTGTGGCCGTGGGGCGGGGCTTGTTGTGGCCCCGCCCCCAGCTGCCTCCCTGGGCAGGGGCAACTGGGAGCTGTCCGGGGCGCCCATCACCCCCTACCAGCGCGGGCCCTGGTGCTCGCTCTGCACCGCCGGCCTCTCCGGCTGCTTCAAGTCCTGGGACCACGGCGGCGGGCTCTGCGGTGAGTCCCTGCGCACACCCCCGACAGCGGCCCCTGCCCGGCTGTGCCCAGCCCCTGAGCGCCGCGTGCCTCCCGTGTGCCCACTCAGAGGTCCCCAGGAACCCGTGCCGCATGAGCTGCAGGAACGGCGGGCACCTCAACGTCAGCACCTGCCGGTGCCATTGTCCCCCTGGCTACACGGGACGCTACTGCCAAGGTGAGCGCCTGCTGGCGTGGACGAGGATGAGCTGGATGTCGGCAGCACAAGGCAGGCGTGTGAGCAGTGCACACACGTGTGCTCAGTGTGTGCGTGGGGTGAGTGCGGTGCTCGGGAGTGAGCGGTGCATGTGTGCGCATGGCCGGTTGCAGCGCGCGGGGCGTGCGTGTGCAACGTTAGCACACGGTGTGCACACATGGTTCCCTGTGTGCATGCTTGTTGCAGCACATGCGTGTGCATGGCTGGTGCTGCGTGTGAGCGGTTGGTGCAGTGCATGCAAGTGCATGATGCAGTGCGCACGTGTCCATGGTCGGTGCGGTGCATGCATAGGTATGGTTGGTGCAGTACACGTGTGTGCACAGCTGGCGCAGTGCAGGCACGGTTGGCGCAGAGCATGCCTCGTTGCAATGTGTGCATGTGCATGTTTGCTGCTGTGCATGTGTGTGCATGGTCTGTGCAGTGCCCATAGCCTGCTTGCTGTGTGTGTGCGCAGTAGTGCAGCATGTGCGTGTGCAAGCTCAGCTCAACACATGCACGCAGCTCGTGCAGCACACGGGCAAGGGAGGATGGTTCTGGGGCTGGCTGCTCCGCGGCGACCTCATTCTGTGCCTTTTTGCCAGTGCGGTGCAGCGTGCGGTGCCTCCACGGGAAGTTCAGGCAGGAGGAGTGCTCCTGCCTCTGCGATGCTGGCTACGGCGGTGCTGAGTGCGGTGGTGAGTGGGGGCTGCCCCTAGGCCGGGGGGGTGTCCCCGGTGCCGCTGACCTGTGCCTGCAGCCAGGGTCCGGTTCCCCTTCCACACCTGTGACGTGACGATCGATGGCGACTGCTTCATGGTGTCCCCCGAGGCCGACACGTACTACGGAGCCAAGGCCAAGTGCCAGGTGAGCCCCGTCCCTCCTAAAATGTCCCAAAGCCCCATGGCTCAGTCTACGGTGGTCACATGTGGACCCCAAGCCTGTGCTGGGACGCAGAGGTGCAGGTCTGAGCCGCCCGCTGCCTCCGTGGCTTCCCTCCAGGAGAAAGGGGCCATGCTGGCCCAAGTCAGCAACCAGAAGGTGCAGGACATCCTGGCCTTCTTCCTCAGCCGCCTGGAGAGCAGCAACAGGGTGACGGACACCGACTTCAAGACCCGTAACTTCTGGATTGGTGAGTCCTGCTGGGGTTCTGCTGGACGTCCCACCCCCCTGCTGGACATCCCACCTGTCTAATGGACATCCCACCCCTCTAACCCCTCTAATGGACATCCCACCCCGCTGGCTCCCCCCAGGTCTCACCTACAAGACATCCAAGGCTTCGTTCCGCTGGGACACGGGCGAGCCTTCTACCTTCACCAGCTTTGCTTTTGGGCAGCCGGACAACCAGGGGTAGGTGCCCACCGGTGATCCAGCCCCTCCAACTCCCACGGGAGATGTGGTGACATCGGTGCCGCCACTCTGTCCCTCTCCTCTCCCGCACAGGTTCGGGAACTGCGTGGAGATGCAGGCATCAGCCGCTTTCAACTGGAACGACCAGCGCTGCAAGACCCGGAACCGGTACCTCTGCCAGTTCGGTGAGCGCGTGGCCGCAGCCCCTGGGTCTCCTCTGTCCCGTTTGTGTGGCCGGGAGCATCCCGATGGAGGTGCCACTTTCAGGGCAGTGGGGAACGCTGACTCCATTTCCCATTGCAGCCCAGGAGCACATTTCCCAGTGGCAGCAGGACCCTTGAGCAGGCAGCCCCGGGCTGTGCCCCCTGCCCACCGTGCGGGCATCTCCAGCACCAGCTGGGGACGGGGACAGGGGACAAGCGTGGCTCTGGGACCGGCCGAGAAGGGCGCACGCTGTGCATCAGCATCCCAGATGTGGTGTCATCTGCTCCTCGCCTTCCTCTGTCGACAACCACCAGGGCAAAAAGACGCCCAGCCTGGGACAGCTTAAACTGGTGGCCGGGCTGTGTCCAGCGAGGAGCCGAGCGGGGCCTTTGGGTGACACACACCTTGGCGTGGCTTGGGGTGAGGGCCGGGCTCCGCGTGTGGCCGCCTGCAGCAGGACACGGGCGTCGCCACGAAGCCACCAGCCTGGCGCTGCGGGTCCCCTGCCACCAGCCGGGTGGATAACAAAGACCTCTCTCCATTCGGAAGAGCCTTTTTGTCTCCTTGTCCTTTTTGTCTCGGCCACGGCCCCCATCCTGCCCACGCTGCCTCCCGCTGCACCCGGGGGCTCACACTTGGCTCCTGCTCAGTGTCCCCAGCGGGTCCCAGCGGCCGTGGCGGGGACACGGGGGCACGGTGGCAGGGTGGGATGGGGCCGGGCCACGGGGCTACGAGGGTCCTGCAGAGGACGTGGGGGGTCCTGCGGAGGCCAGAAGCGCCCCCCAGGACGGGACACGTCTCCTGGGAAGGGGCCGGCACCTGGCGTCCCCCCGTGGCGCACGGGACGCGGGGCGCACGGAGACCGCGGAGCCTCCCCCGGCGGGGCTCGGGGGGCCTCCGGTAGCGGAGGCAGCTCGGAACCGGGGGGTTCTCGCCCACCCCCGCCCGCCCCCGCCGTGGTTCGCCCCGCTCCCCCTGCCGTCGGCGGCGTGGTACGGCCCGGGGGCGGCGCGCTCGGCCCGGAGCCGCTCGGGGGGGGCCGTGCCGGGCCGTGCCGGGCCGGGCTCCGGCGGGGCCATGAGCGCGGCGGGCGGGCGGGACGCCTGCTGGAGATGTGAGTACCGGGCACCGGGCGGCTGGCGGGGACGGGGGGCCGCGGGGAAGGTGCGCGGCCCGGCCCCGGCACAGCCCCGGCCAGGGATGCTCCTTGGCGGCGGGATGCTCCGCGCAACGGGGGCGTCCTCCCGGAGCCGCACCGCGACGTCCCCGCTCCTCCCCCGGAACGGGGCTGGTGCTCCGCCACCGGGGGGCCTCCCGTGACCCGTTCCCCAGTGCCTGTCCCTCCCCAGGACGAGGACGTCCCCTGGTACCGGGATGTCCCCATCCCATCATCCCCAGGACAGGGATGTCCAGTGGTATCGGGATGTCCCCGTACCACATCACCCCCGGGACAGGGACGTCCCCTGGTACCGGGATGTCCCTGGCTCATCACCCCCAGGACAGGGATGACCCCTGGTACCGGCATGTCCCTGTGCCGTCACCTGCAGGACAGGGATGTTCCCTAGTACTGGGATGTCCCCATGCCATCACCCCCAGGCCAAGGACATCCCCACCAGTTTGGGACAGGAGCCCCAGCACAGGACCAGTGTCCCAGGGGTGATGGAGCCCTTCTGGCTCTGGTCTCCTGCCCTGATTGACCCCATCGGTGTGTCACAGGCCACCACAGGCAGCAGAGCACCCACCAACCCCCCTGCGTGCCGCTCACACACGGCTCCATGCAAGGTGTCGAGCTGCTGGGGGACGGGGAACACGCCACGAGGGGCTGCTGGGGGCATGGGTTAGGCTGGGGGTCATGCTAAAAGCAAGCAGTGCATCAGTGGAGTGAGTCCTATGGGAGCCATCCGCATCGCTGGGAGTCACCCATGGGACAGCTGGTGGTGGTTACGGTGCTGGTGACACCCATGGGACAGCTGGTGGTGGTTACGGTGCTTGTGACCATGCAAGAGGGAGAACTCAACACAGCCACCAGCTCCTATCCCAGGGGTTTAGGATCCTCCAGCCTGTGCCTCCCTCCAGGATCCGGGCTTTTTTTTGCTCTTCTTTGACTCTTTCGTAAGCCCTCAACCCATTACCTGTCACGGTGTGGGAAAGCAAACATAACCCCGGGGCTGCAGGGGAGGAAGCCGAGTGGATCCTGGCGATTGCCACCTCGCCACCCGGCTCCAACCCGAGCGTAGGGAGGTGGGAAGCCAGCAGTGAGCACCCGGGGAGGAATCGTGCCGCGAGCAACACGGGGAGCAGTTGTAATGAGGAGAGCTCTGCCAGGAGATTTCACGTTGTTCCTCCAGCCAAAATCACAACATTAAATCTATCTCGATGTTAGTAAGGGGCTGCATTGATGGCTCTCAAGGATATACTCTTGATGGAAGCTGGCTTTAAATGGACTTTACACGGCTGGGAACTGACTGCGGAGCTGCAAAGGGACGGAGCTGGGAGCGGAGACTCGGCGCTGGGGGAGAGGACGAGCGCGGGGCGAGGAGACGCCCATCGGTGACGTCCTGGTGAAGCCCCCAGGAATTAGTGGATGTCAGGAAATGCGGCAGCCCCCTGGTGCCCAGTACAGCTCTGGGCACATCCGGGCTGAGGCCGGTGGCAGCACATCTGGGGACAGGCGTGGAGCACCTCATGAAGCCATGGGCTCCTTCGGGAGCGTGAACCACCCGGGTGCTGCGTCCCCATCATCGGCTTCCAGCCTGCTCCGGGGCGCTCCGAAAAATGCCTAAATTCGTTGTCAGGCAGATTCACCACAGCAGGGGGACACATCTGTGGGGGTTAATTACCCTCATCGCCAGAGCTGCTTCCTAATGGGAATGGTTGGGGCTCGTGGGGCCTGCGGGGTGTCCACAGGAAGGGGCTGCTGCAGGGGCAGCCGGGGTGGTCCCCGTCCTCCTGCTGCTTCTCTGGGGGTTTGGCTTAGAGGGAGCTGGTGGCTGCGACACAGACGCTGAAAGCTTCAGCAGGAGAGGAGCCATCCGGCAGGGCTCCCGGTTCTCGTTCTGTTTTTGCGCTGCTCATTCCCCTGCTCTCTCTCCCCTCAGATCTGGACATGGCCAGGGAAGCCAAGCCGAGCCGAGCCAGGCT
Organism: Cygnus olor; assembly: GCF_009769625.2. Classification (NCBI taxonomy): domain Eukaryota; kingdom Metazoa; phylum Chordata; class Aves; order Anseriformes; family Anatidae; genus Cygnus; species Cygnus olor. The sequence goes on along the minus strand of NC_049180.1, from coordinate 12,432,235 downwards.
GGGCCAGAAGAGGCAGCACAGCAGCAGCCTGTACCAGTGAGTGCCATGGCATGGTGGGGAGTGGTGGCAGGGCATGGAAGTGGTGGGAGCTCCTCTTCCTCTCCCTGCTCTTCCTCCCTCCAATCCTTCTTCTGCATGCCCTTGGTTGTGGATGCTCACCTGGCTCCATAGGATGTCCCTACCCTGTCCCCATGGACACCTCCCTAACCCTAACCCCAACCCTAACCCTCCTCACTGAGGGTCTGAGGCTTCTTCTGCCCAGGAGAAGAGAAGATCCCTGTGGTCTCCACGTGGTTGCAGTTTGGGCTTTTAAATGAGGTCCCTTGGGGGACAGGTGCCCAAGCAGAGATCTGGGGGCATGGTGTCCTACCAATGCAGGGGTGGGGGCCACCAGCAGAAGGGCAGGTCCCTGTTCCTGTGTGTGTTCAGCTCCTGGGCTCCGCAGGGACCCTCATCCCTGCTGGTTGCCACACCGGCACGTGGCACAGAGGGGACCAGAGCCGGCACCGGGCTCTGTCTCTCGTTAGAGAGCTTCTGGATTGAATTAATTGCTCTGCCCGTTGCCATGGCGCCGGGGCCATGCAGGGATGCAGCGCTGGCAGGGCAGGGACCGCGGTCCCCGTGGCTGCTGGAGCACGGCAGCCGCTGCATTGCTCTTCCCGCGGGATGCTCTGAGGAGCCGCGCTCGTCCACGTCAAAGCCCATCTCAGGGTCACACTGCAAAGCGAGGCCAGCACGTGGCGAGCCGGTGACCGCGCGCATCCGGCTTCGTGCGTAGAAATGGCAGGAGGCACACCGCGGGTCCTGTGGCGCTCCTTTCTTCCCCGCAGGACACAGTGCCCTTGTGGCAGCAAGGGACAAAGCGCAGGTGCCCGAGGCTGCTGTGGCAGTGGCGATGCTCTGAGCTTTGTCTCACCTCGTGCGAGGCTTAATCCAGCGCTCATCGGCTCCACGAGAGCTGAAGCGGGAAAATGAGCATCAGCACCTTTCCTCCTCCGCGGCGCGTGATTTATTGCCGGCGTGTCGGCTGCCCGCGCGGGAGGCAGTTCGATGACAGATCGCCTCTTAATTTGGAGCTGAGCGAGCCGTCGGTGTGCTCCTGGAGCCAGGGACTGTGAAATTCAACATCAGCCAGCTCCAAATCCAGAGCCCCAACCGCAGAGCCCACTCCTGGGGATGGGGACACGCGGTGGGCAGCTGTCCTTGCCCTGCGGTGCCACGGCTGGTGACTTGCTGTCCTCTGTCCCCTCCTGCAGCAGTAACTGTGACCTGGACTACGATCTCTACAGGGACGACTTCCCGTACCGGTGAGTGTGGTGGCACAAAGCGGGGGGCCCAGGCGGGCAGCCCCAGCACCCGTTCCCCCGCCTCTGGCAGAGGCTGCGCTGGCCTCAAGCAGCACCCATGCCGGGGCTGTGCCAGTAATTGGGGCGGGGGCAGCGTTTTTATGCTCACGTTGCTGGTTTTGTGCCCTCGCAGGGTGTATGAGTACCAGAAGATCCCACCCCTCATTAACCGCATCCCTGTCAAGGCCAGGAGAACTCACGCAGGAGGAGGAGGCAAAAGCAGCCCGAGCCCCCAGCCCGGGGCGCGGAGCAGCAGCAGCTCCACGGGGACACGGACAAAACGTGAGCGGGATGCGGTGGCTGGGCTGGAGGGGAAGCGCTGGGTCCTGCGGGAGGGGGCGAGCCGGGGAGCCTGGCTGCATGCACCTCGGTGCGTTGCAGCAGTGCCTGTGCCCACACCTCTTGCTCGCTGCTAACCTCATTGCTACAAGGCGCGGGGTGGGATCCCGACAGCTCCTCTCGCCCGCAGTGCGAGCTGAGGAGCTGCACTCCATCAAGGGGGAGCTGAGCCAGATCAAGGCGCAGGTGGACAGCCTGCTGGAGAGCCTGGACCGCATGGACCAGCGGAGAGAGCGGCTCTCAGGTGAGGGATGCTGCCTGCCCCAGACTCAGCCGGGTCCAAACCCCGCTGAGGCGTTCCCCACACCGGTCCCCTCCCCTCGTCCCCTTTGGTGCCATGGGGCTTTGCCCCCTGCCCTGTGAGCACGGGGCTGGTGCTCTGCACGGGCACGCTGAGCTCCCACCATCCCTGTCCCCGCAGGGTGCAAGGAAAGTGAGAAGAAGAGGGCGGAGGTGGGCACAGCGTCGCCGTCCCCGGTGGGAGAGGGCTCCCGGGGCAAGGAGGGGACAGGAGGGGACGGGCGCAGTGACCTGCGCACCATCGACAGCGCAGAGGAGAGCACGGACACGGAGGAGACGGTAAGGCAGAGGTCAGCTGCCTTCCCCCAACTCCCTACTTTGCCAAAACCGGGTCCTGGTGGGCTCTGGAAGGGACGCTCCGTGCTCCCTGGGGTGCACCCGAGGACCCCGCTCTGCTTTTCTCCTTGCAGATGAAAACGCACATCTCAGACCCCGAGGGGAGCCACTAGATGGACTGGGTATGCTGGAGCCTTCCCAGTGTGCCAGCAGCTCCTGTCTTGTGTCCGTCTTTCTTTCGAGGCTTCCAGCTCGTGCCACGCTGGTGCCAGGTGCCCGCTCCCAGCACTCACGTCCCCTGCCATGGTGCCATCAGCCCCGTGTCCCACCCTGGCCAGCCACGGTGAGAGAAGTCTGTGTTTGAGTGCGCTTTGGGTTTGTTTTTGTTTTTTTGTTCCTCCTGTTTTCCAGCTAGGGATAAGTACACAGGGCAGGGAGGGTTGGAGGGCAGAAGGCCCACGTCCCAAAGGAGCAGCAGCCTGGAGCAGAAATCCACGGTGTCCTCCTTCCTTGGATAAAGTGTCCCATACACACCGGTCACATCCCGAGCCCTTGCCCCCGAGGCGTGCCCCCAGCTGCCTGCACACTCGAGGGTGGGCTCGTGCTGCTGGAGGTGACCGCCCTAAAGAGGAACCAGAGGAGCTCTCAGCACAGGAGAGAGCCACAGCCCCATGCCACCAGTGCCATGGCACAGGGCCCGGCGGCTCCCAGTCACCCGTGCTCACAACTGGGTTTTCCTTACTGGTTCCCCAAGGACTCCCACCATGCTCCTGTCAGCAGGATGGAGCCTCTGCCCCGGGAAGTCGCGCCCCCAGCCCCACTCCCACCGTCCCGCAGAGCTGTGCCACGTGTCCGTGTCCCTCGTTTCTAGGTCGTCCTTCTCACTGGTAGGAAGTTGTTCTGTATCTCTAATTTGCCCCGGTAAAAGAGTGTATTGTGTTGGAAAGGAAAAAATAAAATAAAATTTGTATTTCTTTTCTCTGGTTATTTGACTCCGAGGTGGTTTTTTACCGCTTTGGGTGTGGTGTCTGAGAGCTACTGCAGCTGGAGCTGGACTCTGCAGGGGACCGGGCGCTTTGGGTAAGCAGCCAGCACCGCACGCAGCATGGCCAAATCCAGCTGCTGTGCTGAGGCGAGCCCCAGCAGAGCCAGACCCTGGCTCCAGCTCCTTTTCCCCCAAACCAGGTCAGGGTTTGCAGGGAAGAGGGCCCCAGCAGACTCAGGTAGGCAGAAGACTCACCAGAAAAGCCTAATTTATTGTAAAAAAAACGAAACGAAACAAAACAAAACACAATGTCTCTGCCACCCTGGAGCACCACGGGCAGGAGTCACGGAGGGCCAAAGTCTGTGACGGGACACTGTGGTCATGGTGGGGACGTCGCAGTGGGGACGTTGTGGTGCCAGGGCTTGTGGTGGTGCCGAGCCTGGGGGTGGCCGGGCAGGATGCGTTGGGCTCAGCTGCCTGAGTGTCTCCAGCGTCACGAGGGGTGGCTCAGGTGGGGAGTCTCTGGTGGTGCCAAGGACGGCTTGGGGAGCCCCTAGAATTGTCCAGCAGCACCAGGGGTGGCTCTGGAGGGGTCTCCGGTGATGCGAGAGGTGGCTCTGCCGGGCTCTGAGGGTCTCCGGCAGCGCTGAGAGCTGCTCCGGGGCTCTCCGGCAGCACGAAGGGTGGCTCTGCAGATCTCCGGTCGTGCGGGTGGCAGCTCGGGCAGGCCCCGGGGGTCTCCGCCGGCACCGGGGGAGGCTCCAGGGATCTCCGGAGGCGCGTGGGGCAGCTCAGGGCGGCTCCAGGAGCCCCCACCGCCACCGGGGGCGTCCCTCAGGCGCTGTGCGCCGCGTCCCTCCGCCGCGCCGCCCGCAGCAGGCTCTGCCTCAGCACGGGGTACAGGCGGTGGCAGCCGTCCAGGCCGAGCCTCAGCGCCTGCCCCCAGCTCTCGGGGTCCCCTCCGCGGCCTCCCCCGAGCACCGCCGACACCTGGTTGAGGGCGGGCAGCAGCGCCAGCGTCAGGCGGGCGGCGGCGCGGCGCTCCTCGGCCTCGCCGGGCTGCAGCAGCCAGGGCCCGGCGGGGTCGCCGGGGTCCCGACAGAGCGCGCAGCCCACGGCCAGGTCGTACATCTCCACGCCGGCGTCGGCCAGGGCCAGCGAGGCGGCGCTGACGGCGGCGGCCAGCGCGGAGCCGCCGTCCTGCAGCAGCAGGGCGCTGACGGCCAGGCGGGCCCGCGGGTACCGCGCCAGGCGCACGGCCGGCTCCAGCGCCTCCCGCAGCGCCGCCGCCGCCTCCCGCTCCGCCTCCCGCTCCGCCGCCCCGCCGGGCCTCGGCCGGGCGCCCCGGCCGCTGAAGGGGGCGCGGCGGAACTCGCACACCAGCCGCCCCCCCCGCCGCCGTCCCCCCCGGCTCGGCCGCCTCCCGCGGCCCCCAGGCGGCGCACAGCACCTTGGTGCCGCCGCTCAGCTCCACGTAGGCCGAGCCCTCGGCCTGGCTCAGCAGCCCGGCGCGGGCGAAGAGCGGCCGCAGGGCGCAGGGGTCCCGCGGCCCCGCCGCTTCTCCCTCCCCGGCCCCGTCCTCGTCCTCCTCGGCGCCCGCCGCCCACAGCGCCGGCGGCTGGGACTCGTCGGGGCCCCGCAGGCGGCGGTGATCCAGCGGCATGGCCGCGGCAGCAGGAGGAGGAGGAAGAGGAGGAGGAGGAGCCCGGCCCGCTCCGCCCCGGCCCGCCCCGCAAGCAGCAGCAGCAGCAGCCGGAGGGCAGCGGCGTTTATTGTCAGCTCCAAGGGGCACGGGGGGCACAGGCAGCAGCAGCCGGTGGGGGTCCCGGGGGGGTCCGTCAGTTTTTCAGCTCGCCCAAGTGCAGCCTGGCGAAGTCCGTGGCCAGCCGGAGAGCCTCGGACAGGCAGCCCACGTTCTTGCCCGTCGCCTGCGCCGAGACGTCCTTGCCGCCGCCTTTGCCGTCCATCAAGCCGGACACCTCCTGCACCCACTGGCTGGCCTTCAGGCCCTTCTTCACCGTCTCCTGGAGACGAAAAGAAGGCAAAAAGGAGCTTGACGTCGAGCAGGGAGGGAAGGTGGGCAGGAGCAGGGCACGGCAGGACAGAGCTCCTCCACGTGCAGCATCTGGCCCCATGCCTACGGCCACATCAAGCCGCGGCTCTCCCCCTTCCCCTTCTGCTCCACAGACAGGACCCGATGCCTCTTCCCCCCTGCTGCAGCACCCTGATAACACAAAGCACAAGGCTGTGGCTCTTGCCGACCTGAATGATTTTCGGCCTTGTAACATCAGATAGAGCTGCTGTCTGGAGGCCGTGGATCCTCCACCAAGGCACGCAGACACACCACCAAGGCTCACAGAAAGGCACAGACACTCACACAGACTCTCAGTGTTACCTGGGGTACTTGGCACAGGCAGGTGATTCTGCCAGCTTCATTATCTACAGCGAAGAGCATGGTGGCAGTCTGGGGGGAATGAGTCTTGAAGAGCTTCAGCGATTCGTTCAGGGCCTGTAGAGGACAAAGTCACAGTGGCACACCTTCCTCTGGGCTTCCAACCAGCCTTGCTGCAGCCCCCGCAGTACTGTGCAGCCCCCAGGGCCCCACGAAGACTTTGAGGACCTGGACTTGCATTAAAACAGCCAGCAGCATCCTGCAGTGCCCATTCTCTCATGTCATCTTCTGCACTACCTTTGGCCTCTTGGCAGACTGCCTCCTCCCCCAGCTGCTGAATGCTGGGCAGAGCTGGCTGTCCCCTCACAGCTGCAGGGAGCTGGGGACTTGCAGAATTCATGGCTGTGCAGCCCCAAAGCAAGCACCGCTGTGTTTTGCCTAAGTGTAATGGTAGAAAATGGGGAAAATGCTCTGCCCAGGGTGCGATGAGAGCTCCCAGCAGGAGGGAGGAAATGTTCTGCAAAGAGCAGGACTCAACTACAGCGTAAAGAAGCTGCAAGGGTACCAGACCCATCCCAAAGGTTTCCCTGTCAGATCGCCATGCCACATTCTCACCCACTGCGATGAGGGCCTCACAAAAAACAAAGCAGTTTTTGACTCCCACACAGCTGCGAGCAGCAGCGCCGGTGTCGAGATGGAGACAGCAATGGAAAAGGCAAGCAGGAGTCTGAGCAGCACCAGCTCCAAGGCTCCCAAAGTGGAAATTTAAATAGGGCATTAAAGCTTGGCTGTTCCAGCCTCACAGCACGATCAGCCCCCGCTGCATGGCACTTGCGAGGAACAGCGGTGCAACAGAGCACACACAAGGGAGCTTTTATTCACAATAGAAAGAAATTTAACTTGTGCTAAGGGGGAAGGGGCAGCTTCAGCCCTGGCTGGATTAGAACAGGAACCTTGCTGCAGCGGATGAAATGCCCTGGAGCTGGGGGGCAGCTCTGTGATCTGGCCCTGTCCATGCTTAGCCCAGGACAGTTTCCAGAGCTGATCTTTAAGCCTGCAATTTTGTGTCAGGACTCCTTTGGGATGAGCCTTACCTGGAACCTGATGCAATTTCCACAGGGGTCCCTATCCTCACCAGGTCTGGAAGCTCAGCAAACGGTCAAGACCTCCCCAATCCTGCAGGCCCATTTGTAAACCCAGTGGGACGCTGGGATTACTACAGAGGTCCTGCCCCTCTTCATTACCGCTGCTCAGGGCTGGTAGGTGGTGAGACACCTCTGTCTCCCCAAGCAAACAGAGACCACCCAACTGGTCCTCAGGCACACGGGAGGTTGTTGAGGAGGGACCAGACTTTCCCGTACCTTTGCTGAGGCTCCATTTTCCATTTCCATGATGACCAATGGCTGGTTAGGGTGACTCTCAATGACTTGCTTGGTCTTCTCCAGCACCTGAGGACAGCAGTGTTCAGACACCCACACATTGCATACAGACACAGGAACCACCCAGGTGGAACCTCCCTGCCGACAGAGGCCCCCAGGGTGCCCCAATGTACCCATGGCCCAGCCTGGAGCAGCCCCACACTGCCATTCCAGGAACAAAAGATGCTCAAAATTGCACGTGTGTTCTGCGAGGCAGCAGCAGTGCTCCACGTGGTTCCTCCTCCAGGAAAATCCAATGGGATCTAGAGGCAGAACCATGCACCGCCCTTACCCTGCACCCAGGTGCAGGGACACCACCGCTACGGCGGGAGCACCCCATCTTCCAAGGTAGCAGGCATGGAGGCAGCCACAGCTCAGCTCCCTTCCACACTGGGCACAGCTGGAGCTCCCAGAAGAGCTGCCCATCAGCACCCCCACGCTGTCCTTTATTCCCACCCAGGGCTCACTCGTTTCTGGATGTCAGCTTTGCTTGCACGGTCCAGGTCATCCATAACTTTCTTCAGTGCCTTAACAGCCTCTCTGAGTTCATCCTTCTGCCACTGCGGGATAACAGCAGTGGCCAGTGTCTGCAAAACAGGCAGGGGTGGAGGGTTAAAGGGACAGGTGACCGTGGCAGGAGGCGGGGCACGCTGCACTGAGCTCATGAACCTCAAGGGCCTTGTCTGGCACAGCCTGATAAACTCCCCTCTCCCAATGTCTGACAAGCTCAGGTGTGAGGCTGCAGCTCCCACAGGACGCAGAGCTGGGACCTCTCTTGAGCTTGTGTCCTACAGGGTGCTGGCACAAGACTTCAATTCACCAGCAATTAAACCCTTGAGACTAATTGAGACGAAGTGACCCCAGGGGAGACAGAGGAGCAGGAAGCTGAACTTGGGCCCCATTAAACCACCCGATGCTGGCAAGCAAGGCCCCAGCACTGCCGCCACCCTCACCTCGCTGAGGTCCGTGATCTCCTTCTGCACATCCTTATTGGGAGCTGTCTGGACCTTCACCTTGGCGTCCAGGGCTGACAGCAATTTCTTGAGGCTGTCCACTTTCCTGAGGGCCTAGCAGAATACATTTTGAGTTATATCATGCAGGGAGAGCTTCCAGGCTGGGCTCCTGGCCATCCGCATGAGAAGGGTGAGGAAGGCTGCAGCCCCAGACATGGAGTTCAGTAACTCCTAGGGAAGTAGCTGAGCCATGCAGCGCTTGTCCAGAGCCACGGTGTGATGCTGGCCGGACTCTTCTTTGCCAGAAGGAATGCTAAGATCCTCCCAAAAGAGGACAGCAGCTCCCACATCAACCCCCTTCTTCCACTTTAGGCAGCACCAGCCCAATCTCGCCCAGGACCAAAGCCACCTGCCTCTGCAGCAGAGGACTGCACAAATGTCAGGTGGGAACAGCTCCCACCTCCCTGTTCCTTGCCATTCCCACACCTGATGGAGACCACAGTGCCAAGGGGCTGAACAAGTTCTGGGGTTTGCCAACTGCTGAGAGCTCTGCACCTGCAGCCCATTCTGCAAACCACCATGAGCTAACCCTGCAGCCACCTCTGGGACCACCCCGGGCCCTTCTACCACTCTAACACAGCAGCTGCTGCCGAGACTTCCCTCCCACCCCTCTCTCTCTTCGTGCTGTGTTGGCAGAGTCCAAGCCATGAGTCCCTCAGGCTCTCAAGCCAATATACCCTTGTGCTGAGTACCCCAGCAGGGACACTGGGCAGATTTAATGAAATCAGCCTTGGCAAAGGGTTAATACGTGTGCACACACGTGCCAGTGGTTTCCTGCAGGGCTTGGATCTCACAGGAGATCACTCCTGCCTCCTCTTACCTTCCGAGCTTCGGCTCCGGTGACTGCCACTATCCTCCGGATGCCTTTAGCAATCGCTTCTTCTGAAACAATCACAAAGTGGCCAGCATGGCCGGAGTTCTGCAAGTGCCTTTGGAAAGAACCCAGAAACAGACCCATAACAAGAGAAAGTTATCATCTCATCTCAGCAGGATTCAGCATGGAAACCAGAAAACCACCCTGTCAGGGAGGCGCTGCCAGGGACAGACAGAAAGCCCAACCTAGCCACCAAAAGCACAGCAGCGAGGGGAGGGTGGCAAGGCCCAGCACTGCCAGAGACTCTGCATGCGAGCAGGGCCAGCATGCAGGCAGTTTCCCTATTTGCCCACCATATACCCGCACCTCAACAGCCCCCAGGAGCCCAGGCTCCACAGGGACTCCTTTTCACTCTCCCCACTGCCTTCCCTGGTCTCTCCAGATACTCACGTCCCTCCGCAGAACTCGATGGAAGTGATGGAGCCCGCAGGGCCAGAGGGGTCGGCCAGCAGCTCCTCCACAGGGATGCCAATCGACACCACGCGGACAGGATCGGGGTAGGTCTCATCAAAAACTGCCCGCAGTCCTTGGATAGCTTTGGCTGCTGCAAGAGGGCAGTCCTTGGCATAGACAGTCTGCAGAGCACAGGAAAGGGGTGCAGATGAGAGTTAGTCCTGTGAGCTGTGACTGAGGGCCTGCATTTCCAGGATATCCTGACTTCCTCTGAAAGATCCTAAGAGGGAAGTTACATGCCTCACCTGACCTGGGGTTTGTGGGGCTGCAGGGATCCCAAGATAATTGACAAATCTTCAAAGCCCCCGATGTCTGTGCCTGCTCAGACCCCCTGTGCTGTTGTACATTCAAATGGTTTCTAACCGTGAACTCCTGAGCAGGACATGAGGTCCTCCTGCGGTCTGATCTGGCACCGGGCTGGCATTATACAGAGCAACTCTCTTGTCTTTGAGGACACATCACCACTCTGCTAAACTCCTTGGCTTTTGCAGACAATATGACGCTAGAACAGACAAGGAACCACTCCAACCCTGCAGAGGGCTCGGTAGCAATGAACAGATCAACGTACATGGAGGTTTCCCACTCAAAATCCTCTGAGGTGATGCAAATCTACGCACAATACTGCGTCAGCAGCTGATAAGACTCCTACTGAGCCCAACTTCCAGTACCCCAGATCATCCAAAAACTTGACTCAGGCTATTTTTTTCCTGAGTATACCTCTACCAGCCAAACCCAAGGATCAAAGAGAGGGAGCTGGCCCCTGTATGAGAGGTCAGTGGAAAAAGGTGGACAAGGCATAACTTTCCTCTCTGCCCTGACACTCCAGGGAAACAGCAACGTGACAAACGTTGAACTGCACCGACAAACAGTACAATGCACAACTCAGTCCCAGGGAGGGGAGCACCCTGGGAAGGAATGGGATTCAAACCAGACTCCTCCTGAAAGCTGGTGCCTCAGCTGTCCACTGAGCCCAGTCCAAACCCTGCAGCAAGCCAGGAAAAGGATGGGATCCTTCCCGGAGGATGGGGGCAGCTAAGCACCATCCCACCCCACAGGGCTCACCCCTGCAGCCCATACCCACCTTTGCCTCCTCAATCATCTGGTTGGCGATGCCTTCAACCTGCTTGATTTCCTGGGTAGATAAGGCTCCCTTGGCTGTGAAGTCAAACCGCAGCCTGTCTGGTGCGACCAGCGACCCTCTCTGGTCAGCCTCTCCCAGCACCGAGCGCAGGGCGAAGTTGAGGATGTGAGTGGCCGTGTGGTTGCTCATGACCGGCCTCCGCCTTGTCTGATGGAGAAAGGCACTGTTAGTTGGGGTCCCGTACTAGGGCCATACTGGTCCCAGGATCACCTCTGGCACTGGAAGTGGAGGCTAACATGCTCGTTCAACAGAAGCCTGAAGTAGCTGAGGTGACCAGGAACAACTTGCTGCCTTGGAGCCTCAGCTAAGAGAGAAGGACATTCCCCCACCACATTTGTACGTGGCTTTTCACTGCCAGTCCCCTTGCTGGGCCTTTCTGGAGAGACACCAAGGACAGAGCAGGTCACAGACACTGATCTCCACTCAACAGGGAAAAGCACTGCAAGATGGGAGCCTCCTCTCTTGCTCCAAAGGTGCCTCTATAGGGAGGGGAGATGCATTTTGCAGACTGGGCTCCATCCAGCACTCCCTCAGCAGGCTGAGCCTGCTGGAGCTGTATCTGGAGCAGGGCAGACAGCCCAGGCTCTCCACTGCCATCCGTAATGCTTGGGGCTCAGTAGACATCCAGCTCCCAGTCAGGACCAGAAGTGTGGTTCTGCTGTTGCTCAGCAAGACCCAGTGAGCACGGCTGAGCCAGCAGGGTGTTATCCACCTCATGGAAGGAGGAAGCCAGATTCCAGGAGGGAGATGCCCTGACTCAGAAGGCCTGGAAGGGCCACGTTGCTTGCCTGAATCGTGTGCTGTGAGGAGAAGAGGACCCGATCTCCAAGTCTCCAGGGCAGTACCAATGCTGCTCCAAAGAAAGGAGACAAAATCCAGGGACAAGAGATGAACCCATCTGTAACACTGCCTTAACTCACCTCATCGATAGACAGCAGGACCTGGTCTCCTACTTTCAAGCTTCCATACAGAGTTCCTATGTGAAGCACGTAGCCTCCTCGGACCTGCACGTTCTTCACAGTGAATTCAGTTTTCTGTACAAAGAGGGAGATGCACACAGTGAGGGGGTGACAGGCCAAGGGAGGCACATAGTCCAGCCAGAGCCCTGAACTACAACTGGAGGGCATCAGTGAGAGCTGGACCGGTGTACAAGATATGAGAAAGCGAAACGTCCCCAGGCAGAGCACACAGTGACACAAAGCAGAGAAGGGAGTGAAGTGGGGCATGGTTATGAGACACAGCATAGCTGAAAGAGGCCCTCAGCTCGAAAGCACTGTCCTTCAGCACAGCCACCCCAGCAGCACCACCACCAGAGGCACCCACATCCTGGCGACAGCCTGATGCTGCAGCAGAGTTCAGCACAGCCTCCCAAAAAGCAAAAAGAGCCAACTCCAGAATATCTGTGCCATGCTGCACCCCTGAAAAGGAACTCTGTGCAGTTCCCAACACCCGCCACAGACAGGAGATCCCTCGAGCTTGCCTGGCCCCTTCTCCTCTGCACACATCTGCCCCAGCCCCAGGTCAGACTGAGACCAGTGAAAGGCTCTCAGTGAAAGACTCACATCCTCCCTGCTGTCGTCGTCCTTGACCATGTAGCCCTGGTCATAGATCTGCCCACCCTGCTCGGCGTAGAAGCAGGTCCGGTCCAGCACTATCCCACACTCCTGGCCTGTGGATACCTCCTCCACAAACTTCTTCTCCCTGCGGATGGCTTTCACTGTGGCCACAAGGCTCCCAAAATCTGTCGCCAAGACAACAGGCAGTGTCAGTAAAATAGGAAAACCTTGTGGACACCACACAAGAGAACTTCAGAGCAGCACATTCCAGGAGCTACCACATTTGTAGGGGGTAAAGAGGAAGAACTAGGGCAACAGTCGGATAACAGGGAATTTCATTCAGTGCTCTCCGTGGCAGGCACAGTCACTTCCTTCCACATCTACGTGGAAAATCAGCAGCACACACGGCTATGAGCCTGGTGGCTCCCGCATCTCCACCAAATCAAAGAATGAGCAGAAAGAGCCACAGCAAACAAAGTGGGCTGAGGAGCCTTTAAGGACCAAGCAGAATCTGCAGTCCCCTGTGACACTGGCAAAGGAGCAGTCGGGAAACACAAACACGGGAGTGTGGAGAGGCAAAGCTGCAGGAACTGGAATCCCCTTAAGTCTCTCTGATCAGGTCAGCAACAGATCTGAACAGTAGGGCAGACCTTGGACAGTCTTGCCCTTCTCTTTCTCTGCCCCACTTGTCACAAGCAGGCTATTCACCTGCACCCATTTCCACTCCCACCTCCATGTCCCGGGAAAGATGAGCCCAGAGGGGACCTTGCTGAGATGCATGCTAGGAAGACAAATCAGCTTCTCCCGAAGACATGCAGGAGGAAAGGGTTTGGCAGCAGAGGTTGCTTCTGAGAGGGCTTTTTCATACCGTAGGTCCCGCTGGGATCTGACGTATAACCGTATTTCGGTGAGTCGTCGGTCACCTCCAGCCCTTGGGCCCTTAGCTCTTCGATGGCATAGATGTCCAGCATGAGGAGATCCTCCCCGCCAGCACCCTTGCCCTGGGATTTGAGCTGCCAATGACAAGCACCAAAGTTTAAGAAAACCTACCCCAGCAGTGGTGGATGACAGTGCTGGTGTTGTGCCCTGGTCTTTCCCACAGGGCACTGGGAGCTTGAGGGGAGAGCGCAACCCCTAAGAAAGGAGCAGAGACCCATAACCACAAAATAAAATGAAGGGACTCCTCCCTGCCCACTCTCAGCCAAGCTCCCCCACAGCTGTTACCTACCTGTGCATTTTTCCGCTCTTCTTCAAAGCCCTCCATGTCCACAACAAGGCCTTTCTCCTCTGCAATCAGCCCAGTCAGATCCACAGGAAAACCGTAGGTGTCGTAGAGCAGCCAGGCAGTATCACCTTCAGAGAAAAAGCAGAGAAGTCATCATGCTTGTTCCGTGAGCTAGTGCTCTCCCCTTGGCTTTGTGCTACTGCAGGACAACGAATGGGGCTGGTGAACACAAACAGCTAAAAGGCTCCTCGATCCTCTTCGGGGCAAAGAGATCGCACTACCATGGGCACCTCAGAGATCTGAGCAAGTGTACACAGGCCAGAGAAGAGAGGGGTGGCCCAGCTCTGAGCAAAGATCTTTCGATTCCAGCTCTGTGCCCACCCCACCTTCCACCATCTCTCAGTTCCCAGCCCAACTCAGCCCTTGGTCCCAGATGGTAAATGCATTTTGGCGCATACAGACAGGAATCACAGCCTCACCAGGAATGGTTTTACTGTCACCCAGGCTCTGGATCTTCCTGTCCAGGATACGTCGTCCTCTGCTGAGTGTTTTCAGGAACTGATCCTCTTCCTCATTGATAATGTCCTTCACCATATCTGGGTCCTTCTTCAGCTCAGGAAAGGCATCTCCCTGCAGACCCAAAAGGCATGGAGATCTGCACACCTCAGCAGATGAAGTCTTCAGCAGATACAGTGGAGAGGGGGAAGAACTCACCAGTGACTGCACCACAACGTCAACCAGCGTGGCAAAGAAGCCCTTGGGGGCGTTGAGCTTCTCATGGGAGTAGCGCACAGCCCGTCGGAGAATCCGTCTCAGCACATACCTAGGAACAGCAGAGCCCCTCAGTGCAAACATCACACCTCTGATTTGTTCTCGGGGGCTCCACCGGCACCCACCTACCAGCACTCCCTTCCCAGACCTCAGCCCCAGGACTCAAACTCACTGTGAGCTTAAAAGTCAGTCCCGTGAGTCCAGCACAGCCCCCCAGCCCAAACTTTGTTGCCTTTTTGACAGCAGCACTGCACAAAACAGACTTCTGTGCCTATCTGTCCACAGCAATCTGTTTTGGGCATTCATACAGCAGGACTGGTACTCACAAGAACCCTCAGACCTGTGTGTCCTGGCCTTTTGGGAGGACTTTGCTACAGGGATACAAATACACTGAGCAAACACTCTGCTATCTGCTGCTTCAGTGACGAATTCAGACATCCCAGAGACACACCAGGTCCCACTGCCCTTAGGGAAGCCGTGCTGAACAGAAGGGGTGCAGCAGCACTGCGGCAGCTCCCTTCTTACCCCCTGCCAGTGTTGTCAGGTCTGCCCCCATCGGAGAGGGCCAGCGTGATGGTCCGCGCGTGGTCCGCCAGCACGCGGTAGGCCATGTCAATGCCGTCTGCGTCCTCAGCGCCGACCTGCCCCATGTACGGCCTGGCACCCGTGCCCTGTGCAGAGAGAGGAGAAGGCGTTAGGCAGACGGGGTGGTAACGGACAGCAGGGATCAGCAATGAGGCAGAACAGGGGCCAGCCTCGTCCCGCTGCCCGCAGCCACACACATGGCACACTCCTCTGGGAAAGGGGTGACTCGGTGAAGCCGGGGAAGACGGAGGGCTGTGAGGCTGTGCGTGCTGCCTGCACTTCCAGGGCTGAAGGGTGCCCAAGGCCAGAGGGAGGTAAAGCCAACTTATCCCACCATTAAGAGCCCAGGACAGAAGAGGGAGGGAGGGGGGCAGAGCCTACAGGGAACCAAAAGGGAAATCTGTTTGGCTCACTGGCTCACGGGCTCTGCCCTGGCATAACCTGCCCAGCCAAGAAACCTTTAAAATTCTGTCACATGGGACAGGGTCCCAGCCCCCCTCTTTTAGGGCATTTCCATCTGTACTCAAGGGAAAGACATTGCTGTAACAAAGCAGTGCCTGCAAGTGGTGTGGTTCACTGGAAACACCTGGGAGAGCTGCACTGCTCGTGTCCCTTGTTCTCCTCTGCAAACATGCCCCGAGGCAGCAATTACCGGGCCAGCCAGAGTTCCTACCCTCGGCAAAGTACAAACCCACAGGGCTCGAAGTAGCTGGGAAAGCAGAGACCTGCAGACATGACCTTCCCTGTCTGACCTGCCCCGTGCATCTCCCCAGAGACCCAGGGAATGGATGGATGCAACTGGATCCGGCCCTGACTCTCCAGTTTGTACCTTCTGGATGGCTTCAAAGTAAGGAAGGAAAAGGTCGGTGTCATAGTTGGACATCTTGTTCTGCAGCACTGAAACCAGCCGCTCCAGACCCATCCCAGTATCAATACTTTTCTTGGGAAGAGGTTTCAAGCTGCCATCAGCTTCCCTGTCCAGCCACAAAAAAAAAAAATACAAGCTGTTAAGGATGGAGGCTCTGCAGGGGCATCCCCAACTCTCCTCTCACCTTTATCACATTTATGACACGGGCCCACAGACAAGCCACACACAAGGCAACTTTAATAAAATATAATTAACAAGACACAATGGCAACTTAGACCCAGAGGAGGATGGCGTTTATGTCCAACGGATTCCTGACCGATGAACAGAGAGAGCATTTCTAGTCTATCCCCAAAACCAGCATGACTGATCTCTTCTATACAGGTGGGCTGGGGCCAGAGCATCGCAAAGCACGCAGCTCCCAGACAAGTGGGAATGACAAGCGGGAATGACAAGCAAACCCAGTCCTCCGGGTCTCAAGAACCCGATGGGAGACCCTAAATGAAAAGCAAGGCTCCAAAGGTGCTCCCCAGGTCCACAGCAGTGTGCTCAGCCTCCCCTACAGCTCTCACTTCCAGGGGGGCAACACCAGAGTTCGGCAGCTTCCTACAGCACCCAAATTGCTGGTGATGCTTGCAGGTATAGGAACAAGGCCACAGCAAACAGCAAAGCAGTACAGAGGTGCCTGGGTTAGAGCGCTGGGAGCGTAGCCAAGCTGCTGGGCTGGGAAGCAGGTCTTACTCACCTGTTGAACTGTATGAACACCAGGTTCCAGATCTCCAGGACGTTGGGGTCATCCTGATTGACCAGGTGCGAGGCATCCCTGTCCCCGATCCGGTCATAGTGGATCTCACTGCAAGGGCCACAGGGGCCTGTGTCTCCCATTTCCCAGAAGTTATCCTTCATATTGCCAGGCAGAATCCTGCCCTCAGGCAGCCTGTAACAAGAAACTCCCGCTGACCAACAGAGGCAAGAATTCCCCCACCTAAGGAGGAAATCTCACAATAGAAATCTCAGTGCGCTACTTCCCTGGACGAGCAGATGAATCGTGAGGGCAATTGAAATTACCTAGGGGTAGAACATCTATCTGCCTTACGAAAACAGTGGGACTGGAGAGGACAAGGCTGAGTGGTAGACTATGACTGAGGGTTAGAAAAATCCCAGAGGTTCAAAGCAGAATCAGACACACTCTGAAGGCACAGGTCCCCAGGCAGCGACTAAGAGGAATACACGGGCGATCTCTGAACATACTTAAACAAATGACTGTGGATGCTGGGATGGGAAGATGAAAAGAGTAGAGACCATAGTCAGGGTTGCCTGCTTTCCTTGAACAGCATCTTCTCAACTGCCCTCAGAGGCAGCACACTTGGCTGGACAGACCACTGATCTGACCCAGCAGGGCCCTTCTTATGTTCTTAAGCTTACACAAGAGATTTTGAAATGAAAGCTCTAGGGCCTGACCCGAGTCTCAGTCTCTTCTATCTAATGCCAGTGCTTCCTTTTGGCTTTGTAGCTCCACCACCCTGCAAACATTATTTGTGACATTTCAATTTTGTTAAAACCTCCTGTTTTAAGTGCTCTGCCTCATAGCCCATGGCATCTTTCTCTGAATAAAGCCACATGGCTACTGTTCATCAAAACACGCAGCTTTCTCGGTTAAAGGCCCTCACCCCAAATTCAGCCAGATCTGCTTGCATTCCAGATCTGGTTGCAGTCCTGCAGCCTCATTTCCACCAAAGTAAGTGACGTAGAGTCTTTCAGCAGGGATGCCAAACTCCTTGGTGAGAAGGTCCAGTGCCAGTTTACAAGCGAGCTCCTGCAGAAGGAAAGATGAGGTGAGCAAGTGAATGCAAACAGAGCCTCTCTTCAATGTGCAGTACCTGCCCACGCAGAGTACTGGCTACTGTAGGTATCCCTGGCTGCCTTGGATCTACCCAGTAAGTCTCACAAACATGCAGAAACCTTCCACACCAAGTCTCTCCTGAGGTCCCCTTGTATTACCAGCTTTAGCAGACAGAAGCTGGACCAAAGCAGCTCTCTGCTCTGAAACAGTCAAGAGCTTTCAGATTTTTGGCACAAGAAACAGGCAAATTAATATACACAGCAAAAAGGGCATGAGAAACATCTCACACAGCTTTCCAGCTATCATGTTCTCTGTGCAAAAAAGAGCCTTTGAAATCTGCTGTTATGCTGTATTCTTAACATCCCCATCGTGGTATGAACCCTACACTAGCAAGAAGCTTGTGAAAGGACATTGATATTTCATGATCACTCCTATATGAGGTCCATCTAGTCACATAGCATATGCAATTCCCCACAGCTCCAGGACAACCACTAAAACCTCTACCTGAAGACTCCAAACTGCCAGACTTAATACAATCAGCTTTGTCAACCTTAAGTAATTAATCACAAAACATTCTGCAGTCGGAAGAGCTTATTCCAAGGAAATCAAATGTATGATAAGAGCTACTCTGTTTCAAGAGATTCTCATTCCTCTTGGCAAATGCTCTGCTGAGTTCATAGAGACATATAATTTTCAGATTAGCCTATTTTACCTTGAAGTAATCCCCAAAGGACCAGGACCCCAACATCTCGAAGAAAGTGTGGTGGTAGACATCTTTTCCCACGTCATCCAGGTCATTGTGCTTGCCCCCAGCTCGGATGCACTTCTGAGTATTGGTAGCTCTGCTCAGTTTAGCAAGCGGGTGCGAGGGGTCGATAGTGTTGAGGAAGATGGGTTTGAACTGAGAGGACAGAAAAAAGGGGAAATCAAGGAGCCTGTTTTCCTATATTGAAAGCCCCAGCAAGGCAGTGTCATCTACATCACAGTACCGCTGGTCTGGATGCCCCTGAGGCAGCCTTCAGAAAGAGCCTGCTGTATGCTGCATGTGAGGAGGATGCAGGGCCCAGCACACCTGCACATGTGCCTGGGGCACACCAAACCCCAGGACTTCCAAAGGGACTGAAAACAGCCAGGTTCCCAATTGCCAAAATCATTGAAAACTCCAGCAGAACTCTTCCAGCAGCCCAGCCCCAACTGCTCATTAAAGATACTGTTACTAGTTTGTGCCAAGATTCTCTCTGCCACTCTTTGCAGCGCTAGCTGTGGTCCAAAGGGTCAAGGAAGAGAGACTGGCAGTGCTCATGCTGCATCACAATCAGCCCAGCAGGCACAGGAACTTCTCCCAGCAATCTTGTCAGCTCTGCAATAGCACATGGGACTCCAGCAGACACACCAGCCACCTCTTTGCGACCAGAAGAAGGAGAATGCAACAATAATTTTCCACAAGACCCACAGAAGAAACTGCTAGTTATTTTGTCTGTTTGAAAATTCTATCTTCAGGATGCAAAGGGCCAAATATAAGCCTCACTTTAGTGAAACCAAAGCAACCAGCTCAGCCCAGGGAGCAGGCACTGACAGGTGAAGGGAGAACTGAACTCCCTGCAAGCTGAAGCACTTACAGAGCCAACCTTACATGGAAAGGAGCCACCTAAAAAGAGAAGGGTAAACGCACCGCCAAGATGTTGTCTGCAGGAGGTTTTAAGATCCATTTATTGCCTAATAAACAATTGCTAAGTCCTGTCATCCAGTAGAAGCTTATTAGGAAGAAATGGGCACTCCAAAAGCTCTGCATACAGCTTCACAGATTGCAGCTGCTAAAGGATATGTTCACAAGGACCAGAGCGAGACCTACCTGATTCATACCAGCATTAGCAAAGAGCAGTGTGGGGTCATCCAGGGGGATTGTAGAGGAAGAGTGCACATAGGTATGCTGGTTTTCCTTGAAGAAGTCAATAAATCGTTGCCGGATCTGGCTAGCTGTCAGCGTAGATTCCATCTTGAAGCTGCAGGTCACAGCTGTCCACAGCAAGCAGAAGGGAAAGCGGCAAGGCCCCGGTGCAGTCTGAGGAGACAATAATCACAGAATCATTAGGGTTGGAAAAGACCTTCAGGATCATCTGGCCCAACCATCCCCCTGCTACCAACGTCACCAGCTCCTATGCGCTGTCGTCTCAGGCAAGAACATCAGGATCCCTGCTTTTATCTCCTGCAAGGGCCCTTCTGCTTTGATAGCCATTCTCAGCAGCCCCTCGGTTTAGCGATGAGCCTGCCCCACGCGGTGCTGGCCCAGACCCAAGCATCCCCTCCCCGGCCACGGGGGAGCCACGGGGACCGGCCCCGCGCGGAGCCACCACCGCCCGCAGGGCCCCGGGGAGGAGGGAAGGAGCCGGCCCAAGGGCACCGGGGGAGCCGGGATCAGCCCCGGCCCGATCGGCCCCGGCCGCCCGCGAGAGGTCCCGGTCCCCGGTCCCGACCCCGCGCCCCCCGCCCGGCCCCGGCCCTACCTCGCCGGGCGCCGCCGCCGCCCCTCGCCCCGCGCCGCCGGCCTCGCCGCAGAGCCCGCAGCGCCCGCCGCCCGCCTCCGATTGGCTGCCGGAGCCGTCGCTCAGCCGAAGCCCCGCCCGCTCCACCTCTCCCGGCCACGGGGAGGGCCGCCCGCCGGCTGATGCAATGGAGGGACGCGGCGGCCACGTGACGCGGCTGGGGTGAAGCCGAGCAGGGAGGCGCCATTTTAGGGTTGCCCGCAGTGTGCCCTCTAAGGGGCCTTGGGGGGCTGCCCCGGGCCGCGATGGAGGGAAGACCGTAGGGGCCGGGCCGTGTGGCCCCGGGCCTCCTGCTGCCCGGTGCAGCCCCGCATGCGATCCTTTGGCCTCGTCCCCTCCTGCGGAGGGCACAAGGAGCTTCCCAAGGCTCAGACCTAGAAGGTCAAGAGCTTACAAAGCCTTTGCGTGGGTCAGAGGTGACAAAGTCATGGTGCAGCTGCTAATTGGCAGGCTCCTCTGCTTGCCTTACTGTACAGAATCACAGAATCACAGCGTGGTTTGGGTTAAAAGGGACCTTAAAGGTCATCTAGTCCAACCCCTGCCATGGTCAGGACAACTCCGACCAGGCCAGGTTGCTCCAAGCCCCATCCAGCCTGGCCTTGGGCACTGTCACGGATGGGGCAGCCACAGCTCCTCTGGGCAGCCTGTGCCAGGGCCTCACCACCCTCTGAGTGAAGAATTTCTTCTAATGTCTAACCTGAATCCGCATTCTTTTAGTTTAGAGCTGTTGCCCCTTGTCCTACCACTACACTCCCTGACAAAGAGTCCCTCCCCAGCTTTCCTGTAGCCCCCTTTAGGTACTGGAAGGCTGCCGTAAGGTCTCTCCAGAGCCTTTTCTTCTCCAGGCCAAACATCCCCAGCTCTCTCAGCCCTTCTTCGTAGGAGAGCACCTCCGCTGGACCCGCTCCAACAGGTCCATATCCTTCTTATGCTGGGGGCCACAGAGATGGACGCAGTGCTCCAGGTGGGGTCTCATGAAAGCGTGCCATGTCATAGCAGGTGCACCTCTGAAGGGACTGTGCCCCATGGAAAGTCCATGCTGCAGCAGGGTTAAGGGTTCACTGCAGTGTTAAACTCTATGGCCTGGTCCAAAGGGGAAATGGGTGGAGACTGTAACGGCTATGCTTTTAAACTGTTGTAACCCACAATTTGAGTTGCATGTGTTAGGAAGTACTACAGCAAGAACAACTCTAACCAAGAAAGGACAAGCTTCACAATAAACAGTGCAAGTGCAGCAGTGACCTGATCTGAGGTGGCTTTGGCATGCAAAAACTCAACGCAATGTACCACTTCTCCTGTCCTGAGTCAACACCATAACAGACAGAGGCCAAGTCATGAACTAAACAAACTCAATGTACATGTTATGGACATTTTATAGATGTTTTACAGGGGTGGTCCTCTCCAACCAGCATGGTTTCGCAGGTGTCTTGACAGCATTGCGCTTTTGTAGATTAGTCTCATCTCTTCCCTACAGCATCCCTTCTGGCAGCTGTTGGAGCCCTTCTGGCCCCAAGTTGTGTTTCCTGAGCCATGAGCAAGTCTGCACTGCTGTCTTGCTTGGCCTTGGTTGCCATCAGCCACTTCCAAAGGTTGCTTGCTGCTTGCCTTCCTCAGCTCTGTTGTCCTGCAGCCGATCTTGGTCCTTCAGCTCTCTTTGCTTGTATCAGTTGTCTCCTTTCCAAGTAGCCTGGAAGGAAAAGAGGAAACTCCAGTCTTGTTGGTTCCTAATGGCAATTCTGCTCATGGTGCCGCTTTGCTTCTGCTCAGCAGCAGGAGCAGGCAAGTCTGTACAGTGCAATTGCTTGCATGGGTGATGACACCCTCAATAACATCTTCTGCAGTGGGTCTGAGACTAACGCCAACCAAATCCACACCCAGCAAGCTTCTTTCTTTCTCCGTGGCCACAGACTTCCCACCAAGAGGGAAGGAACCATCACTGCTTTTTCCTCTCCATGCTCTTTCACCTGAAAGCACATCTTCCAATCTTAGAGCCCCTTTGGCATCTTCCAGTTGCTGGCCCAGATATCTCTTTGGCGAGTGCCAGACCTAGAATCACCCACATGCACAGGGAATAGCCAGCTCTGTCCCTCTGCCAGGCTGAGTGGGGCTGGGCAACGGATGTGTGTTTTGGCCACATCCAGCTGTGACAGATCCATCCCCACTACTTTCCTCTTTGTATTTCTTCTCCCCACTTAAATTCAGGTTGCTCCAATTCCTCAGCTAAGCACATCCATTTTGGCTGAGACTTTTTACATGGTGGTTCTTCGTTTCCTTTAGCACATTACTCACTTCTGCCTTCTGTGTCCCCAGGCTGGTCTGGGCTGCAGGAGCCTTGGCTTTGTGGGCACCTGTTGGTCTGCTAGGCATCCAGCATTGTCCTCCTGTGGATAATGGGTGATGGAGTGAGGACAGGAAGATGGGTGAGGGCTGTGGGCTTGGTGCCCAGCAGCAGGAGGATGGGGCTGCGGGGAGCTGGGGGACTTCTCTGCTGGCTCCTGGGTGAAAGCATGTATACAACTTGAGCCTGCTGCAACCTCACTGCTACAAACAGAGCTCTGCCCTCCCTCTGCACCCAGGCTGGGCTTCAAAAGGTCTGAGATTATCATCCCCTGGTTCAACTGTCCCAAACTCACCTCCCATATCAGGAGATCGCCAGCCACAGCCCAGATTTGGACCTGCTTAAGTCCCTTCCATTTCCTGGTTGTGTTTCCAAGTGCTCTTCTGAGCTCTGAGTGGAGGTGACTCTTCACTGGTTGCACAGATTTGGGAGCTGGGGCTTTATTGAAGTCAAGTCTCGGTGAGCAGGCAATGCAGGAGACATGTGGCCCCCCCACTATGCCCACCCTAGTCCCCCAGCTCTGCACAGGGCAGGAAAGGTGCCAGGGCTGCTGCTGACAGCATCGCTGTCCCTGTGGGTGCCCAAAACCACACCCTGGGCTGTGCCCATGCTCCCATCACGCCAAGCAGGTGACAATCCCGCTGGGCGCATCCTGTTTGTCACCACCGTGACTGTCTCACCACCTTGGGGATGGCCGTGCTGGCTCGGAGCGTCCTGGTGACAGGGTCCAACCGTGGCATCAGGCTGGAGCTGGTGAGGCAGCTCGCTGCCAGCCCCCAGGCCCCCCAGCACATCTTCGCCACCTGCCGGGCCCCTGATGGTCCAAGAGGGAAGGTCAGTGCACGGGGATGTCCCCAGGCCAGGTGAGCGAGGGGCATTACGGTCCCCACCACCCTGCTGGGTCTCCACTGGATCTGGTCCTGGCTGGGAGTGGGCTTGGCTGGGTGGTCCAAGGATGGAAGGAAGGCAGGCTGAGCCCAGGGGGTGCCCATGGCCCTGGTGCTTGCTCCTGACAGTGATGATGGCCAGCCGTCCCCTTCTCCCTGCTAGCATCACCCAGGCTGGGAACAGCCCCGATCCCAGCAGCACCCCTTCACCTGGTAACTCCCCCAGCAAAAGCAAAGCCACCACGGTCTGCTGTGGCTGGGGTGTCCCATGTCTGGGATGGGTGGGAACCTATGGCTGCGACCACAGCGGTGCCACTGGTGACTTCTAACCCCCTGCTCCATCCCTTTGTCTCCAGGCCCTGCGAGAATTATCCGCCCAGCACCCCAGCATCAGACTGGTCCAGCTAGGTATGGTGCAACCTCCCTGCCTGCGCTGGGCATGCTCCTGGCACTCTGCTCGCCGTGGGGATGGGAACAGGGACAGCTTTGCCAGACGTTGGTGGTGGCAGCCTGGGAATGCCTGGGAATGTCTGGCAAAGCTTCCCACAAGCAGAGCCGTCCTCTGGCTGGGTGCCATCAAACTGGCTTCAGAGGGAGGCAGAGGTGGGTCCAGACCAAGTTTCAAGAGAAAGGCATGAGATCTGTTCTCCAGTTTGCCTAGCATTTTGGTTTGGGACACACAGGTTCACAAACCAAACAGTTTCTGAGTAGCAGGGTTGGGTTGGTGTCTTTTTGGAAGTGGCCATGGTCACATTTCCTTTGCTATTGATAAAAGGAGAGAAAAGAAACAGGCTAAAAGGATACACACGGGAAATGTGGCCATGCACTGGTGTTAGCATCCCAGGTTGCTGCTCAGGCTCACAGGCAATGACTTGGAGCAATGACTTGGCCAGTCCAAACACAGAAATTAATCATTCACCCCAGCCAGTGGGCAATCCCTTGCATGTGGTGGAGTGACAGAGTCCAGAGCTCCGCGTGTTCATTGCCCAAAAAGAAGTCACCGGAAAGTGTGCAGTGAAGTGTCATGAAGCTGATCATACATGAAATGTTCGTGCTGAAATGTCCATGCTGAAATGTCCATGCTGTTGTCATGAATTCCACGGCTGCTTCCCCAGCAGCCTGGCAATGAGTTGGCTGGGGGAAGGCTTTCGGTGCCAGCAGCATCAACCCCGAGCTGACCGGCACCTGAACACGTTTGGGCTCTCGCTCTGCATCCTCAGCACAAAAGTCAAAGTCCAAAATCACAAACAGCTCCGAATTCAAGCCAGGTGTTGAGAAAAAGATGCTGTTTTCATAAGGCAATGCTAATCTTCCAAAAATCTATGCTGCCCCGTGGATAATTAACTCCCACACTACAGCATTTCTCATCAAATCCAACAGACAATTTTCTCATCAAATTCCCCCCACAATGTTCTCATAGCACCTCCCCAAAGGCCTGTGCTGCTGAAGCAAGTCCCTGTCACTCAAACACTTTAAAAGAAGACTCAAGGTCTTCAACTACCACCATAAATCCACCAAACTGGTTAAAAATGCCAAGAAAAAGGCTTGTTCTGGTGCTCATCAGTTCAAGGGAAGAGCAGGCTGTCTTCAGCCCTGCCCACCCTTGCAAAGTCAGTCTTGTGCAAGCTTGAGAACAGAAACATTCAGGGCAGGGGGGCAATAAGAGAGCCAGTTCCCCAAATTCTCCCCCCAGCAGGCTCATCAGATCAGCACTGCAAAGCATGCGTGCAGGTATGTGTGCACAGGGGCTTGGGCTCAGCAGCACAGGCACAGCCCAAGGTGCCCATGCACATGAATATTCATGGAGCTTAGGGGCTCAGTGGTGCACTTATGATATAAAAAAGCAATACAGATGTTAAATGTTGGTCTAACCGGCCCATTTCACATGTGTAATGTGTTCACGTGACCCCTTTTAAATGAACAATGGACGTTTCTTTGGAGAAAGTACTCATCAAGCGATGCAGATCCTGACAAGCAAATCCAAAAACTCAAGCAACCAAACACCAACTTAAAAACTACCACCCCTACTGGTTTCATGAAAAAGGGGCAATTAAATCTTAGCAGGTTTTCAAAGAGATCCAAACAAGTGCTTATCCCTGTTATAAAAATTTCAGGCAAATCGGTAATTCTGGTTGCTGGAGAGGGCTTGAACACACAGCCTGGGCCGGAGCATCTGTAGAAGAGGGGAGGCTGAGAATCAGTCTGCAAGTAACTGCTGCAAGTCCTGGGAAGCGGTGGTGTGGAAGATCAATTTTAGCACAAATTGTTAAAAAAAATAGAAAAGATCACTCTAAATGATCTGAGTGGATATCATCCAGGAAAGATCTTTGTGTAATTCAATAATAAAATGAATCTGTCCCCAGTACATTAGCAGCCCCAATAGCCGCTGTGCAATACAGAAGGACACTCTTGGTGTATTACATTACTCATATTGTTTCTCCAAAAATGCTGTCCATCACTAAAACCTGTACACTCGGCCGTGGTTGGCCTCTAGTGGAAACGACGCATGAACTACATCTGGGAGCCTCCACGTGCAAGGACCAAGCACCTCTTATAAAATAACCCCTCATGCAATCATAACTTCCTTGAATACACGAAGCAAATATGGTTATGTCCTTCTTTTTGCCCCGGCAGACGCAGTGGACCTGCCCAGCATCCGCAGGGCCGTGCAGGTGGTGGAGTCTTGTCTGGAGGGCCAGGGCTTGAACCTGCTCATCAACAATGCCGACATCGGCTCGCACGCCACGCTGCAGTCCGTGGACTCGCAGGAGATGCTCGCTGCATTTGCCACCAATGTGGTCGGGCCCCTCCAGGTTGCCAAGGTATGTGAGGGCTTTTGGGGGGTTCTCCTGCCCAGGGAGATGCTCTCCTGGGTGGAATGAGCCACACTGATGGGAACAGGGCCATGGCTGGGGGAGCAGGGAGGCTTGAGGAGCAGCATCTCCCATGCTTTGTTCCTCCCTGGCTGGAGCTCCTGTCCTCCCTGCTGGCTTTGGCTTCACCTAGGAAAGGTTGGAGCTGAGGGGGCCTTGCCCATCCTTGGGGCACCCTCCTTACCCACTGCCCTTCTGCCTGGGGTGTCCGTCCAGCTGCTCCTCCATGGTCTGCAGCCATGGTGTGAGCACTTTCAGGGCAGGCCTCAAACCCAGGGTCCGTATTAACAGTGCAGGTGTCCTTGTGTCAGGAATTCCTGCCACTCTTGGAGAAGGCGGCAAAAGGTGCACAGAAGACAAGGCTGAGCTGCAGCAGGGCTGTGATCGTCCACGTGTCCTCCAAAGTGGGCTCCATCGGGCTGTGCCTCAGGGTGCTGGAGGCCCCCATGTACCCGTACCGTGCCAGCAAGGTGAGGGGCCGAGGGAGGCGCTGGGGATGCTTCCCCACGGAGGAGAGCTCATGGGACCCCCCCACCTGCCCTAGGCCACCCATCCTCGGCCTGGTCCTCCAAGGGTGAGCATGCGGAGCGCCAGCCCAGGCTGTGCCCATGCTCCACTGCAGGGCAAAGCCCCATTTCCCACCTCCACAGCCCTTCAGCTGCAAAATATCTCCCTCCCGCCCACACGTACCCAGCTCCCCCAGCCCCGTGTGGTGCTGGCATGCCTGTGCCTCTTCCAGGCTGCCCAGAACATGGTGACCAGGTGCCTGGCAGCAGAGCTCAGGGACAAGGGGATCTTGTGCACGGCGATCCATCCCGGCTGGGTGAAGACGGACATGGGGACAAAGCAGGCACCGTGCTGTGCAGGGAAGGGGCAGCGGTGCTGGGTCCTCTGCTGCTCGGTGGAGATGAAGGCCTGGGGACAGCTCGGAGGTCCGCCCCCACAAGCACCCTGCCTTGCTCCAGCTGGGAGGAAAGGGCACAGCAGCACCTGTGCACCCTCCAGCCTGGTCAGACCCTGCTGCTCTCGCTGCCCACCATTGGCCATGGCAGTGACATCGATCCTTGTCCTCTTCTGCAGGCACCCATGACGGTGGAGCGCAGTGTGCAGGGCATCCTGGCGGTGCTGGGCAGCCTCTCGCAAGAGACCTCCGGTGCCTTCCTCGACTGGGAAGGGAACAGCCTGCCCTGGTGACAGCCAGCTCAGCCCCCCACGTCTCTCCTGCCCACCCATGGACACAGGAAGCAGCTTCTCCCCCTTCCACACCGCACGTGTGGCTACGCAGCCAGCGCCCTGTACCCCAACTCTGCCCATGCCGACTGCCTCTCGCTCCATGTCCTTGGACACCTCAGCCCCTGCGGGGACCCCTTGCCGGCTGGATCCTGTGCCCCTGCCTCACTTGTGCTGCCCCCAGAGAGTAATTTCCAGTGGGACACACGTGGGTATCCCCAGTATGGGCAGGGGACAGGAGCAGTGGGCGCTGACACACACACAGATGAGGAGTGGGACCACACGGGAAGGGGCTGCCCTCTGCAGGCTCAGTGTGGCAGAGCCTGTCGAGCGCACAGACAGATACGGATGGCAGCACTGCTGCTTTCAGACAAAGGTTTATTGAGGGTGTGGTGGAGGTTGGGAAGCAGCAGAGGGGCTGCTGCCAGGATCTGGGCATGAGGCTGGTCCAGTGTGTCACCAGGGCACAACTTTCCCTTCCCAGTCGAGAAAGGTCCCGGTGTCCTTCTCGGAGAAGGAGGAGATCACCTTCAGCATCCCTCCTACGCTCTCATCTACTGTCACGGGGGGCTGCAGGGGCAGAGGAAAAACATGATGGTGTGTGCCCAAGGGCTGGCCAGGGTCTGCCCTGGAGCCTGGCCCGCAGAAGGCAACAGCTCAACCAAGGGGGAAGTGGAGCCAGGGGAAGAGGGGCTGAGCAGGGCACCCAGGTGATGGGGCCGCCAGAGCTCACTGCAGGGTCCTGGGGCAGGGAGAGCTGCCCACAGTGGTGCCGGAGCAGGCAGGGAGGTCACGCTCTGTAGCTCGGGGTGACAACAGCCTCCCATGGAAAACCAGCACAGGGGCTCGGATGGACCCCCCGTGGTAAAGCTCCTACCGTGTCTCCGGCTGTGTTTCCCATGTCCGTCTGCACCCAGCCAGGATGGAAAGCAGCACAGAGGATGCCGTGTTCCCGGTAGCCCAAGGACTGGCACTTGGTGAGCATGTTCAGAGCAGCCTGCGGGGAGACACTGCAGGGATCAGGGTGGGGAGGAGAAGGTGCCTGCGTGGTGACACCTGCAGACCCCACAGCCGGGGCAGGCAGGGCCAGTTCCCTGCAGCAGCTCTGTCCTATGAAGATCCTCTGTGATTAGGTCTGGGACCAGGCACGGGAATGTGCCATGGGAGGGAAACGGTGACTGACTGGAGCTCAGCCACAGCCATGAGAGTTGCAGGGACTGAGGGGAAGGTTGGGAGGCATGCAAGATTGTTCAGAAGGGAAAATGTCCAGGTTCATGCCCAGCAGTGTGGCAGTACCTTGCTGCAGCGATATGAGAGAGCTTCTCCGTACTCCCAGAGATAGACATCCTGAATGGAGCCAGCATAGCTGGACATGTTGATGATGGCTGCCTTGCTGCAGCTCAGCCCCGAGCCCAGGCTCCCCTGGGCAGCCTTCTTCAGCAGGGGCAGGAATGCCTGCGAGGAGAGGAGAAGCAGGGGGTCCACACAGAAGTGGTGCAGGGGAGAGGACCAGCTCCATCCACAGCGGGCAGCGCTGCCACCAGCACCGCCAGCAGCCACCTTCCTCTTCCCCCTGCCCCTTAGCACCAGCCCCAGTTGGTCCCACCAGCTTCTTCTGGGAGCTCAGGAGTGCCGGGCCCATCACCAGCACAAGAGCAGAGCTGGGCCCTGTCCCAGCGGCCCTTTCCGTCCTCCTGGGAGGGCCGTGGGGCCACAGGGCAGGGACGTTCCTGGAGCTCTGGTGAGGGCCTCACCTGGCTCAGCAGCAGGGGCCCAATGGTGTTGGTGGCGTACACCTGGGACATGTCCTCCTGTGTCTGGGTGTCAAGTGATTTATAGTGTGAAATCCCAGCATTGTTGATGAGGAGGTTGAGACCTGAGCCCTTGAGGTGCTCCCCAACGCTGGCTGCAGCTGCCTTGATGCTGGCGGGCTCGGTGACTTCTGCAGGGGCAAGGTGGGGAGGTGAGCACCCGATCCCCTTGGCAGCTGCCACCATGCATGGTGCTGGGGGTCGGAGCCCCCACCCCAGGGACATGGGAGGACATGGTATGGGCAGAGCGGGGAGCCCAGGCAAGGGACCCTAAGCCTTGGGGCACAGCCCGGGCACCTACCGAGTGGGATGATGACCAGGTTGGGGTGCTTGGAGGCCAAGTTCTGCAGCTCCTGCAAGAGTTGGGACAATGTGGGCATGGAGAGGCAGGACCGGCTGCACAGAGAGGCCTTGTCCCAGCACTGCCTCACGCCCAGTGCCCCGCTCCCCACAGTCTCTGCGCATCCCGCGCACCCCACAAGCCATGTGTCTCGCCCTGCCCACCATGGCCATCACCTGCCCCAGCAGCAGAAGCTCCCTGCCTGGCTCCAAGGAGCCCTGGGCACCCTGGGCACAGCTCATCCCATGGCCGTCCTACCCCGGCTTTCTGTGCCATGAGACTGTGCCCAGGGCTGCAGCCCCGTGATGGAGACCCTCACGCATCCCCACCTCGCACCACGGGGCTGCTCCTGCACCGGGCGCTGCCCTGCCCTGCTGTCCCCCACCGCCACCAGCCTCACCTGTGCTCGCTGTCCCTTGGGGTCCCGACAGGCTGCAAAGACCCACTCGGGTGGGTTTGGCAGCCCCAGCAGGTGCCAGACAAACCCCAGGCCGATTCCTCGGTTGGCTCCAGTCACCAGAATGGAGCGGACACGAAGCCCTCCCATGCTGCTCCATCTGCCTCTGCACTGACTCTGTAGCTGCCTTTTAATCCTCAGTTATCTTGTATTTTCCCATAAGGGCTTGCATCTGCTCTTTGTTCTAAGGCAATCTTTGCGGTTCCCCAGCCTCTTGGCTTTTTCCACACCCTGGATCCACCTTTTCTGGTGCTGAGTGACAAAAGTGGTGCCCAGCATCCTGTCCAGGCAGGGAATGCCCTGTGCTGCAGGTCTGGATATCCGGTGCTCACTACCAAGCCCTCTGACGCACCCTCTCCTCTGCCCCACTGTCAGCAAGATAGCTGCCTCCGCTCCCAAGGCCACAGCAGTGCAAGCATTCGCTCAGAGTCGCCGGCACTGGGCTGGAGTCACATTGCTGCTCTTTATACCTTCCTCTTCTCGGCTCCACCAAAACCTGAGCTGCTTGTTTTCAGGGCCAGAACTACCGCTGTTCCCGCATGGAGGGGCCTCCTCCCTCTTGGGCCACCAGCTTCTGTCCCTCATGGTCAGACAGGCAAGTACGGATGTGTGGACCATGTGCAGCACAATTATTGCCCTTAATTTGTGCAACACCAAAGCCATGGGCGGGGACAGAGCAGCTAGGAGAGGTGAGTGTGCCTTATCTACCGTAACAGGCTGGAAAACCCAGGAACCCTTCCAGGTCTGACTGGAAACCCTCCCGAGCTGCCCAGAAGAGACCTTTTCCTGAGGGTCTACTATACCAACCAGTCTGCTGTAGAGTTTAAGCTGGAAGCGTGACAGAACAAAAACACCCAGCACACAACAGACACCCAATCCCAGGGTGGTCCCGGTGCTCCTTGGCTCACATCTGTGCTGGTGAGGCAATGGGCTGACCTGAGCGGAGATGATGGACCGAAGTCCTAGCTGTCTTCCAAAGACAACATTTGACTGGTCATCACAGGACTTTTGGGGCAGGACCTCCTGCTGTGCCTAAACCAGTGGATGAGCACCACCAGTGTGTCCACATGGGCTGCTTAACAGCTTGCAGACAAGGATCTGAATGTAGCACAAGCTCCCCAGGTGTTTCCTGCTGCAGCACTGACCGCGCTGTGCAAAAGTTGTAAGAGTAGGAGGTGTTCCTGGAGATGCAGAAATGGTCATGTAGGACAGTCTTCTGCACCTATCTTCTTAGATAGTTAGGAGATATCGTGTGGATAGTTTAAGAAAATTAAGAACAGCAGATCATGTGTGTGCCACAGCAATCAGGCAGGACCGGCTGGGTGCAGGCTGGGGGAGTCTCCCCTGCCCCAACTGGAGATGCTGCTGCAAGAGAGACTCCTGTCACCAACTGCACAGCGATCAACCGTCACATTAAGAGATTTGCTTCTGTGTTAACTTCTGTGGAGATCCCAACAAACTAGGTTGCTTGTGTTCTGAAGCCAAACACTTGTTGTCTGCTCCTCTGTGTGGCAGGAACTTGTGGCATTTCAGGGACAGCCAGTGCACGCTGTATCCTGCCGTGTCCCTCACCCCAGCCTCCAGACTGAGGGCCAAAGGAGGTCAACTGGGGCAAGCCATGACCCTCACGGCCCCAAGCAAGGAGGGACTTCAGCCTGGCGAGAGACCTTCTGTGCCGCCAGGCATCTTCCTGCGACACTTCATCTGTGAACAAGAAGCCAAGGGCCTGTGCTCGGCCAACAAAGGAACTCACCATACTCTCTGCTGTGTCAGTGAGGTTCGCAAAGCCCTGCCTGGAGGAGGCATTTGCTGTCCCCTTGGCTTCCTCCCAGGTGGGCTTTGCTGCCTGACTGCAAGACTTGAGCACCTACATGGCGTTAACATAAGAGGAGATGGCAAGCAGGGAGGACGATCCTTCCAGCGGGTGAACGCCCGTGGAGGACTGGTGCTAGGGCAGCTGAGGAACCCCTGGAAGCATGGGGAGATGTGTGAAAACACGGCATTTCAGCCATTTCAGGCTGGGTGTCAGGAAGAGGTTCTTCACCAAGAGGGTGGTGACACACTGGAACAGGCTCCCCAGGGCCGTAGTCACAATACCAAGCCTGTCGGAGTTTAAGAAGCGTTTGGACTGTGCTCTTATTCATATGCTCTGAACTTTTGGGTAGACCTGTGTGGGGCCAGGAGTCGGACTCCATGATCTTTATGGCTCCCTTCCAACTCGGGAGATTCTGTAACTTGCTGAAGAACGACTAAACGGCAACCAGCAACGGCCCAACACCAGGAAAACACCGGCCGGGGCCGGGTCGCGGGGCCGGGACCGGGGGACGTCCCGAGGGTCCAGCTCGGCCCCCTCAGCCCCGGGGCCATCTTCCCGCCCGCCCCGAGCCGCTCCGCCCCGGATGCGGCGGGGCCCGGCCGCGGTTTCTCTTCCTGGGCCACGGCGGTGGCGGGCGGGCTATGGCGGCGGCCGCTTCCTCTGGCGGGGCGGCCGCGACGCCGGGGGCCAGGTGAGGCGAGGCGAGGCCGGTGCCCGGGTGGGCCTGGGCCGGCTCCGTGAGGAGGCTGCTGCGGCCGACGGGGACCGGAGCTCGGCTCCTTCTGTTCCTCCTCCTCCTTCCGACCTCGGCGCCTCCTGTCGTCCCTCACAGGTTCGTGTACGAGAGCAAGAACTTGTCCGCCCCCAAGGTGTACGTCCTGCAGCCGTGGATCGCGAGCCTGCTGGTGAACTACGAGCAGCGGGACACCAGCGGGGACCTGCTGGCGGGGCAGGTGCTGCGGGTAGGTGCCGAGGGGAAGCCAAATTCCCGGCAGCCTGCCCAGCTCGGTGCCCGAGGGCTGGCGAGCCTTCCTCCTCCGCGTCTCCGGTTGGGTTTGGAGGTGGAGGAGCTCTGCCCTTCTCTGGTGTCTCGGCTGGGTTTTGCACCCCTGCATGTGCTCTCTCACACGGAGTCCGCAGCCTCCCCTCCTCTCTCCCGCCTCCCGCTCTGCTTTGCCGTGCTGCTGGGTGAGCGCGGGCAGCGGGTGCCGGTGGGTCTGGAGCCCCCTGCCCTACCTAGTGTGAGAAAAATCTCAAATAATTTTCTTCAGACAGGATCTTTTGTGAAGCTATTTTATTCGCGATTGTAATGGCAGGTGTCCTGCCAGTTAGCACGTTATAGTAAACAAAGCATAACCTTTTATTCCCTATTACCTGATGCCTGATCACCTCCCCTGTTTCCTCATTAGCTGAGTACTACAGGTTCACAAGCTACTCAATGCTCCTCTATACCATATATGTACAATTTTTCTCTTTTCAACTCTTTAATTTCTCCCTTTTCCCTTTTTTTTTTCCCCTTTCTTATGTCTTGAGAACCTGTGATCTTTGTTTTACTGTTCCCACACTGCTCATCCTGTTTTTCTCAAGCTTCTACCTTATTTTGGACCAGTGAGGCCTTCTACTCTCCACTTACCTACTTAGTATTTCTCCTTATTATGGCTACACAACTACCTTGGAATACAGAAAATTAGTTCTCTACTGCAAAAACACAACTTAGTTTCTCACACTGGGGCCTGGAGGGACCCCGAGCCGTTCCTCTCCTGAGTGGAGCTGTTCCTCTCCTCCTCCCGCAGGTCCTCTTGCCCTGTGATTCAGGCTGTGGGGCTCCTGGTGACAGGACCTGCTCCTGTGCAGCCCCTGGAGAGCTTTTGTGCTGAGGCTTGATCGGTGATCTGCCTGAAGTGTCAGGAGAAAGCCGTAATGAGGGAACCCTTGTCGGTCTGAGGCCTGCTGGGTGACATAAACGAGGAGGACACAACAGAGCTGAGTCGGTGCTGCTGACTCCTTTCAGACGGTGCTTGGAGGTGTGATGCCCTGCTAGCCCCTTTGTCTGTGCTGCCCAGCAGCAGCCCACTTTGGCCAGGGAGGAAGGGTGAGAGCTGCTTATGGATGTTTGCTCTTGCTCTTCCACCTCACAGCGAGCGCTGTGGAGAAAGGCGGGCTGAATTATCATTGGCTGTGGACTTACTAATGTAGTCAGGTAACTACGAGTTGTGTGAGTAGTGTGGTTATATTAATATATAGATAGCTGAATTACTAACTGGTATCCTCTGATGCTTCACAGTCCCCTCTGTGATGTGGCTAGTGGGCTGTGTTTTGGAGAGGTTGGATGAAGATGCTGTGAGACACCCAGCCGCACAACTGGATGTGAGATTGGCAAGGGCAGGACATGCAGTTTCTTGTGCTCAGTTGTGATTATGGTCTGGCTGCTGGAGAGTTGTACCCTTACAGGAGAAGGATGGCAAAAGATGGATATTGTCTTTTTTTTTAATGGAAGTAGAGATGAGATGGGGAGAAAAACATGACAGCTAGAAGGAACACTCTGTGTTTCTGTTCCTGACCCCATCTGAAGATGGGGAGGTGGTGAAATCACTGGTTCCCCGCTTCCTGGCCCAGTCCCTGCTCCCTGGTGGGGGATCTTTTTCTCTGGGATCATAGAGACCCAGCTGTGAGTGAGCATCTCCCTGCTAGGGCTTGAGGAATTAATGGAGAGAGGTGCCTCAGTGTGACTACTCCAATCTGCAGCCACCTGAGTCCTGAGCAATTAATGAAGGTTGAGAGTGTTGAGCAGCCGAGCCTTTCCCCTGGTTGCTGTGTTGTTATGTTATGCCTAACTTCTTCCTTACCTGTTTTGGACTTGTAACTTCCAAATCTACCATTTTTATTTTTATTTTTATTTTCTAACCAGTCCTGTGAGCAGCTCTGTCTCTTGCTGGTGCCAGGGCTCTCGTGCAGCGCCTGCTAAGCCAGTCTGCCTTGGCTGGAAGTCGAACAGTTGCACATGGCGAGCGAGCACGGGGTGGCCAGGCTCTGGCCAGGAGGCTGAGGGGACGCAGCAAGCACAGACTGGTGAGCTGTTGAGCTGTCACGTCCTTGAACCCAGCAGTGAGCATAAGCCTGGTTGGCTTGTACAGGGAGGTTATGCAGTAGGAATGTCGGACTCACTGACAGCACAAGGTCCCAGCTGGCCACAACTGATCTTTTGAGCATGGTGGGCGACACTGCTCTCTATGCTGGTATTCAGAGTTGCTTCCCTTTGTCGCTTGGCTGGTGGATGATGGGGACAAGAGCATCTGAAATGACATGTGCACGTCTTTTGTCAGATGCCAGTGGCATTTGTGCACGGTGTGACGTGCGATTTCACGTCCTCTCTGTGAGTGAAGAACATGAACCAAACCATAGGTGTGTAACAGGGGACTGCAGTGCTTAGGGCAGGCCGGGACTGACCCACAGCTCCCAGCCTGCTTGTCAGGTATGTGTGGGACTTGGAGAAGCTTGTTGCATCCATCAGGGCTTGCATTGATCGAGTGTGTACATGGCTTAGTATCAGCTCAGGGTTGATACACCAGGAACTTTGTAATTCTGCTAGTTACTGCTGCTCTGTCTCTCCCTTTGCTTTGTTAGAGTGCATGTTGCAAGCCTGCCCAGTCCCTTTTGCTTGAATTCCTGCTGCTGGGTTGGGCAAAAAATGCTTGGTTGTGCCTTCTCTCCCCCCTTACTGTTGACCACTCTCTCACACAATGCAGCATGTCCCTTATCGTGTCTTGGTGCTGAGCGCATGGGCTCATGCTGGGCGCATGGGCGCATACAGCACCCCTTGGCCCGGGGGCAGTCTTTATCATCTGGCTTCATAGGGAATGGTGAACTTCTCTTCTAAAAGTCCATGCTCTCAGCCAGGCACGGTGTGCTCTCCTTGTTCACTGGAAAGTCTGTGGGTGACGTTGTTTTCCCCCCTCCCCAATGTTTTGATAGGTTTTGAGTGACTCAAGTGCTCCAGACCAAGCTGGAGCACTCCAAGATGCTGAACTACAAGTCTCAGATGGGTCCTACTACATCCGAGTGGTCATTACAGCTGAAGCTCTGCGGGCGGAAGAAAAGTGGGTTCTATCGTGACTCGGCTGTGGCTGGGACAGCAGCTCTCCGCAGCTGCTAGTGGGGCTCCTGCCTGGTCTTTTTTCAGGTTTTGTTAAGCCTAATCAATAATGGGGTGGGAAATCTGTGTGAAAGAGGCAGCTGCTGCTAGATGGGGCCAGCTGCAACTCTGGCACTTGGTGCTCCAGTTATGGCTGGTTAGGAAGTGCAGGGATCGATGGCAGAAACTGTGATGCCATATTGACATGATCAGAAATGACTAAAAAGCCTTTGCGAAAGGAGTTGGAGTGTTAACCATGGTATCCTGGGCTGCTCCTTCAGTGCTAGCAGCTTTCCACAGCTTTCATGTTTGGACATAACCTCTCTGTTTTTCAGCTGGGGCAGTGACTGGCTGGTTGCTGGTATCAGAGGCAAGGATAAAAAGCAGCTCTCAGCATTGTGCTGTGCTCAGTCCCTGACATTCGTGCTGAGAAATATTCCAGCATGCCCCCGTGTGGTTGGCATAGCTGTAAGGGGAACCCCATGATGTGTCTGGGTGGTCTGACTCCATTCTTCATCTCTCCAAGATGGTCCTTTTCTGCTCTTTTTCTAGCACCCACATTCATCTCAGACTTTCCAGCCTTGTTTGTAGAATTATCGTCTTGCAAAAGTACACAGTGTGTTTCCGGGAGGAGGCCAAGCTGGTGAGTGCCCTGCTGAATGGAAGTAACTTGCTGAGGCTGGAGGGTTGTTAGCAGGGCTGGGCTGGGTGCTCACCAGCCCTGAAGTGGGAGGGAGCAGAGCCGTGGCCTCTTGCCTGTGCCTCACGGGCTCCGTTTACCCCAACAGGAGGACTGTGAGTTTTATCTCACCGCCCATCAGTTCATCGTGCTGCCCATGGAGAGACAGAGGATGGATTCGTCAAACGGGTACGTCCAAGGTGCAGGCTGGGGCTCGAGCTGCTGGTTTGTGGGGCTTGTGCACCTCCCCAGAGCTGAGCAGCTGGTGTCTGCCACACAGCGCTGAAGCTGGGAGCCCTTGGCACAGCAGCGTGCACCAGCAGTACCAGGCTAAGAGATCTGCTGCTGCAACCTGGTTGTGACAGAGATTTTTTTGCTCTTTGACAGAGGAATGTCTGTGTTGGAAGCTTTGAAGGAACGCGTGCATGGGAGGAAGTGCCACATCAGTAACTGTCTTCTCTGTTGTTGCAGGAACCACGAGCCCTCTGTGCTACAGAAGATAAAGGAGCTCTGGCTGTAAGTACAGGGCTGGCGATTGCCAGGGAACATACACAGACACCACGATGAGAGCGTGCAGGCTCTGAATGTGGTTAGCGTGGGCTGGCAAGGGCAGGTACGTTGTGGCAGTTCCTTGTTAATCTGTGGGACTTGCTGCCCTGGGATGTGACAGAGCTGAGTAGAGAGTACCAAACAAGTCACTGTCATGGGTGAGAGCCTGCTGACGCAGGATTCCACCCAGTGCTGACACTGACTCCAACCCCAGCCTCTTAAATGGCAGAGCTGGAAGAAAACACCTCTGGGGAATGTGTTCCTACCAGCCTGGGGCAGCGTGTCTAGGTGCATGTTCGTTCTTCTCTCTGGCCTCTCCCAGGGAGCCCCAGTCGTGGAGATCTGGAGGGGTCTCCACTGGTCTGTCCTCAGGAATGAGGCTCCTTCCTGGGTATTAGAGGGATACTGAGAGGAGCCTGGGGCTGGAACCGGCCCCAGCAGGGAATCCACTAGTTCCATGAGCCTTTTCTCCCAAGACTGAGTGCTCAATCTGTAACGCTCTGCAGCAGAGAGCTGCGAAGGGCTGCTGGCTTGCATGTGCCTTGGTCCTAACCATTTCTCTTAT
Organism: Cygnus olor; assembly: GCF_009769625.2. Classification (NCBI taxonomy): domain Eukaryota; kingdom Metazoa; phylum Chordata; class Aves; order Anseriformes; family Anatidae; genus Cygnus; species Cygnus olor. The sequence goes on along the minus strand of NC_049180.1, from coordinate 12,394,633 downwards.
CCTTGGTCATTGCAGGAGGAGTCTCTCTCTGGGGACTGCTCCCAGCTCAGGTAAACAGTTGTGGGGGGCACACAGTGCTGTGGCTGCCTGCTGGGGGCTCGTGGCCCCTCCGAGCGTGGTCTGTGTTAGGCAGATGTAGCACAAACGCAACCAAATGCGCCAGTGAGCTGAATGACAGGGCACTGTGTCTGCCTCAGCCTGGCTCACCCTGGTTCTGCTGGCAGACTTGAGCCTGCTCTCGCCCCAGAGATCAGGGAGGGTCTGCCCTTGGCTGCTCAGATAGCAAGAAGCAGCACTGTGTGTGTTTCCTACAGGAGCCAGGCTCAGTCCCACCCACCCAGGGCACTAGCACAGAGCCGTGCTGCTAAGCCTAAAGCAGGGCACGTTGGTGCTAGCCGTTAAAACAGCACAGGCCGTTGCATGCCCGTGCTCGTGCTGCTGCTCCAAGTAGTGAGAGGCTGGAGAAGTTGCCCCAGAGCTCTGCTTCAGGGGCTGCCCTTGGGCTGCAGCATGAAGGGCTCCTTGAGTTCCCCATTGCCCCTTCTGTTCAGGAAGCTGCCTGCATGTGTGAGCTGACTCTAGCTCCGAACACACCATTGGATTTCCTGTGGTCCTGGCGGGGTTGTCTGACCAGAAGCAGTGGTGTTATCTTTTTCCTATCTGCTTCCATGCTCTGCTTCCGAAATGGCTGCCTGATGTAATCCTTGTAGTATGTTAGGAAGGTATGTGAGGACCTCTGTGAATGGGGAGAAAAAATGCAGGAAATGCAGCTTTGTGTTTCCATGGGTTTCATCGCACCTGACAGTCATGCAACAGAAAGTAAAATCATTTGCAAATGAGGCTTGCCTGAACCGAGGTGTCCCTCCCACTAACGTGTGTTGTTCTTGCTTCAGAGCCATCCATCTCACAGCTGATTGATGTGATAGGACAGAACCAGCTTGAGACTTTGAAGGAAAGTGCTGAGGAATGCTTGGATTTACAGGTGTCCAAAGAGACAGAGAAGGACAAGCTTCCTGTGACGCAGTGGGAGGCAGAACTCAAGAAAGAGGTCAGTCCAGCTGCTGTGAAGTGCCTGACGTGGAGCTCTCTCTGTGACTGTCTGAGGCAGGGCTGTGACAGCTCATGGTGGGGATCCTGCTGTGGAGGAGTGGGAGAAGGAAGGGGAAGAGCAGTGGGCAGAACCAGAGGTTTGCTGGAGAGCGAGATGGTGTTCAGCTGCCAGCTGTGGGTGAGCTCCTGTAGCTTGAGTGAGACTGAACAGCAAAAAACAAGTAACGTTTCTCATTTCAGCCACGTGAGGACATCTTCATGGTCCCAGCCAACGTCCTGGTAATCCCTCCTGAGGAGGGGGTGGTTGATGGCGATGCTTCTAAGGCAGGTGAGTGCTGTGGCTTCATTTGGAGGGTAGGCAGGTCAGCAGTTCAAAACCCAATCGGGTGAAATAAGGGACTTTTTTCATGGTTATGGGCTGAGCACAACAGTTGGACACCTAGAAGGTGGAATTTTGAAAGCTGCAGGCCCCAGGATTGCAGAACACCCTGAGAAGTTCTTCTGTAGGTCCTGAGCCTGCTTGGCACATTCCTTTTCTTGCTATCTCATTCCTCACACTGCTGAGGTGCTGGAAGTGCTGCCAGGTGCCTAAGATGTCTCTGGGAAGGAGAAAAGAATTCCTTTGCTCTGGCTGTGCAGTGTGCTGGTGTGTGAGCAGCAGTGTTCCTTTCATTGCAGATGCATGTGGAGCATCTTCTGAGAAAAGCAGCTATGACAGGACGGTGCCAGGCGACCAGACTGTCATGTCGCAGCCCAGCTGTGAGTAGTGGGACATGCAGATCCCATCCAACCTCTTAATATTTTCCTCTGAAGTCTGCTCAGCCCCTTTTGTCCTTGCATTAAGGAGAGGAGGTACCAGCAGGGCCAGGTCTCTGGAAGACCAGGACTCCCAGCATTGAGTGAGCAGGGAGCAGTCCCATTCTGCATCCTGCATCCTGTCCTGGACAGTGCAGGCTCTGTTCCAGACACAGCAGAAGAGTGCACCTGTGTGTTCCTCATGGAGACCAGGTTCACAGGTCACAGACCATGAGCAGCTCCCATGAGGTTTCTTACCTGTCAGGCTCTAGGGTGGAGAAGGTGGCAGCTGCAGTTACTGGGAGCTGTGGGCTCCAGCTGTGGCTGCCTGGCTCTGATTTTGCCCCAGCAGCGAGAGGCGGGTCACTCTGCTAGTCCCACAAAAGAAAGGAAGGGGTGTAGGGGAAGGCTTTCCTCCTGCCCGCCTGCTCTCTGGGCACTACCTGGCTCTCCACTGCCTGGATGAGGTCTTGGTCTTTACAAGCTCAGAATTCTTTTCAGCTGTTACAGGGTTGGGAGTAGACAACAGCTTTCTTGGTTCTGCACAGAGAAATCACTCACCAAAACCACTTTTCTGCAGCTGCAGAGTCAACAGTGGTGTCAGGGAGCTCAGAGGCATCGCTGGACAATCCTTGGAACATGCTTCCCACGATGTCTTTAACTCTGACCTCTTCAGAAGGTGAGTCTCCGTGCTGTGTGGAGCACACACACTTTGCTGGGAGCGGACAGTCCCTCTCCTGTTGCCGCATGAATGCACAGCTCCTCCTTGGCTCTGGCTTTCTTTCCCCTGGCTAGAAAGTAGTGCTGTGCCGATCTGGTGTCCCCAGTGGTCCCATTTTCCTGTACCTGCCTTGTTGCAGCTCTGATGCTCGCCTGCCCTGTCTCACGTACTAGGACAGGTTCTGCTCCCGTGTGTTACCACCAGCAGCGTGCCCCTTGCCAACGTGACTGTGGTTTTTTTTCTCTTTTACCAGAGCAGTCCTTTCAGCACAGTTCTCCATGCAGGCCGGAGGCCCAGCAGGATGTGGCTGCTGACAGCAACACCCCTGACCTGCTGGAATCGTGTAGCCGTGACTCTCCCCAGGGCTTGCTGCAGGCTGACCCGGTGCAGACTTCATCTCCCTCGCTGCTCTCCTCGTATGGCAGTATCAGTCCGGTGAAGGCTGGCACGAGCTGGGCAACATCAGCTGCAGAGGCAGCCTACACCTCCCCCTGTGCTGCTCGAGGCCCACTGGTGTCAGGGGACTCCCAGGCCAACCTGCCGTCTCTCTCTCCAGCTTTTCCTGTCCTGCCCAGCAGCCACCTAGTATCCCATACCGAAGGGGTGCCTCACCGGGAGCAGGCAGACTCCAGTGGCACAGCTTTCCCTCCAGACATGCTGAAGCATCACCTGGCTCGTGCCAGGACCCAGGGAGGAGAAGCCCCAGAGGAGAGCAGGAAGGCCGCGGGTGCCAAGAGGAAGCTGTTGGTGGGAGGTGGCCTGGCACTGCCTGACGGGCGTAGGTCCCTCAGTGGACTGCAGCAGAAGCAGCCTCGACGAGGTGCCTCGTGGAGCACAGGGGGGGAGGTGCGCAGGAAGCTGGAGTCCATGAGCACAGAGGGAGCAAAGAAGATCAGAAGGGAGGAGCACAGGCCGCAACGCAGAGAGGAGTCCCCAGAGGAGGAAGAGGAGGAAGAGCAGGCAACCTCAGTGAGCGGCCCCAGCTCCAGGCCAGAGCAGCACAGAGTTCTGCAGCCGGTAAAGACGAAGCAGCTGGTGGAATCCCAGGGGCCTGACGTGGCCCCAGGGGAACTTTGTGTTCCCTTGTGTCACACTCCCAAACCTTTCCTCATCCCTGTGATGGTGCCTGGCTCTGTGGGAGATGAGCAGCTGAAAGCAGGCGTCAGCACAGGCTGTGGCCCCACCTGAGCCAGCCCTCCTGGCTCCTGGCAGGGCAGAGCAGGGCTGCGGGGTGCGGGGAGGACCCCTGACACCTGGGGCACTGGGTGAAGGGAGCTGGGTGGGACCCAGCCCTCGCTGGAGCCTCTTCCAGGTCTCCAGGTGAAATAAGAGTGGAAGGGCAGGAACTGAGGGAGGAAGGGAGGGACCAGAGTGTTTCTGTGGGCCCATCAAGCTGGCCAGCTGCATTCCAGCACCAAGCTCACTGTCCTCTTTGCTTCTGCAGTACGTGAAGGAGAGGCCGCTCCAGTACAAATACAAGGCCCCAAGCCCTGAGCTCTGTGAGCAAATAAGATCTGTCAGGTCAGTGCAACGACGGACCCTGCCATCTCCCAGCCCTGAGCCCTGTGGCCACAGCTAGCCACTGCTGTCACCCCCTAAGCCCGCTAGCCCCATGGCACCTGGGCACTCCACCTTGCAGCCCAGGGGGTCCCTCTGGCCTTTCCAGCTTCCCTGCACCGGGTCCTGAGCTTGTCCCTCCCCCCTGCAAGCCTGTCTGGGCACCGTTGTGTGTTCCCAGCTGGGTTCCCTTCTCATCCTGGCTCCCGTTTTGGTTTTGCAGGATCTCCGAGGCAATGCTGAAGTGGGCGTGCTGGATTCTCGCAGACAGGGACGTGGATGCCTGAGCTGAGACCACCTGGAGCCCAAGTGTGCTCTGAGCAGCCTCTTGTCTCATTTCTTGATCGGTTCAGCAAACTGCATGGGAAGAGTAGGTGGGGGGAGGGTGAGGGGACCAAGACCCCCGTCCCTAAGGGGGGGGCTGGCCTGGATCCAGAGACCCTGGGTCTAGCGCGGCCAGGGACATGACCTGCTGGAGGTCAGCACCCCCAGCCCAAAGAGGGGGAAGGCATCTGTTCAGGGACGCTGGAGCGCATGAGCTCGGCTCACTCCCACCTCAGTACCATGCTGTTCCTGTGATGTTCCTATCACAGCTTGGAGCAAACAGCCTGGCCTGGCACACAGGAACAAGAGGGAGCAGTTCCCCCTGTACCGTGGGCAGATACAGTTACAAGGCCCTGGCACCTGCTCCCTGTCCCAAAGCCAGTGCAGTAGTTTGGACATGTATCGATTGGTTTTGATAGGGTTCTGCACAGTTTGTTAAAAAAAATATCCTGCAAGGTTATGCTGTAGAAATTAAAAATAAAAGTCATATATTTTTTAAATACACAGCTCTTGTATTAAAAAAAAAATAGGGAAAGAAAAAAAAGCATCTTGCTGCTTTGTCGTAAACATCGGTGCAGGTAATGCATTTGGTCCGGAGGTGGAGTGGAGGTGATCCGCTTGTGGTTGCCACAGGAGAAAGCCACTTGGTTTTGGGGTAACGCTGGTGACAGCTGGAGATCTGCAGGGACGGAGAGGCAGATGTGGCTGGGTCACTCGAAGAGTAGCGGCTACGGAGCTGCGGTTTGAAGTGCGATGGCTTGTGGTCACGCTGCGAGAAGTGGAGGGCGCGTTGTCCCCATGAGCTGAGGAGCAGGAGGTGAGCTGGGGGCTGGTACGCGTGGTGACAGGGCCCTGGTAAAGCCTGCTAAAACTGTCTCAGCTGCTCCGCACCGCCAGGCTGCGAGCACCTCTGCCACCTGCTCTGCCTCCCACATTCCTCCCTAAAATTGCCAGTGTTCCTGCCACCACCTGCAGCCCACCAGCCTGTGCCAGCAGAGGCAACCTAGGGAGACGAGCCGCTTGACACATCCCTGCGTCCCTCCATCATGGGGGGTCCCGGGGCTGTAGCCACAGGTCCGTGTCCCCTGGGCACTGCCGCTCTGCCGATGCCCCAAACGGGGCCGTCGCTGCAGCGAAAACTGGCTGCTGCCTTCTGGAGTAGATGGCGATGCTGCCAGGCCCTCAGCCACGCCAACGCGGTGCAGGAGCGGGGCACAGAGCAGACCCCGCGCCCCTGTCGCTAATCACCCCGTCACCGTGCGCTTGCTTGCAGGGTTTTATTGGGGACAGTGCAGCGGCATGCAGGGGCTCACTGTCCCAGGGCTGGCTCCTCCCGGCCTGGCACGGGGCTTCTTTGGTCTACGGCTGAGTCTTGTGCGTTCACAACAGTCTGTGTCAGGCCTCCTGGCCGCTCCCTGTACCCCGTCGCTCCTGGCTGCGGTTCCTCCAGCCCTGCACGGGGCCGGTCCTGCGGCGTGGTGCCTGGAAAAGCCACAAACACTGGAGTGAGTGGGTGCGGGGCCTCGCTTAGCGTGAGGGGCACTGCACCTCCCCCCCTGGCCTCACCTCCTGCCTGTGAGGCTGGGCTGGGCTCGCCCATCACCTCCGGTCTCCGTTTCAGCACAGGCGACCGCCGCAGACGGAGGGGAATCGTCACGGCTGGGGGAAACACAAGCAGGCAGCACGTCACCACCATGCCGCCGGTGTGGGGACAGCTCTGGGCCCGAGGCTGGAGCATGGCGGCGAAGCAGGGAGCAGGTGGGGCATGAGGGCGCTTCGCTGGACGGGTGCCAAGCGTGTCTGCAGCTGGCCCCCACTTACTTCCCAGCTCGGCCAGGCACTGCGGCTCCCTGAGCTGCTCCTCGTGGACTGACACAGCCCGGCGGCCGCTGGGCGCAGCCAGCCGCGGCGTCAGGCGATTGTCTGCAAAAGCAGCAGGAGACGGCATCAGAAGGTCCGGCTGCCCCCGGAGCAGGACTCGGGGTGCACGACACGGCCACGAGTCGCCGGCGGTTTGGGTACCTTCGGTGCCAGAGCGGGGCGATGTGGGCAGGGGGGTGCCAGCAGCCGGTTCCCCACCGTGGCTGATGCGGCGCGGCGGCGCGCTCCTCCCTGGCCGCGGCAGGCTGCTGCTCCAGGCCTCGCGGCACGCCGGCTGCCCGCTCTGCTCGGGGCCCGCGGAGCAGCGCCGGGGCTGCTCCCAGCTCGGCCCCGTCAGCTCTGCGTTCAGCTGCTGCCCCAGCGCTTTCCAGGCCGGGCTGGGCTCCACCGCGCTGCGCAGGGCCACGTCTGCGGGGAAGAGCGTGGCTACGTCCCTGCGACCCCGCGGAGGGGGACCGAGGGATCCCAGGGTTCCTTGACCAGGGTTGGGCAGCCCTGGGCGGTGGGACCCTGCCCAGGTGCCCCTTCCCACCACGTCCCGCCGCGGGCCCACCTACCTGTGGACACGGAGTGCGTGCGGGCCTTCAGGGACGGCGGGGAGTCCGCAGAGCTGTCCACGATGTCCCCTGCAAACACAGGCCACCGGCCGGCTTCAGTACACCGAGGTCACCCTGTGCCATCAGCCCCCAGGCCGTCAGGGAGCCCAGCAGGGTGGCACCCAGGGGTAGAGGGAGGCTGGAGGAGACGTGGGCCCTCACCATCTGAACCGGCTTTCTTGATCTCGCTGTCTTTGCTCTGCAAGGGAAAAGAAGGATGGTGAGGGGTGGGGGACAAGAGGCTGGGGGGGGGTTGGGAGGGACGTACAGACAGACACCATGCACCACGTAGCAGCCCGTATGATGGTCCCCTTGCAGTGGGCTAGGTGACAGGGCAGTGGCAGCACAGCTCAGTGTCACCTGTCCCAGGGGGCCACCACCTCGCTGCCCAGGTGGGTGCAGGCCGTGTCCCTCAGGAGGCAACGTCCAGCCCCACCTGCTGCTTCTTGCCCTCGGCTGCCAGGCCCTTGGTGACACCCATGCGGTGCAACATGACGTGGACGCGCTGCTCGAAGGAGTTGGGCAGCTCCCCGTCGCTTTTCTCCAGGTGCCTCTTCTGTGGGACATCAAGACCGTGCCAGGGTGAGGGGCACAGCACCCATCCCCATGGATCTTCTGCTCAAGGGTCCCTGTGGCCCCATCTTATCCCACCACCCCCCTTGGTGGGAACAGCACCCAGCCCACTGACAAGGTCATCCAAGGTGACATTTTTGGGACTGGTCATGGCGATGCTTACCTTGTCCTGCCTGACCCCCAGCGCCTCCTCGTCCTCCCCGGGCAGCAGGATGAGGGACTGGGACTTGCCCTCCCGCGAGTACTTGGGCCTGATCCTGCGGGCAGCCTCAGGGGTCTGGCTGTGCTCGGGCTCGGTGCTGAGGGCCCCCTCCTCGGATTTGCTCAGCGCCTTGCCCGGCTCGCCCGCCTTGCTGGGGGCCCGTAAAATGTCACTGAGCATCGACCGCCTGCTCCTGGGAGCTGCTGTACTGCCCTCTGGCTCCTTCTCGCACCGTGAGCCCCGGCTGGATTTGGGCTTCTTGAAGGCAAAAAAATTCCCAATTTTCTTCTTGAGGGTGCGGGAGCTGGAGGACACCAGAGGGGCTGATCCGGGGCCGGTCTCCAGCACCATGGGGCTGGGGGAAGAAACAGGGAAAAGATGAGCTCGAAGCTGTTGTGTTCCCCATCACCCCCCCCAAATTATGGATCCTACACCCATCCTGGCAAAGGCATCTGTTCCCACCAGGTGCCACCACCACTTCCCACTGCCACCACCACCCTCTCCCACCCACTTTGCCCATGGAAACCCCCCCGAGGGAACACGAGCTCTGCCCCGCTGGGTGCCCAGGGCACAGCATGCTCTTTCCCCCAGCATCCCTTCAGGCACTTGGCCAGCACAGCAGGCAAAGACAGCCCTGGGCATGGTCTGCAGGAGCACCATGCACGGCGATGGATGGGTGCTGGGACCCATCTGGGGGCTGCAGCCACCCCCATGGCTTACGGCAGCTCCTCGCTGATGAGCCTCTTGGTGAAGAAGTCCTCCAGGCCCTCATCCACACGGGTGATGCTCCTGTCCTCACTGTTCTCATGGACCACAGGCTGCACCTGCGGGCAAACATGGTCATCAGCCACGGGTGGGCTCCCTGAGACCCCACATCAGCCAAAAGCCCACTGCACCAACAAGTACCGCCCCCAATGTCCTGAGCAGGCTCATCGCACCATCTCACCACCAGCATGGAAACCCCACTGCACTGTGCCCCAGCTCTGAGCCCCCCTCCAGCTTCGCTGTGTCCCCATCAGGGGCTCCCCTGGGTGCTGCCAGCCCCTTGCACAGCCCGCACGGCTCCTGCTCCACCACCAGCCCCGCCGCTACGGCACCCTGACACTGCGGCACCCGTCTTGCATGTGCATTGCCTCTCTGACCCTCCTTGGGGACACTTGGTGGCCGAGCCTGCCCTCTGGGCACTGCCAAGGTGAGGAGCAACTGGGTATCACCTCCACGTCTAGCAAGAGCCCTCCTACAGCTGGGCCAGGTCTCCGATCCGGCTGCCCCAGAGGAGAGGAAGCCTTTGGCAGGGATCTGAGCCCCAAGAAAAGGCCGTCGGTGCCCCCAGAGGGAGATGGAGCTGGTGCCCTGCGAGACCTGCATCCTGCCACCTGCACAGCCAGGCTGGTGCTGCCCCTCGGAGGCTTCCCCACGTGGAGGCCACCCTCATCCACCTCGGGGCAACCCCGTGGCCAGGTGAAGGTCACCGCTCCGTGCCAGGCAGCAAATCTGTCCACGGAGGAGGGCCTGGCCCTGGCACCGCGTCAGTGGCTTCCTATCGACCGGGCACTTCCCTGCTGGTGGCATTCCAACCCGTAACGCCTTTTCATTGCAGCTGGAGTCGTGCCTCTCCTTCCTCCTCCGACACCGGCAGCGGTGCCAGGCCCCCGCGCTGCAGCGCAGCGTGCCAAGGTGACAGCCCCGGGGCTGCGGCCGAGCAGCTCCTGCTTCTCCTCCTCATCCTCGAGCCACCGGTGGGCCGGCCACAGGTCCTGCCCAGCCTGAGCATCGCTGTGGCCAGGCGAGCTGGGGCTTTCTGACGCATGGACGGATCCAGACGCAGCTTGGTGGCAGGGGAACAAGCTGGTGCCATCGGGGTCCAGCCCTGCTGCCACCCACGGGGTTTGGGTCCCCCCAAAGCCCCCTCCCCGCTCGCTTTGGGTGCTGAAGCTCCTGGCAGAGGGTGACCCGAGCTGCTGACAGCCTTGCAAGCACCCAGCCTCCCCTCCTCCATCCCCACTGCGAGCTCTGCTCCCAGAGCACCCAAAAGTTGCTTTTTGCTTCCAAACCAGCCGGAGGAGAAGGGGAAGTGCTGCAGGCAGCAGCTGCCCAGCACATCCCACCCCTCTGGGGCTGGCAGCGCCCGTGCCACCGAGGGCTGCGTTTCACTCCCTGATGCGCCCCAAAACCATTTTCGAACCATGGGAGAAAATTCATCACGGATGGAGGGAGACAGAGCCATTGACAGACACATAGCCCCCTGCATGCATTCTGATTTTTTTTCCCTCCCCGATTCTCCCCCAGCCCCTGTGGTTTGCATCGCAGAGTCATAAACAAGGAGCGGGTGCCTGCCCGCCCCCCCGAGCCCCCTGCCCGTCCTCCGAGCTCCGGTCGCGGCGGCGGCTCAGGCGCATAACACAGAATAATAAAATAATAAACCGGCCGCTGCTCCGCGCATCCCGTTTCCCTGCCTTCATCCTGCCGATGAAGGGAATTCACCCTTCCGAGAAAAATAATAATAATAAAACCAGAACCCATGCGCATCCACCCTCTCCCTGCTCAGGAAAAACCACCGCGGGGCTCACGTTCGGCTTGCTCGGCGGCTGCTTGTGCCTGCGGTTGGGCCTGGGCCTGGCTTTGGTGCAGTGCTCCAGCCTCTCGCCCGCGGTCGGCAGGTCCATGAGGGCTTCGGCGGGCGGCGTGCCGGGGAGCGCGCCGGCGGCGGGCTCAGCATCCTTTGTGGCAGCCGGGCGCGCCTTGCCGCTGGCCGGCGGCTCCAGCTCCGAGGGACCTGGCGAAGGGCGAGAAGCCCACCGATGGCTTTGCGGCGAGGAGCGGGGATGCGTGGATGCTCCGTGCCGCCGCTGACGGCGGGGAGAGCTTGCGCGTCAGCCCCCGGGCAGCGGCTTTGCAGCGCAGCCGGGGACGGATCCTGCTGCCACGCCGACGGCGCAGCGCGGTCCCCAGGGATGCAGGGGGAGGGATGCTCAGGGACCCTTGCAGCTCAGCCCCGAGATGCCCACCGAGCGCGTGGGTCGCCAAAATGCACTCCCCACCCCCCACCCCCCCTCGCCGCCACCTCCAGATGGGATTTTTGGGGACGGCGCTGGGTTGCAGGCAGGGGGTGATTTGGGACTGCCCCCCATGTGTTGCCCCAGCCCGGTGGGCAGCTCCCCGTGCTGTCTGGTTATGGGTAATTTGGGGGAAGGGGGGGGGGGGTCAGGATGCTGCAGGACTTGGGGTGTCAGGGGTCTACATGGACGCAAGGCACCGGGGTGCAGTGTGAGCACTGCTTCAGCCAAAGCAGACAGGCATCACAGCCGCCCCCCCCCCCCCGCCAAAAGCCACCCCAGCAGCCCCCCGCCACGATCCTGACACACTCCAGCTGACCCCGGGCAGCCCACGTGGGCAGGGTTTTGTGGGATAAAAACAGCCACCAAAAAGCCTGGGGCAGCTCAGCACCCTGCAGCACCCATGGGTGATCCCCCCTCCCACCCCCCATACAGACCCCAGATGCAATGGCTGGAACACTGAAACCTCCAGAACTGTCCCCAAACCTCCCAGCATCCCAACTGGGGAGCTCAGGGAATTTTCCCAGCTGGACCACAAAGACCCTGCAGGACCATCGCACCCCAAATTCATGGTGTAAGCTCCCCCTGTCCCTACAACATCGGGGTGGGGACATAGGGACACCCCGGTGTGGATGCCCGCTGAGCAAGCAGGGAAAGCTGTGCGGTGGCCTTACTTCTCACGGTCGGCGTGGGCCGAATGCTCCTGAAATGCTTGTTCTTCCTCCGCAGAGCCATCTTGTACTGCAAGGAGAGAAGGGTGGAGAGAGCCTGCAGCGGTTCCCGGCCACTGGTGGCACAGGGACAGCCAGTGGCCGTGGTGGACGTGGGGTCCTCCAGGCTGGAGATCCGGCTGTGTTTCATCATCATCAGGGATCATCGTTCACGGATCATCACCATCATGGATCACCATCAAGGATCATCCAGCACCACCCCGCTGGGATGATGGACCCGGCCAGCCTTTGCCCCGTGCTGGGTGCACCCCTCCATCCCTGGTCCAGCTCATCCCTGGCACCCAAATAAACATCTGCACAGCCTGGGTGCCGGGCTGGTGCTCTGCTGGCTGTCACCCCGTGCCACATGTGCCAGAAGGCTGGAGGGGACACGTGTGGCCGGGGGCATGGCCAGGACGTGCCTCAGGCTGTCCGAGCCCACAGAGGCAGCAGCGCTAAGCCCGGCATCATCCCATAATGCGGATAAAAGCCCGTGGGCATCATCACGCAGTGGCAGGGTCATCACTGAGCCCAAGGGGGGGACCAAGCCCTACCTCCTCCACCGCGAAGCCTTTCTCAGCAAGGTCCGAGAGGTTCCTGCTCCGCACCAGCGCGGCGGCATCGTCCTCAGTGGGCTCCAGGAGATCCAGCCCATGCGTGGGGAGGCTCTCTGCCTAAAACCATTAGGAAGCGCTTAAATTATCTGTCCGGCTGAAGCGCGACGTGCTGCTCTGCTCCCTGCCTGCGGCTGGGATTTGCAAGGGGATTTAGGGCTGATTAGCCGGCTGCTGGCCCCGGTGGTGCCAGGGTGCTCCTGGCCCAGGTGCCCGGCTCCACCCCAGCACCCCACCACGCTTCCCCGTGGGACGTGGAAGAGCCACGCGACCTTAATTCTGCCGTGGCCACCTTGGGAGAAGATGTCCCAGGAGGAACATCAACCTGGGTGGGAACACTCCTGCTTTGTGGACAGCAAACCCACGCTCACCATGCTGAGTGGTGTCTGCTAAGACCCCCGCCTTGCCATGTCCCCTCCATGGGGTTTGGCACCCCAGCACTCACCAGCTTGCACTGGGCAGCAGACAGGTCTCCCAGCACGGCATCCACGATGCAGTCGGCCGCGGCGGCCGTGACGGACAGCTTGATCTCGCTGGGAGCAGAGAGAGGTGCATCAGGGATGCTGCAGGTGCCCGCCGTCGCTTCCCAAAGGAGACATGCGGCAAGGCAGGATAGAGTAAGGTGCCTGCAGCCCCCCTGCCACCATGCTCCCCTTTCCCAGCAGTGGGATGTGCTCGCAGGAACAGCACCCCATGGGACTTCCCAGCCCCAAACTGGACACGAGTGAGAAGCATCACGTTGTTGGGGTTCCCCAGAACCACCACTTAACCCCACGCTGCTGGAAGAAAAAGGAGCAAGGCACGTCACCCACTTCAGCTTGCTGAAGACGTCGGTGACCATCTGGTCCAGGACGGAGCTGAGGTTGAGGTGCTCCTGGAGGTGGATGCGCTCCGACATGGCGTTGATTAGCTGGTCCCTCACCCCGCTCTTCTGCATCACGGGCGGGCACAGGTTGTGCGCCGTGTCCATCGCTGCCTGCATGATTGCCTGCGGCAGACCCAGGAATTTGGGGAGAAAAGGGAGTTTTCAGCACCTTACCTGGAGCTGGGTGTTCTCCTGTTTGTTCCAAGAGATGCTGTGGAGGGTAAGGACAGGGGAAGTCCCGGCATCTGGGGCTTCACTGCATCTTGGGCCAGGGCGGACAAGCATCCCATGCTGCTGGCAGCCCCCTGCTCTCCAGCAGCTCCCCAAGGGTTCCCACCTGGATTTCCCGGCCGCAGGTCTGCGACGCTTCCTCCGTGAGACACTCCAGCTTGTGCTGCAGCTTGCCGCTCTGGTACGGGGTGTTCCCTGCTTCGTACAACAGGGGCAAGATCTGCGATGGGGAGAGAGCACGCATGGGTCATCCCACGGCACCTCACCCTTGCTCTGCTCAGCCATGGGAAGTCTGCATCCATGGGGGAGCAACCCCTGCATCAGCAACATGCTGGGGTTCCACCAGTGCTGTCCTCCTCCATCTTCCCACAGCCTGAGAAGTTAGGATGGGTGTCGTGGGCCAGCGGTGTTGCTGAAGTGGGGGCCCCCCAAAGCCGCTGCAGGAGGGGTGGGTGAGCAGCGAAACCCCCTCGCTGAAGAGGGGCTGCAAGCGTGCACAAAAGTGAGTCTGCATGCGCATGTGTGGAGGGGAAGTTGGAACATTTTGGGACTTGTTACAGAAAGGGGTTCAAATTTTGTAGCTGTTCTTTAACATTTTGCAAGCATTTGCTCACACGCAGCTGTTGCGCTGACGATACCGATGTTAGCTGACTGCCAGTTAATCATGCCATTAACAAATCAATAAACTGCTTTGATCCCAAATCTGAGCACTCTGGGACGTCTCCCCACACCAGTGTGATGCTGGCCGCCCCGCACGCAGCAGACTCACGCTGACGGCCAGGTTGGCGTTCCTGATGGCTTCCTCGGCACAGAGGATGTCCGCCTCCACCTCCCGGCCCGGGCAGGAGCTCAGGATGTCGACGTGCTTCTGCACGCTCAAGCAGATCTCGTTCACCATCTGGAGCAGAGCGGAGGAGCTGCGTCACCCGCGGGTACCCGAGCGTCGCTGCCAGCTCCCCTGCCAGCAGAGGGCACGGCGGGGATGGGGCAGGCTGCGCATCCTGCCCGTGGTGCTCAGGGCTGTCCCTGATGGGGGACAAGGGACGGGGCAGCGTCACCTGCTCGGAGGAGGAGGCCAGGATGCCCTGCTGCAGCCGGAAGGTCTGCGCGGGCAGTGCGCGACGCATCTGGTTCCTCGCCAGGCAGGACTGGAGCTGCGGCAGGCGGATGGATGGATGTCAGCAGCCAGACCCGATCCCCGGACCCCAACCCCAGCCCGCGTCCCCCAACCTTGTGCACGGCCTCCTCCGTCCTCTCAGGGTTGCTGCGGTACGCCTGCGCCACGTCGCTCATCGGCAGGGGCATGGACTTGAGGGTGTAGTTCCTGCCGGGGAAGGGATGGGGTGAGCCGAGGGCACTGCCCCGCGCGGCAGGGAGCCCGACACGGCAGCCTGGTGGGGACTGTCCCATGTAGGTCCCATCCCATGGAGGTCCCAAGCCCACCCAGGTCCAGCTTTGGAGAAGGACAACCCTGTGGACCAGCAAACCCCGATGGGGCTGCAATGACCCATGCTCTCCATCCATCCACATCAGACCAAGTCCTCTTTGTTCAGACCTCCAGAGCACCTACACGGCCACATAGCAGCCTGGGTAGGTGGATGTTTCTACCCACCCTTCATGGCAAGGAGGGAGAGGAGCACGGGGTCTCCAGGTCCCCACAAGCAGCAGATCAGTTTGAGGCATGGTTCAGGGTGGGATGGGGCTGGGGAAAGCTGGGTCACAGCTGGCCCCAGAGCCCTGAAGGTGCTGAGACCAGAACTGAATTGCCATCACCCAAGGGGTTGCAGGTTGTGTGGAAGCTTGCTTGGACCCTGCTTACAACCCACTGGTACTGCGTGCAATGCGTCTGGAGATATGAGGCCCTGGGGACAGTGACACCGTGATGCCAGTCTCTTCTGCATGGTGGCAGTGGGCCTGGAGGACCAGGCTGCTCCTTCCTTACCTCTCCAAAGCCTGAGCCACCTCCAGGAGGCCAAGGGCAGTTGTGTTGTTCCTGTCCCAAACCACGGTCCTGCAAAGAGAACAGGAATGAGCCTTGCCCGCCTGCCAAGCAGGACAGAGCCTTGCCTGTGTTCTGTCCTCAGCAGCCTCCTTCCCTTTTCAGACAGAACATGGTCAAAAAGGGACATTTTAGGATCTGGATGACAGAGCCCAGTGAGGCAGTGACTGCATGGGCCCAGCTGAAGCCTCCTGGACCATGCAGATGCAAAAATGTGGCCAAGAGCTGGCATATGCTGGCACAGGGCCACCCTGCAGGTACAGAGACCCAGCTGCTCCCTTGCCCTTTGCGTGTCACCAGCACTGCCAGTTGGCTGTCACGAGAGCGAGATACGGTCATGGCATGGCCAGGACCAGGCTTGTTGTCACAAGGAGCATCCCCTGGTGGCATCAGCTTCCCCACCAGGGCCATCATATCACAGCCACCACGGGAAAACAGCCCCCAGGAGGAAGTCTGCGTGGTCCTGCTGCTACCTGAGCTTCGTGTTGATCTGCAGGGCCTTGGCCAACATCTTGGCGCCGGTGTCGCCCATGGCGTTGCCGCTGATGTCTAGCGTGGTGAGGCTGGTGTTGCTGCCCAGGGCGCTCAGCAGGACGTTGGTTCCCAGCTTGAGGCGCGACTCGGCCACAGACAGGGACTGGAGGGGCTGGGTGGGAGAAGAGGAGGGGGAGATGTGGCTGTCCCCATCACGGCACACCTGATTGCCCTGCAGAGCTGCAGCCACGCGGCGGGGACACTTGGGTGGCCCCAGGGATGGAGGCTGCTCAGGGGCTGAGGTCAGGGCACAGGTGGGATGGTTGGATGTGGACAGGGATGGGCAGTACTCACGCAGTCGTCCTCCTGGGTGAGCTGGACGATGCGGTGCAGGACGTCCAGCAGCCCGTCCCTGCGGGAGAGGCGGGCGGTTACGCGCGCACTCAGGGTACACGGCGCTATAGGGGCTCCTGGCCTGGGGACAAGGTGCCGCTGCCCACACGTACTTGGATTTGATGTTGAAGTTCTTCCCCAGCGAGACGTGCCGGATGGACTTGCTTCTGCCAATGGACAGCACCAGCGTCACCATATCGGAGTCAAAGCCTGCGAGAGACGAGCACGCCGCGATGCTCCCAGCCCTCCGGACCACAGAGGAGCACCAAGGTGGCACCGTGGTCTCCACAGGGACCCTCGCAGAGCCACCACGTGGGACAGCAGAAAGGTCTCTGGAGCACCCCCTGGCCCTCTTCCCATAAACACAACTGGGAGAAGCTTGGCTGGGCATTTTGGCTAAAACAGTGAGTTTCGGACCATCTGTGAGCCAGGGGGACCAAGACCAAGATGAGGTTTTGAGTGACCCAAAACACATCAGCTTTCCTAGAGGTGTCTGGCTGTAGAGATGTTGTGTGATCTGCTGTGAGATTTCAGCAAGGTCGCTTTAAGCTTTGAGGCCTTTTAGGTGAAATTAAAGAGGCAAAAGGATTGATTTCTGCAATAATTATGGTGGCTCTCCCATAGCCCCATGGCTGCAGAGGCAGGACATGGTCAAGCACAGACAGCAAATTCCCGTGGACAAGATCAGCCCAAAGAGATCATCTCCATATCTCACCTAGCCTCAAAACCTGAGCCAGCAATGTCAGACTGCTTCGGATGAAGCAAGCTGAGGAGGTTTGTGGCACGAGAGGCGTGAGGTGACAATTTTAGGCAGATCCTGATTTTAGGCAGATCCTGATTTTAGGCAGATCCTGAGGCAGGAGGGGGCAGCGAGTGAGGCAGCTGCCCCATGCCCTGTGCTGGTGAGGTGGGACTTTGCTGGCAAGGACACAAGCAGAGGAAGAGGACACGCAAGGACTTCCCACCTGGGGAAGGCAGGCAGGTTCTGGCTTTGAGGGTGGAAAGTCATAAGGCCTGACAGGGTGGTAACCTCTCGGGCAGATATCCACAGCAGGTGTTTGGGTGCCTTCAAACCACTGGTCCTGGCACCAGACCCTTTGCTGAGATGGTTGCCTGGTGGCTGCTGCTGTGGAAGGACTTTTACGGGCGATGAGCACCCCCTGATGTTGGGTTAAGCAGCAGGGGGGGATTCACAGAGCAATGCCGTGGGTGATGGGTGGACACACCAGGACAGTCCTCTGAGTGGCCAGGCAAGGGAAGCAGGTCAGGATAAGTGCAAGGGTGCCTGGTGGGACTCCACCCCTGTCCTACACACCCACGGATCTGAGCTGGCCTCTGGGGAGCAGCCCAAGGCAGGAGAACCTCCCCAGGTGCAGAAAGGGACCCACCGTTGTCAGACAGATCCAGGTCGCTGATGGCACTGGCGTCGGGGATGAGATCCTGGATGACCTGGGCCCCCGCCGACCTCAGCTTGGAGCAAACAGCAAGACATTGGTACAAGGGGAGCCCCACAAATGAGATCCTGCTGTCGGGACTGTCACACGGACCCATGGCACCCGTGGGTGCCCTCCCTCACCTCGCAGCTGCTAAGATCCAGGTGCAGATCACTGATGTGGCTGTTGTACGCCAGCCCTTGCAGCATGGCCCTGGAAAAGACCCCAAAGCCACCCATCAGCATGGGCAACATGGGCTCTGCCCCTTGCAGCCCCAACCAACATCCCTGCAAAGCCCCAGGTGACAGCACCCGGACCAAATCCACCCCAAATCCACCCCCTTGGCAGGCTCTGATCCCCATCCCAGACCTGACGGCATCTGGAGGCAGCTTGGTACCCGCCACGGAGATGTGCCTGAGTGCACGGGCCTGGCTGAAGAACTGCTTGATGTCAGGAGGGATGGCTTTCACCTTCCTGGAAGGCAAGGGCACAAAATGGCATCATTTCATCATCACCAACCACCTGCCTGCTCCCCTCTGCGATCTGGGGCTCACCGGTGCGAGTATGTGTTTTTGGAGAGGTCCAGGTGGACCAGGCTGGCGCAGCATCCTTGGACCAGTGCCCCAAAGAGCTGTGGGATGGGGGGAGGAGAAGCACCACTCAGCCAGGGCACACAACCCCAAGATGGACCAGAAAGGGAAGGGTGCTGAGCCCCACGGCAGCAGATTTGGACTCACGGTGTCCAGGGAGCAGTCGGTGGCAGCCAGGCTGAGGTGCGTGAGCGAGGCGCAGCGGCCCAGGAGGCTCTGCAAGCTCTGCAGGAGAGAGGGCTCAGCACCTCGTCCAGGACCACGCTACCCACCCCACGAACCCCAGCAGCGCCCCGGGTGCCTCCTCGCTCCTGGTGGCATCTCCCACCCCGGCAGCACTGCCCCATGCTCACGGTGGTGTCCTCCACAGCCAAGCTGCCGGGGTTCCCCGAGAGGTCCAGGAGCCGGAGCGAGGAGCCGATGGCTTCGTTGGCTGCGAGCGCCTGGCACAGCGTGCTCATCCCTGCATGGGGGAGGAAGAGATGGGCTTTGGGCAGCAGCACGTCGCATCCTTCAGCATGGCATCGCAGGGGGCCCCGTGGCCCCTCCAGGAGCCCAGCTCAGACGTACCTTTAGCAGCAAGCATCGTCCTGGCCAGGTTGAGGCTCTGCAGGCCCTTGGGTCTCTTCTCAAAGTGCCGGCTGAAGGCGATTACCCCTGGTGAGAGCAGAACAAACCCTCAGCACCCGGGTGCTCACATCACACACAAGCGGGGCAGCGTGGGCCCCACCACGGGCACGGGGACCCCGGCACGGATGGAGGGCTGGGATGTGGAGGTAAACATCTCGTGTGGGCTTGATCTCGTGCCATCAGGTACCTCTGTCCTCCAGCTGGTTGCCGGCGAGGTTGATGGTGTGCAGGACGGAGTCGGGATGTCTGCTGAGTGCCTGGGCCATCCTCTGTGCAAAGTCGCTGTGGGGAGGAGGACATCCACAGGAGATGCAGCCACCACCCCGTGGCATTACAGGGACATGCCACCATGCCAGCTTGATCCACAAGTAGAGCCTCTCCCCCCACCCCAAGGACCCCCACACTCCTAAATTCCCAATTCCCTCTGCATCTTGAAACCTGTTCAGTGCCACAGCATCCCTGTCCTCCAGCCACCGGTTTGGGCAGCAGGAGCTTGTCCTGCCAGGTGCTCAAGTGTTGCACCCAAACTTTTGCCATTTTAAGAATTCAGCAACGCAGCTGGCAAAGCAGCAGGAGGAAGGGCAGGGGGTTCCCTGCGCAGCCTGAGGCCCTCATCCAGCAATGCCACAGGGCCCCCCCCAGGGAAGCGAAGCCTTCCCGTACCATCTCAGCCCGCTGTTCTCCAGTGCCAGCTCCTCCAGCGTCACCGACTTGCTGAGCATGTACAGCAGCTGCTCGGCGATCTCCTGGTTCTGCAGGGGACAAAGCCTCTCAGGCCCCGGCACTGCTGGCAGGGACAGAGGGCTCGGCACGTGTGCACTCACCAGCCTGAAGTCCTTGCAGGAGAGCTTGGTGAACCACAGGTTGAAGGACAAGGCAGCGACGCTCAGCGCCACATCCCTGTGGGGAGACGGGGACAAGGGAGTCAGCGGCCATCCCCGCAGCCCCCACACGTGTCCCCGGGCACGGTTGGAGTTTGTGGGCCCATCACGAGGTGCTAACCCATGCAATAACAGCAATCTGGGGAGGCAGCAGGGCTGCAAGCCCTCCGAGCCGTGCAAAGCCTCGCAGCTGCGAGCGGAGCTGGCTGCTTTGCATGGGGGAAACGCCTGGCTGATGAGGCCTTCTGCTCGCACCCCCGTAACTGGTAACGGGCTGCCTGCCTCGTTTACATGTTAAAAACGAAGTCTGCCCGGCCTCATGCCCCACGGGACAGGGCTTCTAGCTGTGGGAGGACAAGCACAGGCTGCAGATGTGTCCTCTCTGAGGCACAAGGCAAGGTCTGAAGACTAGCAGAGAAGCGTGACGTGCCACCCACTGAACCCTGCCACGGGGGGACATATGGTGGCACAGCAAAGGGCGCTGTGTAGCGGGGCCAAGGCACTCACCGGCTCTCCAGGTGGCTGAAGTCCAGCAGGTTGAACTCCCGGCAGTCTTGGCCGTGGTAGATGTTGTCCACATCCTGTCCAAGGGGACAGACACATGGATGGAGCTCAGTGCCAGCTCCTGGGAAGGGCTTCGGTGCCTCAAAGCTTCAAACATCATCCCCTGGCCATCAAGGCACGTGTCCCAAACAGGGGGTAGCCTTCACCATGGCGTGGTGGCTCCTTGGCCCCTGCTGCAGGCACCAGCCAGAAGATGACAGCAGCCCCTGCTCTGGTGGGAACAGGGTCCTAGAGCTGGTTGTTGTCCCCCAGGACAAGGGGGCAGCCTGCTTTGTTGTGCTGGGACGCCCCCAGCCCCAACCCCTGGACATCCCCCAGCCCCATGAGGACGCCATCTGGAGTGGAGGCACCCATCCTGCTCCCCTGGTGACACCCCGCAGGGCCGAGCAGCTCACCCACTGGACCTCCTCGCGGAAGACAAAGCCGTTGTAATCGCATAAGGCGGCGTAGGTCTCTGAAAACCCACCTGCAAAGAGAAGGTGGCACCGTGAGCCCTGCTTCCCAAGGAGAACACGGAGGAAGACCCCTGAGGAGGGCAGAAAGGGCAGAAAGCAGCAGGATGAAGGCAGGGGCTCTCCCTGGGTTAGGAGAGCAGCAGAGCCTCTGCTCCTCTGTCGTGGCTCCCCTGGCACATTCTGCTTTTCTGCTGCCCACAGAGCCCCAGCCTCACAACCCTGGCATCATCGCAGTGCCCAGTTTCCCCCCTTACGATGACCCCATCACTTGAGAAATGAAGGCATTGCCATAACAGTAAGAGAGGTATGCCAGGAAATGTGCTCGCATCATCATCTTTTTAGCAACCACCTCCTCATCCGTGCATCCCGCTCTAACTCTCCTCCCCCTAAAACCTCTGGAGCTTTAAAAGCTCCCACTCCGAATCGGGCTGCAGAAGAAGCCACTGGTTCTGCAGCAATATCACACCAGGTGGATGGGAACATCCCTGGCTGCTCACCCTCGCCTGTCCTGCCCCTTTTTTGGGGAGCTATGTCCCTCCAGCTCCCACCCCCAGGGATGGGCGTGCACTCACCGCAGGGCCCCTGGTTGCTCTGCAGCATCTCCTCCAGCGAGTCCGTGACCCTCCGGATCCTCTCGTACAGGTTGGGGGGCGAGTTCTTGAGCAGTGTCCTAGGGAAGGACCAAGTATAGCATAGTGGTGGGATGGCAGAGCATCCCCGCCAGCTACAAGACGTGTGCCAAGCCTGGAGGATGACCAGAGGCGCTCATCCCACTATGTTCGGGGAAAAGGGTGCTCATTTGGCCTCCATCAGCATGGCTTTCTCCTACCACAAGGACCCAGCAGATGTTTTGGACCTTTCTGAGCCCTCTCATCCCTACAGGACAACCGCAAGGAGCAGAGGACCCTCACCCAGGGGATGAGTCTGGGAAGACCTTCTTAAGTGACATGGTGACATGGATGACAACTTGCTCCAAGTCGTCGAAGGACATGAGCCGGAAGGAGTAAGATGATGTGTCCGTTTCTATGACAACCTGCAGAGGCCAAAGAATGGGAGATGCCTGAGAACACCGTCAGTGTCCCCAAACCCACAGACACAGCGGTGACAGCAACCAAACACCCGGCCTCTGCTCCCAGCCCCAGCCTATGAACACAGGTACGGCTGAGAACGTGAAATTCATTAATGATGTGATGTGCTAGAATAAGGCATCGATCCCCCCCAGAATTCAAGTTTAGTCACTGTTTAGCCATCCCAAAGCAGTCAGGGGGAGAATAGGGTTTAACTGGCAGAAACTGTAGGATGGTGCTGGTTTAACACCCGCGGTCCCCCAGCCCAGGTCTTGACAAACCTCCCTCGCTGCCCTGCTCATCTTGCTGTGCCAGCCAGCCCCTGACGGAGGTTTCCTCCCTGAGTTTCTCTAATTGGGTTTCGAGGCTTTTTTAGCTTCCAGCTCCTCCCAGATCCCATGGCAACACGCTCCTTGATTTAATTACAGGCTGGCTGAGCCGCAGGAGCGAGATGGCAGCGATCTGCTGGGACCGCAGCCTCCGGGCTTTCCAGATGCCCCCGAGCCCAGCTTCTGCACTCCCGCCCCAGCTCCCAGAGCTCAGACCTGCAGCCTGCTCCTAAACAGATCATTCTCCCATTGCCCAGCCTGTTCTTTCTGAAAGTGCTGTAATGAGCACAACGAAGACAGGATGCTAAAGGGGACCGCAGCCCTGCTTTGGGCCCGTTCAGGCATCCCGCTCCACCCTGCTTCGCTCCCACTGCCTCGGCCGCCTTGCTGTAAGAGGATTAGTGGGGTTTAAAACACCTCCCAGCTAAATTTGGCATCGCCTGGGTTAAGCCAGCCACAGTTTATCACCTTGTCCCCGCCAAGCAGGAGCGACCGGGGCTGCACCCACACTTGTCCCCAGCACCCATGGGTGCCCCCGCGGGGAGGTGGGCACTGGGCTCGCCCCACACGGTGCCACTCACCACGCTGGGCTCTCGCACGGCGATGTCCCTCACCTCCAGGAAGCTGAAGCTGCTGTGCACCTGCAGGAGAGGAGGCTTGGGACACAGAAGGGGACCCAAGGGTGCCCCCCCCTCCGCCCCACGCTGCCCCAAGCCCCCTCTTCACCCTTTTCCCCCATCCCACCCCGGGGGCTCTCCCAAGCCCCGCACTCACCCTGACTGGCAGCACCGCCGGCACCACGTAGGCTCGCCAGGGTGTCAGCACCTAGGCAGGGGGAGATCGGTGGGATGGGAGTGGGGTGAGACAGGAGCTGCTGCCCTGCACCCCTCCGCAGCCAGTAAGAGAGGAGAGCAGGAGCAAGGCAAATGAATAATTAAGACAACGAAGTCTGCAGCCTGTAGCAGGGCCAGGGGCTGTAGTGAGGTCCCCATGTGTGCCATGGGTTTGGGCCCCCACCTCCAGCTCAGGCTAACTGCAGAGGGACGTAGTGCGGGACGCTGCACGTACCAAGATAAAGTCGTCGTACTTGGATTTCACCTGCAGCTGGACACTCTTGACCAGGAGGATCTTCTTTGTCCCCAGGGAGGCGGTGATGCCCTCTGGAAAGACCAGTGTCAGAGTCTCTCCTGCACCCCTGTGCCCTTGGGGTGCACGGCACAACGTGCCCAAGGAGATCCCCCTGCTCCCCATGCCAGGAAGAAGCGCTGAGCATCCAGCTCCCCTAAACCACAGCAGCAGCCCCGTCCCCTCCTTCCAGAGGGACCAAACACCCAACACGTCCCCCAAGGACAGGTGTCCCCAGCACCCTGCCACCAGGCAACCGCTGCTCCCCGGCTGGATGCAGCATCCCGCGGCTCTTCCTCGCAGACCCAAGCCAGCTGAGCCCTTGCACCCTTTGCCGGCTGGCTCCCATCCCCCGTGTGCTGGGAGCTGCCCTGGCAAAGCTCTCGCCTGGATTTCTGCATCCCCACACTGAAAGGTTTCACCCAGACCCTTCTCCACGCAGCCATCCTGCTCGGGGGTATTTTTCTTTGTGGCTCTGTCCCCACGGGGGCTCTGCTGTCTCGGTTACGCACCCGAGAGAACCAAGGAGAGTAAAAGCGAACCGCACAGGTTCCTGTTGTCCCCAGGGACCCACCCTGGTTGAGCTGGGAAGCAGGGCTGTGGTGACCTGCTGCTCCTCACCAATGCAAGCACCGGCGGGGCTGGTGAGGCTGCAGGACCTCCAGACCTCCACAAACTTTTCTTCTTTTTAATTTCCCTCCAATCAAATCCAGGAGGCAGGAGAACTTCCCTGAAGCTGTGGGCTTCTCACATCCCTTTCGCATCCCTCCCTGCCGAGCCTGGGGCAGCCCAAGGCTTTGGCATCACCAGACCCTGCTGGTCAGCAGGAGGAACCAGCCTGGTTTTGGGGATGCTTTTGGCCTCAGCAGCATCCTCGAGGAAGCGGGCTTTGCAGGAGGGAGCAGACTCACTCAGAACCCCCTGGGAAGTGTCTGCAGGCCCCGAGGAGCCCAGAAGCAGCTCCGCTCGCCCTGGCGCAGCTGCGGGGCCGAGGAGGCCGCGTACCAGCAGGCACCCACGCGGCAGGAGGAGCAGCGAGGCGGGTGCTGCTTACCTTGCAGCTCAGCGGGGATCCCCCCGGGGGACGTGGCCATCGCGGGGACCGTGGGTGAGCTGGCTGGCGGGATCAGGGCAGCATCCCCCAGCGCAGCCCCTGCTCAGGGCGAGGGGCACGGTGCCGGGAGGAAGCGCTGAGGTTATCAACCGGCAGCGCTGCCGCCTCAGCACCTCCTCCCCCTTCCAGCACTCGGTGCCTCTTCCTGCCCCGTCAGGCAAGATTTACCCAGCGAGCAAGAGATGCGAGATGAGAGCGACGGAGCCCGCGGCCCACGCAAAGCCTGTGAGACCCCACGCTGGAGAGCACCTTCAAGCTTTCCGAGGGGGCCAGGAGCAGCACCCTCAAGTTGGAGGCTCCCTGGTCTCTTCTCGCCCTGCAGCCGGCGGCCCCAGGGTGGTTTTTGGGGACACATTTCTGCCTCGGTGGCTGGAGATGGATGGTGAGTGTAGAAAGAGAGGCTTCCTGCACAGGGAGGCCAGCCCCACTCCTTCACCTCGCATTGGGCACCCAAGGGTTGGTGATGTAGATGGGTGCTGGCGCCCATTGCGCGGTGCTTCTCCAGAACCCAATGCCCCAAATTTCACACCAGGGTGCCCCCTGGCCAGCCCCAACCGCTGCCCCAAAGCGAGGATGAGAAGCAGGAACTAGGGTGGCCTCCTTGGAGCTGCTAACACACTGGGTACACCAACCCCACTCCGCTCTCCCAAGGAAGGCCCCAGATTGGGCAAGAAGCTGGAAGCAGCCCAGGATGGAGCAGAAAACTCCTGCGCAGTGCTGTGGGACTTCACTGGACACAACATTTCTCAGTGTTGGCTCAGCACTACCAGGGACTCAGGAGAAGGTGCTGAGGGAGCACAGTGTGCCCACCACCAGCACAAGCTAGGTCAGAGGGTGCTGGCTGCTTCATTCCCCCAAATATTCCTTTTTGACCAACTGAGAAGCTCGGGGCTGCCAGATCAGCGATCTGCCAACTGAGGACTCCTGGAATTTTTCCAGAGCTGGAGTAACTCAGACCAGGCCGATCCTCGGAAGGGCTCGGGCCACTGCTCTCCTGCTACAGCTACCAGTCCACAGCGTTTCCGAAACCACCTTAAGCACAAAAACAGAGGCATGAAGTGATGTCCCTGCAGGGATGGCTGTCCCCATATAGCCCGACCACAGCTCATGGCAGTTCCTCTCTGGGACAGCGTTGGCACCTCACAGGGCAGCCTCGAGGGACACCGCAACAGGCAGGGGAGCACCAGGAAAAGGCAGGGGTGTTCGCTGCCCAGCACAGGCAGCGCCCGCCCCCACCCCATCCCAGCCTGCCTGGACCTACAGATCTTCCAGGGTGGCAGAAGACCAGGCTATTGGTATCTGAGAAGCTCAGAAGAGGCACCAGGTTCCAGCTTTGTCATGCAAGGATGTTCAGGACATGGAGAGGGCAACCCATTGGATGACGGCTTGTATTGAAGCTCAGAAGCACAAGGGAGCTCCAGACAAGCCCGATCCCAAGTTTGTTCCCCAAAATACTTGGTCCCACGTGCTGGAACATGCCGAGCATCAGTGCTTCCTCCAGGAGCAGGTCGGAGGATGTCCATGTGCACAAGCACTCCCTGCTGGTTGTGCAAACATGGGCACACCAAGTTTCCCAGAACCCCAACCCATCTCCTCTTTCTTCCCCCAGTGGACAGGGGCTGGGCAGTCCCAGCTCCATCATGCCAGTGCCAGGCTCTGCACTGCCACGGGCACCCAGGTGCCCTGCATGTGGACACGTCCCACGTGCTCTCGGTGACAGCTTCTCCTGCAGCTCCCTACCACCACAGGTTCCATGAGGAGTCATCTTGGCCAGTGGTCACCTCTGGAAGTTGCTGGTCCAAGCCTCTGCTCCTGACTGGGCCAGTTGATTGGTCAGGGCCGTGTCCAGCTGAGATATGAACACCAAGGATTGAGATCCCACAGCCTCTCTGGACAGCTCTTCCAATGTCTGACCACACTCACAGTGAGAAGTTCACCTTATACCGAGCTGGAATTTCCTCTTCTCCAGTTTGTCTCTATTTTCCCGTGCTCTCCCACCAGCTAGTTAGAGGCAGCAGCGAGACCTTCCTCCAGGCTGGCCACAACCCTCTTGATGGCCTCACCTCATCCATCCTCTGCTCCAGCACCAGCTGGACTCACAGCAGCCTCTCCTGCTGCATCCCTCACCAAGACCAGACCCAGTGTCCAGATGTGGTCCCACAAGTGCAAGGCAGAGGGCAGCGATCCCTCCTCTCACCCCAGTGGCTGCCCTGTCGCTAACCCAGCTTGCTGTAGGGCACCTGCTGACCCCGTTACCTCCCTATCCCCCCAGCTGCTGTCTCCAGGGGCAGACGCTGCCTTTGCCCAGCTCCAGGAGGTTCCCTGCAGCCCAAGGCTTGCTGAGGTCCCTCTGGTCCCACCTCCAGCAGATCGACTGCTCCTCTCCATTTGGCATCAGGCACACACCTGCTGAGACCCCACCTGTCGCACTGGCCAGGTTGTTAACAAGATGTTAATTAACAAGATGTTAAACAGTACTGGCTGTAGAGTTGATCCCTGAGGACCATGAACCACCAGCATCAGCTTTCATACTGCTGACCATGCTGAAATTGGTGGCCAAGACAGTTTTCCAGCCTCCGGTCCCCATGTCCCCAGTTTAGCTATGAGGAGACCACGTTAAAGGCCTTGCCAAAGTCCAGATGAGCATTCACTACTCACTTCTTGCCCACACAACCTCCTCGGAGAACGTCAGTCAGACTGGATGTGCCTGCGCCAAGGGACCATTCCCAGTCACCTCTGTCCTTTTTCTGCCTGGAAATAGCACCGAGAAGGGTTTGGGTTTGCCCTCAGGAACCAAACTGAGCACAATCTGCCTGTAGTTCCTCAGATCTTCCTTCTTACCCTTCCTGAAGATGGGTAGGACATTTGCCTTTTTCCAGGTGTCACGAACCTCCCCAGATCACCAAGACTTTTCAAAGAGACGATGGAGTGTGACTTTACAATGATGTTGGCTGGTTTCCTCAGCATCCTCAGATGCATCCTTCAGCCTGCCGTTAGGCTTGGGCTCCAGGAGGCCTGAGCACAGACCTCACCTCACCAGCACACATCAAGGCAAGAACAGCACCGAGTACCATGTTTTTTACGATGTCCTCTGCCACCAAATCCTCTGCTCCATTAGCCCTGCATTTTCCCCAGCCTTCCTGCTGTGGCAGCCCTTCTTGTTACAGAAGCCCTCATCCCTTGTGAGGACAAGAGAGGTCATCAGTTTTTCTCCATTGCTGCAGAAGAGCCATGGTTTGTACCAACAAAACCTAAGCTAAAGAAGTGGGCTTGGTACCCACTTCATAATGCAAGAGAAATTGGTCCCTCTAGCTCGAGGGAGCCCTCCATTGCTACAGCAGCTGTGAGCTCAGCGTGGCTGAGGCAGCAATGCCCTCAGAGCTGTGCTAGCACTGGCTTTTCACCCATGGACCTAAACACAAGGCACAGCTCTTCCAGCATCAACAGCAGTGGGGCGTCCTCATTCAGGCTTGAGATGCTGCCCTGGGGAGCACACTGGGACTCTGCCCTGCATCTCTCCAGAACATGGGCAGACCAGAAGCCCGTGAGATGCGCGAGCAGAGGTGTCTGCCCGAGGCAGGAGACCCAGCTCAAAACTAAATGAAGAAAACCAGGCTGCATAACAGCACTGGTTACTGAGCATGCATGTGGAAACCAGGTCAACTGAGCAGACTGCAAGGTAACAGTCGAGGGTGAAGAAAAAGGATAGTCACAGGTGATTGCTCCCATCCCCATGAAGCCCTTGCTTGGGCCTCTGGAAAAATTCCCAAAGCAGTCTACAATAAATTAGCATGCCCACTCTACACGCATGAACACTGCTCTTACCTATTGCGTTAACTACTGCTGCTCAGAAATCGTTTCCTCGGAAAAAGCAGAGCAGAAGTTGCCAGCGGTCCCTTGGAGATCAGCCGCATCTTCCCACGCGTGCTGCTGCAGCAGGCTGCGCCTCGCAGGGCAGGAGCTGCCAAGAAACACAGCACACTGTCAGCACAGCAGAGGAGTCGGAAGCAGTTCCTGCAGTCTTTGTCCAAATACACCACTCAGGCTCCCTTCCGTTCAGCCCAGCCACGCACGCAGCTATTGCTGGAGCTCAGAGGAGCTGGAGGAAGAGCTGGCAGCAGGAGCCCTGGGATTTGGGGTCACTCAGGGCTGGGTGCAAGGCACAAAATGCATGCAGACCAAGGATGGCCCCTGCTAGAGCGTGCACACCTCCTCAGGGCACCATCACAGGTCACTAGTCAAAGCCATCATAAAACATCTTTCACGCTCCACTTGGCAGCAGAGGCCTGAGCCCCAGTGCCTAAAAGCTCGTGGCTTACCCGTCAGGCTCACGGAAGGAAGACTGACAGCATTCACTGCGACCCCAGGGACATGGCATCGATACACACCGCTGCTACAGCGCGAGCCCCGGGCCAGGCACAAGCAGAACAGGGCTGAGGGATGGCAACAGCCACGGTTAGCTGCACGTCTCTGCTCCATCAGCACTAGCACGCGCTGCAGGACTATGGCTGCTGACACCTTCAGCTTTCTGGCTCACCACAAGGCATCCCTAGCTCTAGACTTACACAAAACTGCATTTCCTTCAGAGCACTGCCTCTGTCTGAAGTACCTCTTTGGGCTCGTGAGCACACAAGCTCTTTACCCAACTGAGAAAGCGCTTTGGGGTTTATCCACTTCCGCTGCCAGACCTGGCTCCTCGCAGGACAGCCCTGATACTTACATCTCCCACCTGCTGAAATAAGCTCCCATCCTCCTCAGGATTCCAGGCATCAACCCTGAGACAGCTTTCCTCTGCAAGTTTAACAAAGACCACGTCTCAGGATCAGTGATAGGTAGTCACCACACGCCTAGTTAAATACTCCTGACATTACTTCTTGCTTAAAGCTGTAAATGATACAAGTGTCAGTGAGCAGCCAGTCCAGCACATTTTACATTACCTCTGCCCTGCCTCAACACAGCCCCAGCAGAGCAGCTTAGACCCCTGGGACACAAAGGAGCTGCTGTAAGGTAGCATAGCTCAGTGCGCTGCCTACGCCACAGTAATGATGCTTGGTTATCTGCACACTCACCTGTGACTGACAGCAGCATGCCACGATTTAATTTCATAGCTTGCCACCCCGCATTCAGCACACAGTAGAGGAACACCCACGACGAGAAGAGCCCATTGCACTGTAAGCGGCTGCTCCCTGTTTGTGCAGGCAGGCCTGCAGCATCCTTCCAAGAGGGGCTTTACAGTCCGGAGATCACTGCCAGCTCACACAGTTATGCCCAAAGAAAGCAGCCGGTGAGCACGCATGTTAATCCATTATTATTTATTAGCTGTACAGCAGTATATTCTCCTTCCCAGCTTTCAAACCCCATTACATATTTTATAACAGTATTTTTTCCCATGTTGGCTTCCTAAAATAATGAAAAATATCACACAGTACAGCTAAGTACAAAAATGCATCAACCTAGAGTCTGATAGCTAAACTGATAGCTCTCTTAAAAGCGATACATAGAAGAAAAATTTGTTTGAAATCAGCAAGACTGAGGCTCTATAAAAAGCTTACATATTTTAACATGTGACAGTTTCATATACAGGCATCATTTGTATTTCACATTATTCCTTTTTTGTCTTTATTAGAGATCCAAAATTGTGTAATTACTGACCTATTAAAATTTCCTGGCCCAGGTTTTGAGGGCTGCAGTGACCCACTTATAAATCACCACTTCTGCCTTAACATAGGATTCATAAACACAAAATACAACTACAAGATAGAGCAAAGAAAATGTAGTCGTGAAGTTATAACTCAAAAAGAAGGTTAATTATACATGTTTCAAATGCCAGTTTTGTGCATTTCAAAACCAGATTTTATGTGTGGGTTTCTGTTGTTCTGCAAGCAATAGTCTGGGTACATCTCTACGTGATTGGTTATCAACAGTTTTTCCAACATTTACACTCTATCGATCTTCTTGTCACTTAGTTCAAAAGGAATTAAAATACTGGGGTTTATTTAAACTGCATTTTTGCATACCTCTTAATTAATGGAAAAAGATTTAAATGTAAAAAAAAGTTATTTACAAGCTTGACCATTACAGAAATGCTTTGCAGAAAGCAAAGCATATTAAGGACAGAAACCAGTTGGAGCATGCCAAAACTACCGTGTGCAGCCGACTTGGAGAACCGGAGCTAGTCAGTGGGGAAAAGCAAAAAACATTTTAAAAGTCTAGAACCCTCCCAAGTCTGCATTTACAGTTAAAAACACTACTGAGAGAAGGAGGCTCAAGGACTCTGGGAACTGGAAGGGCAAGTCCGGAGTGGTTTACCACATACTCTAGTCAAGGCTTCCACTTTGTATAATAAAACTTGTTGCATGTAAAGCTGGCCCAAGGACCGTGTTTACGATGCAGTTCAGAGCAAAACTAATCAAGCACCTCACAGGAAACCCTCAAGGACTCCAAAATATTTCCTAATGTTCCATGATCCTGTAATGCTAACATAAAACAGCAAGTTCTAGTTAAATCACATTCTAACATCATTTTGAAGTTTTATTTCCCAGTATGTTTGGTAAAATGGTCTAAAATGATGCATTTCCCAAAGCCAAGAAAAAAGGTAAAAGGAAAAATAGATTTGAGCCGCTTAAACACAGCCCAGGCCAGTTCAGTCATCCAGCGTGGTCTTCCTCCATCACCGATCCATCATGCTGAGAATCATCTCAGGAGTGAGGTCTCCATTTGGAGCTTCCACTACAGCAGGCTGAGCTTCCTCCTCTTCCTCTACTGTTTCTGCATCAGGTTCTTTCTTTACTTCAACTATAATATTTTCAATTTCACCAGTGTTCTGGTCTTCAACCTGAATGATTGCTGCAGCTAGAAGGGCAGAAAGCAAAGGGTGAGGGAGAAAAGTTACACCTTTTTTTTTTGCACCAGAGCTGGCCTCATCAGATGATTTTTAGTAGGTATTTAGACTCTTGCATGGAAAGAAAAGGCAGGGCCCACAATGAAGGCATTCCCACATCAGTGCAGTGATTCACTCTGCTTCACTCATCTAATCATCAACCTTCTGTTTCCTTGCCTCTGTATAAATACTTGCTACTGGTACAAGTATCATAAGGTACACTGGAACTTTAAGACATTATTCAAACAGGAGATTTTGCAGAGTAATCCACAAACAAGGCTACGCCAATGTATGGGTGTGTATCAAATCAGCCTCTCTTCATTCATGGTGCAAGGAAAAGCTTCAAATTTAGGTGAGTCTGGTGACACTAGTGACAGAGTCAGCACAAAATGCTTCCGCAGGTTGTTATTCTAGGAAGGACACAAGGACACATCTGTAGCACTGAGCAGACAGCCAAGCCACTGGGGAGCCATCACCCCCTGCAGGAACAGATCTGCCTTTCCTGCTTTGCACCTAGTTGGTTGTTTTTTGTGTTTTTTTGTTTTTTTTTTTTTGAATTTAAGACTTAGCAGAGTTATTGATTTTTATTCTTAAGGAGAAAACTCTACAGTTGAAACTGTCTGCATTTATGCTATGCTCAGAAGTACAGCCCTGAAGTGTGTTAATTTGTGGTAATACCTGCAAAAGTCTGCAAAGGTCAGAATAACATGGTGATTGTGCTAACAATTACTTTAACAGTAACTGTACATTAATATACACACCAACTAGGGAAAAAAAGAAATGAGCAGTTTGCACAGTTTAAATAATACTAAAAAAAAAAAGTCCCCTCCTTTTTGCATAGGCTGAAGCAATTATGCATCCTCATGACCAGGAAACACTTGCAACTCTTTTCAAACAAAAGGTGTGGTCTTTGCAAAGTAGAGGCAAGTACAGTTATTATTATTTTTTTTTTAATAAGCTCATTTGAGGGAATCAGTTCTCTTGTAAGAATTGCCAAATCCAAGGAACAAAGCAGTTCAGGCAGAGTAACATGAGCTTCAAGCAGTGACTTACGCTGGGATTGTTTTGTTTGAGTGGCAGCTTTGCCTGGTGGTCTTCCTCTTCTTTTCTTACTGGGAGGCGGTGCAGGAGCCTCTTGCTCGACTTCTGGTTCGGCCTCAATTTCTACTGCTGTCTCTTCCTCATCTTCATTATCATCCAAATCTGGTTCAGCATTTTCCTCTAAAAGAAGCATTGTATCAGGTAAGTCTTCAGTTTAAACAAGAATGAAACATCTACCTACAGAAAATCATCAAATCCTCATCCAAAAGGAGTCAAATCAGGGGAAGCAGGCAAACGAAGCCTTTGTGGAGAAGCTGGTGGCACAGACTGCCAGTTACCTTTACATCAGAGGCCACAAATGGCCATTTAGAAAGGCAAAAGGAAACATGACCATGTTAGACTACACAATGAAAGCCCCTCTGCACACCCACAAAGGAGCTCAGAGACGACGGCTGGATGGGGAACCCAAACACCACACTGCTGGGCTACTCCCAGGCACATCAGAGGGGCCATCAGCCCACTGCAGCGCCACCTGCACAACCCAGAGGTGCCCCTGCACAAGAGCAGGCAGGAA
Organism: Cygnus olor; assembly: GCF_009769625.2. Lineage (NCBI taxonomy): Eukaryota > Metazoa > Chordata > Aves > Anseriformes > Anatidae > Cygnus > Cygnus olor. The sequence goes on along the minus strand of NC_049180.1, from coordinate 12,361,909 downwards.
CCCAAACCAAGAACTCTCAGGAACAAACACTTTGCCCAAGCCACTCCCAGGACAGCCACCAGCCCCACTGTCCAGACATGAAACCCACCACAACGAGTCAAGGGAAGCAGCAATCTACATCACCTTTTGGACAAAGGAGGGGCTGTTGCCTGGGCTTGGGACAAATTATGGGATGTGTGGAGGTGGGGAAAGGCAGTTTGGGATCACACAGGTCTTCTTATGGGATGTTCAGGACAGGAAACAAAAGTGGGAAGAGGGAGGGGTTCAGGTGATTTGGAGAGGAATAAGCATGGGAAAACAGAATGGCAAAGGCACAAAAGGGGCCCTTCACGTGCAAACAGCTTGCTGGTTGGTAGTCTTGCCTAGCTATACCCTTGACACCTTGTCTTGTCATTTTTTATTTTTTATTTTTTAAACTCTGTCCCTGGTTAGGTATCTGTATCCTGCATGTAGCAACTGGAATCTACCATAGGCTGGGGGGCCTGTGTGTCCAGTGACTGGAGTGCAGGGGCACACGCGTCCCATCACTAGCAAAGATGAATCTGGACCAGCTGGTGAAACAGGTGAAGTGGCCTGGGAGAAGTAAGGAGGTCCCTAAGGGCTGCCTCTGGGTTGTGAGAGTGCTTGCATAGTATAAGAACTTGGGGGAGTTGGGGGGGGGTGGAATTATTGGGACCTAGAAATTCCTGGGTGTCTGTGAGTGCCTGCACATGTGCAACAGTCTGTACCAGCAACCTGAGCAGGGCTGCAGCCTCGAGGGCTGGTTATGTGCAGGTGCAAGCACCTGGGCAGAGCAAGTATCTGAACCCATTTGCTGGAGGGATTCGCCTTGCAGGTGCGCTCTCACTAGTGGACTTCTCCAGCCTGCTCGGCCACAGAGGGAGCAGGATGAGGCTGTTGGTGCTGCCTGCGTTCACATGAGTGCTCTTTCTGATCTCTGGCCAGCCACATACATACATGGTCTATACATGCGCTCAGTGTGCGTGTGCCTCCTGCAATCTCACCTTCAGCCCTGTTACTGGTTGGACTGGGAGCAATGGAGCAGCAGCAGCCTTGCCTCCCTTGGGCTATTGGATCTCTGGCATGATTTATTTTCCTCCAACAGACTTCACCTGGTAGCGGTGACTACTGTACCTCTATGAAACTAACACTTGAAAGTGATCCACAAGCAAGTCTCCTACCCCTCAAGAAACAAGAGTGCCGTACTTGATCTTTTTCTGTTAAGTAGACAGGAAAACAGGACACAGCTCCCTAACACTGGGACTTATGTCCAAGACCTCAAAATCCGAAGTTAAATATGTCAGAACCACACAGCACCAGGGAGTTCTTAAGCACTACAGATGAATGCAGTTCTGCAGATCATTCACTGTGCTTTCCAGGGCCACCAACATGCAATTCACCAAGCAGTGACCAAATGGATCTTCCCCGAGACCCTTCTTCCAAGACAGGAGAGCATACTGAAGTACATTTTGAGGCCCCATCTACTCAATGGATTTATGATGGCAGCTCCCATCCGTGACAGCTCTGCATCTAACTGCATTTTGGAGCAGACTCCAATCATGGCATCTGCACTTCTCTTTTTTTTTTTCCTCCAGTTTTTATATTGTTAACTGAGCTAATTACTCTAAACTACTATTCAGGACACTCTTTAAAGTTAGCACCATCAACATGTTCAGATTGTCCTGAACATGTCCAACGTGCTTCACCACAAGGGTCTGCTTCATCACAGCTTTGCTCACCATTCTTAGAAATGTAGAAGTTGCAGAAACTCATGAAACTGCAGATCAAGAGATAAGAACAACACTGCACACTGCAACTCTCAGCAGAGAATGTAGTTGGAACCTCTTCCATACTGCTACCCAGCTCACACTGGTGAATTATTTTTCTATCAGATGACTCCTGAAGAAGTCAGTCGAGACTTGGAAACTCATGTGAGGATGAAGGAGTTGTCTCAGCCACGGAGTCTGAGCCAGTCGTATAACACTCACCAGTTCATTTAACAAGCATGATTCTTGACCACCTCCCCCCAAAACAGTTTTGAAACCCAGGCAATACAAACTAAATAAAATTAGGGTTTTCAACCTAAGTGATTCTATGATTCTACATTTACCGGAGGCCTACAAATCATATGTGATTCTGGAGTATCTGATTTTTAACATGTTTTGATTTGGTTTCCATCAAGATTCTACTCCTGGCTCCAAGATGTTTCCATGTTTTAAATGAACAATTAGTTACATGTGCTTTACCCAACTGACTGTAATGCTTTTTCAAGAATCTGTACAAATACGAGTTTCAGAAATCGGAGTTTCTGCTGTCAAGGTTTGCACAACCAGCAGTTTGACCATACCCATCTGATTTCCTGTAAAACCTGTTTGCCACGTAAGATTTTCAGATGCACATTCTCTAACCAGAACGTATCCCTGTTGCCCCAACCTACACCCCTTGTTAATTGCAGAAAGCACTTCAGATGAAAGACTAATTAGCAACACTGCCTTTGCAGAATCGTCTTTGAACTGGCTGGTCTTTAGACTCCACCTGGATTTTCTTGCTGAAGACACGACAGTTTTCCCTCCATCAGGAGGAAAGGCTATGAGTTTTCCCTTCACAAAGGATACCACAGTGAAGGCAGTTTATCTGCTGCAACAGTTTGCTGTTGCCCTGTCCTGGAGAAGCTTACAAACATTAGCCACCCTATTATGAATTACACCCAACCCATCTTCTGGCATGCTGGCCAGCACGTCCAAGAGCCCCTCAATGACCATCTTCTCAATACCAGTGTATCGGCAACATCTGTCAAGTGGAAGACACCACCTGCTTCCTGACCCTTTAACTGGCTCAGCAGGCCTTTTATAAGAGTCCATAAACTGCCTGCACTCTCTCCGCCACTCTCTTGTATGCTCCCTTCCCTTTCCCACTGAAGAAGCCAAGCTAATCCAACACTGGGGTTGTTTGGACATGCCGTATGCTATCCTGTAGCAGCAAAGTGGGAGCATGTGGCATTTCGTAACAGAGAAACAGAGTTTCTTCTGGGACACTGAAAACACTGCCAGAGAATGTAACACACAGAAAAGCAGGCAGGAGAGGAACTGAGTTTTTTCAACTGCACCGTCTTAGGAAGAGCACAGGATGGCAGAATCCATACTATCCATTACAGGCAGTCATTTCTGTACCTGGCTGTATACTATTATTTTTTGGTTACCAACTAGACAAAAGCCTTTCAAGTACCAAAACAAACCTGCAAAGTGAGCAAACTAACAGCTAACAAGGAGCGCATCACAGGTATTTAACTCTTAGAATGTACTGAGTTGTTTCTTACCACTATCAGAGGAATCTTCTTTCTTAGAGCGCATCTTCCTCTTTCGGCCACGTTTGCCCTTCTTTGTCTCTCCCCCATTCTCTCCTTCCCCACCATCTAGGCCAGAACAATTATCAGCATGTCTGGCCATCGTGTTCTAATCCATGGAAAAGAGGGAAAAGAACAAAAAACACAACATGCATTAAAATAAGATCAAATATTCTGGTCCTGTATTTACAAACATATTTCTGACAACTTTTGATTAACTAAGAAACCTGGACAAGCTTGAGAATTGGGCCCACGTGAACCTAATGAGGTTCAACAAGTCCAAGTGCAAGATGCTGCACCTGACTCACTGCAATCTGAGACACGAGGATGGACCAAGAGAAGAACTCATTGAGAGCAGCCCTGCAGAGAAGGACTTGGGGGTTCTGGTGGACAAAAAGCTTGATATGAGCCGGCAGTGTGCGCTTGCAGCCCAGAAGGCCAACTGCATCCTGGGCTGCATCAAGAGAGGAGCGGCCAGCAGTGGATGGAGGTGACTGTGCCCCTTTGCTCTGCCCTTGTGAGGCCCCACTTGGAGTCCTGCATCCAGTCCGGGGCCCCAGCACAAGGAGGAGGCGGTCCTGTTAGAGCAGGTCCAGAGGAGGCCCACAAAGATGACTTTTATTCAGAAAGTTGAATTTTCACTTCGTTCACAACGTCAATGCTAGTACACAATAGTACTAATTCTGAATTATACCAGGTCTCGTCTAAGAAACAAGTGTTCTATTTAAACGGGTAGCATTGTGGCCTGTATCTTCCCCGTGGGTAAACATGCCATCGTTCCTGTTCCCCCCCACCATCCTCATTCCACCAAAAAAATCTGTAATTCAACCAGTATATTCCCTTACCCTGCGAGTGAATGTTTTACCACACTTGGAACAGACAAAGGCAGCAGGGACAAAGTTGGGATCATGGTATCGTTTGAAGTGCATATCAAGGAGCTGTTTCTGACGGAAGGTTTTATCACAATGGCTACAGGCGTAAGGCTTTTCTCCAGTATGGGTCCGTTTATGCATGACCATGTGCCGCTCCTGACAGGAACGATCAAAACAGCAAGAGTAACTTAAGAACTCATACAAACACAGATGAGATGATTTTTGGCCCCAAAGAAGCCAAACTTTAGTTTAGGAGCAGTGTCAGAAAAAGATGGCTCTGCAGGAATGTGAGAACATCTCGGTGGATGGTATATTCAGTCCTAGCTACTCCCATCCTATACAGACTTATTTCTTCATCAACAGATACACCAAGGTTGTGACTTATCTGCCTTAGAAGGTACTCCTCTACAGGGAGGAAGCACTACACCAAACAACACAGGCCACCAAACTTTTCCTTCACACCCTTCAAAAGAAGGGGAGAGCTTATTTGATCTTGACAGTCAAACTTAACAGCTAAGATTTCTACCTCCTTTTTTAATCTCCTGTTCCAATGCTCAGAAGGGGTGCCAGTCCCACCAGCTTACCTGTCTGCATGCGTAATCACACTGGTCACACTTGAAGCGCTTCTCATTCTTGTGAGACTTTTGATGCTGTATGAGGGCATAGCGTTCATGAAACACAGCATCACAATAGCGACACTTCTTGCCCTGTTCAATGTAGGAATGCTGCTTTCGCAAATGAACACCTAGGAGCAAAGAAACAGAGGCTTTAACCACGATGGCTTTCCAAACATGGAAGAGACCAGTTTGTGGTCCCTTAGCATTATTCCCTCCACATATTCCTGAATCAAGTCAGGAGACTGAACACTTAGTTTAGGATTCTACCAAAAAAGAAAGATACATAAGTAAAAGCAACCAGAACAATTTCTAAACAGAAAGGTCTTGCAGAAAATCTCCAAGTTTTCCCACAGAATTTTAGATTTACTCATTAGTAGCCATCAACGTTCACACAGTGCAATTCCATTTGATGTTATGCCACGTAAGGTTTGTTTGGTTTTTAACATTAGTTATTATACACAAAAAGTCCTGCAGGCATCTTAGATGATTTTTCAAACCATCTACACTAATCTCAAAACACAACAGAGACATCAGCAACCAGGTCTGATGCTGACAGTATCCATCCACAAGGATTCCCTTGGAGGACAGCGCAATGTGAGTTTTTGCTAGTGAATTTATGTAACACATGAAGAATATCTAAGTAAAACATAACAGTCCACAAGACACTTAAGACTACTCTGAATTGCTTGAATACAGCCAGAAGCCAGGTAATACGTTGGGAAACAGGATTTTCTGCAAGACTGGAAGCCAAAGTGACAGGGATAGAAGGCAATGAGGATACCAGCAGATAATCCCCAAGAGAGGTTTTAGTAACTCCTTTAAAATACTCAAACTAAGAGCATACCACAGCTGCACAAGGTAACCTGTTGTAGACTAAACCATTATTAGGAGAAAAATTCTTCATAGTTAACATCAGTTTTTCTCTGTTGTAAATCAGTTCTCGTCTGCTCTGGGAGACACCTGACATCATTTGGCTGCCATCCACTCAAACTGCCTCTCAATGTAGCACTTCAAATTCTTCTTTATTGGAAGGGAGCCTGCCTTTCCATTACATGGTTGATATTTTGCTTATTTTGCTTACAGACTGAAAGTTCTGCCAAATCGTGGCTTCTTCTTTCTCAGCTGCTCTGGGCATGATATTATTTTTCACCTTCTTGTACATCAGAGAGCTTGCCTGCTGGAATCACTGCTCACTAGATCAACACTCTGCTACTGCAAGGACTCAGGGCTTTTGTGGCAACTCTGTCTCCTATTCTGTCTGTGGCACACAGCTCCACTTCCTGGAAAATGAAAGTATTTATTCAAATTCAAGCCTTTTAGCTCAGTCAGATGTATATGGATGAAATGTAACGGCCTTCAACATGGAGGAGGTCAAGCCAATTGACTTTTTGGTTTCTCAGACCTAATCCACATGTAGTTGTAATATTAGTCCAAATTCAATAAATGCCTCACATCTATAGCCCTGAAAATAGTAACTTGCCTTGTACACTTGGAAAGCATCCTACGCTTTCAAGTAATGAAAAGAAACAGAATGTTCTCAGTCTGCAGCAGTTATGGTAAGCTAAGTGTGTATTACAAACCACACGTTTAAGTCTGTGCTTCATTTTGTAGTTATCAGAACTATTAGGTTAAAAAGCAGACAGCAGTTGGCTTACTTGAACTCTAATTTTGAGAAAGTCTTTTGTAGTATTTTCACCAAATGACCACTTTTCAGAGATACATACCCAAGTCACTCTTTCTTGCTATAACAGTATCACAGTGAGGACAGTGAAATTTGGCCACGTTCTCCGTGTGCTTCTGCAAAATGTGCATCTTCATGGTACCACTTTGAGTGAAGCGAGCATGGCAGATGTAACATTCATATGGCTTCTCTCCTTCAGTAGCAGAAAGAAAAAAATAGCACAAGTACTTTTATTAAAAAAATCTAACCAAGAAGCCCCAAACCTCTCAGAAACTCGCAACAGACAGCTAGAAGATAAAAATAGTAACTATAGAAAGATCTCAATGTCTCTTTGGAAGTTTTAGTTCTTTTATGCATCTTTCTACAAAGAATCCCAAGTCCACTCTTTAAACAAATCAGTTAAATTAATACCCTGAGGAAATACCTGGAAGACCTATCTGCTGACTGCCAGAAAAAAACAAGTAGCATCAGATTTTTTTTTGGGGGGGGGGTGGGGTGGGGGGTAAGGTTTCTGAATACTTATGTACACACAAGGGCAGTTTTTCCCCCTTCAGGTTTAGGGGTATCATCAACCTGGCATTCCAGCAACATTCTCTGCTAAAAATGCTATTTCTATCAAAGAAAAGAATCAGGGTCTTTATGGACTACAAACATGAGATGCTTTTATAACTACACAATTATGAAACTGAAAATGGCTCTAATCTTTAACTGGAACACTAATAATAGAAGAAATATCTTCTTTTCATACTAGAAGGGGACATATTTTAACAACTTACATTGAAACTGGAAATCTGAATCCTCCAAGCTCACTTCTCAGTGTAGTAATTACTAACATTTTATGAATTTTATTTAAAGTGCTTATAAACTATGGTGCATACTCTTCAGCTACAGACTTTATAAAGGTTTTATATTAAACAAAGTTTTTTTTTCAATTAAGAGTGTCACCACACATTACACAGTCTCAGCAATCTGACACTGAAACAAACACTAAAAAGAAAAACCATGTCAACAATACCAGAGTGGGTCCTCATGTGCCTCTTCAGTTTGTAAGTATCCCTGCTGGCATAGCTGCACAAGCTGCACTGGAACGGACGCTCTCCAGTGTGAGAACGAATGTGGCGTTTCAATTTGCTAACCTGAAAGCCAAAAATAAGACTGAAGTTAGCATAGATGAGCAGGTCAGACTCCCAAAAGTACAAGTCAAGAAACAGATTTTCATTTTACCTCGTCACTAAAACAAACATAAGCAAGCATGTTTCAATATCACTCTCATGCGGCGCAAAACCACTCCCTCTCTCCCATTGTACTTCACCTGCCAACCTCATTGCCAAGCCTTGCCCTTCCCAAACGCAGCACAGCTTCATTTAGAGTCTTGTGCTCCTTACTGGTATCAACCATGTCATTGTTTGAGGACAAGCTAAAATTTGAAACTACCCTGGAGAGAAACAAGAAAATGTTCTGGGAAACCAAAGCACCTAAGGAGAATATTGGATGGTGGGGGAAGAGCGTAGTGTTCCCCCGCACCATACATTTTTCTCCACAGGGTGCTTTCTTGAGTGTTCTCCAGTTCCTTTGAGATAGAAGATAAATTCTTCTTAAGATGAGCTGAAGTCTAGACCTACAATCAACAGGTTGACTTAATTCTTTTACTCTCCTGCTTTTATCTAGAAGGCGTGAACCCAGGTTAAAAAAAATCAGCATAAGGAATTTTCTGCTCAAGTAGGAGCATGCTGCATAATCAACAACCATTGTCTACAAAATGCAGCACAAGCTCACATTAAGACCAATTTGGTCATTCTTTCTTAATGCATACTATGAAAAATCGTTGCAAATGCAGTTTACTCAGCGCTCGAAACCACAGGGTCCAGAATTACAGCACTGCAGTCACAGCTCAGGGAGATAAATGCAATCCCTTGCTCAACATCTCCCACTGTACCCTTCTTCCACTGCACACATTCCATATTTTAAGTCATGTTGCTCATATCTTGCTCGAGTTTCTTATCCCCATCATGCTGTACAATTTCTATTACAGCATAAAAGTTGTTCTGCAGCATCAGTAACAGCACTGCATTGGGGAAAGCATTCAAATAAGCTTTGTTTACTTCAGCAAATTCAACAACCAGCAGATAGCAGCAAAGGCGATTTTCAGTAATATTAAGGCAAACGGCCATTAATTTTGGCTACAGTCACCTTAACAGCATAAATAACGTGTAGAATACATGTTTCTAAAACTGTCTGAAAAGCACATCCTACTCAGGAGATGGCTGCCTCCTTCAACATGGAGCACACTACAGTTCCTTTCATCACCTTTAAGACCAATTTAAAAAAAAGCAAAAACAATAACTTATCACCAACAAAGGAAATGAAAGTCATCTAGGATCTCAGTGTGCTCTCAGTGCTCTCAAACTAGTTTCTCATTAACTGAGGAAAATCCACCATTTGTTTCCAAGAACAGACCTGATTTATAATTTTTTTGCTTAGAGGTTTTTTTAAATGGCCAAGGAGGAAATGCCTAGGAGCAGAGCTTGTAACAGATGGTGAACAAGCAAATATTCAGTACTGTAACAATTAACTAACATACCTCCACACTAGCATAATCGCACATTGAACATTTGAAAGGTTTCTCATGGGTGTGTTTGTAGCGGCGATGCCGAACCAACTCTCCACTGGTCACAAAGGCCATGTCGCAGTCTGGGCACTTATGAGGGCGAGTACCTGAGCAGTTGCAGCAAAACAGGAAGATGATGACATTCAGATTTAGTGACAAAAGAAGGTACAGGACACACACAATACCTCTTGGTTATTCACAAATCTCAAACCACCCAGCTAGACATAACGTGGGTATTGATATGAAGAGAAAACAAGAGAAGATTACCTTTTTTTTTGGCAGAAACGTCACAAGACACTTAAAGTTTCATCACAGTTTAATTACCAGTTGTTTTATACTAGAAACTTAAATAAGGATCAACAGAAATGTGCTGTAGATCCTACCACTAAGTTGGTCCTGTTTATAAACACCCTGCTGCTGTTTTCAACTCCCTTATGTTTATTTCCAGCCTTTCCTCATCTTACCTTTCTGCAAGAACCACCAGCCACACGAAGCTTAGAACACAACTACTAATGACCAAGACAACTGGAACGTTTTCTGCAGCTTAAGGTAATTTCAGGTCAAGCCCAGGACTCGTTTTCTATGTACAGGATGAGCTCTGCACCTGACCTGGCCAGGCAGAGGATAACAGCATGCATGTGAGAAATGGACAGCAGCCTTGCATGGTTTCTTCTTTAGCTTGTTCCATAACAGGACACAGACAGATTCAAGACAGATTACCTTTCCTTTGCTCTAAAGACAAAGCAGATCCTCCAAAAACAACTTATACAAAAGCAAGAGTACCTGTGTGAGTGTTGAGATGGTTCCTCAGTAACGTGACTGTCCGGAAAGCCCTGCCACAGAGATGGCACTTATGTGGTCTTTCATCAGTGTGGCTTTTCATATGGCGGTCCAAGTTGGAACGTCGTGGACAAGTGTAACTGCACAGTTCGCACTGGAATGTCTTCTTTACACCTAGCCATGAAGGAAATAATCTTTATTCTCAACAGTACTGTGGTCTTCCGCATAACATTAGAGAACAGCAATGAAAAGGAAAGATTCCTGTAGGTTTAGCTACTACGAGGAACAATCTTGTACCATTAAATCCAACAGCATATCCTTAGGAACACAGGCAATGACTAGCTTGGCTTGAATTTTCATTAGTATGCCAGTACTCAATGTTCCTACTCCACTTTAGAAAGGGCTCCTTAATTTACAGTTTTAAGTTTCCAGAAAGGAAAAGTCAGATGTACATAATGCTGTATTTTACACCATTTACCCTACTCAGCACTTGGTTAGAAAAAACAAAGCTTATTATACTGTTTGTTACCGATGAAAAGTGTGTACACAAACTCTTAAACACGTATTACGGCAAAACACAGAATCTTTTCAACTGTAGTTATATGGGAATACAAATGCCGTATCATCAAACCAAGGCAAATGAATTCCTTTGTAGCCTATATGCATGACAGGAGGCTTACCCACAAAACAGTAGACCCGATACTCTTATATAATGCAGCAAGTGACACTGGACACGTCTCTTTTACTCCCATTTGCATCTACCCAGTCACTGCAACCACACTGCAAGGTCCCCTCCTAACAAACACATTCTCAAAATCCACTTGCAAATGACAAGCTTACCTTTCTTTTTAATTTTTGTTGGTTTAGGTGGCTTCATGTTGCCCACCACCTTTTCTGCATTGACCTCAGACAATAAGCCCTCCTGTTGCTCCTCTTCAAAATCATACACAGAGACATCCACATCTTTGCCTTCCTCAGTGTAACGAAGCTTACTCTTTTTGTTTTTCTTTGTTTTTTTGGCTGGTGGCTGATAGTCTGGATCTTTTTGCCAATTGGGATCTTCCTGTGGCTGAAGTTCACCTTGTTCCAGTGTCTCCACCTCACCATTTGCACCCACTTTCACTACTTGGAAGCCTTCTGGTAAAGGCAGGGTGTGACAGATCATGGGCTCTCCTTCTTGCAGGCCTCCTTTGGAAACCTCATTTTCATAAGCTCCCTGAAGTTCTTCCACAGATGTGGTGGCAACAGGTACAGTCACTGGAACAGGTACTTGGACCAGCTGAAGCTCACCGAGGTTTATAGGCTGCTCTTCCATATTAACAACCTGAAGTGTTATGATCTGCGTGTCATCCACCGTGGCCTCTGTCTCCTGAGGCACCGCACCTTCCATTACTTCAGTCTTCATTTGAAGAAGAGTTGGATCCAGCTGTTCCATCATCACCATCTGCACACCGCTGTTGACATCCTGCACTACTTCACCTCCGTCTGCTTGGTTTGGTGGTATATGACAAGCATCGTCCTCCTGTCCACCTTCACGGCGTCTTTGATAGGTTTTTCTCTCCTTCCCCTTAATAAAAGTTTCTGATTCCTCCACAATAGCTTCAACTGCCTCACCTTCCATTTCACCTTCTTGCTGTAAAAAACAAAACAAAACAATGAATGCTGCACATCATCCAAGGTATTTTAACAATCGCACAAAGCCCACAGGGGGACAAGTGGCCTAACAGAAAACAAGCAATGCAACAGCTGCAACATATTGCAATTCTATTCAGCAAACAGAAACTGAGAATTAAGGATTAGTCTCTGCTAGCTTCCTGTCACTGTAAACCAAGTCAGTCTCAGAACGCTCTCAGAAGTGAGACGACTCTACCAGTTCCCTGGAAAGGAAGGAAAACAAAGAGAAGAGATAAAGTAATATACATATTCCCATTTCTAAAAGACTGCAAATCCTACAGGCAAGACATAAAGTAATATTACTCTTTACTGAGCTTCTTTAGTATTTCAGTTAGCAATATCTGTCGCTCTTTGGCTATAAATATCAAAGGCAAAAAAATACCATCACAAGCAAAAAACTGTCTATCTAAACTATTATGTTTGAGAACTACAAAGTTTTTTCAGGGAGAAAAAGCACTAAAAATCGAGTGCAAGAACTCAAGTCTTCAAAGTTACTGTATATATTCTTAGTTGTTTGAGAGGGGAAACATTTCCTATATGTTTAAATTTCTCTGCACACTTGACTGGTACCGTTATCAAAACAAAAATAAAAAAGACATAATCAAGTTATTCAAGCATATTGTAAGCAGCCTGAGGTTCAGTTCCTGCTCCCACCCCTGGGCGCTGCCTGGCGTGAGAGCACAGTGCCCTCCTCCGGCTGAACGAGCAGCAGCAGGGCTCAGAACAGCTTCACTTCGGTGTAAGCGATCTGCACTCAGAGCTAGGGGACTCTGAGCCTTCTCATGAGAACTGGGTCAATTTTATCCACACAGTCCAAAGCACACAACAGTGCTAAAGCTGTTTAGGAAGGCCTTAGTTGTAATTCTGAACATAGCCATATGCAAGCGTAGCATTTTATGCTCTTCTTCCACCCCAAACCATCCAGCACTCTTCTCAGCATTTGCCAGGAAGTATGCAATTCCCGTACTCTGATTCTGTAGGAAGGTTGCTTCAAATCATCATTAAACAGCTATGTCCTTTTCTCAAAAAAGAAAAGAAAATTAAAAAAACATGCCAGTTTCCCTATGGACTTCTGATAAAATTCCAATCCCAATACCAGATTTTTATGACTTCCACATTTTCCTGTTATATCACCTGACCTTTCAAGACCAGACCTCTTTAACCTATTTTTTCAGCTCAGCAGTTAAACCTCGTTATCATACTAGTTTCAAATGTCTACGCGTAATCTTGGATACTTATTTTGGAAATACAGAGGTACATATACATGAACACGAAACACAGCTGTCAGTCCTCATTAGCTGTTAAGAGACATTATTTTTAGAGAGTCCTTGCTTTTACTTTACTGTCTTTTCTAATATTCTCCACTTCTGCTGGGAGAACACGGTTCTTACTGTTCTTCAGCCTGTTCAGACTAGGGTCATCTATTTATGCGTGGTCTTGATACTGGTTATATTTCTTTTGGGCAGCAGCAGTCTCCAGGGGGCACCAGATACCCAGAAATACTGGCATATGGCTTCATGCGCACTCCCTGCAGGGATCCTGCCTCTCCTTTCTTTAGCACCCCTCAGCATTTCAAGTCAGAGCAAATCCATATGGACAAACAGCTGAAGTACCCAAGATGATGCAAGTACTTAACACTAGCCAGCAGGAGATCAGAACAGAGATTTGCTCTTTGGCCTACAGCAGCTGTGAAACAATCAGAGCAAATTGTCTTTCAATTATCTCAAGTATTTGTAGGGAGAGAGAAGGAGAAGCCTTTTCAGGTGACCAAAAGTCTCAAAGAAAGGAAGGAAGGAGGGAGCTAAACAGAAGAACGTGATAAATGGCTGGGGTGGGCGGGAATTAGCAAAGGATTTCAGATAAGGCCAAAAAAATGGCAAAAGCCCATCTGCAGAGCAAAGGCAATTCTGTCTTGATACCTTTTATTGGAACAAAGCAGAGGCCAGCAGCGCTGGGCGGTTCAGGGGGGACTCTCAGATGGGAGCTCCCATCAGACCCGTTGCTGAAGCTGGCAAAAACCCTGCGAGTCACCGACAGGCCAAGGCTCACAGCGCGCTGGAGGAGCCCACAGGAGCTCCAACGTAAGGCATCACCTCTCAGACTGCATGCCAGGACATCCTTGTGCCCACCAAGGAACAAGTTCCTCTCTTTTAAAGATTTCAGCGCATGGCTTACGTTGGCAGGAAGGTTTGTCAGTTCCAGAAGTAACGCTGGGGTCGCTCAGGCTCATGCTGAGACCAGGTAAGTGTGCAAGCAAGACATTGTTCAAAGGGCACTCACAACGGGAGGATGTGCACACGCGTGACAGATGGAAGGACTCACGGCCACTCAGCAAAGAAACCAAGCCATCCCTGCCCCTTCTCCTATCCTAGGGACAAGCATCTCCCAGAGCTACCCGGCACTATCACGATGTCCTCCAGCGGTGAGCCAGCCACACGGCAGCAGCACCACCAGGAGGGTCTCAGCCCCAGCTCGTAACCAAGATAATTCAGCAGCCAAATGAGGATTTACTCCTGCCTATTCCGTGCTATGAGATATGCTCTGTTCCTTGCGGTAAAAATAAGTTATTCTGAAAAATGGCTGTATTTTTAAGCCAGGTTCTTGTCACCAGGGGAAGTGCTACAGTATCTTAAAGAGAACTATCAACGATCCAGGCCATGTTGGCAACGTACCACAAAAAATAAAAAAAGAAAGCCACATAAACGTACAGAAGGTGTCTCAGTTGATCTCAGTGAGTCTTGGCCAGCTCAGAAATCATCTCCAGCTGCCCAGGTTTGTTCCCAAGAAAGTATGATTCTTCAGATTAAAATCCTCCTGCAATGTATGCATGTGGATGCACAGGATGGCCTCTGAACTCGAGGGGAGGGGAGGTAAAAGGTACGGGATCGCCCCTACTGGACCAGCCCTCTGGAGAGACTTTACCTTTGCACTGCCCATCCAGCTTCACTTCTCAATCTTTACCTTCAAGTATTTTTGCTCCTAAAAGTTATATTCCTCCCAGGCCAAATTCTGAGACAGTTTCTAATATTTCAGAGAACGTGGACTTTGCTATCACTAAGGACATTATAGCAGGACACTGGGAACAGTAATTGCTGAACATATTTTATCTTACCAATCTCCCAAACTTTTGTTTCTGGCCTTTATCTTCATCTTTCTTCCTAACAGTTACCCTACCTTTTATCAATAACTTAGTTCCAGGATGACTGAATCTAAAAAGGAAAACAAAGAAGCAGGCTAACAGTAGATGTTATAGAAAGATCGAGACTGAAAAGAACTGCAAGGGAAGAACCTCCAGAAGGAGGAGTGACCACTTAAAGACCATAGAACATCTGAAATCAGCAACTAGCACAATTCCCACACCATAGCTCAAGCAAACCTTCACACACCTGCTCCCTCAACAGGCTCTAACAATTCAGATGAGAGCATCACTAACCAGGTCAGCGCACTGTCACAATCCAGCTAACCAGATAAGAAGTTGGAATGCCAAAAAACAGATGTAAGATTATTCCAATAGGTTAAAGAGTTGCTTATCCAAAAAGCTGAAACAAGCAGAAATATGATGGGGGAAGCTTATTCCAAAGAAAGTAATCAAAATGTTGCTTGAGAGAAAGTAATTTAATTCCAGCTAGCCCTGCTGACTGCTGCAAAGGAGAAAGTCTCAGCCAAGTTACAGCACAACATTTGCCACCCAGGGCCCCCTCGCAAAAGCCTCACAGTTAACCAGCACAGCATTCATCTTGAAAGTTTAAAATCTTAACATTCAGAAATATGATTTAAGAACACTTCCGGTACAGCACAGCTGACGGAACTCGCAGTAACAAAGATTGAGGGACATAGCATTCAATTAACGCATTCCCACAATAACATTAATCTAAGTCATAGAAGCATTAAAGACAACTTGCTGTGGATGTCAATGCAGACAGTACAAACCCAGAGACAGTTGTTTACATGTCAGGACTGCTAATGCCATTGCATGTTTTTCTAGCTGGGTTATTTATAATAAAGCTACAGTCACAAAACAACATTTGCCTGCCTCTCAACTGCCTCTAAAACAAACCCTGAACTGCATCAAGCTTCATGGACCAAGTAACAGCAAGTATTTATTTGTTGCCAAACAAAGCACAGTCATTAAGAACTGTGGGACATTCAAAGAAATTGTATATTGCAGCTTTAAATCTACTTTTCAGTTCACTTGAGAAAAAAATCAAAAATCAATAGGAACAATGAAGCCAAGAGCTAGCTGTCTATATTTTTTTGGCCTTCATGAAGTAATGAAAGCCTCTGCAGTTGTACCAGTGCAAGCAAAAAAAACCCATAACATTCAGACTGAACTCAAGTCAATCCACATACACATCCCACTCCAAAACTGTCATGGCTTTGACACCGATGGATTAGACACTTACTAAAATTGATATGGCAGTGGAAATAAAACTGTGTGTTAAAACATAGGAACCTTGATGTTTCTCCTGCATACCTCTAACTTTTGAGACTTAATAAGCAAAAACTTCACTTAACGGCCCCCAGTCATGCAGTGCTTCTGCCACCTAAAGCAAGAAAAGGATTTAAAAAAAAAAGCGTACATCCAATAGTGCATTTTTTTCTTGTTTGCCAACATGTATGTCTTTTTAATTATTTTTTTTTGAGGACATCAGTAGACACAAAAATGTGCAGGAGCACTTGGCCATTCTTCTTTCCCCATCACAAAAATATCCATAGCTTTCTTTCGAAAAGCCTCCCACTAGACAGAGATAATGCAGATAAACAGGTGAGCTTTTGCATTCGTTCCAGCAGGGCTTCGCTGATAAGAGATGAACATGCCATGAATGCAACACAAAGCATTAAGTATGGATGTTCCTAGCACTGCTCTTACAGTAAGATCTGAAGTTGACTAACACCAACTGCTTCTACCACTACTCATCACAGTTGCTCTCAGTCTCCTGGGCTTATCGATAGTACTCCTCTATAAGCAACAAATCCAGAACATGAACTTGGTGCATGCGTCTCCCACTCAATTTAAAAGGATGCCAATTCTTCTTCTCCACACAGTGTGGCACTAGAACAAAAAAAATCCTCACAACTGGGAAAGCGATACAGAGGTAGCGAAAAAGCTGCATGGAGGGCCACACACACCCAAGCAAGGTTGCTAGCTTGGGCTCAGCACTTCACAAACACAGCTGTAAAGCTTTTGAACTCAAGATGGTTCTAGAAGTAGCTCAGCCATATCTGCATGGTACTACACTCGAGCCAAGATGTTCAGATGACTCAAACAGGCTAGCTGTGCATAACACCAAAGACCAAGAGTTTAAACAGAATTCAGATTATAAATATAAAGACTGAAATTTCGTGAGACTCTCACCCATTTCTGTTGCTAATTGTCCACAGAAATTGAAAAGATTAATAGGGACAGATTTGCTTAAGCACCTGATTATAGAAGTCATACAAAGGCTTAGTCTTGTGTTGAACTCTTTAGGAATACATGAGAGAGAGAACCAACTTTTCCTCTTTTTTTCTTTTAAAGGTAAGGCTACCAAACGTCAAGCTACTTGACAAAGCTCACAAAGATTTAGCAAACAGGTAGCAGTGTCACATGAATAACCTGGGGTAGGATATCTTCAGTGTTATCACATGCAAAACTTGCCAGATTTACTACCATCAGCAGAAATTAAGAAGCTGAGATCAGTTTGTTTTATCAAGTAATTTTCTCATGCTGCAAACTTAAAGATTTCATTTGCCTATATCCGCTCGCTACAACTGCTACGCCCATCTCCAGCTGCTTTGTTTCCTCCTTGCCACCCAGAACCTGGCAGTGAAAACATTTAAAAAATAATATTACTTGACAAACATCTATGACATCTTTTTTTCCTTTAAAAGACACAAGCTCATTATTTCACTGTTAAACAAACACTTTGAGAAATATTTTACCATCTCAGAGAATAAGGAAATTGAAAAAAAGAATCAAGAAGCCTGGAATTGAAAAGTAACAACTTCATCAGGGGTTAATAAATGCTTCTGGTTTCTCAGTGTATGAGAAGAGGCTTATCAATATGAAGAAACCAAGAAATATATAAAAAGCTACGTGAATGACAGCTGCAATTGCAGTAAAGGGTTACAAGCACACAGCTGTAGAAGGATGGCTTCCTGAAGTACTGACCCTTAGGGACAGGACACAGACAGACAGCTCTGATAGCACTTCAAGTCCTACTGGTAGTTACCTAACCAAGGTGCCTCTGCTGGCCTCCCTAAACAGGGCAGGGAGAAGAGCACGTTCTTCCGGGGAATGATTCAAAGCATTTAAGTGGATCCCTATGCCAAATTACCATCTAGAGGAACCCACCTTTCTTCCCATTAATCAGATAGGACAACAGATTCTTAACTTGTACAATGATTTCACAATCAATTTAAAACAGGAAAACACCATGCTGCTGCTCAAAGAGCTGGTCTCACCTTTTCCTTTGCACTGACAGAGTAATTCACTCACCTGCATAATTAACTTGATCAATAACTAACTCCAGCTGAAAGTTAATACAAGAAAAATGGTTAATTATGTCAGAACATGTTCAATCCCTGATGCAATTCCCCATATGAATGCCTGGGCAGACAGGGTAGGGGAGCAGGTTAGAAGTGCCAGCACCACTACAAGCAGCAGTGAAAAGCAACCCCAGCACCAGGAGCCTTGCGCCCCAGAAGCCAGTGGCTGCACTGAGCTGTGTCCCTCCACGCCGTGCACCCTGCAGTGACACTGCTTTCTCTCACACATTATGCAACCCCCCCGGGTCACAGCCAGTTTGTGGGCACCCTCCTCTTCAATATCACTAGCATTCAACTGTCACCAAAAACACACACTACTTCATTCGATTAGTTGTTCACTGTGAACCAAAGGTACTTAGGTGAAGGTAGCACACTTTGGGCCAAATGTTATCAAAATTAATCTTTACCTTTTTGCCCTTATTATGCACTCCCCAAGAGCACAGCCAATAAATCTCCCCGGACGCAGGACTGTCAGCACCACGGTCATTGTGGGCAATGAATCAGAATTACAATGCATCCCGTGACATTTCTACAGCTACCTCAAGCCTTTTACAGAAGACATCTCCCATGTCCATAACATATGAACGCAATCTTCCCAGCTGCTGCTCCTTTCCCTGCTCACCCAGGGATTTTACCAGAGCTCTTTCAAACATTCATCATGCCTCAAGAGATAACACAAAGTGATGAGAACTTGCAGCCAGCACCAATACCTATTTTTCACTGAGTAGCACACACCAGTGGTTTTCCACAATTACTTAGGATAAAGTTAACCTGTTGATTTGGATCAAGAACTCAGGGGAAACGCTCTCGTAAGACATGAAAACAGAGTGCATATATACTAGGCTTTCGTATCTTTCCTAAGCAGTTTGTAGAACAAGCTCTCATAATTCCTGCACCTCACAGCGGCAAGGGCGTCAGATTCACAGATCTTCCAGAACCAACACTGATAATTCTGCCACAATAAGCTGTAGCCTACAATCGAGAAAAGCATAAGAGAATAATGTGAATTAGTTGAAACTTCCATTGTGAAAAACTACTTCAGTTACTGATAATGAATCCCACACACATTCAAGTCTCTTGGCCTACAACTAACCTCAAACAGTAAGCCTTCATGAAGAAGGCAGGCCAGTGGAAGAATTTCAGCTTTATTTACAGAAGTACGATGTATTTCCTTGTTTTTCCTGAAGATTTGCAAAATTAAAGCTCTCTTAACAAGAATGTAGCTGGGACACTTTTATTTAATATTCTTGTTCTTAAACCTTGTTCCATTCTTCAATTTCTCTTTCTATTGCTACCTAACATTCTTACGCAACTAGTTTTACATTTTTCCTGTTTCTTCCAATAAGAGCTACTGCAGTCTCACGAGATGACACCAGTTCTTCAGTCACTCACAGAATTCTTTAAGTGAAAAAATGGAAAATATGAATTAAATGTTCTCACACAACCATTTTTCAGAAATAGTTCTCTTACATTAAGTAAGGTGTTCTGTTTTGGTAACCTGACAGTTCATTTCAGAAGGACAAACATGCAATTTTATCTGATGTAAAATATAGCAAGATTTATATTTTACAAATAACAAGCACAGAAGACTTCATTTTTCAGCTGATTAATAGTGTCTGGGAACTACTCAGTCCCTCCCCTCTTATAGCTCTTCACAATATAAAAGTGATGAAGGAGCTCATAAAAAGACCAGTGGAATACTTGAAGGTAATAAATTGAGAACAATGGAAAAATATTTCAAAAAGTCAAAACAGCCTGTGAAGTCAACTGCCACAAAAGGGAAAGTCTGATACTGTAGGCAGATTTTTGGAAAAGGTTACCAGTTTTATCAATAAGTATTGGTGGTCATTTCCCCCCCACACACATTGATTTTGAAGAAACTTTTTCCTGCTTTTCGCAGTTTGCTAATACCCTAAATGGAAGCGTGAATCAGGATACTCTGGCCATCTGATGCAGCGTTGTATGATAACAAAACGGCAACACCAGATACTACCACACCTGGAAAGAGACCAGCGTGACAAGTTTCATGGCATTCTGGAGACTTCATAACAAGGCACAAATATTTGGATTTCGTTTTCCTCTAGGGCTTCATCTAGATGAAGTACCACCCAGGAGCAAACTTTTGGGAAACAGCTACTCCTTTTATCTTCGCACAAACACTTATTAAGTAGTGATACTCTGCGTGTACAAGGGAATTCAAGCTTCAAATCACAGGAGAAGGAAGTGCTCACCCCTGCGATGGCTGCAATGGTCCTGCCCCATCAACAACAGGTTGTGCATGCAGTAACTATTAATCACCTCACAAATTACACCCTGATGCATTTAAGGAAAACCAAGGTCAGTGCTAGTTGGTTTAACATCAGCTGTAGAGGTGTAGTTTACTGTCCTTGCAGCAGGGACAGGAAATTCCAAGAGTTTTGGAAACACCTTGGGGAGAAGGGTGGTGGACAAGAAAAACGCCTGTAGCCTGAATCAAGTCATCCTCCTCCTGAATCACAGATCTCAGGGAAGTTCATCTGAATTAATGAGTGTTGCAACAGATGTAAACAGAATCTAACCCACGTGAACCCTACACAATGGTCCTCATGCTGAAGTTTTAAGTTGTTTAATCCATTTTATACACATCTCCAATTCATCTGAACTCAAGTTTCAAATATTCTTAATACACCACACCCTAGAAATGCCATTACAATCAGACTTCAAGCTAGACGAAAATCCCGCAAGGGCACTCAACCTTGGATTAAAAAAAAACAAACACAGAACTTTTCCACCAGGAGTAAGGTGTCATTTTCAAACACTCCTAACCCTGTCAAGCAGCCATCCCCTGCCTTTAAACTGCCCATGTGCTCCCACCCACATCACTTCAACTATTCCTGGTGTTAGCACAAGTGCTTCCAAGACTGCAACCAACTGGTCAGGAAATCAGTCCAGGCCAGAACTCACCCAGCCCCAAAGACACTTATTTCCAGCCAGCCCAGGTCTCTGGTGTGACCAAACACTCAGGCCAGCCAAAAGAGAAGCATGGTAAGAAGGTTTCTTCTAGCAGAATGCTGACTTTCAGTGTTCAGGAAACTACTGCCTCAGCATGGAACACGTGCCACACGTTAAAATCCCTTAATTTACATTGCGTTCTTGATGCTTCTGCACTTCTGCCTGGACTGATTGGTTCTCTTCAATGTCAGAATGCACTCTGGAACTGAATAGATGAGTAGCAGTAGTAAAACTACATAGAAGAGAAACGGAAGATAAGTGAAAAAGCACTGTTTGAACGCTTAATGCTTGTTTAAATAGAAAATGTGTATTCCTACATTGCTACGAACAGCAGCATTGATAATTGCTTATGGACTCCCTCACTTATCAAACAAGCCTTAAACAAAACCCAGAGAGTATTTTCATCAGCTTTTATGCTTTCACCAGGAAGAATTACGGTTTTACAAACTCCTCTCTACCTCCTCTCAAATTCTTCAGCATTTACTTCTTACAACCTAAATCTCTATAGATCTAGTGTGAAATTAAGAGTGCAATGTAACATTTTCGAGCTGGTTGTGTCTATTTCAGATGTCCTTTTCTCCTGTGCTGTGGAGTACCAAATCACAACATAAAAGTAGTCTTTATTGTCAAACAAGTGTAAATTACACAAAGTACAACCTGTTACATACTGTCAACGTAGCAGGTAACACTATCAATACAGTAATAAAGCCAACTCTAACACACTTCTGACCTTGTTACCCTGCAGAAGAAGAGCCTTAGCTAGCTGAGGAGTTGCGAAGCCAGCTTCATTACCCTGATCAATTAAGAGCTTAAAATATTCACTTCCACAGAGCTAAAACAGTTACAAGACAGCACATAACTTCTCATCTGTAATCCTGTTCAATCCTTAGTGTGCATAGACGGTAAAAACCCTGGGAACAGTAAGCAACCCTACAGGAACAATTCTAAAGCGAAACACGTGCTCTTGCTCCACTTGGTGGAGCTGGCCAAACAGTGTTAAATTTCACACTGGTTTCTATGCCCTTTGAATTCAGGTACTTCTTCCCCTGGTTCTTCTGTCATTTATTCAGTACAAAGCACTCAAGTCTTGCTTCTGGCTGCAGTCTGTCCCTGGCAAGTCGATTTTTAATTGTTTATCAGTCTCAAAGAGCCCTACTGAAAAGCTTGGCAGAGCTGTGGATGCTCAGTGACAGCGAGCTTTCAGAGAAGTATCTGGAATTGATCTCTTTTTAGCCAACACTTAGTAAAAATCCCATAAGCTGTATACATTCACCGACCAGAAAAGGGGATGCTCAGCAGGGAGCTCCACTGCTAAGGGCACATTACGACTGCTGCTGCAAGCTGCATCCTCCCGGGCTCTGTGCACAGCGGCAGGCAGAGAACATCGCTTCTGTTAGTGGAATTTTTGCTCCTGACCTGTAACCGCAGGGAAGAAGACCGCTATTTCCCCAAACTAAAGAACTTGTAAGTTAACACCAAAAAAAAAAAAGAGAGACTTAGGAGTGAAGGACTTGAGGACACCTGCTGCAAAGCAACCACCTCCCGCGTGGAACTGCATTGTCTTAGAAGTTTAGTCACTGGACAAAACGTGCCAGGTCTCTTCAACAGAGCACATTTAGTTGAACAAAGCATCCTTTTCATCTACCTGTTTGTTCATCTTAACTTTGCTTTCCATAAAATTTTGGATTGAGGAATAAACTTCTTCTAGTTTTCAAAACCAAGTCATCTGCTTGGCTAATGACTTCACACTGGAGAGACCCATTTTAGATATTTGTACCAAGGGCAGCCTCTTAGTAAGGGAAAAGAGAAACAAAGCAATGGTGACTGTAGTTCTTTTCCACACTACACACAACACAAATTCAGCATATTTTACAGGGACATCTGGCCTTTGCGACTGTTGATTGGTAAAAGCACAGCCATCACCCTTCTCTTTCCAGAAGGTATATTCTCCTTTATAACACAGTCCACTGGAGTTTTAAAGAGACGTTTTGCAGTAAGCAGCTCAGCCACCACTCAAGAAACGCCAGCTTACCAATGCACAACCCAAGGAGCAGAGCTTCCCAGCAGTGCAAACATACGTATTACAAAAATGCAAGGCATACTTGTTCTAATCCACTGCACGTTAACATCACAGAGCGTCACAGACGAAAGAAAAGCCACTCCTACACTTGTTTACTGGAAAAATAACCCGCATATTTTCTGGCATAAAATGCCTTGCAGGAATTTTCCTTTCAAACAGATCTCTGACATGTAGGCAAGGTACGATAAGCTTGAAGGAAGCCAGGATAAGCTGGAAATTTAACTGCTCCATGTGCTGTTTTCTGAGCTCCTTAGTACACTGACAGATACTAAAAAGAGCCCAGCAGAGGGACACAAGATGAGTTGGGGGCAGAATACCCAACGAGGTATGCAGGTTGACACAGTTAGCTGTGAGAAGGCAAGAGGGAGGGACATCTTACTGCTGCCTTCAACTACCTAACGGTAGGGTGGGGAGAAGATGAAACCACACAAGCTTAGAGGTCTAACATTGGAACAGGTTGCTCAGAGATATGGAAACTTTTGTTTCAGATACTGAAAATATTTGGTAGACACAACCTTAAACAACCTCATTTAACTTGAAAGCTGCACCAAGCTAGGGGTTGAGCCAGAGTACCTCCAGAGATCCCCTCCAGACCAAATTGTTTTCCATTCTGCAGCACAAGACTATGTAACACTAAGGATAAACCAAAACTTCAAACACAATGAGTTTTTATTCATCTATACAGTTGTAACTATAATGCTCTTAAGACAGATTTGTTGGTCTCACTCAGCACAATACTTTTGTAAGATCTCAAACACCTACTAGATCTTAGAGGGCTGTTAACATACAGAAGCTCTGTCATTCTTGGCAAATTAGTAATGACCTGCACTTTCAGAGGGGTGAATATATGAAGCCTCCCAGTATTTAAGAGAACAGCATTACCAGAGCAGAAGCTTACTGTGTCACTGTTTAGGAGAGACAGACCACGTGTGATATCAAACCAAAGCAGCGCTGTACAAACACCAACATCAGAAAAAAGCTCCTCTGTGAACTTCAGATGGAAAGGGTGGAAGCAGTACTGACAACGGACCTCACTTTTTTTTAGTTGCCGAAAAAAAAGCAGGACCACAATGAGCAAATCAAAACTAATAAAGAAAATCTGTCTTTCAGGAAAGAAGGACTATTGTGTGCACTTCTCTGCAGAACCTTAACAAGAGCTTACACTTGGAGTGCCAGGAGGAAGCTGAAAAGGCTCCTCGGCTGCCAGCAAGGCAGAGCCCATGTGAAGAGGCAGCTCTGGGACAAGAAAAAGCAGTAACACATCATGCTGACCAGTAAGTGCACTGAACCAAACACCTCTAACCAGGGGGACCCAGTCTGATAGCACTGAATGTTTGTCCTGCTTTATCATCTTTCATCTTTGCATCTGGTAGAGTTGAAGAAAGCATCCCTAAGGATTTGCTTGCACAAGCCACTCAAAGCAGACGTCTCCAAAAACGTTACAGATGTCACGTCAGGCAAGTCAGACAACTGAATATTTGATAGTCTGCTCCATCATACTGCCACGGAAGCTGCCAAATTCTTTTTCATGTAGGTCAAAACACTGGCAGAACAGGGAGAGAACACAGCTGCTTCAAGAGGACAAAACTATTTCCATACACACAACAGGAGCCAAATATAAACGATTCTGGGCTGGTGTAACACTCTGGCAGCTCAAAGGGCCGGTAGAGTAGGTAGAAGTCAACAGTAGTCATTCCTGAGCAGGCCAGAGAAGAGTGCATTAATATGGAAGGCAGAAAAGGAGCAAGTAATCAGTGAGCAGCTTTTGAGTATTCGATACTACTACACAAATCAATAAATTTATCTTCAAAGATCAGATATTGCAGTAAGTTATATGCTCAGAAGGCATGCTACATAATGCTAACTTCCATCCTCCAAAAAAGGAAGGAAAAAGGCTCCAGTAATCTGGTAAGCTTTAACTGAAACCTCTGTCCTAAAAATAAAAAATAAAAACTTCCAACCTGTGATCTGAGAACTCCTCAAGTGACTGTGAAGGGCTCTCTTGCAGTATATATTGGGATGTTGGACACTGGCAGCAAGAGACTGTGGAGACACGGTAGGTTTGGAAAGGCATCGGCAGGTCCAGGGACTGGTCAGGCACTGGATCAGGCTCCCCAGGGACTGGGCACAGCCCCGAGTCTGCCAGAGTTCAAGCAGCCTTTGGACAACGCTCTCAGACGTACGGTTTAATTTTTAGGTAGTCCTGTGAGAAGCCAGGAGTTAGACTCAATGATCGCTGGGGGTCCCTTCCAACTTGGGAGATTCTACAATTTGTCAAAACTGAAGTTTATTTTGATATTTACATCCCCACTGCAAAGAGCCTAGCACACAGGAGAAAGCTGCCATTTTAAAATGTAGTATTATTGCACTTTTAAGACAAGTACATATAACCCAAATTTGGAGCATTTTTAATTCAGCAGCTTTTCCCATTTTCATTTTAAATCCCTTTAGAGGTTAGAGTTGGTTACAAGGTGACAGCTTTGCAAACTGAACACAACCAGACAGAGAACCTACACAAGAAGGTGAAGTAACTGGCCAAAAATCGCTATGGGTTCCATGGCAGTGAAAGTTCCTCTAGGAGCCAGTCCAGAGCAATGATATTTATTTCATTGTTAAACAATGGGAGAATTCAATTCCTTTGACAGTGATTTTAAGCATACAGTAAAGTTTACTGCTCTATTTCGGAGAAGTCAAAAATGCTTGCAAATATCCAAATGCTCTGATGCAAGTAGTGCTCAGTACTTACGGTCTAACTGACCTTTTCAGAAAGCCTCTACTTTCCCCAAGATATTTTGAGGCATGGTTGCACAAAGGCCGAAAACAAACTTGGAGCTTTTCCACTTTGACTTACAACTAGTTGCGTGGGTGCATATGTGTAAGAACAGGCATGCAAAGTCCGTGCCCTGACCAACTCATTCCCTGGTGATGCATTTGCAGCACACAAGTGGAAGGAGATGGGGTCACAACAGTCCCAATGGAAGCTAACCTAATTTACCAGGGAAACCGTGAATTTTACTTCCCTAAATGCTTTGGTGTTAACCTTCTCCAACACAAACAGAAAAATCTCCCTACAAAGTACGATCATTGTCCATCTAGTCCAGTAACCTGCCCTCCAGAAGCTCAAGCAGGAAACAGGAGGTAAGGAGAGCAATCCTGTCTGTGGTTACTACCTTCATCCCAACATGGGACGAGGGATCTTACTCTCTGGACTTGCCGGTGTCTTTCCAAACTTACTATGTCTCCAAAGCCTATTGCAAACGTAAGTTTTCTATCAGTTGTGTTTTTCCTGTCTCTTCCTACTACATGCTACAGGCTCACCACAGGACTCACTGCATCTACCTAAAAAGCTGGCCTTCTATGAATGCTAGGAACCACACTGCAGAATAGCAATCAGACTGGACACAGACTGAAATCCTGGAGGAAAAAAAAAAAGTAAACAAGTGGTAGCAACAGAACTACTGTATTTTCCCTCTTTACAAACTGCCAGGAGAAACCACAGTTGCCAAATTCAAGCTTCAGATGCTTGCATTGAAACTACCAGCCAGAAGAACACTTGGGCTGTACACAAGCTCACGCTGCAGTTGAGATGATTCTCAAGCTCACTTTTGCCCCTTACCATCTTTCCAACATATGTAAGACATGAAAAGTACCTTACAATTCCAGCTGTCTCCACCTAGAGATGCTTAGTCCACTGTCAGGCTACTCACTGTAACACTGGAGAGCTTAGCAAATGTCAAACCTCTAGACGTGAGGCACTATCACAACTTCAAGTTATTACACGTTGTTTGTTTTTTCTTCCACGGCTTAGCTTCCTTCCTGATTCAGTATATTTACTCAGCATGCATTTTAAAACAAGGATCACTGCATATGAAGTATCACACAATGCATATAAATACAATGTATAAAAATGATTCAGTAAGTATTTTTACAAAATGCATATAAAATAATGATTTTACACAGCTGTATTTTCAGAATTGGATTCAATACCAACCACCTTGCTTCACCCTCACTGAGGGCATCCCATGACACGTCCCTTCCCAGAGAAGGAAGAACCCCTTCAGTGATGCAGGCTTGGGACTGGCTGGCTGGACAGCTCTGCTGGCAAGGTCCTAGGTCTGGTGGTAGACAGCAAGCTGAACGTGAGCTGGCAGCAAAGAAGGAACGCTTATTCCACCAATAGCTCCCTCATTCTATAGCCACAGATAAAAGAGTTTTACAGTCACAGGCTCGGACTAAACATATGGGACGCTACTTTCAGACACCCCCGATCCACATAAATACCTGCTTACTTCCTCACGTTCACACGATTTTACTGGCTTGTTCATATTCCAGATACCCACTGAAAAGTCCTAAGCCTCTACTTAAAAAGAGGGAAGCTGGCAAAAGATGAACACGAGGAACTGCTCCCCATCTGTTTCTTTAACATGATGACCCACATTTGATCACCTTGCCTGACCTCTTGTGAATTACAGTTCTTAAAGTGTACACAAAAAAGTTCAGTACCTTGCAGTGGACTGAAGCAATTTTCAGTATTTTTCCACAAACCTGATTCAAAGATGTTGAGAAATAGAGAAATGCACAACTGTTCTTCATATCACATAGTCCAGTGGTTAATCACCTTCACTGTGAAAAACCTACATCTTGTAAATTGACCTTATCTGACTACAAATTCTTGTTGTGTTTGTCAGCAAGGTTAAAAAAGCTCACTAATCTCCCTGGCAGAGTAACAGTGGGTATATCTGAGGACTAATCAAGCCACATCTCAGTTTTGCTGAGAAGCTACACAGTAATCTAACATTTTACTGCATGGCAGTATTTCCCAGCTCCCTGTCAATTTAGAGATTATTCATCCTTGCAGCCAACATTTTATTTATTTTATTTTTAAGTGCTGGTGCCAGAGCTGTACCTTGTATTATGATAATGACTTCACACCATACAGGTAAGAACGCTATCTCCACTCATTCCATTAACGCATTTGGCAATTACATTAGCTTCTTTGTCACAGCATCACCTTGGAAACTCATGTTTAAGCTGTTTATCCATTAAACTCCAAAACGCAGTTTAGCCACTGCTTTCTAGGATACCATTTGCCTTGATTTAAATTCAATTGAATTTCCTCGTTCCCAGGTGTATAGCTTTACATATGGCAGCCTTAACACACACATTTGAATGACGACCTCACAGTCACGATTGCTGCCTTATCACTGTTTGCCATTCATGAACCACAATTTTATCATGAAGAAGTTTTAAATTGGACTAACACAAAAACAGTAATGAAAAATTGTGACAAGTCCCAGTTTTTGCCAAACCTCCCTGGAAACTATTCTGTCTTGTATAGCCCTGAACTATTCTTGACCTATCCTGAACTGCATAGCATTTACTGACTTTGTGTAACAGTTTTTGTTTTGTGAGTTCCTCAACACAGAGGTACTTTTACAAAAGTCAAATAGTAAATGTAACAAGCTCTGGTCTCCTGAAAGCCTTCTTTACTGGAATGAATGAATTACTTTCTTGTTAACTACTAGGAGAGCTGGCATTAATGTGTGTGCACGTGTGCTACCATCACGCGGTGCTGGTCAAAGACCCACGGTATCTCACATGTCCCCACAGAGCACTACATCACTTGCTGTCATGTTCATCTGCTTCATCTCCTTTTAATACTGCTGTATCAGCATTTCTCCAGTTTCCTGGAATTTCCTTAGTATTCCAAAGTACATCATCTATGCAATACTCCTTCCAATACTACAGCTAGGAAGGTTCCAGTGATCAAAGTGGAAAAAACATGCTGGCCAAAACAAACATCTTTCTCCCCTCCCAATGTACTAACGTACTTTTATTTTATTAAAATAATAATAAAAAAAAAACAGGAAGAGGAATTTCAGAAGCTGCAACTTATTTCTAAATACCTCTAGAGGGAGTAAGGATTACTGTGACTTCCCCATTAAAGTAACTTGGTCCAAATACATAACAAACGTTACTTCTCCTCTAGCTTACAGATAGCTTACTTTACCTGCTGATGTTTCAGAGACATACAAGCTTCTAATCTTGATGCATATTAGTACAGACAAAGGTATATTTCATGCTCCAAACAATCTGTGTTTTGGCTTCCGTTTTGTTAGCATTTGACAAGTTCAATGATGTCAACATAAATTTTTAGACTCTGGGGAAAAAAGAAGAGAGGTTAAATAAAATTTTCAGTATAACCCAAACTTAGTTCATAGTCTCTTTACTCAGCCTTTACATTTGGGTGGCTTTAAAAACTTCAGGGCTTTGTTTCTGTGGCAGAGAAGTAAGAGGATGCTGTCAGCTGACCAACAAAGTAGCATGTACCTGGGCCTGTGTATATATATGTGTGTGTATATATATATATACACACACACACACACACCCCTGAACTGCAGGATGCAAGGCAAGTACCCTGTAACACAGCTCGCCGCACCGCTACTGCTGCAGCGGTCCTTGTCTGCGTTACCTGTCCAGGACATCCTAACTGAACGCTGCACATCTTGGGCTTTTAAACATACCCAGCCTAGTCTCTTAGCATCAGCTCCATACGACTCACAGCACACCAAAATCCACGGGTAACCGATGGTAAAATGTAGGAGGGCTGAAACTGAAGGGTCCACAAAAACGGACCTTCACATAAAACGTGCAGCTAAACATCTGGGTGACAACCTTTAATTGCATGCTCATCTGCAGGGATAGTTACAGAACAGCTCTTCAGGAACCCATCCTATCACAGGTCTCCCAAGTAACGCACGTTAACACCACAGTTCTTGAGAACAGCCTCCGTACTATTTCTGTATTTTCACCCTCAAGAACCATAATGGAAAGACATTTAGACTTGATAGCTTCCAAGTTTTTATAACACCGAGGAAAATTTCATCTTAGCTGTAATTTATATTACACATCAAAATTGAGTTAGTCAGTGTACCTGAATGTTAACATGACCTGAAAATAAAACTCACTACCCACCTTTTATGTATTCTACCCTCCTTTTCAAGGTTATTTTTGTTAACCAAAAAATACTGAGATCACCCAGCTGAACAGCTATTTAGATTACGTATTAAGTATGTCTAGAACAAGCGCATGCCATACAATTCCTGGAGAAGGATGGATTATTAGCAAGAAGTGGGAGAAGCAGCAGAACAGAGGGTTGGAACTGAAATTAAAGCATCCTCCAGTACAAGGAAAGGCAACATCTGAGTTGTATTTTCTATAAGACAAAGATGTGAAATTTCAGAAAAAAATATATGTATAGAAAAAACACAAAAACAGTGTTGTGAACCATTTTTATGAGCAGTAAATATAGTCTGAAACAAACAATAAAAAACGAAATGGGGGATTTAATGGATTTCATGGATCTACACGTAAAGACCAGGTAGCGCTGCAGAGCAGCAGAGCTGGACACCGTACTGAAATGTCAAGGTTTAGCACAACAAAGACTGGACCAGGCATCTGAACTAGAGCCACCTGGATGAACAGAGGTTTACAGTTACACAAATAAATCAGTACAGTTCAGTAAGTTAACGCAAACAAAGCCACCAAGTCGCAGGTTTGGTTTCTTTTAGCTCCGCTGTGGAAGCTGAAGACTCGCAGCTCAGTCGACACACGCGCAGGTAGCAGCGGGGCCACTCCTCATTGCAAGCATCTCTAGAGCACGCACTGTGATCCTAATGCTCTGCCACTCCCTCAGGCATCCCATCTCTGGTGGACAGAGGTAAGAGAAGCACAAGTTGCCAGGAAGGGAGAATCACGAGTTATTATGCGAGGGTTTAGCAAACATAATCAATGGGTAGAAGAAAGAAGCCTTGAACTTTGCAATGGGATGGCGTCCAAGACAGCTTTAGCCTCTCCAGCGTGGCGTCCAAGATGCCAGCGAGATGTCGCCCTCCCAAAGGCTGGAGGTTGCATCCTCCCCAACACCCTGCACTGCAGCCGATGCCCGGTTGCAGGAAGCGTACAGCTCTGTTCTCGCTTGTAGGCAGGCTCCTGGTTACACCAAATGCCAGATACAAGGCCAGGAAACAACTTCCCTAGTAGTAGTCAAGAAGGCAGGAGGCTGCTGCAGCAAGGAAGAAATTGGATTCTCCTTCCTCTATCCAATGGAACAAGGCTTGCTTCTTTGGTACTTCTGATGCCCTAGGTCCATCCTCACAACACTAACTTCGGTCTTGGCTTCCTCCCTGCCTAAATTACAGGTTTTTTTTTATGTATTTTCCCCATTGGGTGCTTGTTTATTTTCTTCTGTTTTTTCTTTTCTAGAGCTAACATAGAAAAAGCTGTCCAGACAGAGCAGGAAGAGCTATCCAGAGCTGAGAGCTCACCACAGCTCGCTGTTACAAGAGATGAAGAATTCGCCTAGGTACAGAGCATAAGGGCGAAGGATCACTCTGGCTCCGCTCAGAGAGCAGATTAGCCTAGCAAAGCCCAACACCTGCCTTCCAAAAACGTTAGTAGGAAAGCAGGAGTTCTTGGCTATGAAGTACTATAAGGAAGAAAAGAAATTCCTAAGCAAGCGAGTAATCATGTATGATTCGATTTTTCAGATAAACACTAAACAAACACAGAAATAACACAAGTCAGCTTCTGGCATTTTTAAGACAACAACAATGGCACCACATCAGGCAGGTATCAACCTGCAGCCACAAAAGCTGGTAATGATACACAAATTAGTTCATATTCAAGATACAGCCTGCTAATACCAAAAGCAGTTCTTGAAATAGCTCTCTCCCTTGATAACAGCGTAGGCATGAGTTGCCAGCGAGCTTAACGCTGTAGTGACAGCTCCCCAAACTCTCCCTGAATCGGACACGACTTGCTGTATATTATTTCAGTCGTAGTGCCACTTGAGAGTACAAGACCTGTAATTTAGCGCCTTTTATTCTGGCGTTATTCCTCAAAAACATCCCACAAAGTGTTTCATGAGCATTAAGGAAACCACTCTGTGCATCTTAACGATCTTTCTCATGTATACTATAAATACAGAGGATATTGAAATTGAATTAGTCCTATACATCCAGAAGAAAAGCCAAACAGAGGTAAAGAAAATCTATCACCCTAAAAAATAAAGGAAGGCACTGCTTTGCCCTTACGCTCAAATTGTTGCTTCCTTCAGTCTTAATGATTTGTTCTGTACTAACGTAAAAGGTTAGATGCGTCTCATGAAAGAACTACAGCTTGGATACAGCGCAGAGCTATTTCTTATACCCAAAGGACTCCTGCAAAATCAACAGGCTCTGCATAACTAGAATAAACTGCAGAACCTGAGAAAATGTTTACACTTCCTGCACTGAAACAGAAAAAAACACATATGCTGGAAGCAGTAAGCAGAGTATTTCAGATACTTTTAATGACACCTCTGGGGTTTATTACCAGAATTCAGCAACTGGCAGGAGGTGAAGAACGGCTATGTGCTTATTTGAGGGAGGGGAAAAAAAAAAAAAAAGACTGGGTAAAAAAAAATAGGAAGTCACAAACAGGAAAGCGAGCTCATTTTCACCAGCAGGCAAGTCCTAAGGATTGCATGAAGCAGAAAAAGACGAATAACAACACGACAAAAACCCTGTATCAGAGTCATTTGACACAGCTAAGGCAGGGAGAAGCATGATACTGCCTAAATCCTTGTACTGGAGAAACCCAGAGTTGATGCAGGGAACAAAAAGCAAACTGCACGCAAAACATGTGCGATTTCCTCTCCCGCATCGCAGGAAGGATCAGGCTCTGCGCTGCCCCCCGCAGAACAAACCCACGCAAGACGGGGAGGCGAAAAGCCTTTTCGCAGCGGGCTTTCGGCCCCCGGCTCCGCCACCGCGGTGCCTCGGGGAGCCCGGCGAGCCGCCGGCAAACCCCGCGGGGGGAAAAACCCGCTGCGGGCCGGACCGGGGGCAGTCCGGGGGGGGGGGGTGGGGGGGGGGTGGGGGGGGGGGGGGGGGGGGGGGGGGGGGGGGGGCGGGAAACCGGGGGCAGCCGGAGCTCCCCACGAGGGTCCCGGGCCGAGAGGCACCGGAGATGGAGGGGGGATGCGGGGTGGGGGGGGGGGGGGGGGGGGGCAGCGGGAGGGCAGCGCGGCGAGAGCGGGCGCCCCCCAGCCGCGCCGTGCCCGCGTCCCGGTGCTGCATGGCGCTGCTCAGCCTGCCTTGCAGAGGGAGCTCGAGTCCCGCTCTGCGCCTCGCAGCGCCTCTCACTCCGCAGCACACGCCAGCGCAGCGAGGCGGCGGCCGGCAGGAGCGGGGACGCGCCGCCGCCGCCGCCTCGGGCCCGCGGCCGGCAGCCGGCAAAGGACGGCGAGGGAGGCCGGGGGCAGCGCGGCGGGCACGGCCCCGCGGAGGTTGGCGCGGGGGGGACCGGGAGAGGGGCCCAAGGCGGCGGCGGGGGGGGGTGGGGGGGGGGGAGCGGAGCGGGCCCGGCCCGGGGAGGGCGGGGAGGAGGAAGGGACGGGCGAGGAAGGGCCGGGACGGGAAGGGAAGAGAAGAAGAGGGGGGGGGGGGGGGCGGCGGCGGCTCGCGCGGCGGGGAGGGGGCGGCCGTCAGCCCCGGCGGGGCGGCGGCGGCGGAGACAAAGGAAAAGAAAATGGAGGCCGCGGCCGGCGGCGGCCTTGGGCCGGGCGGGGGAAGCGAAGCCCCGGGGCTCGGGCCGCAGCCCAGCGCCGCGCTGTGGGGAACGGCGGCGGTGGCAGGCGGGCGGGCGGGCGGGCGGGCAGGCGCCGGCCGCGCTGGGGACGATAGAGGGAGACAAAGCCCCCTGCTTCCCCGGCGGCGGCCGCTGCGGGGCCCCAGCCGGAGCGGAGCCCCATCGTGACACCTAGAGGCCGGAGAAAGCGACTGCAAACCCCCCGCCGCCGCTTACCTGCCGCCCGCGGCCCCGCCGAGCTCGACTCCCGGCCGCCGGGCCCCGCCGCCGCCCCGCCGCCGCCGCCCCGGGCCCCGCGGAGCCGCCGCGCCCCGCACGCCCCGCCGCGGCCGCCGCTAGCGCCCAGCACCAGCTCGCGGTTTAATCGCTCCACAGTCGCTTCGGACACAAAATGGCGGCGGGCGGACGGAGTGCGCCTGCGCGAGCGCGGCTGCCGCGGCCGCCGGCCGGAGCGGAGAGGGGAGGGGAGGAGGAGGGGGGGGGGGGGGGAGGAGGGGACGGCGCGCGGGGAAGCGGCCGCGCGGGGCAGGCTGGGAGGGCGGGGCGGGGCGGGGTTGAGGGGAGGCGGGGGGGGGGGGCCGCGGGGCGCGCGCCAACTTCAAACGCGGGGCCGGGGCGGCGGCGGCGGCGTCACTCGGGTGCGCGCCTGCGTGGGTGCGTCACGTGCCGCCGAGGGCGGGACGGGCTGAGGGGAGCTCGCGCCGCCCCCGGCCCCTGAGGGGAGGCCGCGCACGGCCCCGGCCCTTGGGTCCCGTGGGGGTCCCTTAGGTCCCATTAGGGTCCTGTTGGGGTCCCCCTGGGTCCCATTAGGGTCCTCTTAGGGTCCCTTAGGTCCCATTAGGGTCCTCTTGGGGTCCTCTTGGGGTCCCATTAGGGTCCTCTTGGGGTCCCATTAGGGTCCTCTTGGGGTCCCATTAGGGTCCTCTTAGGGTCCCTCTGTGTCCCCTCAGGTCCCCATGACCCAGGGCTGGCGCCAGCCCCAGCCCCCCTGCACCTCCCCTCAGCCTCTCCCCAGCCCTCAGGCCCGCCTGAGCAGGGCAGCGCAGCCCCTCAGCTGCTGTGGGGACAGGAGTGACCCAGGAGGGCGAAGCTGGGGCAAAACCCTAAGCTGATATTCGTGCCCATGCCAGGGAGGGGTCTGTAGGCTGCGAGAGGGGTCCTTTCCTTAAGCTGTGTGAGGAGTCAGTGATGCTGGCTTGAGTTAGGGTGATTTTGTAAATCCCAAAGAGTTACAGGAGTTAGGGGGCATTTTCCCAGTGGTTTTGAAGCTTTCCAGGCTGGCAGTCAAGCGGAGCGTGCTGTAGGAGTGGAAGGTGGCGCCTGCGGTGCTGGCTGTCCCACAGGGAGCTTCTGGGGATGCTGCTGCAGGGACTCTGGCCCACCAACACCAACTTCTGCCTGCAGCTTTCTCCTGCTGCCCCCCAGAAGCTGGAAGCAGCCGTGGCACCCGTAGCACTGAGTGTGTTGTACGTGGGTGTGGTGCCTGTGGGCCCTGCGTTGGGATGGGTCTTGATTTTACATCTTAGTTGAGTTTGGAGCGAGTGGCCTGCAGTGAAAGGTAGGTGAGGTTTCTCTGAACAAGTGCAGCTTGCAAAAGTGGAGAAGGTGGTGAGCAACGGCACATCCTTAAAAACTGTAGGGGTTTCTGCATCCTTCATGCTGTGGCATTTTCTGCAGTTTCCTGTGGTGATGGATCTGGGTTTAACAAGTTTTCTCATCTCCAGTTGTGTTGGTTGAAAGGCAAGCTGAGAGGAAGAGAAATTTCTGTGAGCTCATGCTACATCCCCTTTTTATTTTCTTACCATTAAAATGTGAAATGAAGTGAGTGTAATGAGTTAAAGTACTAATAGTTTAAGATGCAATGGAACGAAGCTGCATTTCTTCCTCCTTTTGTTTACCTATTGTTCTCTGGGAGATGATAAGGCAGGGAATTCAGAGAGAAGACTAAACGTAAAGAAACCTAAAGACAAGCTCTGCTTCTACGACCAAAGAGTTCTCATGCTGATACAGTTGAAACGGTTAACTAAAGTCTTGCCCCAAATTTTCGCCTTGTGAGGTGTCGTTGCAGCAGAGTAGAAGCTGTTCAACAGCCCAGCCTTAACCCCAACCTGCTTAGCAAGTGACAAAAATATCAGACAAATGCAGCATATATTAACACGTATAAACAGTGCCCTTAAATCCTAGCCCGAATATCGCTCGCGCCTTCTTGAGCTGTGTTGCAGGGGGTGAGAAGAGCCTGCCAGGCTGCTGCTGTGTGGAGAGAGCTTGGCCGAGGTGTTGGTGAGCGAGGAGGTGAGGACCTGCGTCTTGTTGTGCCCTGGCTTTGAGGGCTTCTCTCACCTCAGCTCCCCCAGTCCTTGTGCTGGTGGCAGGGCCTCAGGGAACACCGATGCCCCTCTCAGGGCTGTTGGTAGCTGAGACCAAGATCACTTTGGAGGATTACGACACCACCCGAGTCCATTAATGCGTTGCAGCAGGGGAGCTGTGGCATGGTGAGCAGATGGAGAAGGCGAGCTGCAACTGGTTGGGTTGCTGGGTTGGGGCTCTGTTTCTTCAACCTCAGCTGGAGGTGGAAAAAATCAGTGATAAAGCGGTGGCAAAAAGTGACGGTTACAGGAAGTGAGAGGGTGCAGCCCCCAGCCGTGACCTCCACTGTCTTAATCACTTGAGAAATGTGGAGGATCTGTTAAGATCACTTCTGGGGAGAAGAGGTTCTGCAGTGTGAATTTTTAAAAGCCGTTTTATTGTAGGCTGTCAAGCCATCAATTCTTATTTTGGGGAGAACGGCGTATTTTTCAGCTATAGCCATAAATCCTACTTTAAGCTCAAAAACATAGCTCGGGTGTTACTCAGTGTGGAGAGAAGCACTAGCTGTAGGTCAGGTCACATCTTACGTTCCTTTAAACACTCATACCTTCTGTTGATAGCCATCCTATGACAAATGTTGCTTATCTTTTGTATTAGGAGTGCCACTGCTTAGGAAGCAGAAGTTCTCGCAGACACCACCTCCTCCTGGACTTTCCTTGTCAGAAGCGTCAGAAACCATCCCCAGCGTGTGCTGGGGGGCCTGACCTATTGGTCCCGGATTCCTCACTTGGAGGCGCTTTTGAGCCGATTTGCAAAGGACTCAAACCTGTGCAATTCAAGCCCCCCACACCCCAGCTTCCACCTCCTGAAAACCATCCTCCTGGCATCTCTGAATTAGACACCCAGAGGCAGGGGTTGCTGCCTGGAAAGCTGTCCGAGCGAGGCCTTTCCTAGGGACGGCTTGCCTGGGAGCAGAAATGCAGGAGCCGGAGCTGAGGAGCGCCCAGGCGCTTTGATGAGGCCCCGGCTGAGCTCAGCCCCTCATTTCCTGCTCCTCACAACTCTGTGCTTCGGTCGCCCTCGGTCTGTGTGAGACTGCAGGAATCACCCCTGTCCCTTAAACAGGGGAGCGGGCGCATTTGGGAGCTAGCATTAAATTCGGCTTTGGAGTCTGCCTGGAGCGTGCTTAGGTCTGTTTGTGAAATGCAGCCCCAGCTGTCACCTCAGGAGCGGTCCTTGGAGAGCAGGCCCACAGTGCGTGTACCCGACAGCCCTGCGAGGAACAAGGCGGTGATCTTGAGGGGGTTGTTGCTTTGCTGGGGCTAAATGCAGAGTGCTGAGCTGTTTGAATCGTTTCGAAGTGCCTTAAAATCTGCACGTAGCGAATGCCTTGGAAACGCGGTTTCATACAAGCCTGGGATAAGGTGGTAGCTCCAAATCTGAGCCTGCTCAAGCAAGAGTATCCCAAACGACAATCCCACATCCCCCTAAATATGGCTGAGCGTCAAGATTTGAGTCATTTCTTAGGCATGAGGGTCAATCAGAGCTTGTGCCACCCCGAAGTGGCAGTGTCTGCCTGGGGTTGTTCTGGCTGGTGCTCTTGGTGTCGCCGAACCCTGAGCAGCTGTGCCAGCCCTGCTGGAGGCCGTGTTGGCTGGGCGGTTGTTTTCTGCTGGAGATCTGCACGGGCTCCTCGGGATGCTGCCCTGGGAGCGGCGGGTAGAAGCCGATACTGCAAAGTGGTTCAGAATTCATATGCGCCCCTTTAGTTGAAAAGCAAACAGCAGTAAATGGGGGAAAGGAAAATCTTTCTAGATCCCAGAGCACATGGCTAATGTAACCATGACAGAGACACCCTCCCACAGACTGCAGCTCACACAAGAAAAGCAAGTAGCTGCAACAGTCATTGGTGCTGCCGAGTGCACGCACGTCTGAGAGAGAGAGAGGTTTTAAGCGCTGACACAGATTTGGCTGACAAACGTGGTGCTGGAACACTGTCTCCTTTGAAAGAGCAAACATGCTGCTGCAAAATGTGCTCTGCGGCGCAGTATCCATCCCCGTGTGCTGGGAGCGGCACGCGGCGAGCTCGTCCCGTGAAGCGGTGCGGTTCCTGCACGAGGGCTGGAGGACACGTGAAGTCCTGGAGAGGAAAGTTTGGTCCTCCCCCTCCTTTCAGGCAGCTGCTTCTCGTGACGGCTGCCCTGCTCCTCGGCAGCCCTCAAAAAAAAAGGCGAGCAGGACGCAAACTGCAGTGAGTGCTTTACGTGAGTGCTGCCCAAAGGAGAAGACTCTTAGGAGTTTATTCCAGCTAAAATGGTGGTTCTGCATTTCCAGGTGACCTGACAGTGTCCGTGGGGATGGACATCACCAGTAGGTCCTTGGGTGATGGAACAGACCCATTCAGAGCAAGGGGCTGGGAAATACATTCCTTAAATTACATTTTTTTTCCCAGATATTCTTATAGCCCCCGAAATACATAAAGAGGTTCTTCCTAGGAGTTCCAGAGGCAGAGTCATTTTGTCCTGACGTGCAGCACCCTGCCTGCCCTGACAGAAGGCTGCTTTCCTGCCCAGATCTCTGCAGCCAAGGTACAGCTTATCCTGGAAGGCGGCATTGTGCTGCAGGGCCGGGGCTAGGGCTTGGCAGGGCAAGGAGAACACCCACGTAGATGAGTGAATTGAACGCATGGCTCTGGCCACTGGAGCACGGGGCTGTTCTTATTCCGAGGAGTTACTCAGGGGGAAAAGAAACAACACCAAAGATAGAAGTAGTCTGGGCCACTTTCCACCTCCAGGGTGCTCTTGTCCTCAGCTGATTTCCAGCTGCAGCACGTGCCAGCCGGGACCCCCGTTTCCACCCTCGCCGCTGCCAGCGCGATGCAGAGCTTTGGGAGGAGCGCCGTGCTTTCCTTCTGGGGCTCGCGCAGCCCCCAGAGCAGGCTGAGGAATGCCAAGCTAGCGCTGCCGCAGCAAAGTGCCTTTCCTGCGATCCTGTCTGCAGGTGAAACCACATCCGGAACGCTTCCTCTGAAAGCAGCTCCCAGGCCCGGACAGGCGCCAGGCTTTGCCGAGGTGGTGCCGTGTCGGCTTGGCGCTGCTCTGTACCACGCACCCAGCACAGACCTGAGCGGCAGAGACCAGCCAAGAGCTGCCCGTGCCACCAGCTGGCCTCGCAGGCTTACGGTGCTCACACAGACCCCAGTACGAGACGCCCGGGTGCAGCATGCACCTCGCCTCTGACTTGGTGCTTCCAGCCAGTTACACAAAGGAGTTGTTCCACCTGGGACACCCAGTGCACCACCACATGCTGCCATCCCTTTTGCAGGCCCCCTTCCCAACAAGGGGACGTGCACCTCTGCTACCAGCCCCCTACTGAAGCAGAGAGAAGAACCCCAGAGCCTAAGCTCCCTGGTCCGTGTGGGTCCCTGCAAAGGCAGAACTGGCAGGTGTGGAAGGGGCAGGTACGAGTATGTCCAGCAGGATGAGCGCTGGGGCTCTGAGGCTGCCTTGCAAAGGGCCGTTAGTGAGGACAGAGGACCAGAAGGCTGGGACTTGCTGGGAGACCCAGGGAGGTGCTGACGGAGCTGACCGTGGTGGTTCCTGCCTCTGCTGCCATCGGAGGAAACCCAAGAGGTCCCAAATCCCCAGTGGGGATGGGTTTCGAAGCCTAGTCCAGCTGGGCGAGCTCTGACCCTGGCTCCATTGCCCGGGATCCCGCCACAGGCACAAAACAGAGTAGAAACCAGGGCTGCCCCAGGAGTAGTGACAGCGCTCCAGCGGGAAGCATCCTGATTTCTGGGATGTCCCCAAGCCCACCGTGCTAGCAGCCACCACCTCCCTTCTCTGAGGGCAGATCGTGGTTCCCTGTGCTGGGCACCACTGCTGCTGTGACCCTGCTCTGTCTGCTTTGGCATGCCCAACTCGTGTCACCTGGGTGAGGCTTCCCGTGCCCAGCAGCCAAGGTTTTGCAGCATCTCAGTAACTCCTGCAAAGCTCAGGCAGGGTGGAAACTCCTTCCGCTGCTTGAAAAGAGACGCCTGCTCTCCTCTGGGTGAGGCCGAAGGCCAGTGTCAATCCTCAGCTTGCCAAACACTCGAGAAACACCCAGCTGAGCCCAGCTTTGCCGGTCCAGAAGCATTCCCCTGACAGACGGCTGAACCAAGGTGCATTTGCAAAGACAACACTGGAAGCAGTGTTTAAATCACCACCGTGACAGGATCCCTGGAGGGCAGGACAGCACGGCACACGGTGGGAGCGGGCAGAAATCCCAACTGTCCTGCGAGACCCCTCCCGGCCCGGCAGCCTGCTGCACCAACCGGTAGCTCGCACTGCCCCGTGGCATCGAGGCCGGAGAAACACCCACGCGGCGACACCAATGCTCATTAAAGGTTTGTTTTTATTTCTGGTTTAAAATCAAAATTAGTCATTCTCTGTAATTACATTATATATAGATTTATAGAGACATTATAGAAAAAGAATTTTTTGCTTTCGTTTTTCTGCAAAAATCTGTAAATAAAAAATAAAATAAAACCAAAAAAAAGGTGGCAGCTTCCGTCCGTCCGTCTGTCTGTCCCTCTGTCACTCCTCCTGCCCCTGCCCTCCACAGCGCTTCCCAGCAGGGCAGGAAGGGCTCTGGGCTGGGGCCGTTATCTCGCTACACTCCCTGCAGCCACCACTGGGGAGGGACAGGAGCACGTGGAGCTGGAAAGAAGAAACGCCAGCAGAATATATTAATATCTCATATTTCATTTTATTTAAGTCCTGGGGACTTCCAGGCGGCAAAGGGCAGCAGTCCCCACAGCCCAGGCGACTCCTGGAAAGAAACGGCGTCGTTTCCAAAGTGCAGGTCCTTCCGGGGAAGGGCACGTGCCCTCACGCGACAGGAAGGCAGGAGGCAGAGAAATCCAGTACGTCTCCCTGCCGCTCCGATCCCGGCGGTGGGGCAGGAAGGGCGGTTTTCCCCGTGTATTTTAAATAGCAATAGAAGGGTGGGACGTGCGGCGAGCTCCCCCCCTCCTCGCCTGGGGGTGCGTACGTGGCACCCCGCATGGCTAGTGTCTGGGGGCAGGGGAAGCGGTGCTCCGTAAGGCAGTGTGCGGCCGCGGCCAGCTGCCGGCGGGGGTAATACTGCGCTGTGCTGCCGCGAGCTGGGGGCTGCTGGCTCCTGGCTGGGCCCAGTCCGTGCAAGCCCAGGTAGCCCAGCGGTGCCTTTGCCCTCGAGGGATGGCGGGTGGCTTCGTGCGGCGTCTCAGAAAGCTGTACTGGCCATGCTGGCTGGCGCGAAGATCCTCGGGAGGCTGTCCAGGGTCTCCTCCAGCCGCCGGTGAGCTGATTTGCCATCTTCCCCTGCAAGCACATGCTGTGGTCAGTGAAGCAAAGCACACTGCAGAAGCTCTGGCCG
The DNA here is from genome assembly GCF_009769625.2 of Cygnus olor. NCBI lineage: Eukaryota > Metazoa > Chordata > Aves > Anseriformes > Anatidae > Cygnus > Cygnus olor. The sequence goes on along the minus strand of NC_049180.1, from coordinate 12,320,396 downwards.
TTGCCTGTCCCCATCTGCCCTCCCCAGCCTTTAAGGAAAACGTGCCTAATGCCCGGCAGAGCTGAGCCAGTGTGGTTCAGACAGAGCAGAGACCTTTCCTGTTCTCCTTAGCACACCCTTGGACAGGTCCCAGCCGGGATCAGGCTCTAAAAGCCCCCAGAGCTCCTGATTCAGATGCTGCAAGTCCTGTTCTTCAGCTGCCTGCCATGCCCGTGCCCACACAGGGCAGGGATCACCCGCAGCTCAGCTTCAAGAGCACTGGCTGCTGGCCCCACATGCTTGCGGACAGCCTGGCTCAGGCAAACTGGCCAGGACTCGGGGCTGTGCCAAACAGCATCCCAAACAGCTGTGCACATCTGCATGCACCCACATGGGGACCCCCGAGGGCTCGCCAGGATCCCCACATAAACACAGGGATGCACACGTCCACACCACAAGCTGGCTCAGGGATCTTTGCCTGGCAGCCCCGCACACAAATCTGCACACAGCGGCCATCCCCAGCAGGAGCTGGTGATGTGGACAATCTGCTGGGACACGGGACACAAGGCACCTACGTGTGCCGGCGGTGCCACGGGGATGGGCGCTACGAACAACCAAGACACACAGACTCCAAAACGTGACACGGCTGACAGGCTCTAAGACGGAGACATTCGTGAGCAAAGCGGCAGGAGCGGGGACTGGGGGACGAGGACGGCTCACGTGTCCCAACCTGTGCAGCAGCTGCCGCGACCTGGAGGCCTAGAAACCCACTCAGATGGTTCTCTCAGTGCCATCTAGCAAATAATAAATAACAACCACGCTTAGCACTGTGGCCGCAGGACTCCTGGCCCTCACTGCCCACCGCCAGCCTGCTCTCGCCCCGCAGAGCTTAGGGCACCATGAGCCAGAGCGTGGGGTAGGCAGGGACCAGTGCAGGTCACCCTCTCCCGCAGGCAGCGTGGGGCTTGGAGATGCCCCTTGGGGGCATGGAGGGAGCCGTGAGTGTGGAGGGAGCAGGGGTACCACAGGACACTCACCACACAGCATCAGGCTCTGCTTGGCTGCCTCCCGCACGGGCTCCTTGTCGGTTTGGCACAGGTAAACCAGCTGCTCAATGCTCTCCTTGGCCTGTAGGAGAGGGGCAAAGGGCTGAGCACTGCTGGCAGCACCATCCACGTAGACACAGACCAGAGGGGAAGGCAGCACAGGTTCCCAGGTGCCCATGGCAGGACCCAGGCTGGCAAGGCAAGTCCCCAAGTCCCCATGGAACTCTCCTTCCTCCAGCCCAGCCCTGGGAAGCAAAGTCCCTTGACTGTGCCCTTTCCCTTTTTCCCTTCCTGGTGCCCCTGCCTGGTTCTCTGGCAAGTTTTGGGCACCACCAGCCCATTTCTCCCAGGAGCCAGAGGGCGTGCAGAGACCACTGGGGCACTGCTGGGCTGCCCTGGGCACGTAGATTCCTCTTCATCCACCCCATGGCCAGCCCAGCCGTGAAAGCGAATGGCCCACGGGCTCTGCTGCTCCTCCCGACACCCCCTCACCTTGAGGCAGCCCAGCGCCGCGCACCCGGCCACGCGCGTCTGCACCTCCTCATCCTCCAGCTGGTCCAGGTAGCACACAAGGGCCTGGGGCAGAGCAAGGGGTCAGTGCCACCACGCAGGGCAGCGTCCCTGGAGCCCACCTCCTCCCCTCGCACCCGCGACGTACCCGCTGGCGGAAGCGGGGGTTTTCCGCCAGGCTGCGGAGCTGGGCCGACACGGCGCTCACCACCTTGCTGTTGCCCTCCACGAGGAGCAGGCTCAGCGCCTTCAGCCCTTCCTTCTTCAGGCGGCCCTCGGGCACACGCTTCAGCGCCCGAAGCACCACGTCCTGGTCGTCTGAGTTGAGGTTCTGCGCCAGCAGCACTGCGGGGACAGCCAGGTGAGCACTGCCAGCCCGCTCACCCCTGCCTCCTCCCCACGCAGCTGCATGCTCAGCCTGCACACACCAGGCACAGGGACCCCACACAGGGTGACTAGGGTCAGTGCCCAGCTGCTGGGGCACCAAGCCGCGATGCTGGGGACCTGCAAGGTCCAGAGGGTGCCCGGGAAGGCAGCATGGGAGGGGGCTGTGCACCAGTAATGGATCAGGTCTGCCCCAACAATGGGCGAGCCTCTGGGTGGTGGCCCGTGGCATGTGGAGGTGCTGCACACCCTACAGCATGGGTGCAACAGCCTCTGCCACCCCATACTCAGGGCTGGGAACCCCAAGCCAGGGTTTTGAGAGGGCAGGAGGGCACCCACCTTCCTCCGCCAGCTCCATCACGTAGGTGTCAAGCACCAGGGCACCAAGGGACTCAAAGTGGCTCCAGTACTGGAAGACGGTGACCTGCTCGCCTTGGGTGCCGCCGGGCCGCCGGGGCAGCCGCCGATTCAGCACATCCTCCACCAGCTTCACACACACTGTGGGACAGGGACAGGGTCAGGCTGTGCAGCAGTCGCAGGCACCTTGTTGGGCTGGCAGCTCCCTCCCCGAATCCCATGGGCTCACCTGCATCAGCCAGTCCTGGGTGCCGCTCGTTGATGGGTGCTGCATACTGGGCGCTGAGCACCTGCAGGAACCGCTCCACGGGGCAGGTGTAGACGTTGGGCAGCTCCACGCAGCGGTCCCAAAGGGGCAGCACCCCTTCCTTCCGCGTCGAGAACTGCACCACTGCGGGGACAGGCGCTGTCAAGCCTCCTCTGGTGGTGGGCTGGCACCTCCTGCCCGCGCAGCCCCGCGCAGCCCCGCGCCGCCTTTACCTCCGGCAGCAGAGCAGGCTGCTTCCAATCGCTCCTCCATCAGCTGGCACACGATCTCCAGCACCTGCGCCTCCCGCAGCAGCCTGTCCAGGGCGTACATCTCGTGGCACCGCAGGGGCCCAAAGGTGCCCAGCTTCTGCAAGGCACAGGCACACCAAGGACATTAGGGTCAGAGTGCAGCGCCCAGACCCCAGCACAGCGAGACGTCTCAAGGAGGTTTATCAGGGCCAGAAGCTTCAGGGAGCCATGGCCAACCCCAGGATGTATCCCAACACCGTGCCCCAGACCCTGTTCTCACCAGCAGCAGGCGGTTGCAGTTGTGGAGGTGAAGCACCAGGGCCTTATCCAGGAACTCGTTGCCAGTGCTCATGGGGTCAGCACTGCCTTCGGAGCCACTGCATGTCCCTGCGTCATCTGCTCCCACCTCACCAGCGCTGGGGGCCCTGCTCCCACGCCGGGCTCTGCTGGCCCTCCTGCAAACCAGGGAGACACCGAGCTGGGTCAGTGCAGGAAGCCTGGATCCAGCCCTTCCTCACCCACTGCTGTGGGGGCAACACTGGGCAGTTTCTGTAGGACCTACAGTATCACAGCTGCTCAGGACTGGACAAAGGAATCGGTCCCAGGAGCACACGGCACCCAGTGCCCATGGAGACACGGGTGGCTCTGTGCTCCCCAGCAGGGCCAGATCCTGCTACTTCACGAGCTGGGACTGTCCCCAGCTGAGATGGGGCCACCTAGATGTGCAGGGAGGCACCCTAACAGAACTGGGCACCCCCATCCCAGCTGCCCCAGGGCCACATCCTGCCCCAGGCCCCATTCTGCGAGCCCCCTGCTGCCCACCTCTCGTCATGGAGAGCATCCTCCTCGGAGCCCTCTGAGTCCTCCATGTCCGAGGTGTTGAGGAAGCTGAAGCTCTCCAGAGCGTGCTCCACTGTGAGGCTGATGCTTGAGGCCCGGCTGAGGAACACACCCTGCTTGTGCTGTGGAGGAAGGGATGGCATGGATGGGTCTTGGCACGGACAGGTCTTGGCAAGGCAGCCAAAGTGGCCCCACCACCCTTGTCCCTGGCCACTGCCATCAGGGATGGCCCCACCACCCTTGTCCCTGTTCACTGCCATCAGGGATGGCCCCACCATCCTTGCCCCTTGTCCCCAACTACTGTGTGGACTCCTGAGCCTCCTCACCAGCAGGATCTCTTCCAGGTGTTTGAGCTCCCGTTCCAGGGGCTGCAGCTCTGGGAACTGTCCCCGATAGTCATCCAGGGCTGAGGCCAGGAGGCTGATGGCCTCCTCCAGCCCTGAGTCCACGGCCTTCACCCGTGGTACTGCTGGGGGGCTGGCGGCCAAGTGTGGGGCGAGGACGGGCTCCTCTTCGGCGGGGGCCTGTGCCAGCACCGCGGCCGGCGCGGGGGCCTCGCTGCCGCAAACCTCCTGTGCCAGTGCCGGGCTGGGTGCCGAGCTTGCCACTGGCTCAGCCTCCATCTCACAAGTCTCAGCCCACGCCACCACAGCACGGGGCTTGGCCTCGGGGCCATTGTCCTGTTCTGCCCAGGCCTCTGGCACCGAGTTTGAGGCGCCAGGGAGGGAGTCCGCATCCGGCTCGCCCGCACTGGGGTCCTCTGGGCTGGGAGAGGGCTCCCACAGGCTCTCCACAGCCTTGGCCTCCATGCTCGCGTCCACACTGGCTTCACTGATGTGGCTGAGAGTCCGGGCGTAGGGCACGTGCCCGTTGGCCACCGGGTCCTTCTTGCGGCCGCCCTGCTCCTCCGGGTGCCCCGGCAGAGCCGGCCCGGCAGGGACGCTGCCGCTGGCCCCGGCCTCCTCCTGCTGCTGGGAGAAGGCGATCTCGATGGCGGGGGCCGAGGCCTGCACCTCGGGCTGCACGATGGGCTTGGCGGCGTGGCGGGCGCTGCCCGACAGCTGGGGGCTCGAGGAGTCGTCCGACGACTCGGAGGAGATGGACCAGGCTGTGCCGTTCTCCAGCTCCTCCTGGCGCCGCAGCATGTTCTGTGGAGGGGACGAGAGGGTGTCAGGAGGCACCAAGGCCGCGGCGACCCTCAGGGCTGGAAGGGGCACCCCTCGGCGCGCTGCTGCCCCTTCCAGCCGGCGGCACCCAGCATGGCGGGCACGACACCGGGAGGCCTCGGCTGCAAGGAGAGCGACAGCCCCGCCACCAGCCCGCAGGGGGCAGCACCGCCATCACACTGATGTCACGATGACGTCATGGTGACATCACGATGACGTCACGGAGATGTCAACAACGTCACGGCGGCTTCACAGCGACGTCACACCGGTGTCACCCCAGCGTCACACCAGCCAACGTCATGCCAGCACCACGCCAACCTCATGCCAGCGCCGTGCTGGCACCACGCCACGTTAGCGTCATGCCAGCGCCACCACGGCACAGCACACCACGGCCACCAGCAGGGACACGGCCAGGCCTTCTACTCACTGGTGAGTAGGAGACGAGGAGTGGCTACGCTACGGCAGGACGGCCACGCCACTGGGCTACGCTACAGGCCGGCTCCAGCCCTCGCACTTACGCGGCCCGGCCGCGGCCATCTCCTGAGCTCGACCGAGGAGACGTCGCCGCAGGAGCAGCTCCGAGACAGCTTCTCCAAAAGTGTCTCCCGAAAGATGTCCAACAAGGACCAGCCGTGCTTGTCGGCTGCCCGCGCCGGGCTCTTGGGCAGAGAGAAGAGGAGCTGTGAGGGTGGGAGGGCTGGTGCCGGGGGCTGTGGTCGGATGGATGGAGCAGAGCTCCAGGGCAGGTCTGCCCGCCCTTGTCCCCAAGCTGTGCCACCCATGGGGACTTCTCCTGACACGTGCAACTCAACGAAGCAGATCCCACCGCGGGCCACCTCGCCCCAGCCACAGGCAGCTCCGTGTGGCCCCACACTTACGTAGAAAGCCTGCTCCCGTAGGGACGGCGTGTCAGGCGGGCTCTGGTTGTAGGTGGAGAAGCGCTTGTTCACCGTGGAGGCCTTGTTGACACTGCTGGCTGCCGAGGGCTGGTCATCCTTGTCGAAGGGGCTGCGGAGGAGAGCAGGGAGGTGAGGGGAGCTTCCCAAGCCAGGAGGTCTCAACCCTGCTCTGCAGTGAGTGGGAGGGTGTTGGATAGCACACCAGGGTGCTCTTCGGTCCACTTATGGCTTTCCAGAATTGCAGCCAAGTTTTGGGATGGGTGAAAGCTCAAGGCAGGCCAGCACTGGGTCCCCAGCCCTGCCACATGCTACCAGCAAAGCCTGCCGGGGTACTCACTTCCAGGTCACCTCCAGGCTGAGTTTGAGGGTACCCAAGTCGTTGATATCCACAGCCACCACCTGGGGGAGAGCTGCAAAGAGGTCCTTGGTCTCACAGGACACGTTGCCCACCACCACATGGTTGGCCAGGCTCTTTAGCTCCGTCACCTGGAGAAGGAGGAGGAGGAGAGGATGAGACAAGCCCATTGGCAGCTGTGCACGCAGCACCCCTGATGCTGCCAGGATGCCACCACCACCAGACAGCATCTTCCATCCCCAGCAAGGGCTGGATTTGGGTGAGGTCCTGGTCCCCCACCAGGTCCCGGTGCTGCCTTGGTCACGTTCTCCTCCCACAGCCAGCACATGGCTCCTCACACGTGTCCTCACCACAGTCATCGCTGCTGTTTCCCTAACACGGCTCTGGCCAGGAAGGTGCCCCCTGGCCCACACCCTCCTGCCCCACTGCTGCCTCCCTGCAGGTCCCCATACCTTGATGGAGAGGAACTCGGTGATGAGAGGCAAGAAAACCATCTCCTCGCTGTCCCACACCTGCTTGCTGTTCACCTCGATGCGCCCACGCAGCTTCCACCGCTGCCGCCCGTACTTCATGAAGATCTGGGAAAGGAGCAGAGACATGGGGATGGGGGAGATGCTCTCTGCACATCCAGGGCCACCCACCACAGGTCCCCAGTGCGGCACCAGCACCCAGGACAAGGCCCACCCACAACCCCCAGGCACAGCGAGGACCACAGGGAGGGAGGAGACCAGATCCCCATCCGTAAGCCCAAAGCCCCACGAACCTCGTACTGGTCGCCAGCGCAGAGCCGGGCGAAACCTGCCAGCCCTGCAAGAGAAGGCAGAGGGGCGTCAGGACAAGATGTGCTTGTGTAGGGCCGGGGCTGGGGAGGGATGCCTTACCTTTCATCCGGACGTGGAACTCGCCCAGCTGGCTCTCCAGCTCGCTCTCCAGCAGGCACATGTTCTGGGGACAAGGGACAGAGCTCCCGTCACCCACAGTCCATGGTGTCAGCACCTTCCCAGCCCACCCAGTGCATGGTGCCTGACCTCCGTGTACTCCTTGTAGCCCTTGCTGGCCTCAGCGAGGCTCTCGCGTGCCTCTCGGCTGCCCGGTGAGCCCGTGCTGTAAGCCTTGACCATGTTGTGGGCCCCATCGCGGAGCCGCCGCTGGATGCAGTAGGCTTCGTAGAGCTCGTCGATCTGCAAGAACAGGCCAGAGGTGCAGTGAGGGGCAGGGGGACAAGCAGCAGGCAGCGACAGTGGCTTCTTGAGGAGGTCTCCCAGTGCCTGGGGCACCACAGGACAACCAGGCTCCCACGTCCCTGCGCCACACAGAGGCCAGAAGCCCAAAGCCCAACCCGCTCCCCAGCTCCTACCTTACTAGCATGAAATTCCAGGCGACGCAGGAAGCGCTCAATTGACTTCACTTGCTGGAAAAACAGAGGAGGTGGCGTGAGAGGCTCCCCCAGAGGAGCTGCAGGACAGGACACGGCCCTGCTCCATGCTTGTGCTGCAGCTAGGACATGTCCCAAGAAGAGGGCTAAAAGCCACCAGCAGTCTCTGTGTTGTCCCCTGCCACTCTGCCACAGAGCCCCAGTCCCAGCCACCCAGGGGAAGGAGGGCAGTAGAGGTAGAGCACAAGCAGGGAAGGGGCTGGCGGCGGCACATCCCTGGCACTGGGATGTGGGGAGGCAAGGGGGACGGGGCACCGCTCCCGCTTACCTTATCCAGATCGTAGAGGAAGCCCTGGAGGAGAGAGGAGAGGGATAAGATGCAGCACAAAGCCAGCTCTGCCCACCCAAGGAGCCCTGGCACATGGCGCACCCGTCACCCATAGCATGTCAGCATGGACATGCAGCACCCAGCCAGGGCTGGACAGTGCATGGCAGCAGGACAGGAGCCCCGTGCAGCCCGACACCAGAGCCCGGGCTGGCCCCTGATGTCCCCACAGAAGCAGGCTGTTCCCTGGGGCACAGCTGGACCAAGTCCCAGCCATGACCACAACCCAGGGTCTGCTCAAAGCATTGCTCCCCGTGAGACACTTCCCAGCATCACTCACCAGGCGTGAATTCCTCTTGGACTCGCGGATCTGGGTGCTGAGCTTCTCCAGTTCCAGCTGGTGTACCTCCAGGTAGGCTCTGGGGACACCAGCACCGCGGGGTCAGTCTGGAACCACGCCACCAGGCCCCACACTCCATTCCCCACCCCAGCAAGGGAGCCCGCGTGGGCTTCTGCGTGGGATGTGGCATGGGGCACTGCTGCAGCACTGGGCGCACCCCAGCTGGGGATGGTCTCGGGGAGGTGGTGCCACTGCGTCCCTCCTGCTGTGGGACCCTGGGACTCGCACTCCCATTCCCCACGCAATTCTTGTGCAGGAGCAGGACGTGCCCAGGAGAGCCGGCGTGACCCTGCTGGGTGGCTGCCACCCCCAACCCATGCCAAGCTGGCCACGGGGGGGCCCACGTGGGTGCTCCCTGACTCCAACCACCCAGCCGTGGGGGGCCCCAGCACTTACGTCAAGCCCTTCTTGAGCGCTTCGTACACCTCATCCAGGCGGTTGGGCTGAGGCACCTTGGGTGGTGGGGATTTGTGGGACATTGAGAACATCCTACTGACCCTGGAGCCAGTCTTGCGGGAGACGGTGGGCGTGAAGGGCGAGAGGTTCCTGGCGAGACAGGCAGGCAGAGCCGGCACAGTCAGGGTGAGCCCGCAGCGCCGGGGTCCCCCTGGGCACCCTCTGTCTCGCGACAGGGAGCTCCGGAAAGGAGGCCAGGTCCTGGGAGCTCCGTCCGGACCTGCCTGCCTCTCCCACGACTCGCTGGCAGCCAGTCTAACCGGCCAGCGGGGCCGGGCGAGACGGGGCTGTGCACGGCTGCGGGGCTGCCTGCCCCACGCACCCGCGCCCCTGCTGTCGTCCGCCCCGACGGCTCCCACCCCGCGCCCACACGTGGCAGCGGGCACTTTGCAGCATCCTCCTGCCTGCTGGAGGAAGCACCAGGGCCAAAAGGAGCGATGCAGATGTTTGGTGGGGTGCTCGGGCACCCCATGTGCAGGGACGAGAAGCACTTCATGCACCGGTGCTGCAGAGCGGCCAGCTGGGATGCACGGTCCACAGGCACCGAGGTCGGTCCTGTGCCTGCTCAGCCTCCCCATGAAGCCCCCTCCCGGGCAGTGCCAGACCTCACTGCCACAGCAGACAGGAGAGCGAGGAGGGAGAATGGCCCCTGGATGTATTTGGCCACCCCAAAGTGAACATGGAGGACAAGGAAACACCGGCTTAGCTCATGGTGGAGGACAACGGGGAGTTAACCCCATCTCAGAGGGGTTGGAGATGCTGGCCATGGGGATGCCTCTGTGGGGTCCCAGGCTCCTTTTAGGGAGAGCAAAGGCAAACTTGCACCTCCTGGATCCAAGCTGAGCTCCTGGAGTGGCCATGGGGGCATCTCCAGCCCTGGCCATCCCCCAGAGGGTGACCGTGCTCTGCTCCATCTCCAGCACCCCGGGTTGCCACTGTGGGGTTGCAGAGAGGGACCCCAGCCAGTGTCAGCATGGGAGCAACATGGGGACGAGGAGCCTGTCACCCCATCATCGGCACAGCAACACGGAGCAGGGACATCTCTCCTGCCACCCCAACACCGCCCTTCCTGCCTTGTGCAACAGTCGCTCCCCAGCCCCTCCAGCAATGCCAGGGCCGGATCTTCCCTTCCGCCCTCCAGCGCGGCTGTGCCACCAGCGCCGTCCCGGGCCGGACCTCCCATCCTGTGCGGCTCCTTGGAGGAGCGGCCAGAAAACTTCCCCGAAATATCAGTAGGGGAAAGTGAATGTCTTGGCCTCATCCCAAGCCAGCGCGATGGGCAAGTGCTTGTTTTCCATGGCCATCCCTCCTCATTCTCATCCTCTAGGGCCCTGGGCACCACGAGCATCTCCCCATCGCTTGCTTGCCACTCCAGCAGCCCCAGATCCAGAGACGTGTGCTGGTGGCCAGCAGCTGGAGCACCACAAAAAGGCTCAGAGGCTCCAGACAGGAGCAACCTGCAGAAGGGGAGCAGCTCCTCGGGACGAGAGCTGAGCAGGGCTGGAGGTCTGCTCCCAGGCATGGGGAAGCTCTGCCCAGCCCTGTGCCCACCCCGCTGCAGTCCCACAGCCTGGCAAGGCTCCTGGAGGTGCTGCTGGAGCCTGGCTTGCTCTCGGCACTGCTTTCCCCCGCCACCCAGCCGTCTGTCCTGGCTGGGAGGTGCTGGGTGCACTGGGAGGTAAGGAGCATGGAAATGGGATCAAAAGCATTAAAATGCCACAGCCCAAACCCACGGCATGCTTGTCCCAAGACGCACCCGCAGCTCCCTCCCCGTGAGGAGCTAGGAAAGGAGCAGAGGGTGCAGGGATGAGCAGCACCTGGGGTGGTTCCCCTTGATGTCAGGTTCAGCAAAGGGGGAGCCATACGATGGGCCCCATAAAATCGCCAGCAGTGGAGAGGTTAAGCAGGGACCTTCTGCTCGCCGCTCCTCTCAGCAGAACTCATGGGCAGTCAACAAAACCTTCCAGCAACAGGTTTACAATGACCCAGAGGAAGCCCTGACTCATGCCAGCACTCAAACAGAGAAACTCGCAGCCACAGGACGTCAAGGCGGTCGAGACACAAAGCTTCAAAACCACACAGGCTCCTTCACTGCAGTCATTAAACATGACGAGATGGTCACAGGGAAAACCTTAAGGACTTCCTGAGGACCATCGTGCTATGCCTGCCCCCGCCATGCTCCGGCAGCAGGGCCCTTCCTCCCGGCTGGAATGGGGACAGATGAGGGTTGGGGATGGACTCAGTGTCCCACCTGGCCTCAACACTCCCCGCAGCCCCCAGCGCGACATCCCCTGGTTACCACGAAGGTCCCTGCAGGAGATGCAGCAGGAAGGGGCAGCACCTCGGGTCCTGCCACCAGTGCTGTCCCCGTCCCTGTCCCCATCCCTCGCACCGAGCAGCACCAGCACCCCTCTCCTACCTGAAGGGCCGGTCCGCTGTCGAGTTCACTCCGGCGAACGACTGGCTCCTATTGATCTTGGCGACGAGGACTCGGCGCTGCGGGCGCGCAGACAGCGACATCGTTGAGTGTGACCTGGAGGGCCTCCCTGCGGGACACGAGATGGTAGGGTCACCAGCAGCAGTGCACACAGGCAGGGCTGCCACCGAGGCAGGGACAGCGGTGGCACCCACGCAGCAGGGTGGCTGCGGCACCTGGATATGTCCCCGTGTGGCCCCATGCAAGCCACGGGAAGAGGCTGATGCCCAGTGCCCAACATCATGGCCAGCCTCCTGAGCCCCAGTTCATCCCCAGATGTGTCCCTCTGTCCCCCAGCCACCCCCGGCCACCTCGCCACCGGGGCAGGAAGGGTGCGGGGCCGGACCCTGCTGCCCGGCCCTTTGCTGTCTCCATGCTCACTTCCTCTCGCTCCGGCGAGCAGGATGGAAACCCACGGACAACAAAGTGCTTTGGAAACTCCCCGGCCCTTTCCAGGAGCTCTGCAACGGGAAAGGAAAGGCAGAGCCATTCCCTGCCCCCCGGGACCCTGGGAAGTCCCCGCAGCCACCGCAGAAGCCCCAAAACTGCCTCCTGTCCCCAAGGCAATGCCAGCCGCGCGCCTCGGGCAGGACGAAGCAGATTTCTGAGTGCCGGGGCCTGGACCCCGCTGCCACCCTGCACCATGGAGAGCATCGCTGCGTCCCCGGCCACTGCCGGAGGTACACAGCCACAGACGGTCTGCGGCTCCTCCTGGCCCTGCAGCCTCAAGCAGAGGCCGGGGAGCCCGGTGTCACCAGCCTGGGCCTGGGGCACCTCCACGGCCAGGCAAAGCCTCCCCCGGTGCGGCAGAGCCCTGCAGCCCGGCCCCAACGTCCCCACGCACCCGCTCAGCCGCTGCAAAGCCATGCCCCAGCCTCCTCCAGCACCAGGGTGAGCCCAGGTGTCCCCAGCTCCCAGGGCCACTGGGCAGAGGCCAAAAGGAGCCAGCAGCTGCCACTGCTGATGGTCTCCCTGCGAGCGGAGCTGGGAAGCAGCAGGTCCACGTCCCCCCCTCGCTGCTCGGTCCAAGCCAAGCAGCTCTGTGGGTCCCACAGCCTCGGCGTTACCTTGGTGCCGGTCCCTCCAGTCGTCAGGACAACACTGTCCCAATTAAGCTCATTAGGAGGAGCTGTAATCCCTGCAGGGCCTGGGCAGATTACCCTCTGCAGGGCTGTTTAATCTGCTCCCCACTGAGTGAGCAAGGCCTGTGGCACTGGTGCTGCCCATATCACAACATGGGGGCATGGGGGGGGTTCTCAGGAGGGGCATCAGGCACCGGGGTGTGCGGGTACTGCATTGGGGGAAGGATGCTGGGGATGTCGCAGGGGGCAATGCCTTTCGGCAGCATAACTCCCCAGGACCGAGTGATGCCCGACCTCTCTTCCCAAATCCCTCAGAGAGGCTCAAGCAGCTGGGACATGCTCCTGGCTTCGAGCATCAGGACCAGGAGCGCTGCCACAAGCTGTGGCCACTGACAGCACCACATCCCTGTGCCCCAGCCCAGGGACCGGTGGCCTCATCCCATACCAAAGCGCTCCCCGCATTGCGACATCCCAGTGATTTCTCCCAGCACCTCCAGTACCTGCATCCCCACACGCGGTACCCCGCAGCCCATCCCCTGTGCCAGGAGGGGGATGCCCCACGAACCCCATCCTCCTGCTGACCACGGGGGATGCTCACGCCTGGCACAGGCAGGCATCGAGCTGGGCACGGTGGGGTCTGATCCTGGCACACTCCTCCCGCGGAACAGGGGAAGCCCCAGCGCGGTGCATTCCTGACATTACCGAGATAAGAGGTACCTGGTACCGGAGGCGCCAGCAGAGCCCGAGGCACGCTCGGAAGGGGCAGCTGGCCCCGGCATCTTGCCCATGGTGGTCTGGAGCCCCTCAGTGCAGGGAGGCCAGCGCTGGGGGGGCACTGACACACTCGTGTCCCCGCCACCAGCCGAGCCCGCTGCACGAGCCCTCTGAGAAAGAGCCCCAAAGATGAGCAGCCCCACGGAGCCTCGCGTCCCTGCCCCTGCCAGCCCCACAAAGCCCCCGCCCCCTGCCCCTAATTACAGCGCTAATGAAGCCGCCTTCTGACGAAGCTTTCCACCTCGCCGTGCCTCAGTCGCGGAGCACCCGCAGCTCTCCCCTGCCACGGTGCACAGTCCAGGAGCCTGGCCCGTCCGTCTGTCTGCCCGTCTGTCTGTCCCTGTCACTCCGTCCAGCCCTGCCCACGGAGGCAGCCGGGAGGGCAGAGGATCCAGGCGCTGCCAGCTGTGCCGACGGCGGCGGGGAGCGCCGGAGCCCTCCCCGTGGGCTCGCCAGCCCCTGTCCCGGTGCCTGGCGTTCTCCAGATGATTCGGACACCAAGAATGCTGCTACCAGCCTCCTCTCGCGCACGGAGGGGGCAGTCCAACCGGCTGGGTTGGTCCCAGCTGGTTTCTGTTTCTGACACTCAGACACCAGCCTCAGGTCGCTCTTTCGGGTTTATCAACACCATGGGAGCCTGAGACGCCCCAGGAACCCAAACCGGCTCCTTCCGAGCCCCCAGCCCCACCGCCACGTCCAGACACATCGCACCCAAGGGTGGCCAATGCGGCGCCCTCCGGCACCATGGCCCCCAGGGCTGGGACCCACAGCCAGGCTGTAGCACCAACAGGGTGCACCCACCCCCCCGGGCACCGTGGGGCACCCCAGCAAGGGCACCTTTGGGCGAGCTCGCCCTTGCTAGGAGGGTGCACCGCAGGGAAAACCTTTGGAGCCTGCAAACGCGGGCGTTTGGCGCCGTTCCCTCCACTCCAGCCACTGCGCCCTTGTTTGCACAGCTGCGTCCCTGCTGCCTTAACCCGCACGCACGCCCCGGCCCCCCGCCAGCCCCTTTCCGGCCCGGGACAGCGTTTGGCCATGCTCTGCCTCCTCCTTCCCGCCCCAGCTCGGAGGATGGGAGCATCCGGGGATCAGCAGAGGGCCTGGGAGCCACCTCTTCTCTGACCTCCTCCGCGCTCTGCCTCTCCCGGGCCCCTTCCCCGCCTGCCCCCAGCCCAGCCCGTGGCACGCTGAGGGGGGGCATCAGCTTTGGGAGCAGGATGAGTCAGAAACCGTGAGCGGCACCATAGCCCCCCGTGACTCAGCCAGGAGAGAAACTCCCGGTGCTACGGGTCACGGCCCCCGCCGGAGCCACAGACCCCGCTGGCACCCGCAGAGCCCTGAGCGCAGTGTCGGCGTCCGCCCCCGCCGGCCGGCTCCTTGAGCGGGAGGGAGGCAGGAAAGGGAAGGAGCTGCGAATGGGAAGAATTGGAGGAAGTGCTTATTTACCCCTCGGAGTGTCCCCAAGGAAGGGCAGGGCAGGGCTCACAACGGGGGGGACACAGTGACAGCGCACCCCGCTGCCCATCCCGGGGCACCCATAGGCTCCCCGAGGGGGATGGAAGCCCCAAAGTGGTACCCAGGGGGTGTCCCCACCGCAGTGCCGAAGCACAATGTGGTTCCTAGGATATCTGAGCTGTGGCCCCGGACCACCCACTGAAGGTGGCTGCACCCAGCAGGCTGGATCCCCTGCAGATGGACAGGTCCCCACCAGCAAGGGCGCAGACCAAGCGCCCAGCAGGATCCCCATCCCTTTGGAGGCGGAGGGGCTGCAGATCACCTCCATGCCCCCCAGATGGGAACGTGGCCCATCCATGGGGCACCAGCCCCTGCTCCTGCTCTGGGGCGGGCTGCGAGCCTTCTCAGAGGCACTGAGCAGAGCTCACAGGGCTCTGCTTCATGAGTGCCTCTGGAAGGATCCTGGTGGGGTTGGCAGAACCTTGCGAAGGTCCCAAATGCCTCCTTCACCCCAACCTGGTCTTCTCCAGGGTGCCGTGTTGGGCACCAGCAGCTCCCCCCCAAATCCTGCCAGGGGAACGTGGTCCCTGTGTAGGGAAGGAGCCCCAGGACCCCCCCACAGGGGGGTTGGCAGGCGGCGGGTCCTAGACCACCACACACCTATCGCGACACCACATGTTGTGACAGCCGCCCCTCAGGTCACAGACACCCATCCCTGGTACCCCAGCAGGGACAGCTCTCCTCCCCGGGGCAAGGGTGCAGTCCCTCTCCCAGGAAAAGCCCCCAAAAGACCAGCCACATCGCCCTGCAAACCTCAGGGCCCCCCTGTCTCGCCACCCCCCCAGGTTACCAGGGTCTGCTGAGCGGTGGGGACGCGCGAGCTCCCGAGCACCACATCTGCTGCACATCAGCGCTGAGCTCTCTGCGGGGCCACTGCTTCGGCCAGGGCTATGGGGAACAGAGCCAGCGCCCCCACAGCCCCACATCTCCCCATGGCACAGAGCACCTTACCCCCAGCCTCCCCTGCCCAGAAAGACACACACAACCCAAGCCCCAATCCATGTCCCCCTCGCCCCGCTCCGGCCACGTTTCGGTGTCTGGGAGGCTCCCAGCTCCCCAGGTGATTTTAGAGCTGGGTGAAAGCTCAGCGAAGCCCTCGGCGGGCGCTCGGTACCTTTCTGCTTGCCGTTCATGGCGGGATGCGGCGGCACGTCCCCGTCCGGCGGGGAACGGCGTGCGGGGCGCTGCGGGCGGCGGTGTCGGGCTGGCTCTCATGCCGCTGGGGTGCACGGGGCCGCAGGGAGGGCTGCCCCGGGCGGCTGTCCCCTCCCACGCTTCCCCTGCCCACGGGCTGACATCACGGCCCTGCCGCGGCCCCCGGCCGTGACTCAAGGTCCGGGGAAGGGAGGACGTCCGTCTGTCCGTCCGTCCATCCCCTCCGCAGGGAAGGGGCCCCTTTGATAAGCCCAGCACAAGCAGGCAGTGCTCACGTCGCTGCTGCTCTCTTCTGGATGGCTGTTCTGTTTGTTTTGTTTTGTTTTGTTCAATTTTGAAGCCCGCCTTGGCTTTGCTGCGGGTGTCCCACAGCATGCCCGCTGTGCACCTTATGTGGCCACCAGACGCAGCAGCTGCCAGGGGAAAAGATTTCCTGGCCGACTTTCCTAGCCTGTGTCTCGCAGCAGCTGGCTTCAGCAAGGACCTCCTTGCAGGGCTCTGGAAAGATGCTGGGTGCAATTCCCATGTGGGGACCAAAGGGCATGGCTGTGGTACCTGTAACGACGTGGGGTTTCTCCCCAGCCTCTTCACCCCGCATAGGAATTCAGCACTAAAATCAGCAGGGCATGAACGGTGAGCCAGAACAGGCTACATTCCCACGGGTTTCCGGATCCCAAGGGGCAGGAGAGGTGCAAGGACAGGGAAAAGTCCTTTGTGGAGCAGTGCTGAGCCTAAGGGCAAGAAGAACCCGAGTCTCTGTCCCTGGAGAGCAGCAGAGCTGCCCAGCGTGGCACATCCTACAGCAAGGGGACCCTGCAGCCTGTCCATGGCACAGATGTGACCCACTTTGGGGCCACAGGTCCCTGCCTGGGTCCTGGCCTTTGTCTGACCATAGCCCCAGCTCCAAAGGAGGAGGCTGGAGCAGCCCGGCCCCATCCCGGCTGGAAAAGGCTGCCGTCACCACGGCAGGAAGAGACGCCTCCCTCCCCGGCTCCCTTCCTGTTTGCTGCTGCTTTTAGAGGGAGGTCAGGCAAGGTTCAGGATGAAATGCATCAGGGGAGAATCTTTACGGGGTGCTTACAGCGCTGGGGTGCTATTGGTGCACCCTGCCACCCTAGTGCCACATGGAGTTGCGGGGAGGAGGCATCTGGGGGCATTTCCCCCAGCAGCAGCCAGCAGCCTGCAGAAAACATCCTGGTGCTTGCTGCAGAGGAAGGCCTCCACGCCAGGGAGCTGGCAACAGAAGTGTCTTGTCACCCGCCTGCCCGCAGCCTCCGCTCCAGTGACACAGGCACGGAGCAGAGCCAGCCACCCGCACAGCCCCGAGGCGTGGTGAGATCCCCTATCTCCCTCGGCCCTGCAGACCCCCTGAGCAGGATGCACCAGGAGGTGAAACAGCATCCTTCACCCTGACAGAGCTAGCTACGGAGCTCCCGGCCCCGGGGCCAGGGAGGCTGCTGAGCTGCGGAGGCTGCCGCACAAGCGAGGCCGACCTCCTGCACGGCCTCACCGTGCCGGCGCTGCTGGCAGCCGCATGGGGCTGGTGCCCGGCACACGCCCAGGCAGCGCGCCCGCAGCCCTGGCCCATGCCAGCTCGTTTGTCCTCATTAAAGCTTAACGCGGACTCTCTGCGGAAGCTGCCGGTGGGCGGCCGGTAACGCAGGCAGTGAAGGCACAGCACTGCCATCAGCATCACCCGCTGGGAGACCACCAAAAGACCCACGGGACGTGGGTACGGCACTGCACACAGACGTTTTCCATGGGATGTCCCCTCTGTCTGCTCCTCTCCTGGGCCTGGAGAGCTGCCCCGAGCCTCCCCCATCCCAAACAAGGCATCTACAAACACAAGGTGCAGGGATCGAGATGGGAGATCCCCTGGATCAGGCCACGGCAAGAGCCACAGGCAAAGTTATTTTGCTCAGTTCTTCCTTAAAACGTCAAACCCTCAAGGGTGCAGAGGCATCCAGACGCAATGTTAATTCCCAGCAGAGCCCCCCAGCAGCATCCCAACCAGCCCGCGGTGGAGACATGGCCACAGCCTCGGTCCTGGCAGGCAAAGAAAGCCCAAGACGCTGTGGGAGGATGCCTGCCCTTCCACGGGGAGCAGGACGAGGTTCCCAGAGCCCTGCTGCCCGGCTGCACCAAACACGGGGACATCCCTGGCTGCTCCCTGCTGCCCCCAGCACCACCGCAGCGTGTTACAGAGGAGCCAGCTCCAAGGCCACCTGCCCAAGAAGCAGGGTCCCCCGGTGGCACCAGCACCAATTAGACAAAGGCCAAGGTGATGGAGGAGCTATTTCAGGCCCTTCCTGGGGACAGCACGGGCATGGCAAGGGGCCAGGACAGGAGCTGCTGCCACCCAAAAGAGGATGGGGGGAGAAGAGCTGGTGCACATGGGGGAGACCTGGGAGGGGGCAGGAGGTGACAATGCTGGTGACAAAATCAGCTCCGGTGGGTTGGGCACAGCAGGCTGGAGTCCTCTCCGTCACTTCCTCGCGCCTTCCCCATGCAGGGCAGAAATAGCACAGATATAAACGGCAGCCCTATAAATAGCCCCAAAGCACAAGCCGGGGAGATGGGCGGTGGGAGCAGCCCTGCAGCGGCCTCCGCCCACACAAAGCTGGGGCTCCACAGTTCCATGTCCCCTGGGGACGGCAGGGACAGCTGCCCTGCCCTTACTGCGTCTCTGGGACCCCAAAACCTGGTTCTCCAGGCTAGAGCCACTGCGGGGCATGGCAGCGTGCCCGTCACAGCCTCCACCACCAGGGCTGGAGCCCGACACAAGGGCATTTTGGGGGGCACCCAGCCCCAGGTCCCTCCAGGCACCCCATCGGGATGTCCCCCTCGGGAGCACCACAAGGAGACAGCCCAGAGCCACGCGTCACCTCCCGCAGGTCCCCACGCCCCTGCTCGGCTCCGCTGTGGGGACAGCATGGAGCACCCCAGCTCCCACCCCACTGAGCTGTCCCCTGCACCGGGAACATGGCAAAGCCTCAGGGACCTCCACCAGCCACCACGGCCGGGAGTAAGGGGTGGTGGGACACGCCAGGTCCCCTTGATGGCCACAGGGGTGCTGTGGCCGGATCCATATGGGGCCAGGGCACAGCCGAGCCCTGTGTCACAGCAGGGAAGGGGTTAACGGCGCGTGGCTTCCCAAAGGATTTCTTGGCAGGGCCGGGAGATAGGAGGATGGGGCCCACAACAAAGCCAGATCTGTCTCATTAATTCCTCCGAGCATTCCTCCCTCCATTGCCCGGCCCGCAGCGAGGAGGAGGAGGCAGCCCCCAGCCATGGCCGGCACCCGGCGCCCCGGGGCCCTGCACCGGGCGCTGCCGCAGCCCCGTCACCTCCCGTCCCCCATGGGGCAGGACGGGACCTCCGCCCCTCTGCCCCAGACCCCCGCCCCGACGTGGGCAGCCGGTGTCACCGGTGTCACCGCCGTCCCCGCATCCCCGCGTCCCCGAGGCGCTCGGCCCACGCGCCCGGTGGTGGTGGGGCCCCCAGCCCACGCTCGGTGCCTCCGTCCAGACCCGAGGACGGAGCAGCCGAGCCCTGTCCTTGTCCCCACCCGAGCAGGGACAAGCTGACGGCGCGCCCCCGCCACGGAGCCCCCCGCCACGGGGCCGGGTGTCGGGGCCGGTGGCACTCACATGTCCCAGGAGAGGCAGGGGACGGCGCGGGTGGCGAGAGCAGGCCTGGCTGGGTGCATCGCCTTTGTTCCTCTCCCATGGACGGGGAGCAGGCAGGGAAGGCTCACAGGCGCTTGGCAGCGCCCACCCCGGCCACTCTCCATGGAAACGCGAGAGCCATGTGATTTCGGCAGGAAACCACGGCACGGCCGGCGCCAATGGCGGATCCACCGAGCGCCTCCCCCGCCGGCCCTCCCCGAGGAGCCGCCGCTGCCAGCGCCACCGGTGACACTGCCACCGGTGACACCGCCACCGCCGCCACTGCGACCGCGACCAGCACCGCCAGCAGGGTGAGGACGAGCGTCCCCACGGACCATGATGGGCCCCCACCAGCCCGTGCCCACCGAGGAGCCTGGGGCCAGCCCGCACGGCGCTGGCGTTGGTGGCCCTGCGTGCTGCTGCTGGCCGGGGACGCGTGCTGCTGCTGGCACCCGTGCCCGCACCCGGTGTGTCCTCACCAGGAGAGCAAGTGGATGGAGCCCCCTGCCACGGTCGGGCCACCACGGCCCCCCAAGGTGCAGCTCCAAGCACATTATGCAGCGTGCAGGCCGAGGGGAAAGTACCTCTGGGAGGGGAAGGGATGTGACCGAGGCTGCACGGTCAGTCGGTGGCAGAGACCCAAGCATCGCTGAGCCCAGCTCTGCTGCCACCCGGGGATCTCGCCGCCTTCCTGCCCACCCCCAGCGAGCAAGAGCCACGCACAGACCACGACCTCCCCTCTGCTGAACAGCAATCCCGTTCTGCCAGGGGACAGCACAGGCACAGACCCACAGCCTTCCTCTCCACCGGCCTCCAGCCTCCGCAGGGCAGGAGCCTCCCAGCACCCTGATGAAGGCAGCCCCGCCGTGGGTTCACTTCGCCATCCTGATGGATGCTGCGGGCCATACCCTGCGCTCCGTGTTGTGCCCTAGAGCGCACCCTTGCCTGGCAGCCCTAAACGCCACTGCCATCTCCACAGAGCCCTGCGTGGTGGGGAGGGAGGAGGCCACGCTGCCCCACCACGAGGAACATCTGCAGGGCGAATGCGTCCCACTCCTCCCCTGTCTCCCAAGCCCATCGCTCTCTGCTTGTCCTAGATCATACCAAACCGACCCAGTTTTAAGTGGGACTGATGCCTTTTGGGCCCCAGCGAGACATCCGTGGAGCAAGGACAAGACAGCACAGTGCTCCAGCGAGCCCTGCAATGCAAAAGCGCTAATTAGATCATTGCCACATCTCGGAGCTCAGCAGAGCAGGGCGATATCTGTGACAAGGAAACCGCTGCGCCACCACCGCTCTCGTGGGGGCCACCGAGGAGCGGAGCAGTGCCGCAGAGCAGAGACGTGGAGCCCGGGGGGCTCTGCTGGGGACAGCCTGTGGGAAGCCAGGTGTCCTAGCTCTCAAGGCTGGCCTGGTTGTGTGGAAGGAGCGGCGGAGAAAATGTGGCAGAGAGGACAGCGGGACCCTTGGATAGCAGGGAAAAGCCAAACCAAAGGGCTGCTGCAGGTAGGCATGGAGAGAACTGAATGGAAGCATGGGGATCGATCAACCCACCTGAAAGCTCCGGTGCCACGCAGTGTCCGTCCCACCAGGACGGCCCAACACATGCCTGGCACACTGAGCACCTTCTCGCCAGCTGTGACAGCATCTGGGATGGGTCACGTCCTGCGTGGATTCCACCCACACTTTGTGGATGGTGTCGCTGCCTTGCCCACCTCCAAAAGCTCTCCAAGGGTAGCCACGTGCTTGGAGGAAGGCAGAAAACTGCTGTCCCCTTCTGACACTGCTCAGAGGGATGCGTGGATGCTCAGAGGGATGTGAGGACCTTCAAAGTGCAAGCACAGGTGCCCTGCTAAGCTCAGACCTGCCCCTGGCAGACACTCTGCTGGCCTCCCTGCTGGGGTCTTCACCAAAAAAAAAAACATGGAGGGGAAGAAGACCCTGCAGAATACCTGGAGGATGCTCTCAGCACACATGGGTCATCCTCAGAGTGCTCCCAGTCCCAGCAGTGCCAGCACCAGGTCAGCACTTTGGCCCATGGATTTCCAGGCTCGCTGCGAACTCAGGCAGCTGCCACCACCCTGGCGAGGCAGCTGTGAATTTGGTCTGCAACTGCACCCCGCAGCTGCTCTGCATGGCACGTCCAGTTGTCTCTGCAGGTCAGCAGCTGGCTCAGAGGGCTGGCCAACACAGCACAGCTCACCCCAACATGAGACTGCCAGGCTGGTGTCACCCACACCCTGACAGCAAGAGGTGGCCCTGTCTCAGCAGGGGGTTAGACCCGGTGGCCTCTGGAGGTCCTGGTCAACCTCAACCATCCTGCGATGCCGAGAAGGTGGCTCTCCAGAAGCTGAGAGACAGAACAAGGGGCAGTGATTTTAAACAGCTCCTCAGCCTCCACCTGCCTGCCCAGCCAGACCGGGTCCCCGGAGCTCAGCCCTCCCTCTGCCAAGGCTCTGCCTGGCCCACGGGCTCTGCGGGGTCACCAGGAGTTTGCTCGACATGGTTGAACTTTGCCAGCAAAAGCCTGCCACCTGAGTGCTCTCAGCCATCTGGCTGCTCCCCAAAGCACCAGCCCTGGCTTTAAGGAGGCTCAGCACCCACCAGCCAGCAGCGAGCCCTCCGAGCCGCATCCATGGCACGGACAAATACGTGGAGGCTTTCTTCCCCCCAAATCACTCTTCTCACTAGAGGCTGGGCCTCAAGCCACGTCCTCCTCTCCCCTCTCTCCAGAGGGCACGAGGCCAGGGCTTGGCTCCATGCCTCCCTCCACGTACGCCCCGGAGCAGCTGCATGCTCTGCATTCTTGCTCTGCGCTGGAGCGGTGCAGGAGGGAGCCTCCAGCGTCCGAAGCCTCATGTCCAGCTGCTTGTACAGTGCAGCCACGGTTCGCCTCGGCCATGCCCCAGTGCAAGGTGCCTCGTCCACGAGCCCCACTCTCCGAGCTGAGCCAGCACCGCTGCAGGCTCCTGGCTCCTCCGCGTGCGTGGTGGAGGAGCGTGACCTGGGAAGGAGTTAACGGAGGCAGGACGGCGCTGGGGCAGTGTGAGCAACCAGCTCCGCAGCCCCAGCTGACTCACAGCTGGCCGCGCTCCTCTGAGCCCTGCTGGAAATGTGGCCAGCTCGGCCAGACTGTGCTGGGCAAGCTGGCACCCAAGGCAGGGCCCCGCAGCAAAACCAGAAAACCCAGAGCTGGCAGATCTGCAGCAGATCCACCCCAGGAGGACAGCAAGCAACATCTCCAGCGCTGGCCCCACTGGAGGGGACAGGCACAGAGCTGACCAGACGCCAGGTCCACGATGTCTCCCACACGCAGGCAGCCATCCCCACCTCAGCGCGCCGTAGGAAACATCTCACGCCCTGGCGTAATCACTCCGAAAGTATTTGTGATTCAGAGGATTCCTGCAGCCCCTGAGGGCCTGTCCCGCACCGAGCAGGAAGGCTGAGGTCATGCACAAGACCGGCACGCGGCTCGGCAGGGCGCTGGCACGGCCAGGCAGCGGAGCAGCGCACTCTCCTGCAAGCCCCGGCACTCGGCATCACACCGGGCCCAGCTCTGGGTCACTGAGAGCCCAGGCACAGCTCAGGGAGCCCCACTTTGGTCTCCCAGAGCGGCCGGAGATATGTGAAAGCACCCCCAGCAGCAACCCCCAGCCTTCAGCAAATAATCCCTGCCCTCCAAATAAAATAACAAAGAAAGCACTGGGACATGGGTTAAGGAAATGAGAACGGATGAGCAAGCTGCAGGGCAATAGGAAGCGGCTGTAACCATCTCCTGTCCCTGCCGGACTGCGGCTCCAGCAGCCTGGATCATGCAGCAAGGCACATAAACACCCGATTTTTTGTGTTCTTGATGTGAGTGAGAGCATGTCATGAAGCAAGGAGGCTTCTGAGTGATCCCAGCACGCGGCAGGGACAGGCATCGGGCTACCCTCAGCTTCATGGCTGCTTCCAGGCTCATGCCAGCCCTGGGGACACACGGATGCAAGGAGCCTGGTGAAGGCAGCCGTGTCTCACACAGCCACAGCTGCCTGGTACAAAAGTTTCTTGGAAAAAGCACACGAGCCACTGCGGTAGTGGCCAGGGCTGGCCCACATCTCCTACGGGAATGATCCCATCAAGTTAGCAATGGGTGTGCATGTCCAGCTGGAGCATGACAATGTCCTGCATGTTCCATCGCCACCTATCACCCCTGCTCTCCCCTGCCTACATCCCCCTCTGGGCACCGCTGGACTCAGACACACCCCCAGCACCTCTCCAACCCT
This sequence comes from Cygnus olor, assembly GCF_009769625.2. Lineage (NCBI taxonomy): Eukaryota > Metazoa > Chordata > Aves > Anseriformes > Anatidae > Cygnus > Cygnus olor. The sequence goes on along the minus strand of NC_049180.1, from coordinate 12,296,871 downwards.
AATCCCTGAGGACAACTCGAGTTGGAAGGCACCTCCTGCTCAGGGCAGTCTGAGGCCAGGCCAGGTTGCTCTGAGCTTTGTCCAGTCTTGAAAACCTCCAGCGCTGGAAACCACCCAAACTTCTGGGCAATTCTGCCCCATTGCTTGACTGTCCTCATGGTGGAGCAGCGGCAGCGCGGGGACACGTGCTGCTAGCACGGACCCTGCCCTCCCACCGCAGCCGACGCTCCCCTGCGCCCCGGGGGCTCCCTGGCTCCCTGCAGGTCCAGGGGCCTCACACGCCTGCGACACACGTGTCAGTGCCACCAGGTCCTGGCTCCTTTATCTGTCACACGCTCGGCATGCCGCAGCCAGCTGGCTGTTGGCACGTGCTGCCTCTCATCGTCCTGCCGGGGACGACTCTGCGTTGGGGCCGGCGTCACCCTGCCAGCGGTGGGCGCGGGCTGGGGACCTGGCACCTCGCTTGGGTTGCACGGGGTCTCGGCTCCCCGCCCGGCTTGGAGACATCTGCAGCAGCACAGAAGGTGCAGGAGCTCTGCAGGAAACCCCCCCAGCTCCGTTTCCTTCCCCTCCACCCCGCGCACACGTCACTGCTGAGCACCAAGGGGCCGGCCCCCAGCAAGCCCCAGCTCGAGCCCCCAAAAACACCAACTTGGGAGCTGCTCGGCCCCTGCCAGGCCCCAGCAAAGGACACCTCTGGATCCGGGACCAGCCCTCCCAGTTGCATGCTGAGCAAGGACACACTGCTCCTGCCCTTCCAATGCCCCCGGCTTTTGCTTTTTTGTTTCTGTTTCCCCACGCACCCCAGAGCCAGGAGAGCTCTCCTGCTCATGGAGAGGCCGTCTTCCTTGCTCTCGGCCCTCGCAGGGTGGGAGGAGAAGCCTCCAAGCACCTTCTCAGATCCCCCCATCCATGCCCCCCTCGCTGTGCCTGGGGCTGGGAGCGTGGTGGCTCCAAGCGAGCACAAGAAGAGAATCGGAGCCGCTGGGAACAAGCGATGTTCCCTGATGGTATGCAGCCCTGACAGCGCTGGCTCTGCTTTAAAGAGTAACTTTATCCTGTAATAACAAACAGGAGAAGCCAAGCTCCTCCCCAGCGCCACTTCCCTGGCTCCAAGGAGGGGGACACTGGAGAGAAAGACAACTTGAGCTGCCAAAAGGCGGTGCTGGTGGGGATGAAAACCCAGTCCAGGGGCAGGGAGGCAACATGAGAACATCACCGGCATGGATGTCCCTGTGCCAGCAGGGCCAACCCATGGGGCACTTTGTGGGGTGGAAGGGAAGGGCACAGGGTGGGAGATGCTGATGGAGGTGAGGGGGCAGCAGGAGATGCTGGGGCTGGTGACACCAACCCTGGAGCTTCCTGTCTCCCTGGCCATTCTGTTCCATGTCTCCAGCAAAGGCTGCAACAGAAACCATGGGATGGGCACCCACTGGTCTCCGGGGACATCCCTGAAGTCCCTGCGCCAGTCCCCGTCCCCTGGGTTTGCAGAGGGGTCGCCCTGATGTGTTTGGGCGGTGACGTGCAGGGGACCGGGGGCGGCAGCAACGATTCCTCCAGCAAACCACCTCCTGCCCGGGGCTGAGCATGGCGTTGCCCCAGCCCTGGACAGTCAAACCCCATCCGCTGTCCCCAGGGCCCCCAGCACATGGAAGATCCAAACAGTGATTGTGCCCCAACAGGACCCTGCCCAACTTCCCCAGACCTTTCCTGCACTACATGTCCATCCTGCACCCTGCACACCCCAAAGGTCCCACCCTGCCCAGCACCCCAGGGTGCTGTCTGGGCCCTGCAGCCCTCTTGCTTTGGCTTGATGTGCTGTCCCCGTGGTGTCCCCGGGGCCGCTGGTGGCTGGGTGACGTACCTCGGCTCCTGCCTGGCCCCGTGGGCACCAGCGCTCAGCACAGCACTGGAGGACGCAGCTGCAGCATGGAGGGTTAGGCTGTGCTGGTAGGAGACTGAGGTCCTCTCCCTGCCAGACAAGAAGATGGGGAGGGGGACAATTTGGCAGAGTTCAGTTGCAGGAGAACAAGGTAATCTGGAGAATGCTGAAATGACTGAATTTTGCTTATCCGAGGATCCACGAGCAGAAAAAAGTCTCCTCCAGAGCCCCTGCGGCTCAGCTCTGTCCTGGCTCTTTAAATGGAGCTGGAGAAATGTTGTGATTCTGTTCCCCGCGAGGGATTTCCTCCGCAGTGCTCACCAGGTGCTTGAGCTACATCTGTGCAAAGCCGGGTGCAGGAAGCATCACGCGGCTGCCCCACGGTGCCTCCCCAGGAGGCTTCCAAAGGAAGCGCCGGGCAGGATCCGACCAGCTCAGGGCGGGGAGAGACAATGGGGAGGGAACCACAGACAGCTAAGCCCTTCAGGACCTTCCCTCAATGCCAGTCAGCATCCTCCTGTGGTGGGGGCAGCCGTGGAGCTGTGCCAGGAAGGAGTCCTCCCTTGGGACGCAGCGTGGCCAGGGGAGATGCTGGTCCCCAAGCAGGCAAAGCCAGCGGCGAGCTCCTGGCACCGTCCTCGAGCCACCATGGAGCCTCCAGCCCCTGGCCAAAGGGACAGAGGGCAGCAGGGCAGGCAGCAGCGGGTTAAGCACAAGGTGGGGATGGGCGAGCTGCTTCCTCCCAGCTAACGATAATAATACGGCGAGAGGAGGGCAACGCTGGTGGGCCTGCAGGGCCAGATAGCGGCCGGCAGCCCCGGCCCCGCGGCTGCAGTGGTGTGGGAGGAAGCCTGGGCGCATTATCTGCTGGCACCACTCGGCTTCCTCGGGATGTGCTTCCTGCCAAGCTGCATTCCTCCTGCACCCAGCACCCTCCCCTGCTCGTCCTGGCACCCCCCCACTAGCTGCAGGTCCCCAGGTGATCCCCAGCCCTCCCAGCTGGGGACGGTCACTGGGGCTCTGAGCCTTGGGACTGCAGCGCCGTGGGATGTCCCCACTGCGACCGTCCTGCTGCCCCGTCCCTCCATGCCATGGGCAGTGCCCGCACCTTGGCAGGGTGAAGAGCTCTTTGGGCTGGAAGGAGATGCAGACTCACTCCGACAGGATCTCCAGGTCCTGGCTGAGGTCCATGCAGCTCTGGCTGCTTCTGCTCCTGGTCCTCCCCCCACCGGCGAAGGTCTGGAGCTGCTGAGACAGGCTGTGCTGGCTGTCCCAGCACTGGTGTCCCGGTGCTTCCTCGTGTGCTGCTGTCCCTGACCTGCCTCCTGCCTGCTGCTCCACCTCCCAGAGCTGGGGCCATCGGACCCGTGGAAGGAGCAGCCCTGCCCCAGCCCTGCTCCTCTCTTTCCCCCTACCTGGATGCGGGAGGCTGCCCTGATCCTTTCCCTGCCCTGACGCAGAACCTGCCCATGGCTCCCCGTCACGGACAGTCCCCCTGGGACTCCCCATGGGCATGTCCGGCCCCAGCTCCTGGTGCAGAACGGCTCTGCCAGCAGCTTTTGGTCTTTCAAACCAGGTGGAAGACCCTGGGAAACGGGCCCTTGCTGCCCCAGGGTGTGCACTTAGGAGACTGCCTCAGCATCCCGCTCTCCTAACCCAGCACTGCAGTGCCACCACCTGCAAGGGCAAATTCCTTAATTTCCTTGGGCTGTGTCCTCTGCAGATGTGCACACTGTAGGGTGGGCAATGCTCCAGTCCAGTTTGCACCTGTCCTACAGCTTCAGGGTAGAGATGGATCAAGGACATCCCACTTTAAGCTGCTAAATGCAGGTGGATCCTAAATCCTCCTTGCTCTGTCCCAGCTTGCCTGTGCTCCCAAGGAGCTGATAGGTGCCAGGCGGAGCTGGCATTTCAGCTGCCCCCTGCCGCAGCCCTCTGGAAGGCACGGTGTGGGCTCTCCTAGGACGCTCTGCCGCAGCCTCCCCGTCTCTGACGGCCACTGAGGCAGTGGCACTGCCAGCCGTCCACCCCCAGGACAGCAGTGGCAGGAAAGGGCAAGGCACGGAAGGAAGAGAAAACTGGAAGAATGAAGAAATCAAAGAAAGCAAGAAATCTGTTCCCCAGAGAGCAGAGAGGCGATGGGTGCGACCAGCCTCCGTCACAGCGAGCAGGGGGAGCATGGAGGTCTGACGCTGCTCAGAACCGGGAGATAAGCCTGACACAAAGGGCAACGCCAGCAAAAGGGAGCGAGCGAGGCAGGAAACATCAGGCTGGAGAGGAAGCATGGAGATAATCAGCTGCATGAGCACAAACACCCGGAACTTGAGCAAAGGAAAAGCCGACGCCGCTTGGCAAGTGTTGGAGCAGAGAGACCTGCCCATAGGGTCCCTCGCGTGTCCCCGAGCAAGGTGCTGGGTGGTGCTGCCCCAGGCTTGAACAACGGCACCAGCACTGACCAGCCTGCTGCCACTGGGCTCTGCACAGCACTTAGCCCACCGTCTGGCAGCCATGCCAGGCTTCCTACAGGCGCCCTGCCACAGCCTGATGTCCCAGAGGGGCTGCAGCCAGAGAGGGATGCTCACAGATTCACCGGCTCCTGACCTGCAGCCGCTTCGCTCCCCAAGGAATGTGGCCAGGGGGTGCCAGCTCCTCTGGCCGCAGATGCGAGGTGGGGCTGGGAAAGAAAAGAGCGAAGAGGAGCGAGCACCTGCATGGGAAGTCAGGTGGCTGGAGAGAGCCCAGCTCCGGGCTTCCGGAGCACGAAGCAGCCCTCAGCTGGGGACAGCAGCGTTGCTCCCTGTCCCCAGCACTGCTTGGTTTGCTTGGACAGATGCCAGGTGCAGGAGGACAGAGCTGAGGCCAGAATTTCCCTGCCGGGATGGGTCATGCGGCAGTGGGTGCCTCACCCATGGGCAGCGCTCCCAGCACGGCGCACAGCGCCATCTCTGAGTGCCATGGAAAGTGCTTTACAGGCTTGGAAAGTGCAGGAAGCCTGGGTACGGGGCAGACGGACAGACAGACAGCTCCCAACAGCCCTGGGGCTTGGCTCCCTTTGGCACAACCAGGCAGGAGTTGGCATTAGCCTCATGCCAGGGATGGGGCAGCTCTGGGAGAGAACCGGGGCTGGGACCCAGGTGTCCTGGCTCCAGAACCTGCCTGCAGAGTGAGGGAAACCCATCCTCACCCGCTCCCAGCACCCCTGAACTTTGCAGAGGCAGCTTGCCTCTCTTCCCTGGGGCCCGCAGGAAGGAGGGATACAGGGGTACAAGCTTTTAAGCTCCGGCAGCTCTGCCACCTGCAGCCACGGGAACCTGGCCCGAGCTGCACGCAGGTGGCAGATGCTCCCTGCTGTCACCTTTCCTGGCCTCTCTGAAGTCTGGGCTACCAAAATGCCAGTGGCTTGGGAGGACCTGGAGCCAGTGAGGAAAACACTGCTGCCTGTGACTCAGCAGGCTGCTGGGGAGGGCAGGCTGGTGCCGGGGCTTGCTGGAGCTCACAGGGGCACAGCTCACCTCAGTGGGGCTGAGTCGTGGCCCCAGCGTGGCCGTCTGCCCCGGTGCTCTGCCTGCCCGCAGGGGGAGGCCTGGGCAAGGGAGCTCGGTTGGGAAACGGGAGGCTCAGGGGTAAGCTCTGGGTTTTCCTCTTCTGCAAGCCAGGCTGCTCTGCTCAGCTGCTTTTGAAGGAGCCCCTGGCTCCTTTTCTCCATCATTACCCAAGGGGAAGTTCCTTCCAGGAAGGGCAGGTACGGGTGGAAACCTCCAGCTTTTTAAAGCTGGGAAGACCCAGCAGCACCCCAAAGCCATTTCTTTCAGGGTTGTTACCACCCTCAAGCGAAATCATGCAGCCCAGGGTTGCCCGACCCATGCAGAAGCCCTGTCTGCTGCAGAAACCCAGTTATTGATGTTCTCAGCCTCTCCGTCCAGGAGAAGTGCCATTCCCATGCTGTGCTCCCCCTGGGGCTGGATTTCCCACACCCAGGGCTACTGTGCCCAGCTGCAGCTCCAGTATGGGAACAGCTAGCAGCCTGGGATCACAAAACTGGGCTGTGGCACTGCTGGACCTCTCAGTTGTGCCCCAAGGCTGCTCACAAGGACACGGTGCCCAGCACAAAGTGCCACCAGGATGTCTGTAGCAAAGAGACTGCCAGAGATGGGCACAAGTACAGCAGGGAGCAGGCAGATCCACGCACACTCAGCAGCCAGGGAAGACAACAGGGCTTTGGGCTGGTGAAATGCTCCCTGGGGCTCGCCTTCTGCTCAGAGCAGCCGAAGGCAAGGCAGACAGACTGCTCTAATGCCAGGTTATTTTTTGCAGAGGACAGCTTCGGGCCAGGGCAGAGACAGTCTCAGTGAGGGCACCGCAGCCAGGAGAAGGCAGAGGCACTAATCGACTTGTGACTGCATTTATTAGCGACTCGGATGCAGGGATCACAGACTGCCCTGCACTCCTGGTGGCGGAGTCCTAAGTAGGTCACCTGCAGGCCACAGGGGGCTGAGCACCCTGGTGATTCAGGGCACCCAGAGACCTCCTGGCACTGCACGGTCCCTTGCAGGGGATCACCAAGGAATCACTTTGCCTTCCCAGTTGAGCAGATTCCCGCTGTGCTTCTCAGAGAGGACGGGCAGCACAGAGAGCAGCCCCCGCACACTCGTGTCCACCGTCAGGTCAGCCTGCAACGGGCACAAGTGAGGAGCAGGGCTGGGATCCCCCAACTCCTGCTGGTCACCCACCAGCCCCCAGTCAGCTCATGCACATCCCCAGCAAGGCTCCTTCCACCCAGACTGGGGAGAGAGCCATGGGAGGTGGGATGGACCAGTCATGTGCGAGGACAGTTGGGTATCTGCATGGCTTGGATGGAGGTGGCTTGGGCTAGGAAGCCAGCTACAGGCTTTGTGAGCAGCTGCAGGAACCACACACAGCAGCTTAGCCAAACAGGCAGTGTCGAAGATCCTGCTGCAAGCAGAATGCTACACGCAGGCTTCTCACCTATGGGTGAGACCTCCTGGGCCTGCAGCTCTCTGAGGAAGGGGGCCACTGTGGGAAGGTGCTGCTCCTCCCCTCTCTACTCTACTGGATTTGGGCTCTCTGCCCATCTCTGGGACTGCCCGAAGTCTTTTCTCCCCTGAACAAGTCCCCTCTAGCCCTGGGTGTGTGGCTCTGGCACAGAGCATGTGCTGATGCTACTCCCCAGGTGCACCCTGCAGCAAAGTTATTTCTCGAGCAATGCCCACACATCCCAGCGACCTTGCTCAGCCAGCACCCACCTCCTGGGTGCCCATGTCGGTTTTCACCCAGCCAGGGTGAAGCGCCACGCAGAGGATCCCGGCCTCCCCATAGGTCAGAGCCTGGCACTTGGTGAGCATGTTGAGGGCAGCCTGGAGGAGGAAGGGAGCATTGAGCAGTAGAAAGCACCACACACCAGCCTCCACTCCCATCTCTGCCTCAAGGTGAGGGAGAAAAACCCAATGCCAGGTCTGCAGGAGATGGAGCACGGTGTGTGCATCCCCTAGGTGGGCAGGGACTGGACATGGAGGTGCCCGGAGAACTCAGGCAGCAACCAGCACACATACGTCCCTCCATCTCATGGCCTTGGGTACTGCCCTGAGACCAGGCCTGGCAAAGGCCAGCTCTGACTCCCACTCAGCTCTCAAGCCCGCATCTCCCTACCTTGCTGCAGCGGTAGGAGATGACAGGCTTGCAGAAGGACTCGGGAGTTTTCTCGATGGATCCCATGACAGTGGAGATGTTGATGATGGCTGCCTTGCTGCAACTCAGTCCCTTCTCTGTGCTGTTCCCGGCAGCCTTCTTCAACAAGGGCAGGAATGTCTGGGGAGAAGCAGCCTGGTGGGATGTCTGTGCCTCCAGCTAGCCCCACTCACAGCAACTGCAACCCAGCCTGTCTACAGCAGGGGGGGTGAGGAGGAGCAGTGGGAAACCAAGACAGCACGGGGTGGGAGCACAGGCTGGAGCCGTCCCCTCCCTCCCGCAGCCTTGGGAAATTTTGGAGAGCACTCTGGGACCTCCACCATGACCACAGACAGCAACGAGGCACGTGGCTGACCAAGTCAGAAGGAACAGGAGGAAGAGAGGCTGTGCCAAACTCCCCCTCCGAGGTGGGCTCTGCCCCGAGCGTTACCTGGGCCATCAGCAGCGGCCCCACCGCGTTGGTCTTGTATGTCCTTATCATCTCGTCAGAGTCCACTGTCTCCAGCGACACCTGGGCATAGATGCCAGCGTTGTTTATCAGCAGGTTCAGGCCCACGCCGTTCAGCTTCCCCTCCACAATCTTCGCTGCGTCGGCAATAGCTGAGGGATTTGCAACATCTGCGGTGACAGAGAAAGGGCTTTGAGAACCAGGTCTGACCCCATTTCACCAGGTTTTTCCAGTTCCTTTTGGGCCAGAGCAGCCTTGGGGCCGACCAGGCGCTGACAGTGGTGGATACTCCTGTGGACAGCTCAGACTGGAGGTGCTGGGGCAGGATGGGCGACAGGCCTCGACCCAGGTGGCAGTGGACGACCAGATCTCAGCACACACCAGCTGTCCTGGGTTTACTCTACAGGCTGCAATCCTAAAGCAGCGCCCATCCTGCAGCAGTCGCTCTCACTCGCAGTACGTCAGCCTGACCGATGGTCTGCTGCCAGGACAGCTCGCAGCTGGCCACAGATAGGTCTAACTTTCCTCAACCTAGCAGGACAGCTAGATTTATTTCTGAACGCTCCACATCCTTGAAATCTTTGTGTCTGGGGTCCACCCAAGGGGCCTAAGGGAGAAGATGGGGGTTAAGCCGCTGAGAAAGAGCTGAGCATCCTGACCTGAGCGGTCTTTTCCACTTGTAGGCACCAGATGGTGCTATGCAACCAGCCCAGAGCACCCCGGCACCCACAAGCCCCAGTCTCCTCCACAATGCGCGGTGTAGGGTGCCCTGCTTCGGGCAGCTCGGGGACCCGGCCAGGGCAGAGCCCCTTGCAGACAACCCCAGGGTGACAAAGCGCTGCTGTGACAGTCCCCAGAGGGGCTGTCCCCAGAGGGGCTGTGGCAGGACCTGCTGCAGGACGGCTCTGCGCAGCCCTACAAGGTGAGATGGGCTTGGAGAAGCTGGGCCTTCAGTGGCAGCAGCACTTGAAGCCAAACATTTGGCAGCTCTGAAGAGATGGAGGCAAATGTAGAGCCTGGTGGCAGGGAGGGGAGGAGAAGTGGAGCCACTGTGGCTGGTGGACGTGAATGGTAGAGGCAGAGCACACCTACCCAGCTTCACAAGAACCAGGTTTGGGTGCCTGGATGCCAGATCTCTCAGTTCCTGTGAAAAGAAACATGGAAACAACTAGATGTGATGCCAAGCACAATACCAGGGCACCAGCGACCAGCCATCTCAAGGAAAACATCTTCAGGATGTTACTGAGCACTTGTGGACGGCTGGATAAGGCACCCAGGGTTTTTCCAAGCTCCACAAAGCTGTAACCATTTACGCAGAGTGCAACACAAGCATGCCTGCAAGGTACTGTGGCCACCCTCCCAAAGCCTGCTGGATCTACATTCAAGAACCCAGCCAGAGCCACAGTAAAGGATGACTGCACATTTATTATTAAGGACCAGCTCACCCAGGAAATGATGCACACTGAGCAGGCATAAGGCCAGAAGCATCTCCCAGAGGCTGCTGGAAGTGTTACAGGTGTGGGAATGACTGTGAGTGCATTCCTGCCATTCCTGATGTGGCAGCATCCTCATTGCTGCGGGTCACCAGCCCCACAAAGCCCCATCTTTGGCTTTCCCTGGCTTTCCAGGTGCTTTCAGCGGGACTGTGTCTCCTTAGGGCCCAGCTGAACATCCAGGCCTGGGTGATGAATACAAAGGCAGGAAAACCCTGGAGCATGCACCTAAAGCACCTTCACACAAGTACACACAGCCCTATGTGAAGATGAGGAGGGAAGAACTACACAGCAAGCAGCATCTGCTTCCCCCCTACAAAAACCTGGCAGATGGCTCTGTCTTTTTTCTTCTAAGTGATTTAAAAGTGGTTATTTTATCATCTGACGAATGCCTGAGAACACAGGGAGGTGTGGGACGAGGCAGGATCTCCAGAGACCTCTCCCTGCACCAAGAGGGGTCTGAGAGCTCCCTGGTCCCCAGACCCTGCATCCTCCCATGTCCAGCATTGCTGAACAAAGAAAGTCAGAGCAGGTCCTGAGTGCCACAACAGACTAAGACAGCTAGAATTTTTATCCAGTCTTGTCTGGAGCCAAGCAGCACAATCGCTCTGGATGCTACGTCTCACCTGCTCAACTGAAACGAAACCCTCTGCAAATTTTCCTTGATTACTGCCACCAAACGTAGAGGATTCAGAATCGGTTTTCAAAAATAATAAAATCCCAAATGAAATGCTCAGCTTTACACTTCCTAGCAGCTCTTTGCTCTGAGCTTTCTTCAACTATAGCAGGTTCTAGACAACAGAAATCAAACCACATTCAACATGTCCAAAATGATTACTTTTACAACTATTAAAAAACTCTCACAAACAAGCCCATAGAGAATGTTGCAGGGAAAACAGACTGGCAGCTCCTTGTGAGGGGATGCTTCCCTGGGACTCATCCTGGGACCACATCCCACCGCTGTGGAGTGGGAGTCACTGACCCCGTGTCTCTGAGTGTCACCATCAGGCTCCATGTTCCCACATTCCCTCTGGGCACAGAAAATGACGGAAGATACTTCTCAGTGATTTGTGATGGCTGATGGGCATTTTTCCTTCCCCTGCTACTTTGCTCAGCTGCTGGCTTCAGCAGCTTCTCACCCCCAACATCCAAAGGCACATGAGGAATGAGTAGAGCTCTTGTGGTAGCATCAGCCTGACAGAGGTTCACCCTGCCTTCTGCCTCCTGCTGTCACCCACTTCATCAGCAATGTCCTGAAAACACCGCCACAAGTCTTACCAGAGCACCCTGCAGTGACAGCAATGCACCCTGACCACCTGGGAGAAACGTGCTCCAGTCTGCCCTGCAAAAAGTCCTCTGATCTCAGCACTGCCCGAGCCCAGCAGGTGTAGGGAGGAGAACATGGCAAAAAGGGAAGCGCTGAACTGGCTCTGATGCAGCTCGCTTAGGCACCAGCAGCAGGAGCTCTGCACCTGCAGCAGGGTGCCTTCTCCCTGCCATTGCCCATGAGCCTGAACAGCACGGGCAGGGGGCTCCCGACTACCTCGGGGGCTTTTTGGGGCGGGATTCGTGCAGGCACTGCTCCAAGCCCTGCACGCAGCAGGGCTGTGAGGAGGGGCAGCAAAACAAACCAGCGGAGCAAACACCTCCCCTCTGGTATTTCAGCGGGTGACAGCAAGCGGAGGAAAACCAGAGCTGATGTTGTTGTTAGAAGGAAAGCTGCACATTTTCAGATGCTCCCGTGACTTCCTGCTGAAACAATGCGTGTCTGACTTGCATTTTAGTGAATTGCAAAACTGGGGCAGGAGGGTCCCGTGGCTGCTTTCGGACCCCGGGGACCACTGACCTTGCCCACCACAGAGGCCAGCAGCACAGCGGCCACTCATGCCCACGGCCCCCCCGTGGCACAGGGGGGCTTTCTGCCACCTTCACCTTCGCCCACCGCAGGGCACGCCACGGTGCAGCCCCTGGCCGTGCCCGTACCCAGCCCTGCCCGCAACTCAGGCCCACCTGCCATGTCCCTTGGCCTGTCCCTTGGCCGGCCACGCACTGACCTGCGCCCGCGGCCCCTCGGGGTCCCGGCACGTCGCAAAGATCCATGTGGGCGGGCGAGGCCCCCCAAGCAGCTGCTTCACCAGCTCCAGCCCGATGCCCCGGTTGGAGCCGGTCAGCAGCACGGTGCGCGCCCGCAGCGCCGCCATGCCCGCCACACTGGCCCCCCGAGCCCGCTGCGGGCCGCTGGTGCTGGCCGGGGAGGGCCCGGCCTGGCGCCTCCCTCCTGGGGCCCAGCTGAGGCTGCTTGGGCCCCGGTGACCGGGAGCGAGCTGCTGTGCGTGAGAGCACCCTTGTGGTACTGCTTTTTGTTCCTTTTTTTCTATTTTTTTTCTTCCCCCCACAAACAGTAGACAAAACGCCTCTGGCACCAGTAAATGCACCAGAAAAACAATAATAAAAAGTAAGAAGCAGAAACTCTCGTTAAGGACGTTGTGTAACCAAAAGTCCCGTTCTCCCTTTTCCTGCCTCAGGCCAGGAGCAGGGTTTCTCGCCTCCTCCACCCGGGCTGGAGATAAGGACAAAGGGGTGCAGGCACCTGGTCATGGTGAACCACGCCGGGAAGCGGGACTTCAGCCTCCTGTCCCACCGGGACTGCTCAGCTCCTCCTGGGTCCCCACATGCATGCGATGCGCTGCTTGGAAAGGGTTAGTGTGCTGGGCCCCGCGGGAGCTCATCCTGAATCCAAGGAACTGAACCCTGAGAAAAGGCAAGCTGCAAGCAGCTCTCATTGAATGCTTCCCAGTGTGGGCGTTGCTTGCCCCAGTTCTGGGCTTCAAAGAAGGGGATTAGTGATTTTTGGTGACTTTGTTAGTTAAGTGTTGTGAGGCTTCCAGGAGGTTGTAAAGAGAAATGAAAAAACTGAAAGAAAGGAAAGAAATCAAGGAAAGCAAGGAAAGCAAAGAAAGGGAGGGAGAGAGGGAAGGAGGGAGAGAGGGAGGGAGGGAGGCAGGGAGGGAGGCAGGGAGGCAGGGAGGGAGGAAGGAAAAGAAAGAAAGAGAGAGAGAAAGGAAGAGAGAAAGAGAGAAAGACAGAGAGAAAGACAGAGAGAGAGAGAAAGGAAGGAAGGAAGGAAGGAAGGAAGGAAGGAAGGAAGGAAGGAAGGAAGGAAGGAAGAGAAAGAAAGAAAAAGAAAGAAAGAAAGAAAGAAAGAAAGAAAGACAAAGAGAGAAAGGAAGGAAGTAAGGAAGGAAGGAAGGAAGGAAGGAAAAGAAAGAGAATAAGAAAAAGAAAGAAAAAAGAAAGAAAAAGAAAAAGAAAAAGAAAGAAAGAAAGAAAGAAAGAAAGAAAGAAAGAAAGAAAGAAAGAAAGAAAAAGAAAAAGAAAGAAAGAAAGAAAAAGATACAAGTCTCTCTCAAAGTCTCTCTCACAAGTCTCCTGATTTGAATGAAATAGCAATAATTATGGGGTAGCTGTTACAGCATCTGTGTTACAATCTGTGTTACAACTTCACTTTTCTTTCTTATGTCAAAACTTGTTTCTTTGTTCTTTTATTCATCAAGAACCATAGAATTACCTTCCACTCTGCCCCAGACCTCCCAAACTCCAAGCACGGGTTTTGTCTTGAGCCTTTCCATGGCCCCACCTGCACAGAGAAGTCTTGCAGAGTGGTCATGGCATGTGCACCCATTGTCCACTAATTAAACAGTAACATACAGACTTGTTGATGGCACTTACATTTTACAATAGCTTGGAGAGATTCTGGGTCCATTTTGGAACATATTCCTGTTTTCCGCATTCCACCAGCCCTTAGTATTGTCCACATGACCTTTACAAGGAATGTCCCGTCCTGCTGTTGGGAGAGACGTCCCTCACAAACAGGCCATGAAACCAAGCCATCCCCTACAGAGAAAGGAATTCTCTTCAACGTTTTTATCAATGACACAGGAGTTGAGTGCACCCTCAGTAAGTTTGTAGATGATAAAAAATTGTATTTCCTCAAGGGATGAGAGGCCTTACGGAGAGATATTGATAGATTAGAGCTCTGAGCAATCACCAACTGTATGAAATTTAATAAGAACAAATGCTGGATTCTGCACCTGGGAAGGTGTAATCCTGAATGTACGTATAGACTGGGGGACAAGTAGCTGGAGTGCAGCCCTGCAGAATAGGGTCTAGGGGGTTGATTGATGAGTTAACAATAGGCCCTGGTGGCCAAAGATCCAACCATATCCTGGGCTCCATTAAACACAGTCTAGCTAACTGGTCAAAAGATGGGGTTGTCCCACTATACTCAGCATTGACATAGCCTCACTTCAGGTACTGTGTGCAGTTTTGGGCTCCACAGTATAGGAAGGATATAAACATATTAGAATGTGCCCACTGGAGCAAAACAAAGATGGTAAAGGGTCTACAGTGGAAGATGTATGAGGAGTGGCTGAGGTCCCTTGGTTTGTTCAGCCCAGAGCAGAACAGGCTGAGGGGAGGCCTCATGGCGGCCTGCAGCTCCCTCACAAGAGGAGCGGAGGGGCAGGCGCTGAGCTCTGCTCTCTGGGGACAGTGACAGGACCCGAGGGAACGGCATGGAGCTGGGACAGGGGAGGGTCAGATCCAGTATTAGGAAAAGGTTCTTCACTAAGGTGGTGTTTTGGCCCTAGAACCAGCTCCCCAGGGAAGCAGTTATGACCCCAAGCTTGTCAGTGTTCAATAAGTGTTTGGACAATGTTCTTGGATATTTGGTTATCTCTTAGGTTGTGCTGTGTGGAGTCAGGAGTTGGACTTGATGATCCTCATGGGTCCTTTCCCACTCAGGAGAATCTATGATTCTGTGCCCTAAGGTCTGTCTTGCAGCTAGTCATGCTTGAGTACTTCTGCACAACCCCATCTTCCATATTCTGTCCCAGGAGCCCAAGCACTTGTCTTCTCCTCATTTTCCTCATCATTCATTCTTCAATTCAATAAGCTTCATTTCAATATTTCACTTTCAATAAGCTTCAATTCAATAAGCTTCATTCCAGCAAGTGTTTGGCAAGGTCCACACAATTCCACAGGCATATTTGCCATGGCTCTGGGGTGGCAGCCTTCACTGTAAACTTCTGTTCCCAAATATTTACAGATGTGCTTGCTTGATCATCTCTGTGAAAGGCTCCACACAACATAAGCAAAGAGCAGGATGGAGTTTTGCAGCTGGACACATCACAGCCCTGGAAGAGGTTGCCCACGCATGGCCCCCTGACAAGAGGGGGAAGACACAACCAAGCCTTTGCATTCCTGCAGCCTGATGAGCATCACAGGAGGGCTTGAGCAGGCCTCTCACAACCAGCTCAGCTGTGGTGGGGATGGCTGTTCAGGGCAGGAGGTGGTTGTACCCTGCTAAAATCCAGAAGCATTGAAGAATACTGGCTGCTAGAAAAACAGCAAGGTTATGAAACGGGGCCATGAGAATCCTTACCAGGATCTCCTCACTTTGCCTGGGAGCTGTATTTAAGCTCAGGTTCTCACCCTCAGCTTAAAAGCACAGTCTCTTCACAATGGGGTATCACTAGTCCTCTTCAGCCAACAAGAAAATGAGTCACATAGGCATGCCTTGCCCAGCTTCAGGATACAGGCAGTGGCAGGAGAAAACCCCACCCCGCCCCTTGATTAGTTTTTCATTCATTGCTATCCATTTATTCTTCGTCAAGTAAAGAATATGTGAAGACATGACCCTATACAATCTTGAACACATTGCAAAGCAAATAGGCTTGATAAATAGTAGCACATTTGTTGCTACTTACACGGTAGATTAAACATAGTAAAGATAATTC
This sequence comes from Cygnus olor, assembly GCF_009769625.2. Taxonomy (NCBI): domain Eukaryota; kingdom Metazoa; phylum Chordata; class Aves; order Anseriformes; family Anatidae; genus Cygnus; species Cygnus olor. Next base: position 12,281,544 of record NC_049180.1, on the reverse strand, counting down.
TGCCATGCCCTCTTCCCCAGGCTAACAAACAAAAGTGTATTTCCCAATACTTCTGTAAGTAGCGCTGTAATTGCCCTTCGTACAAAGATCTGGATGGGTGTGAACACAACCGAGCTTGCAGTCACTGATAGTGGAGAAGCTGAGATCATGTCCTGGAAAAATGCCTCTGACTCCTTCCAACATGGAAAGATGGAAAGCATCTGTATGTGATACACGGCTGTCAAAGGGTCTATGGGACAGGTTATACAGCAGGGCCTTCCACCACTAGCACTGTTGGACTCTGAAGTAATTTATTAAAAATAATTGCTTTTGCTCATTGTAGGGTTCAGACCATGCAAGAATGTCTCGGTACAAAGCTGTCTGAATCCCTGAGCCTCTCCCAAGTCCCTTCCTCAGCTGAGCCTTGGGGACAGCAGCACTTGTGATGAAGCTCCATTGCCAGCCTGGCAAGGCTGTTTGTTTTCTTCTGTGGACATTCGCTCCAGGCTGGACTTTGACCCCCGGAGAAGCAGTGCTTGTTTAGACTTTAATGGTCAACAATCCAGCATGGGGCCCCAGAGCAAAGTCAACATTATAATGTAACAGCTCTAAAACAGTTGAAAGCTTCAAAAACAGCATGACACAGCAGAAATAGGAGATTTAAAAGGTTATTTTTTATTTCTGGTGTTATCTGGTTCTGAGGCACACTGGAGGTTTCTAGCATGCTGTGTGGGCAATGATGCAGAAGAGGAAAACCAGAGGAAGTCTGTTACACAAAGTGGAAGAGCACTGCACTCTTCTGCAAACAGTGTAAATCGGCAAGTATAGTTGTGGTGTGTGGTCATAAAAAGAAAGTGAAAATACAGAAAAGGACATTGAAAAGAACTATTGGGGCTGGAAAGCCAATCCCACAAACTGGTAGGTGTGCTGAGGCAGGGGAGAATTGAAAAAATCTTCAGTGAGAGATCAGCCTAAGACAAAACTCATGGGAGGGAGACAGCTGGAAAATCCAGAAATTTGTACTGATGGTGAGCAGCAGAGGAATTTTGCACCAAGAAGATGGAAAGTATGGCCCTAGATGACTAGCAAAGCAGGAACAGGATGCTAGTGCAGAAAGTAGTATGAGGCTACAAAAAGGGGAATTATCATGAAAGAAAAGCTACAAACAGCAGAAGAGTAAAGAAGGTAAAAGTCTAGTCTTGGTAGTGATGAGATTGTCTTCGTAAATGAATGAAATGTATGAGTGCCTAACAAGGTGGTATTGTACCTGTATGCAAAGACTTATGAACAGCAGCAGCAGAACTAAACAAAAAAAGTTATCAGGGAACATTTGTCCCAAGGTCCAGAAAGGTAAATGTTGGGTATTGCCTGATGACAAACATTATTTTTTATTCCATGTGCTACACAGGACACTGTATTTGTGTGCATTTCTTACATGTGGTTTGGGTTTTATCTTAGGATTTACCCCAAGCAAGCAAAATAGTAAATTTTACTCAAAGGAGGTGGAAGCAAGTGCAGGTATGCTAACAAAGCTTGCTGCAGGAGCAGAAGAAGGCTGGGGTTGCTCCAGGATACAGAGAGAAGTTTATGTCTGATCCAGCTGGAAAAGAAGGCATATTAAAAGGACTGAATATCTCCTGCTGAGATGCTGAGGTAGGATGTGCAAAATTCAGTTCTCTCACAGACATGTGCATGGCAATGGTATTTCAACACCACCACAGCAGACACTGCGAAATTCTGTCTGAGCTTGGCAAAAATTAAGTGGAGTTTTCCATTGTGATTTGTGGCATGCCTATACTTGCTAAACTTGTCCTTAAAACAGTTACTGCTGCAAGGGTTCTTGGTAAACAGGCCTTTTGGAAAAGGAAAACTCAATGTTTTATTTACAATTAATTTTTAACACATCTGGGAAATAATTGATCACACTGCCAATAAGAGTATTTCTCAATAGCCTGAAGTCCACATCTGGATGAGGTCCAAGCTGATTTAAGAAAAAACACTCGTCTGTCCTGTTCTGGATTAAAACGTGCTGTGACTGCCTGAGCCAAGCTTGGGGGAAAGCCTGGTGAGAGCAGACTAGGAGCAGAAGACTCAATCCCTTGTGCAGCTGGACCATCGTGCCCTCCTTTAAGCTGCCCAAACGTGAGTGCTGGCACAGGGGAGATGGGAGATGAATGAGGCAGGGCAGGACTACCTGCCTTGGTGGCACCATGGTGACCATGTAGCCGGCCTGAGGGGCAGAGGGGTCCCTGGGGCGTAACGTTGGCACAGCGGAACTTTGTAGTAGTTTTGGCAGTGCGGCTGGGAGGAAGCGGGTCTGGTTGACACTGCTGCCAAGACAACCCATGGGAGAAGAAAACGTGGCGGCAGTGTTTGTGACTCCCATGCTGCCCGTCTACCCAGCAGCCTGTGCCCATGGCTCTGGGACTTAGTGCTTGAAAGCAAGGGGCTGCCACGGGAAATGTCTTCATTTGCAGAGGAGGTAGGTGCAGTGACACTGAAGGGGATGGGAACACATGATGTGCACCCACACCAGTCCCAGAACTGCAAATCTGTAACGCCTCACTTGAGGAACTGGGCAGCACTGGGCTTCACTGGTGGTAGTGCAGAGCCATCTATGCCCCACTGCTATGAGTGATGTAGACCAAGGGGCTTTGTCCAAGACACTTATCTTTGCAGGAGAATACCCTTGGCAACCGAGCCCTTTGTTGCAAAGGATTTGCTCAACTGCTGGAAAATGGAGAGAAAGAGGAAGTGGAAAAGAAAAGAGGCTAGAGGATTCAGCAGTAAACGTTTTTAGCCCCTTCTGACCCATTGCCCTGCAGGACTTCAGAAAGCCCAGATGGTCTGAAGGACTTCTGCATAACTTTGCAGGTCATGCTCATACAGTCCAAATACCAGGATGCTGCCACTGGTGAAGAAGCACAGAGAAAGGTCCAAAGTAGTCACCTGCTGACAGGACATTAGCCTTTTACTCCACAACCATGTGAAGAGAATGGCTTTACAGAACAGAATCCATACACAGGATATGGATGATGACTGCAAGGTCCAACAAGTACACGACGCAGAGAGATGGTCACACATTTGTAATAATCAGGCTGTTAATCAATGACTTCCTCTTTAATCCTGAAAACAAATTAAAAGTTGTGAAATGCAGGGAGACGCAATAACATGATCTAATTTGCAAAGTGGCAAGGCTGAGAGTGGAAGCCCTGACAACAGCAATGGCTCCAGCATGGCCAAAGTGGTGGGATAGTAACTTAGATTAGTGCACTGTGAGGCAGCATCCAAAGTGCATGAAGAGCAAAGTGGTGACCTGCAGACTGTGCAGGGTCCACCTCCTTCTGCAAGCAGGCCATGCTGAATTTCCTCCACATGGCTTTAATGGGACAATCAGTGATGGAGCATTTGCTTGGAAGACAGAGGAGAGCAGCGAAAATCAGCTCGTGGCCATGTGAGGCATGACCTGACAGAGGTAACCAAGGGAAGGGGAATGAGACCAGCCTGTTTCAGTTGTTACATGGGTACAATCTGGAAAGCCCATTTAGCCTGAAGGATGCTCGTGAAGACGATCTGTACCTGACCCATGGGGTATCCATCCTGTATCCCTCCCACTTGTTTCCTCTCTCCTCACCCAGCACCCACCCTCCTGGAAAGGGTGGCAATGAGATACTGGGTTACGGGACCAGGTTTCACCAGAAAACCAGTTTGCCATAAAAAGCTGAGTGATTTTTGCCCTTCAGTAAGGAGGGATGGCTCCCAGCCAGAAACCGTGTCCTAGAGAGTTCAAAGAGCTGGAGAGATTGCACCCAGAGCCAAGGGTTTGTGCAAGCCCTATGTGGGTGGGGTGGCAGCTCAACACACTATAAGAAGCATTAGGGAACTGAACAAACAATGAACGTTGGAGCAGAGTCAGGAGAAGCAATATGGGAGAGCTTTGTGTCCGCTCCGTTCTGGTGACTGGAGCCAACCGAGGAATTGGCCTGGGGTTTGTCCGGCACCTGCTGGGGCTGCCAAACCCACCCGAGTGGGTCTTTGCAGCCTGTCGGGACCCCAAGGGACAGCGAGCACAGGTGACGCTGGTGGCGGTGGGGGACAGCAGGGCAGGGCAGCACCCGGTGCAGGAGCAGCCCCGTGGTGCGAGGCGGGGATGCGTGAGGGTCTTCATCACGGGGCTGCAGCCCTGGGCACAGTCTCATGGCACAGAAAGCCGGGGTAGGACAGTCATGGGATGAGCTGTGCCCAGGGTGCCCAGGGCTCCTTGGAGCCAGGCAGGGAGCTTCTGCTGCTGGGGCAGGTGATGGCCATGGTGGGCAGGGTGAGACGCGTGGCTTGTGGGGTGTGCGGGATGCGCAGAGACCTGTCCACGGGGAGCGGGTTGGCAGAGCAGGATGCTGGGTGTGAGGTGGTGCTGGATCAAAGCCGAGCCTCTGTGCAGCCAGCCCTGCCTCTTTGTGGCCACATTGTCCCGTCTCTTGCAGGAGCTGCAGAACTTGGCTTCCAAGCACCCCAACCTGGTCATCATCCCACTTGGTAGGTGCCCTGGCCATGCCCCAAGGCTGAGGGTCCCTTGCCTGGGCTCCTTGCTCTGCGTCCCTGGGGTGTGGGCTCCATCTCCCAGCACCACACGTGGTGGCAGCCGCTGAGGGGATCGGGTGCTCACCTCCCCACCTTGCCCCTGCAGAAGTCACCGAGCCCGCCAGCATCAAGGCAGCTGCAGCCAGCGTTGGGGAGCACCTCAAGGGCTCAGGTCTCAACCTCCTCATCAACAATGCTGGCATGCTGGTTTACAAGACACTTGACATCGAGACACAGGAGGACATGTCCCAGGTGTACGCCACCAACACCATTGGGCCCCTGCTGCTGAGCCAGGTGAGGCCCTCACCACAGCTCCAGGAACATCCCTGCCCCGCAGCCCTTTGGATCACCCAGGAGCATGGAAAGGGCTGGTGGGACAAGGCCCTGCTCCTCTCTTTGCCTGCTGGGCCTTTGACCTCATGACAGGCCCAACACACTTCAGGTCTTACTCTGGTCTCCTGCTGCCAGAAGCAGGTGCCCAAAGTAGTCCTGGAAATGCTGAGCACAGTGAATGCTTTCTGGTTTGACTATGGTGGGCAGCAGGCTGAGGGCTCTGGCACTTTGGAGCCTGGGGCCTCTCCACTGGCAATGATCAGAGTGCAGAGATGTGGGACCATGTTAAAGAGCAGAACCTCACATTTTGAGCCAGAGGGAAGCAGAATTTACTCATTGACTTGGTGCTGAGCACTGATGGGTGACCAAGTGCTATCGTGGGCTGCCCAGAGAGGTTGTGAAGTGTCCCTCCTTGGAAATATTCAGAAGTGTCTTGGACATGGTCCTGGGCCACTGGCTCTAGGTGGCTTGAGTAGTAGGATTGGACCAGATGACCTCCAAAGATCTCTGCCTCCCACAACAATACTGTGATTCTGGGGTTCTGATGTGACCTTCTATGTAAGGAACTAATTCTCTCAATGAACCTCTTCTGTGCACGCTCCTCCTTCCCCTCCTCACAGGCATTCCTACCCCTGCTGAAGAAGGCTGCCCAAGGGAGCCCAGGCTCAGGGCTGAGCTGCAGCAAGGCAGCCATCATCAATATTTCCAGCATTGGTGGTTCTATCAAGGAAGTCTATTTATGGAAATCTGCACAATGTGTCTCGTATCGCTGCAGCAAGGTATGTGCAGTGCTGGGCACAACCCCAAACTTCTTTTTTAACCAAAGCCTGTGTAAGCCCTCCAGTGTCATTTCTGGCAGTCCCTGCAACAGCCTCCAGCATGGCTCAGCTGCAGTCAGTCACTGGTTCCCTCCCATGGCACATTTCTGTGCCTGGTCCCAGACCTAATCAAAGAGGATCTTCATAGGACAGAGCTGCTGCAGGGAACTGGCCCTGCCTGCCCCGGCTGTGGGGTCTGCAGGTGTCACCATGCAGGCACCTTCTCCTCCCCACCCTGATCCCTGCGGTGTCTCCCCGCAGGCTGCTCTGAACATGCTCACCAAGTGCCAGTCCTTGGGCTACCGGGAACATGGCATCCTCTGTGCTGCTTTCCATCCTGGCTGGGTGCAGACGGACATGGGAAACACAGCCGGAGACACGGTAGGAGCTTTACCACGGGGGGTCCATCCGAGCCCCTGTGCTGGTTTTCCATGGGAGGCTGTTGTCACCCCGAGCTACAGAGCGTGACCTCCCTGCCTGCTCCGGCACCACTGTGGGCAGCTCTCTCTGCCCCAGGACCCTGCAGTGAGCTCTGGCGGCCCCATCACCTGGGTGCCCTGCTCAGCCCCTCTTCCCCTGGCTCCACTTCCCCCTTGGTTGAGCTGTTGCCTTCTGCAGGCCAGGCTCCAGGGCAGACCCTGGCCAGCCCTTGGGCACACACCATCATGTTTTTCCTCTGCCCCTGCAGCCCCCTGTGACAGTAGATGAGAGCGTAGGAGGGATGCTGAAGGTGATCTCCTCCTTCTCCGAGAAGGACACCGGGACCTTTCTCGACTGGGAAGGGAAAGTTGTGCCCTGGTGACACACTGGACCAGCCTCATGCCCAGATCCTGGCTGCTGCCCGACCTCGACCACATTCTCAATAAACCCTTTTCTGAATGCAGTGGTGTTGCTGTATCTGTCTGTGCGCTCGACAGGCTCTGCCACACATTGTGAGTCTGTGGAGCTGGGCTCCCCAGGGCTGGGGGCCGCATGGGTGAGTCGGGAGCACAGGATTCATCAAGCGAAATGTCCCAATGGGTGCCCAGGCAGCTGAGGGCACAGAGCAAGTGGTGGTCAGTGCAGGCAGTTGGGGTGCAGAGCACTGTGCAGCCACATATCAGGTGGGGGTCCCCTGCAGCAGAGGACCCAGCACTGCTGCTGCTTCCCTGCACAGCACGGTACCTGCTTTGTCCCCATGTCCGTCTTCACCCAGCCGGGATGGATCGCCATGCACAAGATCCCCCTGTCCCTGAGCTCTGCAGCCAGGTACCTGGTCACCATGTTCTGGGCAGCCTGGAAGAGGCACAGGCATGCCAGCACCACACGGGGCTGGGGGAGCTGGGTACGTGTGGGCGGGAGGGAGATATTTTGCAGCTGAAGGGCTGTGGAGGTGGGAAATGGGGCTTTGCCCTGCAGTGGAGCATGGGCACAGCCTGGGCTGGCACTCTGCATGCTCACCCTTGGAGGACCAGGCCGAGGATGGGTGGCCTGGGGCAGGTGGGGGGGTCCCATGAGCTCTCCTCCGTGGGGAAGCATCCCCAGCGCCTCCCCCGGCCCCTCACCTTGCTGGCACGGTACGGGTACATGGGGGCCTCCAGCACCCCAAGGCACAGCCCGATGGAGCCCACTTTGGAGGACATGTTGACAATCGCGGCCCTACTGCAGCTCAGCCCTGTCTTCTGCTTGACTCAGGACATGCAATCCAGGAGTCATCTAGGTTGGAAAAGACCTTCAGGATCATCACATTCAACTGTCAACCAGACCCAACCTGACCAATCCAAGTCCCATCACTAAAACATGATCCTTAGTGCTACGACCCTCTGTCTCTTAAATACCTCCTGGGATGGGAAATCCACCACTTCCCTGGGAAGCCCGTTCCAATGCTTGACTGCCCTCTCTGTGAAGATCCTAATGTCCAATCTAAACCTTCCCTGGCACAACTTGAGACCATTCTCTCATATCCTGTCACTTGTACCTCAAAAAAGAGACTGAAGCCCTCCTCGCTGTAACCTCCTTCCAGGGAGTTGCAGAGAGCCTTGAGGTCTCCCCTCAGCCTCCTCTTCTCCAGATTAAACCACCCCAGTGCCTTCAGTGGCTCCTCACAACTCTTGTCTTCCAGTCCCTTCACCAGTTTCATTGCCCTTCTCTGCACATGCTCAAGCAGCTCAAGGTCCTTCTGCGAGTGAGAGGCCCGCAGCTGAACACAACATTTGAGGTGCGGTCTCCTCAGGGGAGAGCTGCAGACAAGGGACAACCCCGTGTCCTGCCGGCCACACGTTTCTGATGCAGGCCAGGATGCCGTTGGCCTTCTTGGCCACCTGACATGTTGCTGCCTCATGTTCAGCCGGCTCTTGACCAGCACCCCCAGGCCCTTTTCTGCTGGGCAACTTTCCAACCACTCCTCCCCAGGCCTGTACTGCTGCACGGGGTTGTTGGGACCCACGCGCAGCACCCGGCACTTGCCCTTGTTGGACGTCTTGCGGTTGGACTCGGCCCATCGACCCAGCCTGTCCGGATCCCGCTGCAGAGCCTTCCTGCCCTCGAGGAGTTTGACAGTGCCACCTACCTTGGTGTCACCTATGAACTTAGTGAGGGTGCACTCCATTCCCTTCCTCCTGAACACTGCTAAAATTGTGGAACAAAACTGGCCCCAAGACTGAGCCCTGGGGAACGCCAGTGGTGACCAGCCGCCGGCTGGGTTGAACCCCGTTCCCTGCGAGCCTTCGAGCCAGTTCCGCAGTCAGCGAGCCGTACGCCTGTCTGAGCCCTGAGCCGCCAGCTTCTCCAGGAGAATACTGTGGGAGACGGTGGCAAATACTTGACTAAAATCCAGGTAAACAACATCCACAACTGTGCCCTCATCAGCTAAGCAGGGCTTCCCGTCATAGAAGGAGACCAGGTTATTCAGGCAGGACCTGCCCTTCATAAGCCCACACTGGCTGCTTCTGATCACTTGCTTGTGCCGTATGTGCCTTGTGATGGCACTCAGGGTGATCCGCTCCATAACCTGCCGTGGTGCCAAGCTCAGCCTGACAGGCCTGTAATGCCCTGCAGCCTCCTTCCTGCCCTTCTTGTAGACTGGAGTCACACTGGCCAACCTCCACTCACCCGGGACCTCCCTGTAGATTATTGAAAGTGGCAGGGCAAGTGTTTCCACAGCTCCTTCAGCAGCACCCTTGGGTGAATCTCATCTGGCCCCACAGACTTACGAATGTTCAAAACATGTAGGAGGTCACTTACGGTTTACCAGTGGATGACAGAGACTTCATCTTGCTTCCCATCACCATCTTCCAACCCAGGGAGCTGGGTACCCTGACAACAATTAGCCTTACTAATAAAGACAGGCAAAGAGGGCAGGAAGTACCTCAGCTTTCTCCTCATCGTTCATCACTACATTTTCCCTCACATCCAATACAGGATGGAGAATCTCCCTAATTCTCCTTTTGCTGTTGAGATGTTTATAAAAGCATTTTTAATAGTCTTTTATTCCACTAGCCAAATTGAGTTCCAGCTGGGCTTTGGCCCTGCTAATTTTCTCCCTGCACAGACTGACCACAGCTTGACAGTCCTCCTGTGTTGCCTGCCCCTTTTTCCAAAGTCCATAGACTCTCTTTTCCTTCCTAAGTTCCAGAAGCAGCTCTCTGGTCAGCCAGGATGGCCTTCACCCCCAGTGGCTCCACCGTTGGTGCTTTGGGATGGCCTACTCCTGTGCATTTAACATTACATTCTTGAAGAATGTCCATCCTCCCTGGACCCCTTTGCCTTTCAGAACCACCTCCCAGGGCACTCTGTCAGCCAGGTCTCTAAATTGGCAAAAGTCTGCCCTCTGGAAACCAAAGGGCAATCCCAAGCACAAATAAAGGCTGGGAGGGGTGTGTGGAATGGATTGAAAGCAGCCCTGATTAGAAAGACCTGGGGATGTTGGTTGACGAGAAGCTTGACATGAGCCAGCAATGTGCTCTTGCAGCCCAGAAAGCCAACCGTATCCTGGGCTGCACCAAAAGAAACATGGCCAGCAGGGAGATGGAGGTGATTCTCCCTCTCTACTCTGCTCTTGTGAAGACCCCACCTGGAGCCCTACATTCAGGTCTGGAGCCCCCAGCACAAGGACATGGAAGTATTGGATCGAGTCCAGAGGAGGGCCACAAAGATGATGAAGGAGCTGGGGCACCTCTCCTATGAAGACAGGCTGAAGGAGCTGGGGTTGTTCAGCCCAGAGAAGAGAAGGCTCTGAGGAGACCTTATAGAGGTCTTCAGTACCTAAAAGGGGTCTATGGGAAAGCTGGGGAGGGACTCTTAATAGGACAAGGAGTAATGGCTTTAAACTAAAAGAGGATAGGTTTAGATTAGATATAAGGAAGAAATTCTTTACTAGGAGGGTGGTAAGGCACTGGAAGAGGTTGCCCAGAGAAGCTATGGATGCCCCATTTCTGGAAATGTTGGATGGGACTTTGAGCAACCTGTTCTAGTGGGAGGTGTCCCTGCCCATGGCAGGGGGGCTGAAATCATATGATCTTTAAGGTCCCTTCCAACCCAAACCATTCTGATTTTATGTTCTGCTAACTGCCTTCCTAACTTCACTAGGGATCAAAAACTCTGTCATTTTGATCACTGTGCCCAAGATAGCCTCCAACCATCCCATCACCCACAAGTCCTTGCCTGTTTGCAAACCACAGGTCAAGTGGGGCACATTCCCCAGTTGGATCCCTCACCATCTGAGTCTTCTGTCACCCTCCCTTATCCTTTTTAGGTAAGGTCTGTGTCCCTGTGTGTTCTTTATGGCTTCCTCCCTTTTTCCGTACCTGGTTTTGCACTGGAAAAGGGCCTTGACCAGATACCTCTGGAGCAAACACTGACCTTCCACACACCTTACAAGCAGAGTTTGCCATAAAAAGCAAAGTGATTTTTGCGCTTTAGTAAGGAGGGATGGCTCCCAGCCAGGAACCGGGTTCCTAGAGAGTTCAAAGAGCTGGAGAGATTGCACCCAGAGCCAAGGGTTTGTGCAAGCCCTGTGAGGGTGGGGTGGCAGCTCAACACACTATAAGAAGCATTAGGGAACTGAACAAACAATGAACGTTGGAGCAGAGTCAGGAGAAGCAATATGGGAGAGCTTTGTGTCCGCTCCGTTCTGGTGACTGGAGCCAACCGAGGAATTGGCCTGGGGTTTGTCCGGCACCTGCTGGGGCTGCCAAACCCACCCGAGTGGGTCTTTGCAGCCTGTCGGGACCCCAAGGGACAGCGAGCACAGGTGACGCTGGTGGCGGTGGGGGACAGCAGGGCAGGGCAGCACCCGGTGCAGGAGCAGCCCTGTGGTGCGAGGCGGGGATGCGTGAGGGTCTTCATCACGGGGCTGCAGCCCTGGGCACAGTCTCATGGCACAGAAAGCCGGGGTAGGACGGCCATGGGATGAGCTGTGCCCAGGGTGCCCAGGGCTCCTTGGAGCCAGGCAGGGAGCTTCTGCTGCTGGGGCAGGTGATGGCCATGGTGGGCAGAGTGAGACGCATGGTGCATGGAGGGAGCAGGACGCTGGGCATGAGGTGGTGCCAGAAAAGGCTGAGCCTCTGTGCAGCCAGTCCTGCCTCTCCACGCCCACATCATCCCATCTCTTTCAGGAGCTGCAGAACTTGGCTTCCAAGCACCCCAACCTGGTCATCATCCCACTTGGTAAGTGCCCCAGCTGTACCCTGAGGCCGAGGGTCCCTTGCCTGGGCTCCCCGCTCTGCCCACACCACTCTGACCCCCAGCACCATGCATGGTGGCAGCTCCCAAGGGGATCGGGTGCTCACCTCCCCGCCTTGCCCCTGCAGAAGTCACCGAGCCCGCCAGCATCAGGGCGGCTGCAGCCAGCGCCAGGGAGCGCCTTAAGGACTCAGGTCTCAACCTCCTCATCAACAATGCTGGGATTGGAAATAACAGTTCTCTTGACAACGTGACACAGGAGGACATGTCCCAGATGTATGCCACCAACACCATTGGGCCCCTGCTGCTGAGCCAGGTGAGGCCCTCACCAGAGCTCCAGGAACATCCCTGCCCTGCGGCCCCACGGCCCTCCCAGGAGGACGGAAAGGGCTGCTGGGACAGGGCCCAGCTCTGCTCTTGTGCTGGTGATGGGCCCGGCACTCCTGAGCTCCCAGAAGAAGCTGGTGGAACCAACTGGGGCTGGTGCTAAGGGGCAGGGGGAAGAGGAAGGTGGCTGCTGGCGGTGCTGGTGGCAGCGCTGCCCGCTGTGGATGGAGCTGGTCCTCTCCCCTGCACCACTTCTGTGTGGACCCCCTGCTTCTCCTCTCCTCGCAGGCATTCCTGCCCCTGCTGAAGAAGGCTGCCCAGGGGAGCCCGGGCACGGGGCTGAGCTGCAGCAAGGCAGCCATCATCAACATGTCCAGCTATGCTGGCTCCATTCAGGATGTCTATCTCTGGGAGTACGGACAAGCTCTCTCATATCGCTGCAGCAAGGTACTGCCACACTGCTGGGCATGAACCTGGACATTTTCCCTTCTGAACAATCTTGCATGCCTCCCAACCTTCCCCTCAGTCCCTGCAACTTTCATGGCTGCGGCTGAGCTCCAGTCAGTCACCGTTTCCCTCCCATGGCACATTTCTGTGCCTCATCCCTGGCCAGACCACAGAGGACCTTGTCAGGACAGGTCCTTGCCTGGGCTGGGCATCTGCATGGGGAGAGTGCTGTGGGGTCTGCACATATCCCCATCCTCTTCCCCACCCTGATCTCTGCGATGTCTCCCCGCAGGCTGCTCTGAACATGCTCACCAAGTGCCAGTCCTTGGGCTACCGGGACCACGGCATCCTCTGTGCTGCTTTCCATCCTGGCTGGGTGAAAACAGACATGGGAGGCACAATAGAAGATAAGGTAGGAGAGTTTTTGACCAACGTTTGGAAGAACCTCTTGTTTTGGGAATGTAGAGCTTTCTGTGGATTGAACACTCCCATACATGCTGGGCTGTGGGATAGCTCTTTGGCAGGTGCCCTGAGGCACATGAGGGGATGAGATGACAAGACAAGGGCTCTTCTTGCTCTGTGCTGGCCTTTCCTCCTTCACCCCAGAGAGCCCCAAGCCCTTGTGCAGGGAGGCAGTGATCCAAGCAGGCGCCAGGGCAGATCCTGGCCACCCCTTGGGCACACACGGTTGTGTTTCTGTCCCTGCAGACCCGTGTGACAGTGGATGTGAGTGTGCGAGGGATGCTGAATGTGATCTCCTCCCTCTCTGAGAAGGACACCGGGACCTTCCTCGACTGGGAAGGGAAAGTTGTGCCCTGGTAAGACGCAGGCCCAGCCTCGTGCCCGGATCCTGGCAGTGGTCCTTTTGCTGCTACACTGAGTTGTGCCTGTGTCTTAATAAACTCGTGTCTATAAGAAATAAAAGTACTGTGTGAGCCGCCTTCTTGCTTGCCTTTTAACTACCATTGCGAGTCTTCACTAATGCTTTGGGAGAATTCCTCAGAGTTATTTTGCAAGTAATTGAGCTCGGTTGGTCAGATTGGCTGATCTCTGACTAGGGGCCTGGCCATCATCCCAGTAGAGCTTTGTGCCTGGGCACAGAGGGTCCTACCCCTCCGTTCTCTATAGTCCCTCATCTCCCAGGTGTCTTGCAGGAACATTAGCAGAGTGCATCTTCATAATATATCTATACCAGGTGTGCCATGAAAAGAGAGGCTTGTGTTGTGTGTAACACCAGTTTGCCACCCCAAGGAGAAGCACCACTAGTTTACAAGTTTCTTTTGCGGCAACAGCAGAGCAGCCCTTCTCATGGAAAATGAAAGTAGAAGCAAGGAATTAAGCAGCAAATCCTGCTTGCAAAAGTAGCTTAATTTAAATAATCATTGATTCGTGATGATGTTACATGGATTCATCATGCTTATACACAAATGTTCAAGGACTCTTTTCCTCTTTTTCTTGTCACTGTCCATTAGCTTGACCTTATTGTACCCACTGGATTTCTGTTTAACAGTAATTTCCTGCACCACTTGCTCAGGGCAAGCAGTGCCAAGAAAAACTTTCTTGACTGAAATGGGAATCAGCGGGACAGAGCCTGCCTGAGTGGTGATAACGCAGTGCATGAGCAGCTATTGGAGGCAACAGAACAGGCCATGGCTTGCAAGAACTGCCACAGAAATCACACATGAAGCCTTACGGCCTACAATTGTCTGCAGCAGAACTGCGTGCTCATGACAAATTAGAGGGCAGCTTACCAAAACCAGAAGTATTTCTGGAATTCCTTTCAAAATGAGGAAGCAAGAAGGCCATACAGAATCTAGGGAGTCTAGGTGTGAAAGAAATACCATGTCATCACTCATCTGAACACCTGGGGACCACGTCATCCCTGAGACAAGGGCAAGACCACTTACGCTAGCTGCTACTACAAATCTAGATTTGCCAGCCAAGAGGAGAAATAGCAAGAGCATCTGGCATATTAAAACAGAAGAAACTACAGCTTTTATGAGGAAATGTGCAATCTCACACAACCAGTAGCAGAGGGAGCAGCACAGGAGGGTCCAGCAACTGAGGTGGCTGGATTTGGAAGAGCGAGATGGCACAGCTCCACAGTAGCAGAGCAAACTTGGATTTCGGCACCAAGCAGGCAGGAGTAACAATCTCCTCCAGCCTCATTGAATGTCTGGGCCACATCCAGCAGGGCACATGCTGTCTCAGAGAATTCTCCACCTAAAAACATCTCCTGGTAGAAATAGGACGGTCTTGTGATGGCAGAAAAGAGCTTCTCTGGGTTGAGTCCACAGTCTGGAATAAACAAAAACAAACCTGAGCACCAGACTGATACCATGAACTTCAACTTCTTCTTCCATTTGTCCTTTCAGCACCTAGAGCTGCCATGGATGGTACATACATATGAATAAGACTAAAGTGGATATCATAACTGGAGTTTGTTTTCTTCATAACAACCTGTAAAGTGTATGTTTTAGATTCATGGCTAACATGTCATTGATAACACACCACTGTTTTGGCTGTTTGCTGAGTGGTGCTTGCACAGCATCAAGGTTGTCCAGACACACACACATTAGCCCCTTGCTTCACTTATTTTTTGCTAATATCAAGTCTAAAATGTTGGTCACTTGAGACAGGTAGTCAGATTTCCCTGGGTCAGAGGACGCGTTCCTCTATTAGTTTCCCAATAGTTGGACTAGGGGAGCAGAAGGGGGATTTTCAAGCATTTTCTTCTTTATTCTTACTATTCTGACCTCCCTGTGGCATTTGAAACAGCCTGACTCACCCTTCCTTTCAACAGACTGGCATTTCAGGGGTGATTCCCATTAAGGCTGCCCAATTCTGCAGCCCTTGAGCCCTTATGGTGCTCCAGCCTTGGGCTCCACCATGTAACATTGAGGCTTGGCTCTTTGGTCCCCCAGGCACTGATTTGGCAAGAGTTTTGTTTTCCCTCCTGCTGTTGCTAAACATAGACACCATGCCCTGGGGTATGGCATCTTGTCCATAAAGGATATCTTGGACAGCCACTGTCAGTGTCCATGTGGAAAACCCAACAGGAGCAGCCCATGGAGAGGAAGGACATCTGCCATAGCTGTTCCGCATCAAATGCCACTGTGGTCATCGAAACCTGGGAGGTGGGGCAGCACCTCTGTCTCCAGCAGTACCCTTTGATAACAGGGTACAAGGAGGCTGTTTAATCGGGCTTAGGTTCAGGTGATGAAATGGGGGCAGAAGGTCTGTTGCCAAAATCAGAATCATCATCCTCGTTATCAGTTCTTGGTGCCTATATCTTTTCAATGGTCTCACTCTTGGAGACTGGCCATGTACATTCTTTGTCTAGCTGTTGTAAAGCCAGAGGTCTGTGGCTAGTTTCTATTTGTCAAAATAATTACCCTTAACATGACTACAAGATTCAAAGGCAGCCACTAGAGCTTGTTGTAAAGCACCTTGACCTTTCTTGCCTTTAGGAAAAACAGGAGGAGCTTTCCTCCTGCTCTTAGCAAAGTGTCTGTGAACATCAATGTCTCCTGTCTGTTTTTCTGTTTTTCCAGCTGGAACAGCAAATAGCAGTTGCCAATTTCTACTTTCTCAGGATGTTTTTCCCTTTCCCAGACCATTTTCTTGCCTCTCCAGTTGATCAGTAGTGTTTTGTTCTTGCACCCGTCAAGGCTATCTCAGGATGTCTCTGGTTTTTCAGTACCCCTTTCTACTTCAAAGAAGCTGGCTGTGCTTTACAAGGATGCTTCTTGCTCACAGGTTTAACTGTCAGGCCAAGATCCTATGCTAGCACTTCTCAGACTCACAGGCAGCTTATTTTGCCAGTTCTTTCACAGAACTCTTCTGTCAGTGATTTTCCCATCATTCCACCATAAAGTTGCCTTTATGGCTTCTCCCATCACGTTTCTGCAATGGTCTGATATGGAGTCATCTGGGTGTCTCCTGCGGGGCTGCAGGGACAGCTTCTCTGCACATTGCCACAGCACTCCAACTGCTCCCTTTCCCCGGCACAGCTGGAGAATTCAGAGGTTCACCCTGGAAATCACTCAGCTTTCCCCTTTCCTTTCCCTCATCCTCCCACTCTGCGAGAAGGGAATGCTCTGCTCCCTGCCGAAACCACCCTGTGACCCCAACCCACCTGTGGCTTCACACAGCCCCACACAGCCCCAACCCAACTCCAGCCCCAACTGGTCTGGAGGGCAGAGGAAGGACCCTGCTGCTGTGGAGAGCACAGAAAATTTGGGGGGAGAGGAAGGTCTGGCAGCCGTTTCTGAATGAGAGGCTACCGGAGGGATCTTTGGCTGTGCACGTGCACAGCAAATACTGCTTCAGAGGCCCCTGGATCCTGTGTCTGCCCCTGCCGCAGAGCCCTGAGCCCACCCCGGTGTTGTCTGGGCTTGACAGTACATTTTGCAGCTGCATTGCCTTGCTGAGGAGGATGGGGGATGGCGACACGCCATCCCACAGACAGCCTGGAGAAGGAAGATCAAGGTGAGGAGAGCCCCACTGCCAGCACTCCCTGGGGAACAGGGTTTTGGCTGCAGCACCTCCAGTGATGCAGAACTTCATGGCAGAGGTGAAACCCATTCCGTGCTGAGGAATGATCCTGACATGCTGCAGGTCTGGCAAGCAGAGGGGTCAGGGGCACCAAATGGCATGTGGAGATCTCTGTAATGCACCAGGAGGTCTTCAGTTTGAGGAAGTGTTTTAAACCACTGCCTTAAGTCTTTACCAGCCTTCAGGCTACCGAAACATGGAGTTTCCTTTGTCTTAGTGCCCCCTCCTGTCAGCTGTGCAGAACTCACTTCGGACAGCAGCTTTCAGAAAAGAAATTAGAAGTAACTGAGCAAGATAGGTCCCTCTGGGAAAGTCACTCGGGGCTCAGCTGGCGAAGGAGCTACTTGTGCATGGGAAGGGGAGGGGAGGCTTTTTATTTGCAGACTTTTTTTTTTTAATTCATACCTTATTCACTTTAGAAAGCAAACAGAGCTAGGAGTAGCAAATGAGGAAATGGTTCCACCAGGGAGCTGTGCCGCAGCTGTGGGAGGGGATGGATGGCCACGGTGGGCTCAGGGCAGCAGCTGTGTCCTCCTTTTGGGCAGGGGAGATGCCACCGAGGAGCCCCGGGCATTGGGGATGCTCCTGGGCAGGTGCGCAGGTTCTTCCTCCTTTTTTGAGAGCAAGCTGTGGAAGTGAAGGAGCTAGAAACAGAAACAGAGGGCAAAATTCATTGCTCGTTTACCTTTAGGATTTGCAGTTTGTAGGGAACTACTTGCACACCCCTACAATCTTCATTTACTCTTTTACTGAATATACATATTTCTTTACTCATACAAAGTTCCCAAAGCATTTTCCCTTCTAAAGATAATGTGGAAGGAAGAGAATAAAAATAATCTACAGAAGTTGTCTTTTAGCAGTAGAAGCACCTGTTCTACTTTTACACAGCTGAGACACAGAATGGAAATACAAGATGTCTTCGTCCCCTTTTTTTTTTTTTCCACAGAAAGCCAGGTTTGGATATAAGGCCATTAAGCTTATCTGAAGAATAACACACTGAACTTGAATAACTGATGTATGTTCAAGTTGAAAAAAAAAATCCTTGTGCAAAAATATCAAAATCCCCAATGGGATATTTTTCATCCAGAATTACTCAGCTTTCTCTTAAAAGAATTTCTAGCTTGTCAAAATAATCTGAGATTGATATGAATGTGTGCAGTGCAGTTCAGGTGGCCCCATGTGTCACTGCAGCCTCTGCTCTCACACAAATACTTTTTGCCTTAATGTGAAGGAGGGCTCTGCTTGGGCGTGAGTGGGTTTGGGGTGCTGGGCAACCCCATGGCAAACTGCTCTAGCACCAAACCTTCCTGAGAGGTGAGGGAGCAGGAGAAGGTGAGCAGGAAGGACTGAGAAAGGTAGGGAAAGGAGAAGAAGGAGGTGAAGACAATGTCCAGTCTCAAATCCAAGACCTGACCATGGATTGTGCCAATGCATGGGACAATCTGATGGACAAGCCCACTGTAGGATGGACAGTCCCAATGCAGAGGGTAGTACCCAGGGATGAGGCCACCCCAGGAGGGGACAGTCTGAGGAATGAGGACATCCCAGAAGGAAGGTCCAATAACGTACAATAATTAGGGAAAGTCCCAGTGGCTGAGGACAGTGCAGACAGATGAGATGGTCCCAGGGGAAACAGATCCAGGTGCTGAGACCTCCATGGGTAGGGACAGTCTGAGCAGATGTCGAGATACCAGCCCCACAGCCACACAGCTCGACCTCCCTGCTCTCACCTTGGGCCTCAGGACCTCAGCCCCATGGGTACCCCCAATTGTTCTCCATCCCCTAACCCTGGAGTGGGGCAGCAGGTCACCCCTGAGTCCCCCAACTCCAACCTGACCTCCGTGGGGTCTTCAAGAGGCCAAACCCTTTGCAGACCCTTCGGATCTTTTCACACTCTGCTCAGTCTGGTCCTGGACAGGGTTGGGATGTGAACAGGTCCTGTGGAGAGCATCTGCAGGCAGCTGGAAGAACTGCTCTGGTGTCCTGCTGGCACCCCAGCACTCCTCCAGCACCCCCCACATTCACCAAGCTCCCTGTCCATCCTACAGAACCTTCTCCACAGCCAGAATGCTCTCTGCTCCCCTGTTCCAGAGCCCCAGGGTCGAAGTAGACTTTAAGAGATCTCAGGAGCTGGTTTCTCTTCTGCTGTCCTAATCCTGTTTCTCATGAGCGCTTATTGCCCCTCACCCAAAAAGCAGGGGCTCATCGACAACCAGTTCTCCAGTGACACAACTGCACTCTCAGAGAGATGAGGGGGAAAAGCGCTTCTTTGTTTTGGCCCTGCTTCTCAACCAGCCCAATGCAGAGCCTCAGGCACGGGTGCTGCAGCTGAGTTTTTGGGTGAGGGCATCTCATATGGCTGCAAAGATGGAGACACGGGGCAGGAGGAACCTCCTCAGCCTCCATCTCCAAGTGGAAGATGTCTGTTCCCCTTCTCTGGCAGCCTCACCACAGAGACCTGAGCAGAGTCCTTGGCAGCCCAGCCCTCCCATGTTGCGGGCTCTTCCTCTGAGGGTGTGAATGAGGGAAAAGAGGCAGCAGAGGGTGCCTGGGGCAGGCTGCAGCCCCTACAGGGCCACCCAGCGCTCAGGGCTCTCCTTGCTCACACCTAAATGATAAAGCTTTCGCCTGAACAGGGGCTTGAACCCTGGACCCTCAGATTAAAAGTCTGATGCTCTCCCAACTGAGCTATCCAGGCTCACATTTGAGATTTTGGGTGATTCTCAAAATAGCCTGGTGAGGCCCCTGTGTCCTTGTGCCACCAGGGGGATGAGATGGGGACTTGCTGCTACCACCAGGCTGATCCCAGAGCCCCTCTCCCTGCCCCTGCCCCTTCCCCGGGACGCTCGGCCCTGGGCAGGGAAGGGGCAGCATCCCATGGGGCAGCTCCGTCCGTGCGGGGCCGGCTGAAGGCAGGACGGGCAGCGCCTGACCTGGGGGACAGACGAGGCTGGGGACTGGGCACATCCTGGGGCTCATGCTTCTGAGAGCGGTGGCCTGGAGCAGCCTCTGCCCCGTGCCAGTGCCCGGCTCCGCTCTCCCTGTGCACCAGAGGCCCCGACGCCTGTGCCCCAGCACCGCCAGCTCCTCGCCCTGCACAGGGACGGGCCCGCGGAGCCACGGCTCCTGGGACACACTGCAAAGGCCCAGCGCGGCCTCCTCCAGCTCTGCCCCTTCTCCTGGCACCGCGGGATGCCCGAGGGCAGCCGTGGATCCTCTGAGGGAGGCAGGGGGGGAGCAGGGCCCGAGGCAAGGCCCGGAGCGCACGGCCTCTGCCGCGCTGCTGTGATCGTATAGTGGTCAGTACTCTGCGCTGTGGCCGCAGCGACCTCGGTTCGACTCCGAGTCACAGCAATGGTTTTGCAGAGATCCCGGTGCACAGGGGGCTGCCCTGGCATGGCCCCAGCCCAGCGTCACCCTCTGGAGGCACGTGGCGGTCACCGTCCCCGCACACAGCTCAGGCACCGTGAGGCCATGGGTTGAGCCACCAGGTCTGCTCACACCCGCAGGCAGGGCTCCGGGCATGCAGAGAGTCCATGGCACGTCTGCAAGGCTGGGCCTTCGTCCCTCCCCGTCCCTCCTCCCCATCACGGCCAGCCCCTTGCAGCTCTCCCCTCCCCTGCGGCCCGAGCGCCTCTGCCTGGACCTGCGTAAAATATAAAAGGCTGTTTGCTTGGCGACGTCCGGAGGGAAGCCCAGCCAAGCTGGCCATGGGGAGGACGGGCGCTGGGTTTGCGCTGCTGACGCTGCTGCTGCTCCCGCAGCCCGCATCCCAGTTCTGGCTCTTCAATGTCCTCTTCCCACCCACCTCCACCCCAGAGGCGCCCCCGACCAACAGCACGCCGCCCGTGGTGCTCGGTAAGGTCACATCTGCCCAGCCCCAGCACGCCTGCCCGGGTGCTGGCGGTGAGGCCGGGGCACTTTGCAGTCTCTGCCCAACTTATCGGAGACCCCAGCATGGCCAAGGGGGGGTCAGGGCTTGCTCTGCTCGGGGAGGGGTCTGCTGGCAGAGGCATGGGGGGCTGCAGCTCCCCACTGCTGTTCCAACGGGATGGGATCTACCACCCCTTGCTCCCCTGCCGTCTGCCCCAGCCCCGTGCTTTTTGCTGCTCCCCAGTGATGGTTGCTCCATCCCCTAATGCTGCAGGAGGGTGCCTGTCTCACATCAGACCACCCTGCCAGGGCGTTGGCGATACCAGAGGTGCACGGAGAGGCAGGAGAGGTTGGGGCATCACCTAGGGACGTGGGGATGGAGCACCAGTCCCGCTGCCTGGCCAGGGCTGTTTGCAAACACCTCCTGGTGGTGCACGGCTGTGGCCAGCCTTCCTGTGCCCCTGTGCTGTCTCTGGGGACTTGGCATGGGATTTTGCCACAGGACCTGTTCTGAGCAGAGAGGTTGTTTTTCTCTCTCTCTCTCTCTTTTTTTTTTTTAATCAAACGGAGTTTCCCTTTTAAAAAGAGAAGAGAAAAAGCAGAACATCTGAAGGCTGACCCTTTGAACACCCGTGCCCATGGAGTTCTGCGTGTGCCAGGGCAAGCCGCACTGAGCACCACAGCCTGGCAGGGGTGGCCGTGCCCCCAGCCTCTGGCACGGCGTGGTTGGAGGGACAGTGCCTGGAGCCTCGGTGGCCAGGAGGCCCCAGTGGCTGTCACCACGTAGAGCAGGGGGTGGTGTGGCACCGTCCCCTCTTCTCAGGATGGCCTGCAGCAACAAGAGCATCTCCACAACGCTCTTTCACCTGGCTGCAGCTTGCTCAGGCCCCCATGCAGCCCCAGTCCAAGCCCCCCCAGGGCTCCCTTTCTCCCCATCCCAGCAGCAGGGGTTCCTGGCTCTGCCCTGCGCCCCCAGCACTAGCCTCACCCCTGCCTTGTGCCCAAGCCATGGTGCTGGGGTGGTCGGGACACCACGGGCGTGCAGCCCATCCCCCTGGGCCAGGCGTCCCAGAAACCCCCAGTGCCCTTGGGACCCACGATAACCCCTCCGCCCCCACAGGAGCTCCCTTAATAATTACCTAATGTCCTCTCCGAGGCGAGGCAGAGCTCAGGACTACACACACTGAGGCTGCTGGCTGCCCCGAGGGATAGGGGGGAGAAGGGGCAGCAGGAGGAGGGTGCCCAGCTGCCCCCAGCACCCCTGAGGGGGCAGTCCCCCATGGGACTGGGGGTGGCCACCTGCCCCAGGAGCTGCCACCCGCTCTGCTCGCTCCCTGGACAGATCCAGCAGTCCTCTGCCCAACCCATCCCACGCCTGGGCTCTCCTCCACCAGCATCCACTTGTGTACGGGGAAGGATGTGCTGACCCTCACCCTGCTTTAAAGGCAGGATTAGACCTTCCCCGTATCCACAGGGAGCCTCCACAAGGGTGAAGGAGCCATGAAGCAGGTTGAGCAAGGCAACCAGCAGATCCCATTCCCCCCTTGCATGGGACGAGGCTTTTGGATGTCCCTGCATCCCTGGGAATGCTCTGCCATGCCGTGGAGCTGTGGCTGTGGTGGGTGGGATGAGGCTGGAGCATCTCCGGGCCAGGTTGACCTTGCACCCCGCTGCAGGGACACTGCTATGGCTCTCTCAAACCCGTGTCCTTGACACGGTTGGGGTCCTGCTAGGGCTGCCGGGTTCACTCAGCACCCAGCGCTCCCATCCCACCAGCCTGGCAGCCACTGTCCCCCGTGGTCCCTTCACTTCTCATCCTTGTCCAGTGCTCTGGGGGAGGTCTCAGATCCTGCACGCTGGCCGGGAGCAATCTCCATAGTGAGCGTCCCCTGTCCCTGCCAGGGAACCGCAGCGCAGGTCCCAGACGCAGAGCCCGGGTCACATGTGGCAGACAGTGAACTTGGTTAAAACGGGGTTGTGTTTACCGTATGTGATATTTGCACTGAATTCCCACAGGGAACGGTTCTGAACCATTTCAGAGACCTTGTTCAGCCTACATGGAGGGTTTAAAGTTCAGGAAAACAGTGTGTGGGCCTTGGGCATCAGCACTGGGACAACTTTCACCCTGGACACCTCCCCAGGGCCTCTGCTACCCTGGGCAAACCGATGGGTGTGATTTGTAGGGCAGGGGACACGGTGGGGCTGGGCATCCCCAAGGAGCTCCGGCTCTATCCCTGTGGCTGCAGAGAGGAGAGGAGCATGGAAAGGCAGCCATGCAGGGGGAGATGCACCAGGCTGCTTCATGCTGGTCTATCTCCTCACACTTGGGTGATGGCGGCAGCTCTTGGCTGGGTGTCGCAGCGCAGAGCGCACATGGTGGGGAGAGGCAGCTCAGTGGTCCCCAGGGATGTGCTTTTAGCCCGGTGCCACCACTTTTGTGCTCACCCCGCATCTCCAAGTGCCCTCAGATGCGTTGTGCTTGGCAGGGACAAGGGCCTGGGCAGGCTGTTTTCCATGGGTGCTGCCTCCAACAGCATCCAACAGCAGGTGCAGGTCCCCAGGTGTCCCCAGCCAGGCAGCCCCAGGGGAGGATGGAGGCTAGGGAAGCATGGGACCAGGCAGCCCCACAGAGATGGGGTCTAGCTGGCCCTGGTCTCTTTCTGTGGTGCCTGCAGTGCCCGGGTGTCTTGGGAACCAGCTGGAAGCCAAGCTGGACAAGCCAGATGTGGTGAACTGGATGTGCTACCGCAAAACTGAGGACTATTTCACCATCTGGCTCAACCTCAACACATTCCTGCCAGTGGGAGTTGACTGCTGGATCGATAACACCAGGTACCGCTCACCCCCATCCCGGGAGGTCCCCAGGGAAATGACCTACCAGGGATCTCCCTCCCCTCTCCTCCCTCTCTGGCCTTGACCCAGCACACACACAGAAACACGGGAGCACCGTCCTGCCTGGACTGTGCATTCTGAACACAGCTCTCACCGGTGCTTTCCAAATGCCTGTCCCTTTTCCACGTCCCCACCACGTGCTCGTGCCAGCCAGGCCGTCCTCAGCACCTCCTAGAGATGCTGCCACCCTGCCCATGGCAGCAGGGCCAGAGAGACACTGCAGCCTGCTCCACGGAGCTTCCTGCCCAAATACAGGACCCCAAAGTGACATGGGGACACTGGCTCAGCACCAGTCCATGTCCCCATCCACACAAGACTTTGAAACAGCTCCCTGGGGCCAAGCTGCCACCTGGTGATCTCTACCCTGTCCCCCATGGACACGGCCCTGCTCCTATCTTCTGTCCTGTCCCTGCAGGGTGGTGTACAACCGAACCTCTCGGAAAATGTCCAACGCCCCTGGGGTGCACATCCGTGTACCTGGCTTCGGCAAGACCTATTCTGTGGAATACCTGGACCAGAGCAAACTGGCAGGTGAGAGGAGCCAGCTTCGTGGAGAGGCACAGGGTGTCCAGGGCTCCCAAACACCCTCCAGCAGAGGAGTCTCCACGCTCACAAGGTTCATCCCAGCCTGGTTCTGCAGAGCTGATGGAGCCCAGGTCACCCAGGAGTGAGGGACGCTGACCCCAGGGACACATTCCCTTCCCACTCCGAGTGCCTTGACCCCAGCGCGTCATGCTTCCAGGACACACACAGCCACTATCTCTGACCGGAACGATTGAGCTTATCAAAGGGAATTCTGGCTGTGAATAGGATCAGGGTGGAAAAAGTATAACAGGAGAAGACCGTAGACCTAATTCCCGTCTGTTCTCTCTCTGCAGGTTACCTGCACACCCTGGTGCAGAACCTGGTGAACAACGGCTACGTGAGGGACCAGACGGTTCGGGCAGCCCCCTATGACTGGAGGGTCGGGCCCCGTAAGTCTAGGGTTGTGACCAGGTCACGCATGCGGGGAGGGAGGCAGGATGGCTCTCAGTGAGCAGGCCAGCATGCTGACAGGAGTAGGGGGATGCTTCAGCATGGAGGAACCCCTGGACAGGGCTGGCTGGCTGTGTCAGTGAGCACTTGGCCACCACCAGCACTCTAACGTGAATGTGCCTGGTGGCACTTCTGGTGGCTGTGCCCACACTTCTCTCCAGCTGGGGCTCTTGGGGTCAGCCCTGTGGCCATGACTGAGCTGCCCAAGAGTTGGTGCCTCTCTTGCCCACAGAGGAGCAACCTGAATACTTCCAGAACCTGAAGGCGCTGATAGAGGAGATGCACGATGAGTACCAGCAGCGTGTCTTCCTCATTGCGCACAGCATGGGCAACCTCAATGTCCTCTACTTCTTGCTACAGCAGAGACAAGCCTGGAAAGATCAGTACATCGGGGGCTTCATCTCCCTGGGTGCCCCCTGGGGAGGGTCCGTCAAGCCCCTGCGTGTCCTGGCATCCGGTGAGTGATTTCTCGTGTGCAGAGACTTCTTTGTTTTCTTTCTCTCCTGCAGAAATGGAAGGGTGGCAGTGAGCAGGGACCAGACACTGTGGTGGAAGAGCTGGGGGACAAACAGCCGGGGGCTAGGGGTGCTCCTTGAAACCAGAACTGCCCATCCTCAGCAAGAAAATGCTTCAGACACAAATTGTGGGGCCAGGGAAGCAGTCTGGGGAGCTCACCCTCTTCTCGCTGCCTCCCCAGACATCCACACTGCCTCCGATGGTGCAGGATTGTGAAGCAGACCGACCTTTGCTCCAAGCTATATGACCCTTCTGTAGCAGAGGACACGGAGGCCACTGAAGGGACCCTCGCACTGTCCTGCACCACTTGCTGGCATCTCCCCACGTATCAAAGCCCATCCCCCATAAGCTTTTTTTCAGGCTTTAAACTCCCTTCACCCAGTTCCTCTTTAGCTTCTTTTCAGTCCAGAAAGCCACAATCAATTGCCTAATGCTGACAGCCCAAATATCTACAAGTCACAAGCTGAGACTCCAAAATGCAAGGAATTTATTTAAAATCATGTGCTTGAAAATTTTAACATCTGACCCCTTGCATCATTCTTAGTTGTTACACAGTCCAGAGACTTTTTTTTAAGGTCATCTAAGATCGTTGCATGGTCTTAGGACTCCAGACACACCAAAAACACCCAGGCTTGCAGGAGGCAATGCAGGTTGCCCACCTGCTATCAGCCCCCTTGGGCTCAGGTCACCCATGCGTGGAGGTGTAGAGCTTGCAGGGAAAGCCCAGGGCTGGGTTGGTCAGTGCCATCATACCTCCAGGTTTGTCAACACTAAGCCCCTTCTTCAGCTGGAGGGTTAAAGCCCGAGAGAAGAGTTTTGGTGTTTGTTCTGGATATTGACAGCCTTGCCACAGTAGGTGCATGCTGTGAGTCTAGAGTGGCTGAGAGGTGGCAAACCTTGGGCAAACGCTGAGTATGTTAGGCAGTATGTAGGGATCCATCGTGTCCCGCACATGCACTGCACAGCACACATGCTCCCTCTGACACCCTGGAGAGATGCAGAAATGCAGGGAAGAGCCCTGCCGAGGAATGAGGAGAAGACACACTGTTGTGAACACTGTTGCAGGGCCCCTCTCACCCTTACCTTGGTACTTTTCTTCTCCCTGTTTCTGATGAGTCCTTACATCCTGCAGGTGATAATCAGGGCATCCCACTTATGTCCAACATCAAGCTCCGTGAAGAGCAGCGCATGACCACCACCAGCCCCTGGATGTTCCCAACAAGCCTGGCCTGGCCTGAGGACCACATTTTCATCTCCACACCCTCCTACAATTACACCTACCGGGACTACAAGCAGTTCTTCACCGATGTCAACTTGGAGGATGGCTGGTACATGTGGGAGGACATGAAGGACTTGCTGAAGGGCTTACCCCCTCCTGGTGTGGACACATATTGCCTCTATGGCACAGGCTATCCCACCGTGGAAACTTACATATATGATGAGCATTTCCCTTATGAGGACCCCGTGGACATGATTTATGGGGATGGGGATGACACTGTCAACAGACGCAGTTCAGAGCTGTGCAAGCGGTGGCGCAACCAGCAGAAGCAGAAAGTCCATATCCAGGAGCTGCGAGGCATTGATCACCTCAATATGGTCTTCAGCAACCTGACGTTGAGCTCCATCAATGAAATACTGCTGGGGAGCTTGCAGGTCGGGGCTGGCACCAAGGAGCAGGGAGAGCTGGGGCAGATGGGTGCTCTGAGATCCAGCCCAGAGGTAGGGAGGAGGGGGAAGAACTGAAGGAAATGGTGGCCAGCTTCCCTCCATGCTAGTATCCACCAGAAGCTGGCGTGCAGGGGGGCAAAGGACTCAGAGTTGGGTATCTATGAGAAGGAGCAAGACCAACAGCTCGGGTGGATGGGCTGGCACCCACTTCCACTCTGATTGTTTTTTTTGTTTTGGGAACGGTGATTAATTACATTTCAGAGGCTTGTCACTTCCCACTAGCGGATGGATAATTAACCGCACTGCCAGCTCATTAACATCACACTCGTGGATTATGCTGTGTGCGCAAGCCCTCATCGCTAGCAAGCTATCTTTAGACACTTCAGACCGTGGTGCCGTAGCCTTTGTCCACGCAGGACGGTGCCTCGCCAGGGTCTGTGAGCAGCCGTGTAGCACGGGCGGGCTCGCGGTGCTGGGGCAGCCACCGGGGTGGGCACGGGCAGGAGGACGGACACGGCTTGCAGGAGAGCCCCCGCCAGCCTCCAGCATGCAGGCAACGAGCTGGGCCCCCAGTGCAAGACCGGCTTAGAATCAGCAGATCTACCAAATAATAAATATACCTGGCTTCTACACCTTGAGCCGCCTTCGTGTGGTATTTTGCAGCTTGGCTCCGCTAGTGTGACTGGGTGATAACCAACGTGCAGCTGAAACTCTGTGGTGAGCAGTGATGGAATGCAAGGGAAGGGCTCAAAGCTGCACCTGGGGAAGTTCAAGTGTGGTCCTGGGGTAAAGTTCTTCCCCAAGAGTGTGGTTGGTCGCTGGAACGAGCTCCCCGGGGAAGCAGCCATGGCCCCAGGCTTGTCAGTGTTGAAGAAGCGTTTGGACAATGCTCTCAGACACATGGTCTGGCTCTTAGGTGGCCCTGTGCTGAGCCCAGGGGTGGACTTGGTGGTCCTTGCGGGTCCCTCCCGACTGAGGAGATGCTGTGAAATTCTCATTTCCTGACAGGACCCCAGGAGATGGGGCTTTCAGAAAAGCCACACGGCCATCAGGACCTCACGGTACAACCGGGCACGCCTTTGTGCCAAAATCTGGCTTCCTCGGGCGGCTTCGCTTCCCCAGCGGCTTCCACCGCCCGAGGAAAACCAGGCGGGTTGCAGCGCTGAGCACGGAGGCGGCTCGGCTCCGCCGCCCGCAGCCCGGCCCCAGTGCCTGGTGCTGCCGGCAGCCGCCATCTTCCCGCCTGCCCCCCTCGGGCCGGCCCCGCTCCCTCAGCCGGGGGCTGGGCGGCGCCTCGGCGGCGGCGGGCGGTGCTGTCCGCGGCGCTCCGCTCCTGCAGCCGCCGGGGGCGGCGCCGTGAGGCGGCACCGCCGGGACCGCCGAGCTGGCGGAGATGGTGCTGGACCCGGGGGCGGCGGCGGCGGCGGCGGCCGGCGGGCAGGGCCGCGCCGTGCTGGGCGCGCTGCCGGGCCGCGATGGCTCCCGGCCGTGCTCCTGCCCGTCCCCTCCGCCTCGCCCGGGGCCGGGCAGCTCGCCCCGGTGCCCGCGGGGGACCCGGCGGCTGTCGGAGAGCGGCGCCGGCATGCGGCGCAGCGGCAGCACTTGCGCCGTGAGCGGCGGCAGGATGCGCTCCGCCGCCTCGCTGCCCCACATCGGGCGGCCGCGGGGCGAGGAGGGCGGCGGCGGCGGGGGCGGGCGGCGGAGCCCCTGCCTGCTCGTGGCCCTGCGGCCGCTCAACGTGGAGGCCGAGCGGGAGCGGTTCTTCCGGGCCCGCTTCGCCTACGACCCGCAGTTCGAGTACGCCGAGCCGGTGCCCGAGGCCGTGCTGGACAAGTACCGCGCCGCCTCCGACCGCTTCGTGGCCCAGGTGAGCGCCGGGTGCGGCCGCGGGGACGGGCGCGGCTCCGACTGCCAGCCCGGTGAGCGGGGGGGGGGCTCTGCCCGAGCCCTCCGTTTGCCAAGGCCGTCGCCTCCGTTTGAGCGGCGGGAGCATCGCCCCTGGTCCTCCGGTCCGCACGGAGAGCGTCGGAATGGCGGCCCCGGGGAGAAGTGCGGGTGTGCTGGGTTACACTAGGGGCTGCACGCTCCTCCCCTTCCTCCGGCCCCTCGAGGAAGGCCATGTGGGGAGGAAAACAAGCGTTAAGGCGTTGGTGAGCTGAGAGCCCCCCTTCAGCTCCAGGACCCCCAGCACCGGGACGTGGAGCTGTTGGAGTGGGTCCGGAGGAGGCCACGGGGATGATCAGGAGGCAGGAGCACCTCTGCTGTGAGGAGGCACTGGGAGAGCTGGGGCTGTCCAGGCTGGAGAAGAGAAGGCCCCGGGGAGACCTCATAGCAGCCTGCCAGCCCCTAAAGGGGGCTGCAGGAGAGCTGGGGAGGGACTTTGTGTCAGGGGTGTGGGGACTTTGTGTCAGGGGTGTGGTGACAGGACAAGGAGTAACGGCTTTACATGAAAAGAGGGAAGGTTTAGACTAGACATTTGGAAGAAATTCTTACTGTGAGGATTGTGAGGCACTGGAACAGGTTGCCCAGAGAAGTTGTGGATTCCCCATCCCCATCTAAGCTCTCCCTTAGCTAAATATTCTACCTACAGCAGTAGCACACCTTCTCTACCCAGGGGATGACCCCTCCTGGGGCTGGACCACGCTCTGAGCCTCACGCTGCCTACAGGTGTGCAGCCGTGGTTCAGAGCTGGTGCTCTGTGAGGGAACCCTGGCATGCTTGTGTTAGAAATAATGGGCGAGGAGCTGCAGCACAAGGTTGGCTTGCCTTTGAAGCAGCCCCCAGCCTGTGTGTCCTGGCGGTTGTGTTTGGTCTGTTTTCTGGAAAACCTCAAGGTTGTCCTGCGTGGCAGCACCCATAACACACAACTGTTGGCAAATGTGGACAGTAGCTGGCTGTAGGCACTTTTTACGGCAGTCTGTGTGTTTTATTCTTAACTGCTTCGCTTGGATATAAGCTACTGAAATATTCCTGGCTTGTTCTCCGCCATAGATAATAATTATGCATGGATGACAGCAAGCAGAGCACCCAGTCATCTGAGCAAGAGGGAACAGGCAGGAGGCAAGAAGGAAGCGGCTTTCACGATGCTGTGTGTAAACAAGCCCCAGACCTTGCCCAGGCACTGTCAGGCTGACGTGGGCAAAGGAGGCAGAGCTGGACGGGACAGCAGGGGCTCGCTGTGAGGAGCAGCTGCGAGCAGGCCATGCCCTGAGGTCTTTAAACTTGTTGCATCCGTACAGCTGAAGCAATTTTGTTCAAGTAAGCAGTGCACACATCAAGGGGGGATGCACTGTGCACGAACTCATGCACATTAAAAGTCATGCTCGCTCTTTGTTGAGGCCATGTGGAGCCTTTAGAGATCAGTCTTGGTATGGGCCGGGATGTCACGCTGATGTAGGAAAGGTTTGTCTGCAGTGATGACCATCTTAGTTGCTTCAGAGGAAGAGGAAAAAAATGTCATTAGTAACTATCAGACTGGCACAGAAGAGGTGCTTCTTTGCACCACTTAGCTGGGAGTTTTCCTGTAGTGTTTCGAAGAACAGCTTCTTGACTGCTTAGTTTCTTGGTTTTTGACCACTTACTTGTTCTTGTATTGCAGAGATGAGAAGAGAGTACTTGTTTTCATTTTGGTATGCAGCAATCGTATCACCTCATGCTTCTGCATCTCTAGATGAATGTTATCTGGGCTGCTCTGTCCCTTTCAGTAAACAACTTTCTAAAGAGTTAGCCTTCTCTGGTGCTGTTTCTGCTGCACCTCCGCCCCGGTGACATTGGTGCCAGCAGTGCTGTTTTGGGGGAGGTAGTCTGATTCCTGTAATGACCTTGCTTGCTTTTCAGTGATTTCTTTCGTTCTTTCCTGCATTTAAGTGTGTTTGAGTCCCTGATTGATGCAGTAAATGGAATTGTTCAGAGCTACTTCCCCTCTTCTGGGACAGTTGACTTACAATATGAATAATTGAATTTATTTGTCTCTGTGCATTACTTTGAATGAAACAGTCTTCATAAATGGCGTGAATGTTCTCATCCTGGTTCTTACACTCATTGCAAGAGATATTAGTGTTAAATATTTCTCTCTATCTTTACAAGTTCTCTGATGTCTGTGTGATGTGTCTTGGGAGAACAGAGGCTATTCTGCCTTCTGGAAAAAGCACAGCATGCACAAGTCATGAGTGAGAGCTGTTGAGAAACATTTAAATTCTGTAATTTGGATGGGAAAGCCTTGTGGAGGTGAGTGCTCAGTTAAAGAGGAGATGAATGGGAACCTGGCAGCACTGGTGCCAGTAGTCCTTTGCTGATACCCTGCAGTTGCCTCCTTTCAGTCCCTTTTATTTTGGGAGACTTTTTTTCTAGGCAGCTAACAAATGTCTTTTAAAAACCTGCATTAGTCATGGAGCTTAAATTAGGGTTTTTTTTTGCTAAGTTAACATCTTTGTACAAACCAAAATCTGCTCCCTCCCTGTTCATACTTTTCATGTTTTGAAATTAATGACCCCTTCAGTTCTGCCGAATCGGCTGCTCTGCACATGCATTGTGGGTTTTTTGTTTGTTTGGGTGTGGTTTTTGTTTGTTTGTTTTTCATAGAAACTGAATAAATCAGAAGGGTCCTCCTAGCCTCATGACAACAGAGATCAAGAAGACCGTGTGTTGGCAACCCAGTTTGTCAGAGGACTGAGAACAGCATCAAGGCAGGGCTTGGACCCCCACCTGAGTGCTTGCTGCCCCTCGACACGTGGTGGTGCGTGTGCTTGTGGGCTGAGCTGGTGACAATCTTCTGCCCCGAGAGCCGGCCAGGACACTGTCTGGGCAGGAAGGGCTGACGTGGTGCTCAGAAAAGCAAATGTGGTATCTTAGGAATTCTGCTGTCTGTGACCTGTCTGAAAGTCGGCGCAGAACGTGCTCTTTGTGCACCATCTGTGCCCAGTTCCTCTTTGCCTCGTGCTTTTGGTCTTAAGGCCCCGAGTGCAGCTTAGTGCCCGTCTCATGGCTTGGGATGGGGCTGAGCAGCAGCGAAAGTGCTTGCAGAGAAGGTTGTAGTCACTGAGCTCCTGAAAGCAGCAAATGTGAGGGGTTAGATGTTAGAAGCAAGTGACCTTCAGGCAGGGAGCGAAGGCTGTGGAGCACCAGGGCTCCCAGAGCAGCGGCGTGCCATAGCGAGCTGTCGTCCCCATCTTCAGCAGAGATGGCAACATGGAGAGAAAAGAGGGGGGTTGCAATCACAGAAGTGGAACATCTTAAAAGCTGCTCCTGGAAAGACAGAATAAGTGAGCTGAGAATGAAATTTAGCTGCTTAGGGGATATTGTTCAGGGAAGGAAAATCTGGAACTTCTGTCGTGGGAAAGAAGGGCAGTCACAGAGCCCCTCTTCCAGGCCGTCGCTGTGGCTGTTCCAGGTGGTGTGAGTGTTTGTGTGGGCAATAAGCATCTGTGTCATAACCCTGGGTGTCCTTAGGAGCAGGGAAGGGGATGGCAAGGGAGGGGGTGAAAGCTCCTGCAGGGCTGTAGCCAGTGGCTTTACCAACCGTCAGGGTGAGATGGGAGGAAGGACACTCTGCACCTGGGTTCAGGAGGCTCCTCACAGCTTCCTCTGCTCCCTGACTCGGGTGTGTATGAGAAGAGGCCCTGGGTAACACAGACCTCAGGTCTGATCCACGATGTGGCTCCCGTGCTCAGTGTGAAGTTGCCCTCTACTTTGTGCGTGGCGTGAGGTTCGGTGGAAGTTGGTGCTGTGGTACAGGTCTAGTAAAGAGGCAGTACTGATGGTGTCTGGGATAAGAGTTGTAGTGAAACCACTGCCAAAGGCATGAGTGCCCCTTCATTGGTAAGTACATAACCGTGCTTTTAATTCCCTGTGGAAGCCACGCATCCTCCTGGTCCCCGACCTGGCTGTTCATGCAGTCAGCCCAGGTGCGCTGAACACTAGCACCACAATCATTTCCAGTCTGTAAAATACTAGTGATCAGCTTATCTCATCCCTCTCGCAGTAAGTACGGTTCCCAGTAGGGTCTGAACTTGCAAAAGCAGCATAAGTTGGAGGAGGAGGAGGACAAGGAGCAAAGTGTGCAGCTCAGCTGGAGGAGGTAGTTAAAATGCACACAGTTTTGTCCTGAGCTAAAAAGGTGAGCAAGGAATGACAAGGTGAGCAGGAATCCTGCAAGTAGCCCTTCAGCCAGGTTTACAGATGCAGTAAAACTGCAGAAAAAGTCCAGAACAAGCGCCAAGGAGCTATTGTATTCATCCAGTTTGAAATATGCGTTAATAGGCTAGAGAGAGTCCTTGCTTGAAATTGACAATGCAAACTCACTTTCTGGGTAAGAAACAGACTAATAAATGTTTGCATTGTATAGATGGTACATGAATGTTAATGCTAATAAAATAGCACATGCTGCTCTTATTAAGATGCTGTTTTTGCAGTAGGCTGGTTGTGTTGAGACCCTGCTGAAGAAGAGGAAGCGGCATTGCTGCCAAGAGAAATGCTCGTTATGGGGGCTTTGCTACATGGCATGCTCCTCTGCTGAGAGTTTGCATATGCGGTCCTGACCCTTTTGTGTCTTGAGTGCTTTGTTGAAATCGTCATTTCTACAGAAGTTCTGCAGAGCAGATGTGGTAGCTGGTGAAGAGCAAACAGCCTGAGCTGCTGCAGTCATTTTAACTTCCCCACCTCCTTTTTAAAAACTCTGCGGCTGATTTGTACTAATTTTGTTGTCCTGATATAGCAGAGGGCAACAAAGATTCTTACTTCTTACAGATTACTCTTCTGCAACTCCAGTCATGAGCCCATCCTGTTTTCATACTTGCTGCTTTTATGCCAGGCCAGAAGATATCTTGTGCCAGGAGCTGTGCTCTCTCAGATGCCTTCCATGCTGTGAGTTCCTGAAATCAGGCCAGTGTTGCAATAAGCAACTAATAAGCAAGTCAATAAATTTGCAAACACTAAAGTTTCAAAGAGGAAGTGAAAGCAGAAAAGATTAAAGTAATCATGGCTTTAACATCTAGAAGCGGCATGCTACACACAGTAAGGCTGTTTCAGTTCTGCTTTGCCCGATTCCCAAAATAGACATTTGTGAGGATTTCTGAAACAACAAAATGCAGACAGCATATGCTGCGGGCCATGCTGGCAGTGTTACGTATCGATCTGTCCTGGTACTTGCCTACCATCGAGATGTCCTAGTCTCACTCTTCTGTTAGGTAACACAAAAATGTCTCACCTCACAGGCTCTTGACACTTTGCAGTTGCTTGAATCCTTTATCAGTGATTTCTTCAGCTGGGTTTTGTTACACCTGGGAGTTTTGGTGCTGTGGAAGATGTACTTGAGAGCGGAGAGGGTGTTTTGACCGATATTTCGTTTGTGTGTGTGTGACAGGCCATTAGGATCATTCATGCTGTCCTGGAGAAGTATGGGACCTATGAGAGCTTTGAAGTTGCCACTGGTGGGAGACTGCTGAGCAAATGCCAGATCTGGTCTGTTATTCGAAAGTACATGCAGAAGGAAGGCTGCGTGGGAGAGGTAATCATCGTCCTTGTTTTTTATCATTTGTAAAATAAATCTGCAAAATATTTTATTTTTCACCAGTGCTTTTGTTCAGCAAAGTGTCAATTCTGATAACAGTCCGGTTAAGAAGTGTTTTGGGTACAGAGAAGAAACCTACTCGCTGGGGGAGAGAAGCTTGAGAAACCCGTGTCTCAGGGCAGGAGTTAAAGTAGTATCTGAGACCTGAGTTTGAAGTGCAGCATGCAATAAACAAACTTGGTGGCATTTTTGATTGCAAAAGGATTTCACGAAGGTTTTCAACAGTCCTCTGCATTGCTGTGTTGCTTCTGGAGATGCTGGACTCATTCTGAGTAGCTTCTTCAGGCTATTTACGGCTCCCAGCAAAGGCCACCACTGCGTAAGAATCTGGAGGTGGGTTGGACAAGTGTGGTACAAATACAGGATTTTTTTAGCCTGGCCATCGCCTGATGCAAGCTCAGGGCCGGGTGTTTTGTGCAGCTTTTGGCAAGCTGGGAGGGGCAGCACCTCTCAGTATCAAGCTGCCTGAAAAGAGTGGAGCAGCAGAGTGGGCTGCAGCAGCAGTTGGACTGCGTGCTCCTGAACCTGGCCTCAAGGAAGAGCAGGGTTTGGGGCAGGGTTTGGAGCAGGAAGGAGCGAAGGGAAGCAGGTCTACCTTTCTCTTTCACCTCGCAGTAAATCGCTCTGCTTTTCTGCTCTGAACTGTGGCTCCCTTCCATCTCTGGCATGGCTCCTGGCTGGCTGCATCCTGGAGTTGGGGAGCAGGTGCTGGTTGTGTCTCCCCTCCTCCCCCCAGTTTCCCTTGATTTCTCATTCCAGAAATATCTCCCTTTTATGCTTGAGAGATAGCGGAGCTGCTGCTTGGCCGCGTGGCCAGGCACAGGGGTGGGGAGTATTTTGCTGCCTCCATAAGGCATCAATTACCGTTGGGAAGAATAGCCTATTTCTGCTAGCGGTGGTATGGCAGAAATCTCTGACAGCTGGGTTCATTCACATGTTCAAAAGCAGAGATGGGGGAGAGATTTCCTGCTGTTCCCTGGGATGTACTGGGTTATGGCGCTTTGAAACTCCAAGCTGAGGCTTTCAGAGTGGCAAATACCTCGTTGAGATATTACTGGGGGTAATTCAGCTGCGTGGGAAGGAGGGTGGAAAGTTCAGCGTCTCTTACTGCTCCTTGCTGCACATGCCGTGCTGCTTTGTGACAGTGCCCGCTGGGCGCAAACCTAGGTCTGGTGAGGCAGGAGGGATTTTCAGCTGGCTTCCTGAAGTTAGCCAAATAACCTCCCCCCTTCCAAAGAAAACAAAACCCCTGCTGCTCTGTAACAGTGGAATTGCAAGAAACTAAGCCAAAAATCTCAGGCACTTAAATAAGCAGGTAAAAAAGAAACAAGTTCCTTCCTTTCAGCTTGTTTACCCCTTGGTTCCTGCTCTCTCAGGAGCACTGTCCCTTTCTCCCTCATCTCAAAGTCTCAGTGAAAAGCTGAAAACAAAATGTACCTGTGTCCATTCATCTCGTCCAGTGGTCTCTGCCTGCTCCTTGTACTCCTGATGCTGCTGTCACAGTTGCGTGGTTGGAAACCTGCTCTCCTTTAACACCGAGCTCACAGGTGTTACAAAGCAGGGTGAGGAGCTTGAGGATTTGTCTGTTCCAAGAGTGTTTCCTGGCAGCTGGACATGCACAGGGAGGAGGGATGCCCCGTGGCTTCGTTTGAGGGGCTTTCTCCTCTTCCTGCCTGCAAGATGTGTGCAAAACACTTCCATGGCTCCAGGGCCAAGTGGTGAGAAGTATTTCTGGGCCTCGCTTTGTTTTTTGCTTGCAGAGTTGCCTTTGGCTGTAGAGCACAAGGAGGCACAGGTAGCGTGCACAAGTGCTAGCTGGCGTAGGAGGCTTCCTCACCCTCGCCGCCTGGCAGCAGTGCAGGGTTCAGGTGAAGTTCCTCCTCCAGCTCCGCGTGGCTTGCTCTGAGGTCCCCGGAGGCGTCCCTGGGATGTGGATGTGGTACCAAAGTCCTCCTCAGCCTTTGTTCTCTGTACGTGCTAGGTTGGTACCAGACGGTGGTTTGGGGGTTGGTTTTGTTTGTTTTGCTTTGGGGTTTTGTTTGTTTTTATTGAAAACCCAAATGACAAAACAAACAAACAGAACTGAAGTCATTACACATTTCACTTCTACAGAAGTTTCCTTGCCCCCCAGGGATTACCTGTCAGCCAGCGATGTGCCTTTACAAAAAGCAAAAAGAATCATACTTTGTTCTTGAATCTTAACTTATAAACACCCACTTATGTTCTCTCTCTTTATTTTATTAATTGATTAAATTCAGCTATTACGTTCCTCTCTGCTAATCTAAAACAAATTGTTCCATCTGGGCAGAAAAACATCTTTTCTTAAATATTAGTGTATGACTGACTTTCTGCCAGCCCTGTGTAATTTTCCCTTTGTTCAAGGGAACTAAGAGTTCAATTATTACGTTTGCACATTGGAGTGCAAGGTACATGGCTCGTTTATTCTGAAACTTCTGATAAGCGCCTGTAAAATCATTCAAACATTGGTTTGTGCATTACCAGTCACTACAAATCGTGTTGGATTTCCCTGGGGAAGGGAAGAGGGAAGTGTTTCACCTGTTCCTGCACAGCAAGTGTTGTGAAACGTTGCTCCTGCTATGGGACAAAAACTTGCTGGAACTCCTGTCACTGCTGCATTGCTGACGATTTCACGCCCTGTCGAGGCACAGAGTGATTTCATGGAGCCATCTACCTCCCTCCCCTCCCTGCTGCCTGTGTCTGTATTTCCTGACTGCTGTGTGCTGTACACTGTCTGCTCTGTAGTGCTGTTTGCTTTTCTGTTGCCAATTTCATGTTGCACATTAATCATAATGAGTTTCCTTTAAAAAAGAAAAAAGAAACTCTACCCGTGGGGCCCCGCAGGTCACCCAGCTGCTAGGGGCTGCGTCAGCTGCGAGCACCCTGCGGTTTTCCCGTCGCCTTCACTGCAGAGCATCGCTCTGGCAGGATGCGGGAGGCACCGCCACCCCGCAGGGCTCAGTACGGGTTTTCCCGGTGCAGGTCTCAGCCCTGCGGTGCCTCCCCAGTCATAGAATCAGAACAGCTTGGTTTGGAAGGGACCTCAGAGTTCATCCAGTTCCAGCCCCATCAGAGATGGAAGAGCACAGAACCGGGCTGTGCCGTGCTGCTGCGACGTAGAAAAGCTCCCAGGCCTGTTTGACCTGTGCTGCAGAGGCTTCCTCGGCACTGGGGGCAGCCCCAAAACCACGAGGTGCTGCATATTTGGGAGCTGGGCATGCAGCATGGGCTGTTGGCCTGCAGATGAGGAAAATGCCGTCGAAAGCTTGTGTCTGGTGTGGCCAAAGCGTTCGCGAGGGGCTGTGGGTGTGCAAGCATGGCTGCTGCTTTCTCTGCCTGGCCTGGCTGCGGTGCAACTCCAGACCTTCAGCTGCATCAACCAGAAACACGAAGTCGAAACTTGTGCTGCTTCTCTTTCCAGTTAATTAGCAAGCAAACAGCACTTTGGGGGATGCTAAAATAGAGCTGCCTGGCCCGAGTGAAGCCCCAGGACAAACACTTGCGCGACATCTAGACGAGTCTTTACAAAACTGGCAAGGAGAATGATTGTTTGGGTGTACAGTAGGAAAGGAGGCATACCTTGCTCCGGTGCTCCAGCGATCTGAGCAGCCTGCAGATGGGCAGGGCCGGTGGCGTTAGCTGCCAGGGTGGTGTCAGTGCAGAGCGCTCCCCTCGCACTCCTGCGCCCATCCCTGGCACTCGAGGTGCAGAGGGATGGTCTGAGCTGTGATGAAGGCAGGATACCAGTTTCCAGCACCCCAGGGAGCATGTTTACGGGTAAGTATTTGCACCACAATTAACTTTACGTATTCGAGAGTTTCTTTGGCATGGTCCAAGCTGCAGGTTCTGAAGCTGTTTTGGTTGTGTTCTGGCTCAGGGCTGAGGTGACGCTGCCGGAGCTCGGAGGCCTCCTTACAGTTGTCATGGATCTCCCAGCTGCTCCCAGTTTGCACCAAAGTAACCCTTGACTCTGTTGGTAAGTATTACGCAGTCATCCATGGCACTGTGAAATGTCCTTAGTTTTAGTGCTCCTGGCTAGCGTGTCCCTGGGTCCTGCCAGCAGTGCTCGCCCTGCCCCATCCCACCCCAACCTGCCAGGACTGAGCAGAGACACACTGCTGTCTGTGCTGCAGAGCTGGTGAGAGGCTTTGGCTCCATCAGCATCCCCTGCTTCCTCCCACAGTTTTTGGGGATGAGCTCTTTTCTCTGTCGTCACACCCACAAACTGTACAGACAGCTTCGTGGCCCGCAAGGATGTGCTGGAGATTGTACTTGGAATTCAGGCTTGAGGTGTGAATACTGGTCAAAACGAGAGAAATCACAGATCTGGAGAGTTGGCCCTTCTGCCCCAGGAATAAGACTTTGGCTGCAGTTGTAATCTCCTGTTCTCACAGTATCTGTGCCTAGGCAAAATGGGGGTCCTGAAATAAGGAGAGTGATGCTGCCCATCGGGAATATGGGCTGTCCAGTGCAATTGCTCTGCAGACCTGACTTGATTACTCAGCAAAAGCCAGCCTTAGAAAAACCTGTGCTCTTCTCCCTTGGGTTCTGCAATACATTATTCGGTTTTGGAATTGGGATTTGGAGAGTGCCTGGGGTTCTGTAACAAAGATGCCGAAGGCTGGGACGAGTGCACTGTAAAGCAGTGGTGACTGGGCTGACCGTGCAAGGGTCTGTGCTTTCCGGTGGAAGCCTCAGGTTTCAGTGCCTGTTGCTGAATCCAGAGATGTACTGCGGGCAGTGCAAGGTGAGCATGGAAGCTGCAGTCGTCCCTGATGATGTGCAGTTTCCCTCTGATTGCTCCTGGAGAGTTGGCTGTGCACAGGGCAGTTCTTGGAGCTTCTGCTCGATAAGACAAAACAACGCTATCACTGGATTGCAAACAAACACACGAAGAAACCTCCACAAGCCAATGCCTCTAAAAAGTCATCAGGCTTTCCTAAAAAGGATGAACAAGGAATTACATGGCAAATTTTTGCCTGTCTTCAAATTGTTGTGCGCCCCAACCACCCTGCATGCATCCATAAGACCATATTGTTGGTGCTCACATGTGGACTGTGACGTGCAGCTGTACCCTTGGCTGCAGGGCTCCTCATCCTCCAAGTGGTCACTGATCCTCTTTCCCAACCCTCACAGCAGTCTGCTTTCTTCCCTCAGTGGTTTTGTTCCCCCGCCCAACTCTGTTTTCTCTTATCTCCTGCTTAGGAGACCTTCATCCCCTTTCCCCTGAATGTCACGTGGCCTTTAGCCACTGCAGACCAGTGGCTTCCTGAGCCAGAAGGTGTTGGTGTGTGCAAAACCCCTTCCATTCGTCTGACCAATTTTGAACCATTGTAAACCAGCGGGGTGCACAGTTTACTGATGCTTCTTTGTCCTGAATCTGCTTCCTAATCGCTTTACTTGATGTCATCTAGCTCTTGTACAGAAACTAATAGTTTCCTTTTCATATAGTTGGGTTCAGTGTTGCCGTTCTGTGTTGTTTTTACTTTTCCTTTACCATGAGAGAAGAAAAAAAAAAAGTCACAAGTGCTGCTGTTGACTTGAATTCTTCCTCTGAGGATTCAGGGGTGTTCTTGCTTGGAGTTTTCCTCGATTCACATTGTGCTGAGGGAGTGCTTTCTTCCTTTTAATTCTTACCAGCTTATCCTAAAAGTGCTTGTGCCACTAGGCATCTAGACCTGGTTTCAGCTCTGAGCATCACATTCTCAGCTACCTTTGATTTTCCAGCAGCTGATTCTGTTCTCCTTGCTCACCTTGGTGGGTGTCAGATAGGAAAAGGGAAGGAAAACAGATGGCTTTGAACTGCTCCATCTGTCTTCTGTTTATCAGGCACGATACCAAAGATTGATGGGCAGTGCTTGCCTTCCAGTGTGGCTAGACTTGTCGGTTCTTTTTTGCCAGGGTCCATGCCGAACGCTCACACTGTGTCAGCAGATCATCAGTGCTGTGGCTTCAGCAGTGAAGGCCTGTGCCGTCTGGGCCTGGTGATACCTGGGGCCTACACGCAAAGCATTTTCCCCAGGACCCTTGTACACAGGACTTAGGGGTATGTCAGGCCTGGTGATAAATCCAGGGAAAAAAATCATCTCTCCACCCTTTAAAGCCAGAGCGCTCTGTTGCAGATGTTGCTTGCCGCTTATTGAAACAGCAGTGTCTCTACCTCTGCGGGCCTCTCCAGAAGAGGGATCCTGTCAGAAGAGGGACCTCCCTGACCCAGCCCAGCCCTGGCAGCCCACCCAGACTGCAGCAGCGGTAAGACCTTGCTGGGCATCCATGGGGACACGCCCGCTGTTCGGTGAGGGCAGCACTCAAGCAGGAGCACTCCTGGCGTGCGGGTTCACCGTCACCGCTGAGCATCACCCTGGCATTCAGAACAACTTCTTCCCACTGTCAGAGCCACGTCGACATCTATGCAGGTGTAGGAACCAGTGTTCTCTGGGGAAGCAATCTAAGCTGCAGCTGGTCTGAGAGATGCTTTTAGCCATTGTGTGAGACCTGAGAGGAAGAAATCAAAGGGCCCTGTATCACTCCTGTAATCAGTAGTGGGAGAAAAAAGTATGAATTTCCAGCATATTCACTCCTGTCAAGTAAGGAGCAACCTGTGCTGTGGATGAAAGAAGAGTTATATTCTTCAGCGTGGCATTACCCCATATTGTCCACGGACGGGTCAGGTTATCATGAAGCCTGGCTAGTTTTCTTCAGTGTTGGGGATTAAGGTGCCAGTGCAGACAGGAAGGGAGAGCTGGGTGTTGTCACAACAGCGGAGATGATCTGCATGGAGCATTGACCTCTGTAACTTGATCAGTGTTGTTAGACTCCCAGGTTTATGCAATATTGCTGTCATTTGCATGGAATCTTTTACAGAGTTGTTTTCACAGTTAGCTTTTGAACTATTGAAACTTGAACTGTTCAGGGGATGCCAAGTGAGCAGCAGCCTCCCAGAAACGACCAGCTGGGATAATCCCAATGAAGCAGCTCCCTCTGGTACAGAGCTTAGAGGAGACCTGGAAAACCACTGAATACATGTTGTTGTCCTTGTGGAATTCAGTGTTGTGTGGTCAAGGGTGGACAATTGGAAAATGGAGAAAAGCAGAGACCTCAGTGAATTATTTTTATTATTATTATTTTAAACAGACTGGGGGA
Source organism: Cygnus olor (assembly GCF_009769625.2). NCBI lineage: Eukaryota > Metazoa > Chordata > Aves > Anseriformes > Anatidae > Cygnus > Cygnus olor. Next base: position 12,240,132 of record NC_049180.1, on the reverse strand, counting down.
AAGCAGACATAAGAGAGAGCTTTTACCCTAGGGAAGAAGTTATTTTTTTTTCTGTATCTACCCAGGATTTTCTAGTACCTAAAGACCACCCCCTTTGTGTTTTTTTTCCCTGTAGGGGCAATTAAGAGAGACAAGACAAGATGTGGACCTTGCCTGGCCTGTCCCAGCCAGCTGAGCATCGTGTGCTAGCTGGTGTTCTTGCAGTTGAAACCCACAAGCTGACACAGCGCATCGTTCTGTGCTCCTCATAGAAGCTGTAGGTCGAACAGCGAAGCCTCGGGGACATGGGACTCTGAGATGAGTTCAGGCACCAGTTCTGTGTTGAAGAACACAGCAATGACTTCGAGGGAGCAGGAAGAGTGCTGTGACAACGAAATGCATTCCTTATCTTCTACTTTAAGCTCTGCCCTTGTCTCTTCTCTTCCCCTCTCAGGTTCCAGGATTTCAGCCCTAGCTAGCTGTATTTGGGACTGCAGTGCAGGATGTCTAGGTTGTATTCCTGTCACACCGAGCTGACAGAAAAGATGGGAATTGGTTAAAATAATACCAAAATGTGGCTCATATGTGCCTCCTTATTTCTGCTTACAGTGAAGCTGTCTCTGGTTTTCAGCTGCATCTCCTAAAATCTGCAGGACCCAGCTGACCAAGGTACCAGGTCAGGACTTGTGCCTGAGGACAAGGTCCAGAGCGGTGACCTCTGCGTGCTGGCTGGGTGAAGGAAGGGGCAGCAGAAGTGCAACTTTTATTTATTTTGAATTGTTTACTGGAGCAGAAATAAAGCTCAAGGATGCTCCCATGTTAAAAGTAAATTTGCAAGTCTTTTCTCTGTGTCTTCTGTAGTTGTCTATTTTAATCCAGTTAATTGTGGTATAAGTCTTTTATGCTGTTAATTAGCACAGTAGTAGATTCTGCTCTGTTATGATGCACTTCTGGCTTTAATGGACAGCTTTACACAATAATAAATCAGGGTTTAAAACAAGCTGATTCAGTCTCCTCTCTTTCTTTTATAAAAGAAGAACTGTAGTGTAGTAGTATGTGTGCGCATCAGTTTGGGCTATGCTGGCAGTTTGGCAGTGAAAGACAAGAAGCTGAGAGGCAATTCTTGCTCAGGAGTGTGACGTTTTCAGCTTTCTGCTTTTCATCCTGAAAAGTTTCAACCATGAAATAAGTGTTTTTAGAGTTCATACATGTGTGGTAGATGGATTTTTGAGATGCAAAAGGTATGTGCCCATGGTATGTGCCCATGAGTCCTGTATGCCTGGCTGAATGGGGTTTGGTTCTTCCTCTCGCTGGGGCGATGCAGGATCCCACTCCTGGATGGGTCTGAGAGCACTGATGTTGGATGTGAGCAGCTGTCGTGGTTCCATCATGCACAATATCTAGGTTTCCCAAAATAGCTGTTTCTTTCTGTATATTTACCAGTCCTGCTGAGGATTGCAGCTGGCAAGTGCCCAGGTAGGAAGCCTGACTACCACGTGTGTGGCTGGCAGCTCATGCTGCAGGTATGTTGGATGGATCTGTCCTTGTTGCTCTTCTCTTGAAGCCTTAAAAGGGAAAATACAAAGGAGATGAAGGTGTGAAAATGGATCCAGGTTCCCTTGGGGGATATTTTTGGTGGTTGCTCTAGGGGTTGGACCCATAACAAAGCAGTTAAGGCCCTATGAGAAACATTCCCATTGCTGTGCGCGTAGTGCTGAAGGAAAGCTGGTCGATGAAGTGGCTCTGTTGGGGCAAAGTGGCAAAGCTGGTGCTCTTTGTGCTTTGTTTCACATTGCACTGTACTGAAAAACCTTTGCCAGAGAAGCGGGAGCAATGCAGTCATGCGTGCAGGTGGCACACGGACACTGTGCAACCCCAGCGTGCTCTGTCCTTGGCTGTGCGTGGGAGCCAGGCACCTGCTCCCCAGTTTTTCTCCAGTGCAAAAGCAGTGTGAGCCCCCGTGCTTCTCCCACTCCTGTGCCTTGCAGACCTGGTCTGGGCTAGCAGGGGTGAGGAGAGAAGGGCTTCAGGACACGCTGCTTGCTTGATCTTGGTCGGTTTATCACAAAAAGTAAAATGCTAAGGGTTAACTGGGCCACAAACTGCACCAGTCTCCACAGCTGCTGCTGATGGATGGAGGTAAATCCGAGTGTCACCAGGGGTCTCCTGGAAGGCTGCTGGTACCGCAGCAATCTGCCCCCCCAGTGAGTTAATTGGGGGTGCAGGAGATGCTGGGAGGGGATACAACTGGGCAGAGGACTTGGGACTAAGCAAAGAGATATTCCATGCTGTACGACGTCATGCTCAACAATAAAAAGGGCAAAGAGGGGGGTTTAGGGAGGTTAGCCGTCTTTTGGTTGGGGACTGGCTGGGCATTGGTCTACCCATGGGAGGTGGTGGGTGAAGATGGAAGGTGGCACGTGGCCCTTGGTCCTGCAGGCTGCAGGGATCTGCCTGCAGCGGGAGAGGTGCTGGAGATAGGCTGGCCAGGGCAGCCAGCTCCAGCACAGCCTGCTCAGAGTCCGTGGCTGTAGTAAGGCTAGAGGAGCTATTTCACGTTGGGCTCCGGACGTGTCCTGCTACATCTCTTTGCAGGGGGATCAGCTGTTCCCTCTTGGTGTCATCTAGGGACAGTGGCCTCCCACACTGCCACCGTGTGTGTCCCCTCTCTCCCTGCCCAGGAAGTGGCTGTGGCTTTCCCAGGGTACAGGACTATTACCAAGATTTGATAGGGCAAGCGTTTTACAGTCACTGAATCACAGGATGGTTGGAAAGGGACCTCTGGAGGTCATCTGGTGCAGCCCCCTGCTCAGTCAGGGTCAGCTAGAGCAGGTTGCCCATTTTCTCATCAAGTCCAGGGAGCCCCCTGGTATCTGAAGTTTCGACATACCTCCTTTCTGGACTGGAACGGTTTTAGCGTGTTTTCTTTGGACACTTTGAAGAATGACCCAAGCCATCTTCCAGCAGTCCCGGGCTGCGTGTTGAGGAGGCTTGCTAACAGCCGCTTGCCCCCTTCTCCCTCCCGCACAGGTGGTGGTGCAGCTCACCGACGACCTCCTGTCCCAGGCCGTGATGATGGTGGAGGACAGCCGCCCGACGCTGGCGATCAACCTGGCCGGAGCCCGGCAGTACTGGCTGGAGGGCATGCTGCGCCACGAGATAGGTCAGCAGGGCCGGGGCGGCGGCGGGGACCCGGGGCAGAGCTGCCGAGCAGGGGGGAGGCTGAGCATCCCCCGATGGCCATCAGTATCATGGCCTGGGCGCTGGGATAGCAGGCAGGATGAACACGATGGGGTTAAGCTTTTGGTGGCCAGCAGCGGCTCACCAAGTTGTTCCTGGCTGACGATGCTCGCTCTTGTCCCCCCAGGCACCCACTACATCCGCGGGGTGAACAACACCCGCCAGCCCTGGCACAGCTCGGAGGGCCGCAAGCAGTACAGCCTGAAGCCCGCCAACCCCACGGAGGAAGGCTTGGCCAGCCTGCACAGCGTCCTCTTCCGCAAGCAGCCCTTCCTCTGGCGCGCGGCCCTGCTCTACTATACCATCGAGCGGGCCAGCCGCCTCTCCTTCTCCGCCCTGTTCCAGGACCTGGAGCAGTACGTCCAGGACGCCGGCGTCCGGTGGGAATACTGCGTGCGGGCCAAGCGAGGCCAGACTGACACCTCTCAGCCAGGTACAGCTCGGGGAGAATGAAGCCTTCCATTTTTGGAAGTTTTTTTTAATTATTTATTTAAACAGGTGTGTTTTGGTGCTGGGTGGCTTTACCATCGCCAGACTCACAGCCAGAACATCCTTTAAAGTGGTGGCTCTGCTCCCCTCTCATCCCCAGTTCTGCTTTCACATGGGTTTACACTTATCTTTCTGGCAGTTTTGTACACAGGACAGCCCCATCACCTCTCCGGCTGCTCAGTCAGGCAGGGATGGATGGGGCAGCCCGGAGAGACCTGGGGGGTCATCCCAGTCCAATAGATCTGAGCAGAGCAACTTGTATAAGCTCCCAGGGAGCCAAAGGAGAAAGAGAGCGGTTTTTTTAGGGGGTAAATTTAGATTCTTGCATTAAAAAAAAAAACCAAACTAATCCCAAGGAATGGTGAGTGTCCCTGTAAGAGGCTCTACTGCCTTCCCTTCTTTTCCAAGGGCTCTGGCAGATGGAGGGTTGCTGCACTCAGCTGCCCAGGCTTCGTCTCAGCACAAGTCCCCAGTGCTGGCTCTGCTCATCCTTTGGGCCTTTCCTTCCTTCACACCCAGGAGGACAAGGCTTGTCCTGGGGAAATCGCCTGATTGCACTTCCTGGGCCTTCCCTCTTTTCCAGGCTGCTTCAGTAAGGACCAGGTGTACCTGGATGGGATTCTCCGCATCCTGCGACATCGGCAGACCATCGACTTCCCTTTGCTGGCTGCCCTTGGAAAGGTAACAGCACGGGTCAGCAGTGGAGCACCACACCAGGAAGGGGCTTTCTGGTTTGGGGCAGCCAGGACTGTTGACCTGGGGAGAGCAAATACGGGTTTTTCCTGGGGCAGCAGGATGAGACGCTGCTTCAGATGCAGTCTCAACTTCCCTCCGTACAACAGAAGTGAGCCTCAACCTTGGCTGGAAGGCATTCAGCTCTTTGTATTTCTGTGTACTTAGGGGTCTCCAAGCTAACACAGAAAGGCCGTGTGAGCTGTAAAGACCCAAGGAAGGGTGGGACAAGCTGTCCTCCTCCATGGGAGACCTTCAGGGAGAGGTTGGAGGCTGCTCTGAGGACCTTTCGTGGGTCTCTTCCCTCTGCTCAAAGGGCACATCCTGCAGAGTATGGCTTATTAAGGAAACCCACAGAAACATCACTGAGAGGCTGCTGGACACCTTAGCTAGCTTTTCTGCAATTGCAACCAGTGAAAGATTTTTTTTGTGCACCCGCATTGAGACATTAGTTTGGTTGGTTTTTTTTTTGTTTGTTTGTTTTTGTTTTGGTTTTTTGTTTTTTTTTTTTAATTAAATATGCTAGCGCATAGAAGCTCCGCAGTATTACTTGTCCCTAGAATGACAAAAAAAAAAAAAAAAAAAAAAAAAAACAAACCCACAAACTCATCCTTGCAAATCCTTTCCTCACCTGGTGCCTCCCCGCAGGCTGGAGGGGAATTTGGGCAGCATGAGGGTGGAAACCCCAGCTGGGCAAGCAGAAAGGTCACAGTGGGCCAGAAACCCTTCATTGGCACCCACTGACCTGCCCACGCCCTTCTTCCCATCAGGTCTCCTACGAAGATGTGAACCGCCTGAAGAAATTTGGGGTGCTGGAGAAGGCCCGCATCCCCCACTTCATGCAGGACCTGGAGCGGTACATGAAGCAGCTCGACCACATCGTCACCACCAACCAGCTGAACGAGCAGGAGCTGGAGGAGCTGCTGCCCGACTGAGCGGCACCAGGCACCCCGCGTGTCTCAGCGCAGCCTGCCAGCACCTGGCTGCTGCTGCTGGCTCTATTTATTTGGTATTTATTGGGGCTGTCGAGCCAGTCCTTGCCTGGAGGAGACAGCACAGCTTGGGCTTCCGTCCGGGAGGCCAATGTGCATGTACCGCTGCGCAGGGTAGCGCAGCTGAGATGGTCAGTGTGGTTGTTGTTGATTGTCCCCCCCGCCCAGCTCCGTGCATTTTGGGGAGTGCTGTGCCACTCTGCGTGGTTTTGGGGAGACAAGGGTTTGGAGGGAGCCAGGGCAGAGCCTGAGAGCTGCACCGGTCCCGCAGCAGGAGGTTGCGCTGGGCTGGTTGCAGTGGGGAGAGCACGGGAGGATCCTCAGGGTACCAGGGAATGTTCCCAGCTCTCCTCATCCCCTCCCTGGCAGCAGGAGATACTTTAAGTCCCCCAAATAACCTCTGCTCTCCCTGCTCCTAGGTATCCGCCCTGTCCCGGCAGACCATGCAGACCCACAGATAATCATTATTGCGCACCCCAAATCCAGCCACTCTGCCTGGCATCAAGGCACAGGAGGACTCAGGGCGGGGAGCTGGCTTGATGTTATGAAAAAAAAGGTGTAATAAAAAACATGTAATGGAAACTACGTGTTGGCAAAATGTTACGGATCGCATCGAGTGCGAAAGCCTGGCTGGCACCACTGCTAACACAGCCTGCTCACATGGGCAAAGCTGCATGTTTCTGAGCTGGTGGGTCTGGAGCAGGAAGAGGTCACCAGGGTGTAAAACCACCTAATGAGCAGGGACAGCACAAGTAAATTAAAGCAGGCAACAGCAGGTGTTGCCCTGAGCCGTACATGGTTTCCAATGTGGGATATCTGCCACAGTCACATAACCCCAGCTAAGCCATCCATGGGAGTTTTTAAAACAAAACAAAAAAAAAGATTTGGTTTTTGCTTCTGCTAGCTGGAGCTCGTCATCCCACTGAGCTCCCCTAAAGGTAGTACAGGCCAATTTATGGCTCCAGAGAGCCCAGGCTCAATCCCAAGAGCTCCAAGTTTGGCTACAAGCTCAGTTCATAACCCTCCAGCTGCTCCAGACACTGCTCCCAGTCTCACAGGGCAGCTGAGGCCCCTCTGCAGGCTGCTGATACTGCAGCAGGCAGGACAGCAGAGAGCAGGTGTGGGAAGGGATGAGACAACTGAGCTGGGGGATTTTGCTTCCATCTGGTCCATGCCTCCAAGAATATGCTGGCGTTTTTAACCGCTCCCCTCTTTGAGCACCCCTGCATGAACACTGCCAGCATGGCCAATTAGACTCTGCTCTTTAATATACTATTTCCTCCAGCATTGCAATCCCCACCCTTGAACGCGATACAGCACTGCTTTAGAAAGGTATTTACACATGCCAGCATAACCCCCCGCCTTGTCATCACAAGGAGCAAGGCCTCGACTGGCACTAAGAAACCAACCAAGGGAAGTCTCTTGCAGCCTTCATCGTGGAATGGCAGCAATGACTGAGGGCAACATAGATACTGTGATGGTTTCGGATTGGTTTCTGTCGCATCCCTGATGAAATAACAGCATGGAGATGAGAGACAGGGTTAATCCATCTCCCCGGCCAGGGCTAAAAGCGCTTCATCTGGCGGCGTTCTTGTCGGCGCTGCTTCTTCTCGTTTGGTTCCTGACTGGCGGCCGAAGACTCGGCTGTAAACCAGGGCCCCAGGATGTTCACCCACAGGAGGTACAGAGCACGCCCCGGAGCCTGCAAAACACGTGTGGCAGCAAACTCAGTCACTGCGGAGGCAGCTTTGGCAGGTCAGGACGGCTGGTCCTACAGGGGAAGCCGAAGGAGCCAGAAAATATCTACAGGCTGGGTCAGGGACATCACAAGATGCACTGATATCAAAGGCAGTGGCAAGCACCCAAAATAAGTGGCCTGGTTTCATATGATTTGGGACCTTGCATACGTCTCTGGGATCACAGCACTCAGACTTCATGTATGGAAATCCCAGCATCAGTTCTGAATTACCCAGAAAGATCCAACTTCCCAGACGTTCTGCTTCTCCCTCCTTCAGAAACAAAATCACATTTCTCTGAATGAAAAAACATGATCCATATGGTGTCCAGGGTAGTCAGGGCCTAGGCTGCCCCCTGCCAGAACCAGCTAGAAAGGAACTTGGGAATAAGGAAAGAAGGTATCTTTCTACTCTCCCAAGATTGCATTACATATCCTGATGGGATATGCTCAAAAAAAAAACAAAAAAAAAACACGCCACCACAGTTGCTTTAATTGCTTGGAGATTTTTTCATCCTTTTGCAAAAGCAGTTTTAGCTGGAGGCACATGAGAAATGTTTCAGCAGTAGAAAGCACCTGGTATGTTAAGGGGGATCAAAGCCTACAGAGTTTAATCTACCAAATGGCACGGGGTGCAGCAGTTCCCAGCCTCAGTCAGTGCTGGTGAATGACTGAGAAAACCAAACAAGAAGAAACACAGCCTGTTTGTCACAGTCACAGAAAGGCACAGAAAATAGCTCTACGCACAATGAGGGCTTTAATCTGCCTCATGCTTCCTGTTGCTGTTTCACAGGACCAGAGGGAAAGGCCAAGGTCAGGTTTTGCATGGTTTAACACGAGGTTGAGCCAGAGGGATCAGGATTTCTTTCCCTCGTATTTTTGCAATGTTTGATGAAAATAAACATAATTATCAGCAGTTTCAGCCTGAAACAGGACACTTTGAAATGGAATGGATAAATAATGTCCTCGGTTCTGAAGACAGGGAAAGACAGGGACAACTTAGAGCAACAAGAACAACTGCAGGGCTTACCAAGAGCCAGAAGTACCAGACGTAGAGTGAGAAGCAGCTCAGCACTTGGACCATAGCTGTCAGCAGGATCACATCCTTGAGGTGCCTGAGGGAAGAAAAGCAAAACATGAGCCCCTCAGTTCCAGCCCCCACCAGCCCGAGGCAGCGCTGAGAGCAGCGATGGACAGGAACAAGCTGCTCACTGCTCCACCACCACCCTCTGGGGGAGCCGAGGTTCAGCAGCATGTCAGAATGAAAAAAACGCTATTGGAGCAGGTAAAAAAACACTACTGGAGCAGCTCCCTGCTAGGGTGGATGCTTCACCACAGAGCTTTGGATGGTGGACACAGCTCTGCAGGTGCCGGGCTGCAGGGAGAGCCTTGAGCCTGCCTCTGACGCCAGGAGATGGCCCTGCAAGGACCCCCTGTCCTGAAGGAGGTGTGCCACCAAATGAAGATCTATGAGAAGTGAGCGGGTTGCACACCATCAGAGAAGATGAGATGGGAATTCATCAAATGAGAATTCATCAGAAGAAGATGGATAGGATCTTCTCTGTGTCACAGCTTGAAGAACCTCAGACCACAACTGCAGCAGAGAAGCCGGCAGTGTCCAAAGGTAAGCACAACCTCTGGAGAAGGGGAAGGATGGAAGCTGCTAACTTCTGGCACCAACAGGAAAACTCCTGCCCCACCTAAGGGCTTACACCTCCAAAACAGGTTCACCACCGTCAGCACTGAAGAGGAGCCAGATGTCCCTACAGGCAAACAAACGGGTGCACCTCACCCTAAACCACACAAGACCGCCAGGAAGAAATGAAGTCATCATCAAGGGGGATGCTGCACAGGCACATCGCAAGTGCCTGCCACAGGGGACAGAGGCACCCACCTGGTGACCTGACCTATCACCCAGGGAGGCTTGCTGCCTGCTGGGCCGGATCCAGGATGTACTGCAGGGATCCAACATCCCACATGTGAGCTCTGGAGGCAGTGGTCAAGGGCATGGGAGCCCATGTCTCAATCCCGACAGTGAGGGGAAAGGGTATGAGGAGGAGGGCAACGTACAAGTCAATAACTGGCAGCAGAACTGGTGTTGGTGACAGGGTTTGGGGCTCTATGACCATGGGATGCCATTTGCAGATCAGCATCTGCTTGGAAGAGATGAGATCCACCTCACAAAGCGAGGTAAAGACATTTTCACCAACAGGATGGCAGACCTCGTAAGGACGGCTTCCAACTAGGAACCACAGGGGAGGGTGAGAGTAAGCAGCAGCCCTGAGAGGGAGGAATGGACAGGTCACTGCACAAAGGGCATGGGGTGATGTGACAAGGAGAGATCACAGAAATCAACAAAATGGGGCCTCAGTTGGGTCACCTCCAGCATCTGCCTGTAAGCGAGGAAGTGCCTGCAAGGCAGCGCTGTGGAAAAATCCCCCAGTCTCTTTCGAGGAACTCAACACACGGGGTGCTTCCCTTAAGTGCCTGTAAACTACTGCACGCAGGATGGGGAATAAACAAGGAGATGTGTGTGCAGCTGCAGGGGTGCGATCTTGTTGGGATCAGGGAGATGTGCTGGGACAGCTCCCATGAGTGGAGCATCGCAGTGGTGGGATGCAGGCTCCTTAGGAAGGACTGGCTGGGACGGCGAGGCAGGGGCTGCCCTCTGTGAGCGCATGGAGCTCTGCCCAGGCATGGACAAGGAGCTGACCGAGAGTTTATGGGTTAAGATTAAAGACAGAACAGGTACAGGTGACAACATAGTGGGGGTCTGCTACGGGCCCCCTGACCAGGAAGAATAACCAAGCTGAACATAAGCCAGTGACGTGCCATTCAGGAAAAGGAGGAGCCTGGGCTGCACCAGGAGGAGTGCTGCCAGCAGGTGAAGGGATGTGATCCTGCCCCTCTGCTCAGCACTGGTGAGGCCACGCCTGGGTAATGGGTCCAGTTCTCTGCTCCCCAGTACAAGAGAGACATGGACAGACTGGAGAGTCCAGAGAAGGTGCATGAAGGTGCTGAAAGGACCGAAGCATGTCTGCTATGAGGAGGAGCTGAAAGTTGGGACTGTTCAGCCTGGAAAAGAGAAGGCTCAGGGGGGATGTCATCAGTGTACATAAATACCTGAAAGGAGGGTGCAGAGAAGACAGAGCCAGGCAGGGGACAGGACAACAGGCAGTGGGCACAAGCTGGAGCACAGGAGGTTCCCTCTGAACATCAGGAAGCACTTCTGTGCTGTGTGGGTGATGGAGCACTGGCACAGAGAAGTTGTGGAGTCATCACTGGAGATATTCAAAAGGTGCCTGGACACAGTCCTGGGCACCCTGCTCTGGAGTACCCTGCTGGATGAGTGGCTGGACCAGATGACCTCCAGAGGCCCCTTCAACAGCCTCAACCAGTCTGTGATTCTGTGATAATCTGCTGGAGCAAGAAGCACTCGAGTCACATCCAAAAATGGAGTTAAAAAAACAACAGCAAGTGCAGTGGTAACGAATTAGCTTGTCTCATTCTGGGCAGCACAGTGCAAAACAAAGTGATGTTAGGTATTCATCAGTTGGATTACGATGGGACACCATCATCACACCAAGCACACAAGACACTGCAGAATTTACCATCAACAATGCTATGATGGAATACTGAGGTTCAGAATTTAGTGCATCACCAGAGGTCACACAGGGGGACCTCCCACACTGAGCCCAGCCCTCCAAAACACCTGCAACTCCCTGCACCGTGAGATCAGCCTTCCCCAGTCCCAGTAGGTCAATCCCCTGACAGTGCCATCACATCCAGGCATTGGGGTATCTAGCATGCTTTGCTGCCGAAGAGCATCCCTCACAACTAGGATACCCAAGACAACATTAAACTCCGTTATTTTTCTTAATCAACTGTCCTGTATTGTGTTTCCATAAAAAAGGGTATCCAAAATATTTTGTGCTTTTAGAATTACTCAAGAGAGCCAAAAGAAATAGCAAGTATAAAACAAGAGAAAAATGCTCAGCTGACAAGCAAGAAGCTACTAAAGGATGAGCACAGTGTAAAGCAACCGGCTCACAAGTTGTCCTAGAAATAATTCCCTCTTTTTCTGTCTGCATTATCCCTGTGACTCCGTCTCCTACCCTGGACATTTGTGTCACTGTGCTGCCTGTAGAAAATTCACTACTCAAGAAGCAAAACCACAGCAGATGGGAGTTCATCATGTGCAGAGAGAACAGGTTCTATGCTGTGTCAGTAAGTCTGCCTGCTAATAATGTCCCTATTCATCTGCTGGCTGGAGAAATGAGACTTGTGTTAAAAAAAGAAAAAAAAGCAAAACATGGCCCTTCCAGCAAGAGGATGCTTGTGAAAACGAGCTGCTTCCCTGGGCAGGACTATTACACCTTGACTGTCAGGTAAGAAGCTGAAGCAACCTGAACACTGATGAGAGGACAATACAAACCAGCAATGCTCAGCCTGTAATCCTGCCTCCCCAGTCCAACACCTGCATAGCTAATCCACCCAAAAATGCCTGCTTGCCTCCTCCTCCACCTCTCTCTCCTGCCTGATTTGGATTACGGTTCCTCTACTGGACACAGAGCCCCACTGCATTTCTTCACAACTCCAACAGCAAGTGAAAGACAGTCATAAACCTAAAATCATACCAACCCCAAAGACATTGGAGGGAAGAGGCCAAGAACTCCAGACACCTCACTAAATGCACACTGAAGTACCACAACAAAGACTGAACCAACAGATGGGAAGCTGAGGGCAGGGAGAACAGAGAGCCAAAGCTGGAGTGTCCAAAACTGCCTTACAATGTTCTAAAACTAGCTTGGGATTCACTGTTGGAAAACACATGAATCTAGAAAATATTTCTACTGTTTCTGTAGTGTTATCTCCTTATTTTATTTAACATCACTTCGCAAGAATTACTGTTGCGTGTTCCTTAATCAAGGGAAAGGGAGTTGTGTCACCTCTAACACTGAACAGGCACTCTGCACTGTCTGGAGACAGATGTAGGTAAAGCACAAGTATAGAAGGCAAAAAGGCCAAGGTGGTGCAAGGAGTTAAGATGCTGAGCAGGTTTTTTAGTATGGAAACAACTGAATTAGAACAGATCAAGACACTGGCAGTTTGCAGCCAAGATGGGGTAGCTGGCAGCGTGCGCCCTTCTGCCCTATCAAGCACTACCTGCAGTGGTGGTTTATAAAAAATAAAATTTCACCGTGTGCTGCGAAGTGCGCAGGGGGTCAGCGCTGCCTCTTCCTGACAGAGGGTTTAGGCTGCTCCAGCTGAGCTGGATCTCCTGTGGGATCTCCTGTGGGATCTCCTACCTGCGCGCCTCGGCACTGAGGCAAGGCCCTAAGGATGGACGGATGGCAGCGGTTCCAAGCTGACCGCCCGCGTGGCGGCTCACGACCGGGCCAAGCGCTCAGCTAACGAGGCCGGTTAGGCTCATTCTGGGAAAGAAGGGCTGAAGGCCGGCGGAGCAGCGAGGGGAAGGCTGCCGGCTCCCCTCGGGTGAGCGGGGAGCGCCGCCCGGCCTCCTCCCGGCGCCCTGCGAGCGCGCTCAGGCAGCAGCTCCTGCTCACCTGGACTGCGCGGTGCGGACACTCACTCTGCCATCCCCTGCTCCATATTCAGGTCAATTCCCCCGTCGGCAAGGCTGCCATCGTCTGTGAAAGACGGCTTTGCCATGGAGTTCATGGAGCGGTAGCTGGTGCCGTAGACCACGGAGCTGAAGACGAAGGCGAGCTGCAAGGAGCAAAGAGCGGTCGGGCACCGCTGCCTCCGCCGCCGCCGGGCCGGGGGGCAGGGGGGGCAGCGGGGGGGCCCCGGCCGGGCCCCGTCTGCCCGAGGCTCACCCACGTCCACGCGGAGGCGGCGGGGTAGAAGATGACCAGGTTCACCACGGCGTACACGGCCTGCGGGGAGAGCGAAGGCGGCGTCAGCCCGGCACGGCCCCGCGCTGGGCCCTGCCCGGCCCCGGCCGCACTCACCGAGGCCCCGAGGATGATGCGGAGGTAGAAGCGCAGCGTCTCGCGGTTCTCCTCCAAGATCTGCTTCTTGCCCTTGGTGCCCGCCTTGCCCTTGGGCTGCGGAGCCAAGAGACTCGGTCAGCGGCCTACGCCCGGACCCCGCTCCCCCCACCCCCTCCCCCCGCAACCCCCAGCGCCCCGGCCCGGCCCCGCCGCTCACCGCCATGGCTCCGCGCTGCGCCGGCACCGCCCGCCGCCAGGCCCCGCCGCGGGGCGGGGATGGGGCGCCCGGGGCCGCGGGGAGGGACGGGGGCGGGACGGGGGCAGGGCCTCGGCCTCCGCATCGGCGCCTCGGCTCCTCCTCGCCCGGCCTTGCCGTGAGCCCCTCCGGCCTGCTGCGGCCGCCCGCTCGCCTCCCTCGGTTGTCCCATAGCGCTGCCGCCTTGGCGGCCCTGGTGCTTCGGTCTCGCCGCTGCTGCCCCAGGACAGCTCTGTTCAATGCCCGGCCAGGCCACCAAGCAGCACCCTGTGGGCCTCATATCTCCTTCTGTGTTTCTAGCACCGGCACTATTTCCAATACACCCTATTTCCTCCCGCCTCACTCGCTGGAATGTCCCACGTCCGTCCTGGTGTAAGCAGCCTCCTGGGCCTCCTGGGCGTGGAGGAGCCCAGGAAGAAGCCTGAGAGGCGAGAGCCACCCCAGGCACACGGAGATCCCAGGTGGGACAGAGGGGATGGCCTGCAGAGGCCTTTCCAGCACAGGGACTTGCCGTGTCCCCTGTTGTGGCCAGGCCTCTCCTGGCAGTGGTGTGTGGCAGTGCCATCGTGGTTGGGATTCCCCCCCAGGCCACCAGCAGGGTCAGGGAAGCGATTGATCCTCCTGCCACAGCTCAGGGATGGGTGGTGAGCATGTGCTTTGCCCTTCGTTATCTCCTTTCCTTGGCAGGAGGAGGTAGGGCCAAAGTTCAGGGGGAATTTTGGAAATATGGGCCTTCTGCCACCTGGCCCAACGCTGGAGGACATTCCCAAGGTCCTTCCTGACAGAAGGGGCCAGAAGGAGCCCCACACCTCTCTTCATGCCCTGCAGCACCTGTGGGAGCTTGGCCTGATGTCCTGCCACAGCCTGAGCAAGGTGTGGGCATGGTGCTGGCGGAGGGCAGCTGCTGTCCAGCAAGGATGAGGGGAGGCGACATCCTGGGAGGCTGCCAGTTCGTACTGCTCGAAGCCCTCAAAGCGAGCTGCCAAGTGCATGCAGAGGTGGTGGCCTGCATTGCAGCAGGGCAAAGCTGAGCACTGGCATGCAGTGACAGTCGTGGGGCTGGTTGGCAGTCCTGTTTGTCATCTGTCGCCCTCTGCCCAGGTTCTCCACTTCCCAAAGCTGAGGTGGCTGCCCCACAGCCTCATCTTGACCGATGAGGGAATCATAGAGGCAGATGCCTTTCTGCAGACTCCAGCACCTCAACATCTCTGCCTGTAACAAGCTCACGCACCAGTGGGCGTTATGGAAACTCCTCTTCTTGCTGGCAAGGTGGGGAACGGGTTGAGCCTGGTCGGGCTCCAAGGCCAGGACAGCTCTCGGAAGGCATTGCAAGCAGCTGAAGAGCTTGGAAGTCTTCATGCACAGAGGGGTCGGCATGATGGAAATAGAGCACTTCCAAGCCCAGATGCCCCTGCAGATGTGTGTACAGTCACAGTTTGCAAAGGAGGCAGAGATTTCCTTCATTCCATGACCCTTGGCGCAGGCAGCTGGGGAAGCACTCCTGTCTGGTGGTCTGCTGAGCAGGGTATGGCAGGCTCTGAGCTGTCTGCACACCAGGTGTCTCTGGTACCTGCTGGACAACTTGTTCTTGCTGTCTAGCACTGAATCCTGAACTACTCCAAATGAGTACATAAGCAACTCCCAGCTTGCCCAGCCAGGGCACACTGGGGATGCTGCTGCATAGCACAGCAAGAAAATGGCTTCTCACTGAGCCTGCTGCTCACAGCTGGAAGTTAAGTCGGGGTTCTAGTTGCTGCTGGGGACAGAGAGAGATCTGCTGTTCACAAGAGAGAGATTTTGGCTCTCGGTGTCGCCTAGGTGCTGGGTTGATAGCCCCAACACCCCTGTGGAGGCCAGGAATGTGGTCTGCAGATCAACCTGGGGCAACCTGCAGTGCTCCTAAGGCCATTTCCAGCCTAGGAAGGCTTAGCTGTAGCCCTATTGCCACCTTGCTCAGAGGTGACTCCACTCCTTGCCTGCTCTTCTACTCAGCAGTAGGGAACAAAATCTTCCTGCCAGCCATCCTACAGGGTTCTTAAAGCACTGTGCTGTGGATTCCTTGTTTTCTGCAATGTCTTCTACGCCTGGTGTCCCAGGAGCCACCCAACGCACTGTTCTTCAACAAGTGGTTTGCGTGGGTCCCTTCTGGTGTGTGTGGGCAGAAGGGCAGAGTGTGCTGTCCCTGTCACGTCCCCTTTTAGGCTCTTTTGCCTGCATTCCCCAAACCTTCAAAAAGGACACGGCCCTGAGTTCTCCACAAGTGTTTATTGTCCAAATCTGCAGGAGATGGGGGAGTCAGAGCCCTGGCCACCCCAGCAACGTGCAGTTACAGTGCTTAGACAGTCATAGGCTTACAGGCTACACCCTTGTTACTACAACACCCATTGGAGAAGCTGTAGGCACGAGGAGGTGCAGGGCACCGGGGTGGGAGGCGTTGGGGGCCATGGAGGAGGTAGCTCGTCGTATTGCAGTAGTGCAGCAACATGGCTGAAGTGTGCAAGTATCCACCGGGGTGGGGGAAGGCACCAGGGTTAGCACGAGCGGCTCAGTGCTGCCACGAAGGCGGACTGGGGTCAGGCACTGGGGCAGCGAGCCTGTGCCCGTCTGAAATTGTGCTGGGGAGAGGGGACTCGTACCCTAAACAGCCTCTAGGAGCATCCCACCGCCCTGTCCGGGACTGGGAGCGCTCGCAGCAAGGAGAGGGAGGGGAGCAGAAAAGAAATCTTTCAGTGCATAAGTGCCGGGCCTGTCCATCAGCAAACCTGACCCTGCTGTAGAGTGCTGGCGGCTCATCAAAACAAGCAGTGGGCCTTTTCTAACCCCTCTTTAACCCAGGAGGGAGCCTCTGCCCTGAGCAGCCGTGCAGGGGAAGGTCAGGCTGTGCAGACGTACCGTTGTAATGATGACCCCCCCAGCTGCTGCACCTTCACTCCTCCTGGTGCCCTTGCCCTCTCTGCCCAAATCTGACTGCAGCAAAGGGTGGGTGTGGGGGCAGCACCAGCACAGAGGGGTTCAGCTGTCTAGGAAGCACTTCATCTCGCCTGCCTGTGGCAGGGGAGCAGAGCAGACAGGTCCCTTCCCTCGAACAACAGTTTGCTCTGGGATGCTGGTGAGTTCTGGCTGGGCAAGTTACAGGTGTGGAAGAGGGGACAGGCTGCCCTGCTCGCTCACAGCCTCCAGCGCAGGAGGGGGACAGGCAGCGCACACCCAAGCCCTCGTCCAGCACCTGGGCTCGTCCCTTTGGGGCAGGAATGGGGGACAGAGCCTGGAGGAAGGGTTTTGCTGTTGGCAGGCGGCAAAATGATTCTAGCTCCAACCACCGCAGAGCTGAATGGGGCAGCCTGCAGAGAAAAGGGGGCAGGGAGATCGGGCACGGGGGATGCAGAAACTCACTGTTCTGCATGGCTGAAGTCATAGCAGAAGTTTAGGTTGCTGGGGGGCTTTGGGACAGGAGGAGGGGTGTCGGGGATGCTGATGTTCTCCAGGTCCAGGAGCCGCAGTTTCAGTTCCATCGACAGCAGGACATCGAGGTCTGTCTGCGTTCGCTCACTTGTCATCTCCTTGCCCAGGAGCACGTTCAGCCCATCCGTCCAGAGGCAAAACTGGGGAAGCAAAGGAGCTCAGGAGAACCTCTGGGCAGCTGGAAAACCCCTACCTCCACCAACCCGACCCGACGCAAGGACAGAGCAGCCCTGCCTGGAGCACCTCCTTCCCTGCCATGCTCTCGCCCTTCCTTCACGCGGGCTCAGGGCAGCTCGGGCCGTGAAGCCACCAGCAGCACCATCCTCTCCCTCCTCAGCCCAGCCGAGCTCCCTGCTGTGCTGGGGAGGCCACTACCTTCTGCCTGTGGTCGGGGCGGGACCAGCTGGCTTCTCAGCGTGTCCCTCAGCATTACGCTTGCCAGCCACCTACCCCCGCCCTGCCACAGCCCCTTGGAGCTCCCTGCCTGACCTTCCCAGCCAGACTGGGGCTTTGTTCATCCCCTTATCTCGCAGCCAGCTACAGAGCCGCAGTCCTCACATTCCTGCAGGACCACGGCCATGCACGCACAAAGATGTTACTGTCCCTTTGGTGTTAGCCCAGCAGGCTGGCTGGAGGCCAGGGAACCCCAGCTCCTCTGGGCTATGTAGGGAAGGGTGGAAGCAGGCACCTCCCCTCCCAGCATCACAAGTCACCCTTTAGTGTCCAATTCCAGGATCAAGCCAGCAACTGCCTGCCTGTCTAGCCTCAGCCCCTTCTCTCCTCTGTGCTGCCAAGAGCACCCAGCTCTGAGAACCAGAGCACTGAAAGCACTTTGCAGAGCGCCCCTCTCCCAAATCTGGGGGAGCAGAGACAGGCCCTCCCTCGCTTGGACTCCCTTGGCAAGAACGTGCTATCCTGTGGCCCCTGGAGCTCACCTCGTACCGCGTGGGGGCAATGAAGTTCAGGCAGTATTCCTCCACATCATACACGATAGAGAAGGCGAGTTCCAGGACATCCTATGGAGAAAGAGCAGGGGTTAGGTGGGTTCTCAGCTGGCTTCTTTCCAGCCTGGTGGGGTTCACAGCAGGAGCTGCCTCCCAGTCTCCTCTGCAGCCTGGAAGACCCAACAGGTCTCCAATCTCAAGCCACATCAAAAACCTGTCACGCACTAGCCCAGCTGATGTCCTCCAGAGGCCTCTAGCTCCTGAAGGAGGACAGGTAGTCCTGGGTTCTGGCCAGCTCCCCAGGCTGGCTGTGCCCCAGGACACATCTGGGGACACGCAGTAGGTGCAGAGTGACAGTGGCAGCGGAGCAGTTTGTGGTGCACAAGAGGAGGGAGGGGAGTGTGCGGCAATGTGGGGTGGAGGTGCTGACCTTGTTCTGCTTCCCAGAGCTCTTCTCCTTCGTGTGTGGACACTCCTTGCCAATAAGCAGCGCCTTCATGTCTGCCACGGGAACTTGGACAAGCAGAGGAGCTGTGAGTGCCTGCTCTCCTGCTTCCTCACCCACAGAACCACTGCCACGGGCAGGTGCCACAGGCAGGAGGAGGCATCCTGCCCCACACCACGAGGTGTCCCCAGTGCTCAGAGACCCACAGAGCCCAAGCAAGGAGTCTCACAGCAGTTGCCAACATGAGGGAGCTTGAGCTGCTTCACAGTGCCCTTTCGCAAGCCAGCCAGCCCCACTGATTTTCCCCAGCCCCAGAGCACCAGCAGGACCTGGGCTAGACGTGTGGCACTCGGGCAATTCCCACCTTAAAGCATCCCGAGCATGTAATAGGGGAGGTGGGGAGAGGGCTCCCCTCCTCACCACTCTCCTTCCCTCTCTTTCTCCTCATCACCTACTTTTCTCTGGCAGGCTCTCGATGGGGGGAGATTGCACCCCCTCCTCCACGTCCCCGTAGTGCAGCACCTTGTGGTTGGGTGACAGGCGGCAGTACCACAGCTTATCTGCAGCAGAAAGGCCGTAGGGAAACGCTCAGCCCCCAGCTGCCATCCCACTCCCCGGGGCGGATGGCGCTGCCCCCTCGGTTAGCACTTTGCTCAGTGCCGAGGTGGCCGCGGTTAATTGTGACCTCTCCTGTGGCAGGGAAGGGGGCACTTTGTACTCCTCTGTGCCCATCCCCTGCCCAGGAGCAGGCCGGGGCTGGCACTCACCCTGCCTGCGGCGGCTGCTGATCTTGCGGAAGAGGGTGCCCTCGCAGAGCCGCAGCAGGCGCTGCTGTCGGATCAGCTCCAGGAGCTCCGGCTTCAGCCTCTCGCGCAACTCCCTGGGGCAAGAGCCAGAAGAAGAGGAGCACGGACCCTTCAGCAGGCACTCGCTGACCCAGCACCCCTCGAAGGGCCCCCCCGGCCCCACCACATCACCTCCCACCACGGCTCCAGCTCCCTGCCCACAGCCCACTCACAGCACGGGCACCGCCAGCGTCTCCTCCTGGTGCAGCCGCTCTGTCTGCCGCAGCTTGAGGATCTCGCTGTAGTTCAGTGCATTCACTCTGGTCTTGAATAGCTCCAGGGAGGTGGGCTTGAGGGACAGGGTCCTGGTGATCTGCTCCCGCACCACCTGCAGCACCTGGGGGCACAGGACATCATCCCCAGTCTGGTGACGCTCCTCCAGAGCCCCTGAAATATGTGCACACCCTGCGGCCTCAGCTCTCGTTCAAGGCCCCAGCATCTCCCGTCACCTTATCGAAGTCCTCCTGGGTAGCGCGCATCTCCTTCCAGGTCTTGTTCACCAGCTGGATGCAGATGCAGAAGAGCTCTTCAAAGAAATGATCCTGCCCGAAGAACATAGGGTAAAAGGCCTGAGCCGTCTCCGAGCCTGTGGTGAGAAGGACAGATGATGCCAGACTCCCTAGTTTTTCCAGAGAATTTCAGCATCCAGGAGAACCTGGACATTTCCTAGCCCTACCTCCCCTTCCCTGCTGTCAGCCACGGCAGAGCCTGGGGGCCCCGCTGGACAGGCATGCACGCAGCCCCCTGCCACGTGTCCCCACTGCTGCTAGCTGGGAGGCAGCAGGGCAGGGAGAGGGACGGGCTGGGCACACATACACGGCTCTCCAATGTGCAGGATCTCGCAGAGGATCAGGGTGAGCTGGATGCTGCTTCGAGCGAACGGGCATTCGTGTTTGTCTTCACGGCTGCTGTTCTCGAGGACGAACTGAGGAGAGGGTTGTTGCCTCATGTTACACACGCCACGAAATCAGAGTGCTGTCCCCGCAGCAAGGCTCAAACTCCCCATGATCCTCCTGCACTTCCTAGTTGAGCTGTTCCCACCAGAGCTGAGCTGTTCCTAACAGCAGCAGTTCGCTCTCCCCAGGAGCCATCCTCCTTCCCCTGCCTCAGCTGAAGGCGGGAGTTGATCGCAGGCAAAGCAGGTCAGAGTGTGGCTAACACTCTGCATCCACTGACTGGTTTTTTCCCCAAATCACCCTCATCTGCTCAGGCTTGAACAAGGCCTGGAAACCCAGCTGTAAGCAAAACACTAACATCTGCAGGGACCCTTCAGCAAAGTACCACCAGCCTCAAATCGCTGCTCCTACCCACAGGACAACTCGGCTGCATTTGAAATTAAAACAGGGCAACAGTAGGACACCAGCTCAAAAGGGGTATCCTGGCACAGGTGTGGGCAAGGACCGGTCACTATGAAGAAAGAAAAAGAAGCTGGAGATCCACCAGCACCTCTCTGCTGGGGAATTCGCCAGGAGAGAGCACGCACCCGGCTGTAGGCGTTGGGGGTGTGCCTGGAGAAATACAGCATGTTGTCGAGGGCAAGGAGCCCCGGCGGGGCACGGCGGAGGTCCTCTGCTGGGTTGCTGTTGTTCTGGAAAGGCACAAAAGGATGCAACTTAGCAGCTGCTGCTTTCTTCTCCAAGCGGCAGAGTCGCCCTGATGCAGTCCAGGGGGTTGCCCTTCCAAACAAGGGCTGCAGGAAAAGCAAAGGGCAGTGATAACAGTCCCTGTGGGGGATGGCAGCTCCACAGCACTTGCTGTTTAGCAGCACAGAGGCAGCAGAAGGGAAGCACCGCACAGCAGGACCAAGAAGGACACCAGGCCCAAGGGAGAAGCTGAAGGTCCTGCTGAAGCTGGGCAGTGGAACTGGCACGTGGCTGGGGAGGGGACAGAGGGCGGACGCACCATGAAGCCCAGCTTGCGGAACTCCTTGGCACACAGGGATCGCCGGCGCTCGGTGCTGAAGTTGCTGGTGGGCGCCTCACTCTCCGACTCGAAGGCAGCTTGGCGCAGCGACTGGAGGAGCTCCCGCTGTTCCTGGAGGGACAGCAGAGGGGGAGGATGCCCGTGGGAACCGTGCAAGCAGGTTCTCCTGGGTTTAAAACCAACAACGAAAGCAAATGTGCTGGGAAAGGAACACACCCCAAAGGCAAACCTTCACCCGCCTCTACTTCCGCAGGAGGAAGCAGGGTCAGACTGGCAAGGAGAGTGCTCCCCGACCTGTGAGTAGGGATCCATGGGGGTCCTCATGCGGCGGTCATGCAGGTTGAGGCTGACAGACTGCAGCACATACAGGTAGTGGGCCATCTCGTCCCCCAGCGGCTCTGAGCTGTGGATGATGTTCTACAGGAGACTGCGAGTGAGCAGGGTCCCCCAGGGTGCTGCTCCCAGTCCCTCCAGACAGAGAGACCAAGAGCCAAAGCCCGGCAGGCTCAGCTGCCTGAAGGGGCTTTAGGAAGCGGGCAGCTCCCCGCAGGGCTGAGTGCTGCATGGGGCACACACAAGGGTGCAGAGGCTGGGGGTAAGGACAGGAAGAAGCACAGAGCAGACCCTTGTGTGAGCACTGCTCCTCACCTTGTGGATGAACTGCCTGATGTTCTTCTCCCTCAGGTACTCCATCATATCCTAGGAGGGAGAGGCTGTGAGACATCCCCCAGCTCACCACACTACTCTTTCCCAGAAAAAATGGTGTTCCCTTTATAGGCTCTCATTCCTGCTATGCCTGTTCTTGGGCCACAGGCAAGGGAAGAGGCAGTCTCAGGAGTGACACCGGTGAGCGGGAAACCTGCCCTCAGCTTCCTTCCACTGCCCCGGTAGGCAGGACTAGTCCCCCCATGGAGCTCTAACAGAGCCTGCCTTGTGAGACCGCCAAGTTATGTCAGTCAAGGAGAAGAGGCAGAGCAAGGACACCAAATGTAAACACCTCTGGGTACCTCCTCACAGCATCCCAGAGAAGGCAAACGCTACAGCAGAGGACCCAGCTGCCCAAGCCTCCCGTCACAGGGGAGGGAATGCCTGTCCTGTGTCACCGCCTCCCAGCTGCACCAGACTCTGGTCTGGGCCACCACAGTCCCCGTGACAACACCGGCCCTGGTGCTGTTCCTGTCATCTGACATCTCACATCCCTCAGCATCACTCCACGGGGTGTGAAAAAGCAGAGGGCTCTTGGCAGAGGGCCCCAGTGACGGTGCGCCGTTGTGCTCGGGTCCCCAGTGCCCCCCACCCCGCGGCCACCCGGCCCTGCCCACCGCTCGCAGCCCCTTACCCGCCGCTCAGCGTCGGTCGCGGCCAGCAGCAGCGCAATCAGCAGGGCCATCGCCTTCAGCTGCAGCTGGGCGTTTGTCCTGAGGAAGGAGGGTGAGGACAAGGATGAGAAGAGTTGCTAGCTGCGGTGACTAGCACAGCCCTCTGCCCCCTTCTCTGCTGCACCCCAGTGTGCGGGACCCAGAGAAACCAGAGCCATGAGTGAGCAGCTGCTGACAGTGGGGCCAGGGGCGAGATGTTCCCCACAGCACCCACACATGGAACTGACACTGCTCTGGGCACATCCGTGGGCGCAGCTTCCCAGGAAGTTCTGGGAGCACTGACCAAGGAGAGCCTACACATGAAGGAGAAGCTGCAAGTGTCTGCAGTGTATGGGCCCCTGGGAGAAGGGAGGGGACAACATTTTGGAGCCACAGGAACAGCTAGAGTGGAAACCCAGGGCAAGCAGCAAGCCTGGGAGTCCAGCAGGAGTCCTGGACACAAGCCTTCCTGTTTTCTAGAATGAAAAGCTCAAAACTGAAGACATGCAGAGGTACAAGGAAGAGGGAACACAGAACCTGCCTCAGCTGTACTACTACTGTTTATAAATACACTGGGGAGAGGGAAGGAAGAGCCAATGCCAGAAGAAAGGCAGTTCAGCTAAAGAACAAAAAGATTTGAACAAAGCAGGCAATGAACGAGTCCATGAATGAATCCAACCTGGACATGGGAGGGTTTCCAGAACAGTCCAAGCCTCCTGCAGCACTGGGGCAACAAGGACAGAGGCTGACCACCCACAGAATGTTTATAAAGGGACAATACAACATAGTGCTAAGGATAATCAGCAAGACCCCGAAAAATCCCCTCTGGTGCCACGTTCCCACTGGCTTTCAGATGCAGGAGAACAGTGCTCTGGCAACCACTTACACCTGCAGGTGGGTGAGAAGACGATCCACCGTCACTTCTTTTTTGACTAGGTCAAAGAGGAGGCGACTGCTAGGTACCATGTTCTCCAGGATTGACAAGGAGAGCTGCTGCACAGAGGCGTCCATTGCATTCATATTGACGTAACTCACTACCTACAATACACAAAAACATCAAAGGCAAGTTGAGCCTAGGCAACAAGGGCAACGAGGCATCCCAAAGGCACAGGCTATGGAGTCTGCAGAACAAGCTGCTTACCTTTTTGATGAAGGCTGCACTAAGAGTCTCCCAGGAAACGAAATCATGCTCCATCAGCTCCATGAAGGCCTTCAGGGTGTGAGCCAGTATCTCCCCCGTACTGCAGGAACAGAAAAGCAAACTCAGTGAGGATGGGTCCAGATACCCCCCCAGTCACCAGGGTAAGGTGGGAGTTGCACATTGGTGGGCACATCAGAAACAACTAGAAAAGCAGGCAAGTGAGCATGAGAATGAAAAGAACAACAGAAAGGGAGAATGTTGGGTAGGAAATGAGACTCTCGCTTAGTCATCCCAGGAAGTCAAGGCAGGGGAAGTTCTACAGTTTCTGGAAAGCTGCATTACCCTGGTACAACAATCGTGCACACAAGTCCTTGGGAAACCCAAACCACGCCAAATCCCACCCCCTACTTCCAAGAAACATGCACTTTGTTGTGTGATTTTAGGTTCCACTTCCAGATGAGATGCACTATCACATTGTGAGAGGACCGAGTCAGGTACACACTAGTTTGGCAGTCAGGTTTTTCTCAAGCTGCCCGCAGACCTCTTTCAGCCAAAAACCTCAGGGTAGAGGGATTATTGGGGGTGGCAGATGGGGCAGCAGAAACCAGCAGCAGCAGGAGGTCTTCTGGTAGTAAAACTGGCAGTGCTGCAGATCATGAAGCCAGAGAAGGGATGGGAAGTTCAAGTCTGAGCACATTCACACGGGGTCAGGCCCGCAGGCAGGGGACCTCCGCCTGGCTCCCAGAGCACAGTGAGAAAGCCACGTACCTGCAGGGAACAAACCTGCAGAGCCAGGCACGCTGCTGCCAGTGCTGCCCTCTGTGCTGCAGCACAGGGCCTTTGGAGAGAGCAGCCAAAAGGAGCAAGAAGCCAGGAACATGAATGAAGCCCAGCTTGGAGCTCGTACAGTATTAGCAAGGGAGAAGACAAGTCAAGAACTGCAAGGAAATTCCCCTCCTGATACTCACTCGTTCCCTTCCTCCACAATACAGAAGATTAGTTTCAAGCCATTCCTGTTGATGAACTCCTGAGCAAAGGTAACATCCTGGGAGAGGCTTGCAAGCTTCTTCAATGAGTCAGTCTTCACATCCACATTGTTGCTCCGGATCCCGTTGTACAACCTCTCTGCTTCTTGGTCCTACCAGGAAGGAAAGAATCAAGCCACAGGGGCTCGTCGAAAGACAGCAAGAAACTCGGAGGCAGAGGCTGGAGGAACTTAAGTGTAAGTTTTGGAAGGAGGCTCAGGCTAGAGCAGCCCCAGCAAGGAGAAGACTGAGACAGAGCAATCAGAGCAGAAACCAGCAGGAGCTGAGGAAGTCAGGCCGGCACGACACTAAGAACACTTGATGAATCTGCCCGTGCATCCAAAGCGCTTCTCAAGACTATTTGGTTCTCTTCACGCTCCCCCACGCTCTACTGAGGGAGAATGAAGGTTGAGACAGGTCTCCCCACGTTATTTCTGCTGGGTCTGAGGCACCGGGAGGAGCTGTCATTAGCCAGAAGTCGCCGAGGGAGGCAGCGGCAGGGGGCTCGGAGGGCCGCATCGCCCCGCAGCAGGGAGCAGCGGGCCGACCCCAGCGCCCGCTTTCGGAGAAGGAGACAGGGGATGTACCGGAGAGGTGGTCAGCCGCAGGATGCTCCCGTTCTTAATCTCCCCGCGGTTCTGCGAGGAGAAAGGGAAGCGGTGAGGGGGCGTGTGGGGCCACCGGGGCCGGTGACCGGGCGGGCAGGTGGTCGCTCACCGACTCGGTGATGTACGTCTGGCGCCCGTCGGCGTACTGCAGGGCGTAGCGCTCCGCGTTGGGCAGGCTCCACCTGCGAGGACACGCAGCCAGGCATGGAGCCAGGCCGGTCCCGGCCACCACCGCCCGGCGTAACAGCCGTGCCCTCGCGGTCACGACCCGGCGGGACGCCGTAGGCCGGTCACCGCCCGTCACGACCCGGTGGGCCGCCACGGGCCGGTGTCGGTCCCCACGTCGCGATACTCACGCGTCGCAGACGTCCTTGAGCACGGAGGCCAGGGGCTTGGTCTGCGGGCGAGGGAAGGGGAGAAGAGGGCGGCGGTGAGAGGGCAGCAGCGGGGCCGGGGGGCGGCTGCAGAGGGGGGTGCGGGCGGTACCTGCTGGAGCTCGATGAGCTGCGGGATGGCGCCCACCATCTGGATGGCGATCTTCACCACGTCCTTGGGCGGCGGCATGGCTCCCGCAGCCGCCCCGGCACGGCACGGCCCGCCCCGGCTCCCCGCCGCAGTTCCGGGTCGCCGCCGCCTCCCCGCCCCTGGGAGGGCCCGGCCCGGCCCGGCCCGGGAGGCCCGAGGGGGACGGGGACGGGGCCCGGCCCGCTGCCCCCGAGCAGCGGGCCCCGGTGGGGGGCCCGGGCTGGGGCCGCCCCCGAGCGGAGGCAGGCAGGGCCGGGGCCACGGCAAACCCGCCAGGGGAAGGGCCCGGACGTGGGGAGCAGCAGGAGGCTCTGGAAAGGGCTCGTTTATTCACTCAGAGAACAACTGTACAAATATTACAGGCAATTTTCTTTCCTTTCAGAAAAAAAAAAAAAAGTATAAAAATAATCTTTATATATGAATCAAAGTTCAATCTGTTACTGTAAATCTTCTCTACATCTCTTTTTTTTTTCCAAACATCGTCTAACCGATGGCAAACATTAACACTTGGAGGGAGAGCGAAGGTCGGGCAGCGCGCTGACGAGAGCTCTAGCTACGCGCAAGCCGCGGCGCCAAGCTAACGGGCGAGCAGGACCAACAGCTTTTGGGTAGCTTCCATGCAAAGGAGGGAAGGCTGAGGAACTGCTGCATGCGGACGCAAAGTTCACCACCCACCCGGTCTCCGTCTCACCAGTAGTAGCTGCCCACTGCCATCTAGAAACTAGAAAGCGTCCAATGTTGTCTGCTCCTACTGAATTCTTCACGTTTCTCCTAGAGGATGCTGGTGCTTCACACCACGAGCTTCCCACGCTGCAGAAGTGAACAGCTTCTGGAGGAGTCCCACAAAGAACATAATGGCACAAGGAGCCACCTTGGGAAAGAGAGGTCCCAAGCACACGCTCTTCTCACCTCTGCAGGCTCCAAGGATTGAAGACATCCCATTTACATCCCTTATTGCTCGTGCTCCAGCTTTTTTTGTGGTTCACACACGGTGAGCAGCTAAGCAGAAGTCAAATATTGACTGGTCGTGCAGATGGCTGCAAGCTCTCTCTGCAATGCCCAGCCATGCTTCCTGGCCCGGCCTTCTCTTCGGCAGTTGGCTGAGCAGGAAAGGCATGACAGCTGCTACCGCTGCGTTGGCAGGAAGATGTGCAAAACTGACGACTATCAAATACAGGATCTGACCAAAAAACATCGGGGGCTTGCAAAATATAACACAAATCCATGAAGGATTTTTACTCCAATAAAAAAAAAAATGCACAGGGTCAAAGATTGATCAGAAAAAAAAAAAACTCAGCAGACCTTCCGTTAACACAACAATTAAGAGAATCTCACGGAACAAATGATGCAGAGAAAGCAACACACTGGGCAGCAACCTGCCACAGGATCAGGAATTGGGAGCATGGATACGGACACTAGAGGAGCAAATTCAAATATACAGAAAGCCTGATCCTGAACAGATGCTAAGAGGGGAAAAAAGGCGGGGGGGGGGAGGGGGCGGGGAACAAAACGCTATTTTGATGACACTTATGCATCTTGTCATGGCAGAGTACTACTGAATTGTTGTTACTGCTTGGTCGCCTTTTAGACAGTTGAAGGCTCAAGTGCAATGGTTGGAGAACAGTTATATGCTAATATGAGCAGGGTCTGATGTAGTTGGAGTACCTTAAAGGCACCAGCTGGAGCAGTCTTATCCTTTCAAGCATCTCTTAAGAAAAAAACAATAACAATATTAATACTGGCACACCTTCTTCAGCCCTGCAGAAACAGCACAGCTGCTGTACAAGGAGCTGGACCCGCTGCGCTTGTGCATCAACAGACTGGTGAACTAACACCACAGGAGAACCAGTATTCCTACTGATGCAAAAGCAGGGAAACTCTCAGCTCAACTCCTGGGTCCTACTAAGAGGAACAGCTGAAAAAAAAAAAGTGCTTTTTCTTGTAAAACATACTAGCTTGGTCTGGAGTCACTGGAAGAAATGGACACTTTGGTGCCATATTTTTTTTCCTCGTTGTCATTCAAAATATAACCACCCCAACCTGAACCACTCACACTGAAAATCTAGCTAATTACATCCGGACTTGTGAACTGACCACACAATATTAGAGCTCCGTGTAGCAGCTGGTACCTAGGAGGTGCAAAGTGCCTCTAGGAGTGCAGGAAAACCAAGGCATGCAGATTTGAGGAAGCTCGGAGAGGCACACGGGCAAAACTCTACAGGTGAGCTGGGAGCACTCAAATCACAGACCCTTTGAAGTGAGGCCCAGGATCCAGTGAAGAGAGAGGTGCAGCGAGGCGAGTTAAGTCAAAGACCTTGCATGTGCAACACAGGAAGAGAAAGAAGCTACAAGGAGGCTCCCGGCCTGCAAGTCCACATCTCTTGGTTCTGAGTCCATATGAGAGCATCTCTGAATCACTCACTCGTCGAGCTCTAGCACAAAAGGAATCCAAAAATAGACACTTTCCAAAGTTACAAAATGGTCTGTCTTTGTGAGGCTCACAGCCGCACTGAGAAGTCAGAGGTTAAGGACAGGCACATCAAAGAGGTCACAGACGCCTTCGCTCTCATCCAGGTTATAGATGTAGTCGTGATCTCCAGGAGGAGGGGAGAGGCGGAGCAAGGGAGCAAACACTGGGAAAGAGAAGCCCACAGTTGGTTACAAAGCTCAGCACACCCACACCTAGCCCACAGTTGCCATCGGACACCAAGCGACACCAAGCCGTGAGGCTGCCCCATGGCCCAGGGAGTCCACCCCACGTTGAGATCTGTGAGGTTGCTTCAAATCAGCCTTGCAATGCTAAAGAGATGGGCTCTTCTGGTCCTTACACATCACCCAGGGACTGGCAGGACAGTGAGAACAGAGTCTATGCCCAGAGCCCATGCCCAGAGCCCAGAAAAATGAGGGCAAGCCTGCCAGCTGTACAAAGTCACACAAAACTAGTGTTCTCCCCCAGAAAGGCCACACCGTGAGGGGAAAGCTCAGAGACTCACCTTCGGATGACATCAGCTCTTCCAGTAGCTCAGAGTTCATACATTCTAGAGAAGAGACAAGCACAGTAAGCAACACACGCTGCTTTCCTGGTCTGTGCCTGGGTAGTTTCCCACCCTTCCCAGCCTCTTTTGGTCCTCACCCTTGTTACCCCCTTTTTTTTTGCTAATGCAAAGTGTGTGCATAAGGCAGAGCACGTGCAGGTAGTGAGAGGAGAAAGCGTAGGTCTCCTGCATGGGCAAAGGGAAAGCTGCACATCAAGACAATTCAAGCAGCATCAAAACATTCTGCGGGAGGTTTCTGCCTGCTTAGCTCAGCCAGAAGCCAATCGCTTTCACATGATGGGCTATGCCTTATCCCTGCATTGGCACGGTAGCTGGTGTGCCTGAACTCTTCCAAAGGAAACTCTCCAACATGCATCTCAAAGTGAGCTGGTAAAGCCTGACACATTCACGGTCGTCAATTATGCGCTGACTTTACTAGAGTGGGGAAAAAATGAAAAACAAATGAGCTGTTCCAGGAGCAGCAGAACTAATCAATCTCTCCAGTTTCCTCCAGATTTGTCCCCTTTGTTTCCCCTAATTTGCTCCCTTTGCTCCACAGCTGTGCTGTGGCTAATCCAGCAACATGCACTGGTAGATTGGCTGGCTGCCCACTGCCAAACAGAATAACATCTGAGCTCTGCATATCCTTCCCTAACGGGTCATTAACTGCTCTCCCCTCTAAGTTTTTTATAGTTTTGTGTGGGCAGTAATTATCTCCGAAATGTCATTCCTTCCTCCAGTGTTGTTAATCTTGGCTGGTAGGTTCACGAGACACTTGAAGGGTAGACAGACGAGCAGCCAGATAAAGCATGTGCAAGTCAATCTCTTTTCTTAAAGAAGCGTTTGAAAACAACTTTCTGAATCCCTTTCCCACTTTGCCAAGTTAAATAGTGAAGATCTAACTCAATCTAGCTAGGCTGATGAGGTACTACCCACGCCTGAAATGAGCTTTCACCAAAAAAACTCAGATGAACCCATCTTCACGATGCTTATCCATAGCAGGCTGTTTCCTAGAGGACAGGAACCTACCTGCCTAATTCAGTGTTGTGAGATGAGAGTATTTCAATTGGAAGTGACTAGACAGGAATGATACCAGCTTCAAAAACAGCAATTAAATACAGAACCTATATTCTCAGATCTTTTCAGGGCTGATAATGTAGCAGGATGTGCATGCGTGTGTTGAATTTCATTTTTTTGCAGGATACAAGTATAAAGCAAGCAGTTATTAAACATCCACTTAAAAGAGACAGAAAACCACGCAGAGAAAGTAATTCCAATACAAAACACTAAGGAAGAAATTGCAGGCTTTTGCAGCTTAAACTGCATAGCCTGAAAGCAGCAGCCAGTGACAGAGCACATTACTATGATCACACTGGCTTGAAAGAGGCCGCAAAGTGCGCTGCAAAGCTCATTTCTCTGAGCTTTTAAGTGATTTTTTCCAGCGCTGAGCTTCACCACTTGCCAATTCCATTCTGCAGAGCAGAGCTTTCATTGGCAATTCAACAGCACATCACGGTTAAAATCTGACTATGCCATGTTGCACTTTCCTTCACTCCTAGACCTGCCCTTTCCCGCTCCAAACTGTAAAGAACACCCCGTAAAACAACATGCATTAATGTAGACAGCAAAGCTCTCATTTTTAATAGTGTTCATGTAGTCTCAGAGTTAGTTTGGGTTAAGCTGTACCTTCTATATGGGCTTAGGCCCTGCAGCAGTTTATGTTTCACGCTGCACAGTGTCAATTTTACTCTTCAGATGTGTTCAGTCATTACCAAGACCTCACCCACTGTCTACAGCAGTGGGTGCTTCAAACGCGGGGCTGAGCGTGGAGGGAAGGTGCCCTCCAGGCCGACCGTGGAGCCTGGCTCAGGACTCCTAGCACACAGATCAGACGGTTGCACGTGTATGGCATTTGGAACTGCGTGGTTTTTAAAGCAAAAGCTGCACTTTCACAAAGCATCTGCTCGAGCAGAGAACTAGGGACTCCAGGGAACAGTTGTGACATATCCTGTCACCACCACAAAGTGCTTGTGTGCCCTCAGCTCCGCGTGGCTGCAGGGCTAGGAAGTATTTTGCCAGCAAAGGGAAAGACAGGGGTCTAAATGTGCAAATTAAAAAAAAAAAAAAAAAAAACTTTCTCAGTTTAGGCTTATGTTAGACCAAATTCTTGCACCTCTCCTGCCCTTACTTAGCCCAAAGTCTGTTCCACCATGAGGCAGTGATACCCACTCTCCTTGGACAGAGGCAGAACACCTGACTCAAGTAACACCATCCCCTCCCTTACAGCTCCAAAAAGACTACCAAAAGCACTGAGGGATATGTCACAGAAAGAAGATTATTTCCCTAGATTATGTGCTTGGATTAGCTCCAGGTAGGCTCTAATTGGAACAGGACTAACAGGGATTTATCCGGTAGCTCTAGATGGTGCAGACAAGTTGGAGAAGGAGCATGGGAAGACAGAGCGCAAATTAGCACTGACACGGTGCCTCGAAAGCCCTCATCTACACACTGTAGGGCAAACTCTTAAAGGTTGCTGGCAACATGAAGACAGAAAAACACATATACAAAACAGTAATTTTAAGGGCGCCCTCTACAGGTAGAGGGCCAGCAGCCACCAGCTACCACAAGGACCTTACAAAACCACATCCCCAAAATAATCCGAAAGTGTGTAAATAAAACGAACTGTCCCACGTCTGTGGGTGGATGGGCACGGAACAAGGCTGTGATCAGGGAGTGAACATACCGAACATACCTCTCGTTGGATCAAACATCTCTGACAGCTCTTTGGGAAGCTCCAGCACTGCAAATACAACAAACCAAACGGTTTGCATCATTACATGAAGTGCCTGAAATGCTTTACGACTTAATCGCCTACCGTCCGACCATACTTTCAGTCCTTATGCACCCAGATCATCCATACCAACCAGAAATTCTGCTCCCACACCCCACGTCAAATATATCTGCAGAAATGATCAGCAACAAAATACTTAAGCTCAACTACTTTAAATAGATACGTAGGAACCCCAGTACGTGGATGTGTTATCACAGTCAGCAGCTTTAGAGTAATAGCCTGTACGCAAACTTCACACTGCATCAGCTTCTGTACAACACCTCGATTTGCCTTGTGTAGGATAAGGGCATGCCTTTAGACAGTCAGCACAGCCTCTCTGGGCTAGGGTAAGCTCTACGCACACCAAAGGCCTAATTCCACAGTCAAGACTACTCCAAGATGGAAGACAGACTGTTCACACTTCTCTCAGACACGCTAGCAGAAGTGTGAGAAAAGAACTACATGAGCTACATTTGAGCAAAACTTCCTCTTCTAAACATAACACTTGAACCCTGAGTGTTCCTGCAGTGAAGGTAAGCTTCGTGGCATTACAGCACAGTGTCTTACCCAGGCAATGCTTTTCTGTCTGTGGGTTGGCCTGCTCTTTCCTGGCATAAAGCTAAAATATTCCTTGTTTAGAGTCCATTTCATCTCACCAAGCACATCAGGAAGCTCCCTAAATATATACTGGAAGATCATTAGGACTACAAGATCACTAAAGATAGACAAAGTATTTCTGGGTAAAGGAGAAAAACAGATTCGAGAGCTCTCCTAATAAAGGAAGACATCCTGCAAGTTACAAAGGTACAGTTATCAAAAGCTGAAATTTCTACAGCTTCACAGTCTCACCACTTGGACCTAGCACTATAGAAGGGGCTAAAAGGGAGTAATTCAACACATAACAGCACAGACACATCACGTGAACGTCCCTTGTGGATTTCCTAGTACTAGCGTCACAGGAAGTGACATGGTATAGACATAACACTGTCAGCTCCTCACAAGGTCCCTCAGGCAGCACCCTCAGGCAGCTGGCTGTCCCTCACAGGAAAATACCTCTTCACCCCTTGCAGGGTCTGGCTGACAGTGAAAGCAGAACGGAGTTCAGCTCACTTCCCTGGGGTCAGCAGCTTTTCCCTCACTCCGTGCGGCACTCTCTTGGAGCCACGCATGAAACGGGGGCACGTCGCATACTCACTTCCTGTGGGATCGGGCTTGATCGGCTCAAAGGAGGTAGAGGGGCTGGGTAGGACGGAGCTGCTGTCCAGCGAGGCAGAGGACTGCAGGGGCTGGGTATCCAACCCGGCCGTCTGGCCGGTGGACGCGGGCACGTTGCTGAGGGGGTCAAGGTCACCGCTGCTCTTGGACTCTGCCACCGAGACGTTGCATTCTGGAAAGTCACAGACACACGAGAACGTCATCTCCGACCAGCCCCCAAACAAGCAGCTACGGCACAGACCAAACCCTCACTTGCAATGCTGATCAAGTGCAGGGAGCTGCAGAGGAAGAAGGCTTTTTGATTTCACCCAGCAAAAATTCCTAGGTCCTGCAGCAGCTCTGCTGGAGAGCAGTCTTGGTGGAGCACACTCCCACGGCAATCAACACAAGCCACAGACTAAGCTACACCCAGGAGAAGGGAAGTTGCTACCCTCCTCCTTGGGGCTGAGGCTGTGTTTGGAACACCGTGTCCAGCTTTGACCATCTCCCACCTCAAGAAGATGTGGAGATGATCCAGCTGAGGGCTACCAACACAGGCAGGTGTCCAGGACGTGTCCTACAAGGAAGGGCAGAGGGAGCTGGGCTTAGGCAGGCAGGCAAAGAGAAGTCTAAGGACAATCCGACAGCAGCTTGCAGCCACCCGATAAGCAGTTACAGAGATGATGGAGCACAGCTTCTCCGTGGTGCCAAATGATATAATATGTGCAACAGGCACAAGCTGCAGCTCAAACAAACCCAGATATCCACAAACAATTCACTGAGTGGGTGCTGCAGCCCTGGAAGAGCTCACAAAGGAGACGGGGATCTCCATCAACGGGGGCTTTCAAAATTTGGCTGGACAAAGCCACAACCTAACTCACCTTGCGTTTTTGACGGCCCTTTTTTTCAAACTAAACGTTGGACCTGGGACTCGAGAAGGCCCTTTTACAAACTTCTGCTGTAACCTGCCTCTCACCTGTGCTCGGGGCTTTCTGCGCAGGAGGGCTGTGATCCTGAGTGCTGGAAGGTGTCGGCGTAGAGGGCTGGGTGCTGCTGGGAACGGATGCCTCCTGGAAGTGGGCAAGCGGCGGTATCTGTGGTTTCGAGGGTGCAACTGCCTGGCACTGAATGAGGTCTTCAGGGGGAGGGACGGGTAGTACGACAGGAGGAGAGCTCCAAGCGTCCTTGTTTACTAAGAGAACATCGATTGGACCACTTGTGCTCTTCAGATGGATCTGGTATTTCTTTTGCCCATTTGGGCCCTGAGAAAAGCCAGAAGTGAAACACAGACATACACTAAGAGCCCTTTTCAAACAGAACAGGAATTTCCCATCGGCAAGACATGCGGTCCAGACAGCTCAGGACAGCTCCACACACAGTTCCCCTCTCAGCAGCTCTCTCCTGACCCTCCCAGAACTACCCTTCCTTGTGGTGCTCCAGCAGTAACTCACGTACCACCAAACAAAGCTTCCTGGCAATTATTTAATATCTGGAGCCTTCCTTGGGTTGCCAGTTTCTCCAACTCCATCAAAACCAGGACAACCAATTCCCAGCCTGGTAAATCCAGCAACAACCCCCCCAAAACACACCCACACAACGCACGCGCCCTCTACCCACGCATTTATCACTCACCTCAGGGATGGGAACCTCCAAGCGCGTGCCTGATGGGG
Source organism: Cygnus olor (assembly GCF_009769625.2). NCBI lineage: Eukaryota > Metazoa > Chordata > Aves > Anseriformes > Anatidae > Cygnus > Cygnus olor. The sequence continues at coordinate 12,205,747 of NC_049180.1, read as the reverse complement.
CTCGAATTGCAAGGAGGGTGTCACCTGTGCAAACAGACTGGTCAGCACTCAGGGGGCACAAACTGTTCTGATGGAGCACAGAGCCCCTCCTCAAAGCCCCTTATCTCCTGCACTTCCCAAAGGCCCCGCGGTCTTCCCTTCCGTGGAGGATTGCCATTTACACCCACCCAAGCTGCTAAGCACATCGTACAGCTACAAATGTGCCGACTGCCAAGGGCACAAAGGACCTGTGAAGTTTCTCCCAAAGCAACCCTAAAGAGTCATTCGCAGTATCCTTAATGGGACTAAACTTTCTTTCCCTCTGAGGAAACACTGGGGCTGGCTTAAATTCACTCTGAAGAACGTGAAAGACCCTTCACCCTGTTGTCCCAAGGTTTCTGATTTGAATAGTGAACACAACAGCAAGCAACTCGAAGAGCTGCACTGCCAGCAGACAGCATGAAGCTAGGGCCGGGAGCCAGGCTGCTAACAGCACAGCAGCCTCATTTTGCTCAAGTACCAATACCAAACCAACACTCCCTAGCCTCTACCAGCAAAAGTTGCCTGGTGCTAGCTGTATTGGACCCTGCACAGCGATGCCAAGAGCCAGGCTGACCCACAGTATCATTCGCTGTCATACGATCAGTACCACATCACCAAGTTCTGCAGCTCCTTGAGATCAGCACCCCTAATAACACAAGCATCACAGACGAGCAGCTTCCATTCTGGGTTTACATTTAGCAAGAGAAACGTGAAGAGAGAACTGCCAGTGCTGGGAACGTGAGACATATTCAGACTGAGCAGTTAGAAGCTTTCACTTCAAATGTTCGAGCTTTTGTGTGGTTTGTGTTCACACTTCACTGGTATTCTGCATTAAGCTTCACTTGACAATTAATACAGAATATCCCCAGAGCGATGAGAGAGCGGACAGCAGAAGAGCACGGCCTTTAGTTTCAGGCTGGCAATTAAAGGTCAGATCAGCAAAAGCAGAGGGATTAAAAACACCACAAGATTTGTCAGCGAGATGGGATTCCTTCAACAAATCTGTACTTCAAATACGTACCGTTAAAAGACATTAAAAAGGCATAACAAGGCTCAAAGATACAAGCTCAAGGTTTAAGACCTGTTGGCCTCTACAATACAGGCGCTCTGTTTCTATCTCTCTCGATAGCTAAGCCCCAAATATTTTCACAAAACAAAACAATCGGTGCACAGCGTGCTTCCATTTCCTTTTTGATTCTGCAAGCACGAAACACATCACAGCAACAGATGGGAAAACTACGTTTCCCAGTCACTCTGAACTAACGTATCCTCAGATTTTGGTTTTTAATATCCAGATAACAAATCCTATTTGACAAGAGTCCAAGCAGGGAAATCTTCAAGTCCTAACTAACTTGAAGAAAGGGAGTTTAATAGCCGTAAATAAGAAAGGGGAGATAAAATTCAGCCTTTACCACTGTTCAGGAACACAAGGGGTCCGACAAAGAACCTCTCTAAGGCCCAGACGTTTGCTGGCAGGGGGAATCAGATACCCTATGTAAAGCAAATTCATACAGCAAATCTGGGCACACACCAGAACAAAACAATGGAAAAAACACAGACGAAGCCTCCGTTCCAAAGGATTTCAGATCTGCTCTGAGTAAGATCTCATCTTCTCTGCACTTTTTGGTGAGGCCTGACTTCAGATGCAAACTGGTTTAGAAAAACAGGTGCAGCAAAATGCAAAACACTCAATCAAGCAAGCAATAATCTGTCTGCTGGTCTCCAGTAAACTCCTACAGGCTCTCACGAATTATCTGGCCCCGAGCACTGTCAAACTGAAAACACAATCCCTGCCCCCACGAAGTGCTAACTTAAACCAGAAGAAACAGCAAAGCGAGGGGTGGCACACGCGAGTTATTAGCAGGAACTCGAGCAGGATAACGTCTGGTGAACAGGAGCGCAACAAAGGCGAAGATGAAAAACAAAAGAACCGATGGATGCGGTGTAGGGCAAGGAGGCAGCTTGGAAGAGGTGAGGAGAGAGTCAGACGAGGGTGAGACGATGCACGGCTGGGGGGGGCAGGACAAGCAGCTCCAGTCTCGTACTCTCTGAGGCGAGCAAGCAGACGCAGGCTGCGCAGGGTCAGAGGGACGGCGCTCACCGAAGCAGAAAGCAGCTACGACTCCATGCCCCTAGAGCTGAGAACAGTTTGTATTCTGCAGGCTGCCATATTGCACGCTGGCCACGGGGGATTTTCTGGGTCCTACAGACAGCACTACAACTGCTAGCGGAGAAGAAACAGAATCCGGTGGGGTTTTCTTCACTTTTGCCCCACAGAGACAGAACATTTGGCTTTTTACACAGGCACCTTGCAACTCTGGCAAGGCAGTACCATGGGGCGAGGTCACGGCACATAGCACGTTCCCCTCTGTCCTGCTCTTTGCCTTCCTGTTGGCGGAAGGCACGATGCAGCCGAGGTACTCTTCTTACGTTTTTTTTCCTGCTCACACCCAGATTTCTACCGTAAACTTCTCTTACTGCTAGGATTTGTACTGTCTACCCAAGCCCTGAAAATAACAAGGCTTGTAAAGTAACGTACACAAACCCACACAGCGACACCCAGCAAAAAGACTACCTTAGGAAGGGCTCGTACATTCCTTTAAACGCGAGTGCAAAGAGACCTCCCGCCCCCTCACATCTGATGTGACAACAAAGCCACAACTCACGGGTTCCCAAGCCAAAGGATGGCATCAGAACTCGCACCACATTGGTGGTGATGGGCAGCCCATGCTCGCACCTAAATTAAGACCTGCTGCCTCTTTCTCAGCGAAAGGAAAGCAGCTGGCGTACACTGACAGGACTGCAGCATTACATCTTTATGATGCAGCACGATTTCCTCACCTGTGAAGCACTTGCAGATATCTTCATGTGTCACATACGCTAACGTTTTGAAGGTTAAGGAGAAAGGCTGCCGTTTCCTGTGAGGACAGAACCCAAAGGGCACCTGGCGTTTCCTTCCTGAGCACAAGCAATGCCATTCCCAGAAGGCCGGCCGTGCCACACGCTGCAGCGTGCTGAAGGTGAGGTCTGTAAGCCTCAGAGCTGACAACCTACGACAGACAAGCTGCAAGAGCAGCTCTGCGCTCGAGAGAAGTAGCACCTGTGGCTCAGACAGCAGCAGTTTTCTCGCTGCAAACATTACGGTGCCAGGGAACTTCAAAAAGCCAGGTGACAGCCACGGGTGCGCAACGCATCCGCTGCTCCACAGCGCTGCGTGCCCCGCAGAGGAAGCTGCTCCCAGGCTGGGCAGAGCTCCCCCACTCCCAAAGGGGGGCACTGCCTCTTGACCCTTTCAGCGCAGGTCCTCCAGCAGCACGAGGTGCCCACCGCCCCCGCACAGGGCAGCGCCAACCCCACCCTCAGGCCTCTGCCTTCCAGCCCGGAGGAATAAGCAGCTGGCAAAAGGATATCGATTGTTCTGCACGTCTTCTGTAACGTTTTTGATGCTCTGCTGAACCCACATCTTCTGCTGCTCCAGCTCCTGTTCCCGCTGCTCCAGGTCCTCTATGTCTGCCTTCAGCTCGATCAGTTTGTGAGCTATTTCACGCGTGTTGCAGCCAGGACCCACCCCTCTGTGCGGAGGGAAAAGGAGGGACATGGATCAGCTGATGGAGCGTCCAAAGCAGCCCCAGCCTCTCCGGGAGGCTGCCACCTCCCTTCCCACCACTTCTATCCTATGCCACGGCCAGAAAGCCTCATCTGTACCCGCTCCACATCCCCTACCACCTTCCAGCTCAGCACCATTTGGTGCATCCTCCGACACCCCACAGCCTGCCAGGGCTCTCCCCCACCTCCAGCACCACAACAGGCATCTTCTCTAGTCCGAGACACAGAAAATACCTAGTTTGAACCAAAATAACAGCTCCGGTGTACAGGCGACATGCCATACACACTTCAGCTTTCCTCACTACCACCATCAGCACAGTTCAGCTGGGGGAAGTACAGGCCCCTTGCTCCGAGCAGGCCGTTTTAGCCAATGTCACTGGGACAACAGCCTCATCCAAATGGGAAAAAGGTACCCCAAAAAATTGGACCTTGTCCTAGGAGGGACCCGTGAACGATTTAGAGCTTCTCGGTCACTCACTTCCACTGGATACTGTTCTTCGACTTCTTCTCAATCAACCCAATGCCTTCCAGGACATTCGTGATATCGTAGATCCGCCGTTTCTGTCGCACAGCCAAGGTATCTGCAGCCTGCAAAATAAGTTGGACACTTAACTCCAACCTCTCAGTCCCATTTCTCTCCTTCCTCCCCGTCAGATTGCTTCCTGACCAAGCTCTCTGCTCACCATCTCACACCTCTTTTATCCCAGCGCCTCGAGCTACCAACATTGCTCTCAATGTCATTACGACCACGAGAAGAAGCCACCGCCCCTTTGTTCCTGTTCTTACCGGCAACTTCCCCACTAATCACAAACCAAACTCCAGCCATCCCACTCAGGGTGGCTGCAGAAACCACTGGTCCTCAGCGGCAAAGCAGGGCTGGAAGCCGCTAGTCCGGCAGCCAAAAGATGCGGTGCTCCTTCAGGGTAAAAAGAGACGGGAACGGGAAGAGGAACGCAGAGAGCTGCGCGGCTGACAAGAGTTTAGCAAAGCGGACGTTCAAAAGCTCTCTCCTACCCAAACCTGAGGCCACCAGAGAACCAGCACCTCGTCAGGAGGCAGAGCAGCACGGCACCGGGTGGTGCCTCGCAGCAGCGCGAGCCCAGCTGGCACCGGGGGTGCCGGTGGCGCTGCCCACAGGCCAGCCGCCGCAGAAATGACTTTCCCTCTCGGGCCCCTTCACAGCCGCAGACCAGCGAATCCCCCTGAGCGAGACCCGCCCCCGCAGCCCGCCCCGTCCCGGCTCCCCCCCGCCCGCACCAGCTTGAGGTCCAGCACGCCGTCCTTGGCCTCCTGCAGCAGCGACACGAACTTGGTGGTCAGCAGCCCCAGGCTCTTCTCGTGCCGGCTCGGCGCCCCCGCCGCCCCCGCTCCCCCGCCCCCGCCGCCGCCGCCGCCACCCCCGGGCGGCTGCGGCCCGCACTCCGCCATCTGCCCGCCGCCGGCTCCGGACCCGCCGCGCTTCCGCTTCCGGGCCGCGAGGCACGACGGGAGCTTCCGCGCCGGGGCGGGCGGCGCGCGGGCGGCGGGGGGCGGGGCCGGCGGGAGGGGCGGGGCCGGGACCCCGCGGGAGGGGCGGGGAGCGGCGGGACGGGGGGGGCGGGGCCTCGGGGGAGGGGGGCGGGGCCTCGGCGGGGGGCGGGGCCCGATCGGGGCGGGGCCCCCGGGGCTGCCCGAGCGCCCCCCCCCCCCCCCGCCCCCGAGCCCCCGGCCCCGGCCGCGCCCCGGGGAGGCGGCGGGCAGCACGGGGAGCGCCCCGCGTCCCTCCCGGTGACCGGAGACCGCGGCTGCCCGGCCGGATCGCCGCGCCCCTGCTTCTTCGTGCCCCCGGTGGGCGAAGCTCAGCCGCTGCCCGCGCTGCCTGGGGGCACCCCGTACCCGCTGGGGACGCACCCAACCCGCTGGGGTCGCCCCATATCTACTGGGGTCACCCAGTGCCCGCTGGGGACACCCCGTATCTCCCGGGGACATCCCGTGCCCACCGGGGTCACCCCACACCCGCTGGTGACACCCAGTACCCGTAGGGGTCACCCCATACCCACCGTGGGTGCCCCCAGGCCACGCCGCCCGGCTGCGAGGGGCTGCCGTTCCTCCTTGCCCCCCCCCCCGTCCCCACCCCGCTCCCACCCCGCTGCCCGGCCCCCGACGTCCTGAAGCGAGCCGGCGGGCGCCCAACGCGCCCCCCCCCCCCCCCCCCCCGGGGACCGCTGAGGAAACGGCCGCCGGCTTCCTCCGCTCAGCCCAGCCCCGCGGCCCTGGAGCTCGCAGAGGCCATGGGCACGTCGGCGGACGACGAGCAGGGCGCGAGCCCCAGAGGTAACGGGGTGAGGCAGCCCCTCGGGGTGCTGGGCGGGGAGGGATGCTGCTGCTGCTGCTCTCAGCGCTCCTCGCGCTCCCCCAGTCCCCGCTTCACCACCTCCCGGACCTTTTTCCCTGTTCCCTGCGCTCTCGGGAGGGTGGAAGCCCAGCTCTGCTCCCCCGCGAGCTGCCCACCTCCCCAGCGCTCTCTGGGACCCACTGCCGTCCTCCAGAGCCCCCAGCCCCGGCGGTGCCCTGTGGGCAGGGCGGGAGCCCGGCTGGGGACAGGGTGACATCCCCATGGAGTGACGGAGCCCCACGCTGGGAGGGTGCTGGGGAGGGGGGGCACGCAGTGAAAGCAGGCGCTGGGGGGGGGCTGGCATGTGGCGGCCGCGCTGGATCACAGCCCGGGGGCTGTGGCAAGAAAGCCTTTGGCACGGCTTCGGGCGCTGTGCTGGGGCTAAGGCAGGACGCTGTGGCCCCGCATAGATGCATCAGGTGCCTTTGGGAGACCAACGAGGCCAGGAGGCTCCTGGCCTCACCTCAGCTTTCGGCAGCGCAGCTGCCCCAGCTGGAGGCTCCTTCCCCTCCAGGACCACCAGGCGCAGAGGCTGTGCCGGCCGCCAGCTCCCCACGCCAGCTGCTGACTCACTGCCCTAACCCTGTTGTGGCATGAGACCCCTTTGGGCGACCCGTCCTTGTCATGCTGGGTCACCTCAGCCTGGGTGACGTCCTGAGCTGGCAGGCTGGGTGACAGCTCCTCAGGGCAGCCTTCTGCGGTGGGATCGCTGGGGGCCCTCCCGGGAGGTCCCGCTCGCCGCCGTCCTGTCCGGCTGCCCACATCTGGGTGTGCTTGGACGTCCGCTCGCGGCCGGCTTCCTGCTTCTGGCCTCGGGGGCCCTTCCTGCCCGCAAGGAGAGGCTTCGTTGTGCTCATTAACCCCTGGCTTCATCCCCAGATGAGGAGTGGCCAGAGGTGGAAAAGGCTGAGAAGTTAGCGAGAGGAGCTGCTCTGAAATGGGCTTCGGGGGTGTTTTACCGCCCCGAAAATCTGGAGGGGCTCGGGCAGTACCGGAGCCGAGAGACGCAGAGGAACAGCTCCATCCAGTCGCGGCTGAAGGTGGGTATTTGGCACGTCCCACCTGATGGGTGCTTTGCCACCTCCCCAAGTAGGGATCCCAGCCAGGGTCTTCTGCATTGAATCATCTTTTTTTCTGCCTCTGGAAAAATCTTGTCCTTTGGTCGGCACTCGGTGGGAGAAATGCAGTTGTTCAGGGGAAAAATTTGGTAACCACCACCTAATACCCCTGGGTATTGTCTGAAGTATTAAAATGAGTCTCCTGTGTCTGTCCATCCTTCGAAACTACACACTAAGAGTGTTGGACACATCCTGCGTGCGGGAGGCAGCGCTCCCCACCACTGCCCCATCCCAGCACCCACAGCTCCGCTTCCCCATGGCCGGGAGGAGGCGAAGAGCTCCCGCCTGCCCCATCCCTGCCTGCAGATCCCCCACGGGAGCAGCAGTATTTCTGCACACGTAAATAAGGGATGTGCACACCTCCCTGGTCAGGGTGACTCTGTGATCCCTTTCTGCATAACCTGAAGAACGAATAACCTGATCAGTCTGATTTTGGAGATAGTTCATCCTACCCTGAATGTGGGTGAATTGCCCAAGAGGCAACTTGTTTTAAGTTGCCTCAGAAACAACAACTTATTTCTGTTGATCCTGCATAAAAGTGCTTCTTTGCACCAGGAACCAAAAGCTAAATGGGCAGACAGGGCGTGAAGATGTGCCAGCGCTGCTGCAGGGCTGGAAAAACTGGAAATCCATTTTGGAGCAGGGCTTATGGCCACTGAGGTGTTTCATGCCATCAGTATGACTGGTGGACATCCTGGGGCCCTGGGGCCTGTAAATGTTTTGTAGAAGCAAAGTAGTATTTTAAATCTGAAAGGAGACATCTGGTTACTGCTCACCCTGCTGCCCTGGTAACCCCACAGTGATGCCCTTCTCCCACCTCATGCTCAGTAGCCGTTGGCCACCCCAAACCCTGCACACAGTCTCAGTAAAATGTGACTTAGTGTCCTCAGAGGGGTGATGAGGGACGTTCCTGTCGCTGGAGCAGCCTTCTTGAAGCTGGTGGGATGGGGTCATCGTGAGGGATCGAGAAGGCATGATGGCAGAGGCAGCTCTCACCCTCCGGGGCTGGGGAAGTGCACGCAAGAGAGGCCTGGCAGGGCTGGGGCAAACAGTGCGCGAGTCCACCAGCCTTTGAGTGCTTCCCCACTGCCTTCTGTTCCCTTCTGCTCCCCAGTCAACTGTCCAGTCCTACCTGGAGGGGGTGAGTGCAGGGCTGGAGCAGCTGCGGTCGGCGGTCCAGGAGGTGCAGAGCGTGTGCCAGGAGCTGGGGGCAGCGCGATGGGCCCTGCTCGACTGCGCGGACCGCTTCCAGGACCTCCAGCAGATGCGGGCGCTGATGGCAGAGCACGTGCAGCTGGCCTCGGTGGTCCAGGTGCTGCCCCAGCTCTTCTCGGGTAAGGCACTGGCCCAGTGCTCATGGATTTGGGGTGGAAGGCACTCGGGAATATTCCAGTCCAACCTTGGGCTCTACACAGGGCTGGTGGCAAAGCTAGAGCAGGTTGCTCAGGCTTTGCTGATCGGGTTTGGAAAGTCTCCGTGGATGGAGATGCCGCCGCCTCTGTAGGGCCTCTTCCAGCACTGTGTTTCCAGAGGCCCAGATCTCAGGCCCTTTCCCTCATGATCTCCCTGCTACCCCATGCCCATGATCCCAGCACCTGCTCCCCTTTGCCCCCCTGCACTCAATCCTGGCATCTCTCCTCCCTCTCCCACAGTCCACGAGGTTTTTTCCCATACGCTGCAGCTGCTCCGTGGGCAGCACCTCCTGGAGGCCCACGTGGAGATCATGATGATGGAGCACCTCCGGGATAACATCCTCTCCCAGCTGCACCTTCGTGGGCTCTCCAGTGCCCAGGCAACTGTGCTGTCCTACTTCAGTGGCCTGCAGGAGCTCAACGAGAGCCTGGCCAAGCAGCTGTGGGGCATTGTGGCCAGGAGCCTGCAGCTGGTGCAGGAGGACCCAGTTCTCTTCGTCACCGCTGTAAGGATCATCGAGAGGGAGGAGAAAATAGACGATACTCTGCTCCTGGATGCCACCTTCCTGCCCCCTGGCCGCCCAAAGGGCTGGAGGCAGAAGTTTTACCACGTTCTCCAGGAGACCATCACAGGAACCCACTTCCATACCACCCGCATGGATGCAGGGCTGTCCAGGCACCTGGAGGCGCTGCAAAGGGACATCGTGTCCGAGCTGCGTGTGGTGAAGGACCTGATGGTCCAGTGCGTCCCAGCCCACTACAACATCCTCAGCGTCTGCACCGCCACGTACCACCAGGCCCTCGCTAGCCACCTCCAAGACATCCTCCGAGAAGACCTGGACAAACAGGCGCTCTTCCACCTCCTTAAGTGGGTGCTTCATGTGTACCACAGGTCAGCGGCAACCCCAAGCAGGGGAGGTGCAGGGAGCCAGGCTGTCACCAGCACGCAGTCCCTGGCTGCTGGGGGTGGCCTTGGGGAGGGCAGAGGTAGGAACTGCTGGAAAATGCAGGTCTTCCCAGCCCAGTCCCACCTCTGCCCTCCAGCTCCGAGATGATGGGTCACCCGGACCTTCTCCCAGAAGTGGATGTTTCTTCTCTGGGCCCCTTGATTTCCCCCGAGCTTGTGGATCAGACAGAGAGGAGATACGTGGTGAAACTCAAGGTGAGTGAACAGGACAGCACATGTGCGGTGCGTGCAGGGGCCCAGCCTTGGCCACCTCACAGGCATCTGCTCTGACAGCAGCGTGGGCCCCTGAGCCTGGGGGATGAGGCCCAGGACTTGCTCCTGGGCTGTGCATTGGGTCCAGAGGGAGCTGGTACCTGACGTCTTGGGCTGGCCATGGCGGGCGTCCTTCCCACAGACTAGTGTGCTGGAGTGGATGCCGAGGACCCTGAACAGGGAGTTCGAGGAGTGGTTCGGGGAAAAGGAACCCAAGACGGACCATCAGGGCTTCTTCCAGTCAGACCTGCCCACTGATGTCATAGAGGTGGGTCCCCAGCACCACGGGTTGGCACCTTGTGCCCTTGCTGTCTTGCTGGCTTGTCTAGGGCCACCTTGTGCTTGTTGTAGCTCTGAGATGTGATCAGGCTCTCCCCTTCCCTCTCCTGGGCTGCCACTGAGGGGCAGACATGCAGTGCCCCATGAGGAGCAGCTGGGGCATGGCCATGCTGAGAGCCCCCCAAAAGGGGGCCATGGCCTGCAGCCACTGACTCACCTCCACTGTCCTCTCCCCGTGCAGATGCTGAATAGTAATATCAAGGTAACTTCCTCGATCACCAACTCTCTGCAGCAGAAGGTCTACAACATGGCCTTGGAGGAGCTCGAGGCATTTCTGGGCCGGTCAGTGAAGCCCCTCACACCCCTTCCCCTCCTCACAGACCCTGCGTCCCCACAGCCCAGCACCATAGGCTGATGGCAGAGATCTGCCATGTGGCACCCAGTGCTGATCCAGGCCGTGGAAGGCTCAGCAGCCTTTTACCCGTGGGGCTGCTGTCCCAGCTCCTGGTGGCCATCAGCTTCCAGGGCCTGTTCACCCAAGTGCCTCCCTGGTAGTGCGGCGCCTTGTTCTTCCACGGGGTCCAAGATGGGTCCCACTATCCTACCCACTATCCTACCTCCCAATGGCAGGACTGGAAAGAGCCAAGTGAGCTGGGAGGGTTGTGGGAAGCGCGTGTGCCCCCAAGAGCCGTGGGAGCACCCCTGCTCCAGGCATTTGTGGCAAGGTGCCTGCCCATCGTGGTTCACTCGCTGTGTTGCAGTCTGCGGGAAGCCCTAGTGCAATATGGGAAGGAGCACCAGAAGGATCCTACCATACCCAAGTACTACGTCCCCTACCTACTGGCCATGCTCAACAACAACCTGGCTCTCAGGTAAAGTGCACCAGCCTCAGCACCTTCTGGCTGCCTCTCAGAGCAACCACTCTACCTGCAAGGAACCACAAGTTCTCCATCCCCCTGCCCAGCTCCCTCTGGGACTAGTGTCCCCACTGTACTTCCCGGGCTACCCGTCCCCTCCCTTCTCTCTCTCTTCTAGCTCCTTTGTCCCCACTCTGCACCCCGACTCTGCCTGCAGAGAAGTCCCTGTGTCCCTCCAGGCTGCTCTAGACAGGATGCAGAAAAAAGCCTGCCAGCTGCTGCTGGAGGAGCTGCTCCTTGACCTGCAGGTACGTTTGTCCACAGTCCCTGAGGCTGGCGGGGATGCAACAGACCTGTCCCCACAGAACAGCACTATTGCTACACTGCCTACTCCTGCCCAGGATATGGGCCACGTGCTCCATAACAGCGGGCTGCATCCAGCTGGCTATCATCCTGCAAACTCATCCCTGCCAGCCTGGCTCCCAGGCCTTGATAAACCACCAGCAGCTCACACGATGGCTGTTGCCTGCCAGCACCACCCTGTATCACCAAGGCAGATAGCCCCAAAACCACCAACTGACAGAGGCTGGGAGCCACAGCCCACCTGGGCTTCCTTGCGCTCCTTTTGTGGCTGTTTCATGGCACAAAACCAAGTAGGAGAGAGGCAGTGTCCGTGCAGAGGATACAATCCAATCTGTGACTGCCCAAGTCATTTCCTGCCAGTATAGTCAAATCTAGCGTTCCTGGAGTCTGGACGAAATCTGGAAAAAATAATGGCATTGCTATTTAGGGCTGGAAGGTGAATGCCATGGAAACAAAAGAGCCACTGAAGGATGAAGCGCTCACAGGCAGCGTGGAGATTGCCATGGCCCCAGCAGATACAGAGAGAATGTGTGCCTCTGGGCAGGAAGAGGATGCTGCTGACAAGGACAGCAGGGGAGGAGGAGGTCAAAGCCCTGAGCAAAAAAAACATTATGTCTAAGCAGGGAAAGTGGAAAGGAGTAGAAATTAAAAATTAAGCTGCAGAAGGACAGGCCAAAAGCAAGCATGTGAGGAGAAGCTTGCTGCCCCAAACCTCAGGTGCTACCTGGGTGCAGTGCAACTCCACGACCCAGGTGAAGCTCAAAATGCTGGTCTGTGGGCATCAAACAGACCCAAAAGTGGCAGTCCCAGTGTATTTCCATCCATTTCCTAATCTACATCACTCCTAGTTTTTTTGCTGGCAGGGCCCTCTTGTACAAATAGGCTTGGGGGCTTTTGCAAGGCAAAGCAGACATGCTTCCAGGCAGCAGGAGGGCAGGTGCTATGAGGTGCTGTGCCACCCTTCAGATGGAACTGCTACAAGAGCAATACGGTGCAGGGCACTTCATGTTTTTCTGTGCTTCTTTCAGCCCCTGTGTGTGCATCTGGCTTCCCGTAAGTGGCTCTCTGGGTCCCAGCTGGTCAACAGCATGTGCGAAGTGATAGACAAGTACGCAAAGGACTTCTCCCGTGTCAAGAAACCTGTCTTCACGGTACAGTTGCTGCAGGGCTTCTCTCATGTGTCCTCTGACCAGCTGCTTGCCTCTAGGGCAAAGATGTAGGGCTTTGAGCAAACTGGTCTAGTGGAAGGTGTCCATGTCCATGGCGGGGGGGGGTGGAATTAGATAATCTTTGAGGTCCCTTCCAGCCTGGGCCATTCTATGACTCTGTGATTCTACGGTGGGCAGTAGGGTGCAGTGCTGGGGCCCAGGACACAGCCCAGAGACAGCAGGGCACTGGGAGGGGAGCAGAGATGCAAAGCCACGGTCACTGAAGATTTGCTGGAGAGCCCGTGTCCTCCAGAGCAGCCCCAGGGGCTCCATCATGCAGAAATGTTTGGGGTTTCCCCCAGATTCAGCTGTCCTTCTGTCCTCAGTGCTTGGTGTTGTGTCTGGCCCCTTCCCCCTCTACCTTTCCTGGGCAGTTCATGTCTTACCCCCAGAGCTAACAGCTTTCTTCTGCCCTGGTGCCCAGCTCCTGCTGACAGAGTGCGAGGTCCTGGTTGCAAACCAGTACCTGAGGGCACTCATGCAGAAGAGGATGGTGTGCAAGAGCAAGGAGGAGCGGGGACAGTTCTGTGACCGCTTGCTGCAGGACGCCACGCAGCTCCGGGAGCTCTTCTGTAGCCTGGTGAGAGGTGCCTGAAGGCGGTGGGGAGCTGGGGTGGGGCTATGAGAAGGGGGCACTGCACAAGCCGCAGGGTAGCCCCAGAGCAAGGCCAGTGCAGAGTTACGAGCTGTTCCCCTCCAGTGGGTGCACTGGCTTAGGAAAAAGATGGGGCAGTTACCCTTGGTGCACTTGTGAGGAGAAACTGGCTGGAAACTCACATACATCCCGCTCTCCCTCTCAGGGCCTGGGTAGGAGCCAGCAGAACCTCGAGGCCGTGTTTGCCGTGCGGGAGCTGCTCTGCCTCAAAGACACGGCTCTGCTCAGCCTGGAGGTGCTGGGCTTCATCACCAAGTACCCTGACGTCAGGTAGGGAGCCCAGCTCTGCTCTCCCATGAGATAGGGTAGGCAGGACTGCACTGGGGAGCCAGGTTTGGGCTGCAGAGCATGCAGAAAGAGTTTTCCCATGTCCCAGATTTGAGGGATTCTTGCAAATTTCCAAGGGCAAAAACATAAAAGGAAAAGCAGCTCTGCTGTGGCATTCATCTGTCCATATTTAGTTGCCAAAAGGGTGAGCAATCACAAAACCAAATTGGAAATGTCAGAATTGGCAAAAAAAAAAAAAAAAAAAAAAAAAACACACATGAAATGCCAAAACCAAAATTTATAAGGTTTGTGGGATTATTTTCAAGCCTATTTAAAGATTTGGCTGGTTTGAAGTGCCAGCTCTCCCCAGCCTCAGCTCAGCTTCTCTGGATCATGGGAGGTTTGGGGGGGGTGTGAGTGCTGCGGGGCTCAGCGATGTGCAGGGCTGCAGAGGCGGCGGTGCTGTGGGCCAGCTGCACCCCGGCTCACCTCCTGCTCTCTGCCCAGCGATGAGCACATCTCCACTTTGCTGGATCTCCGGGGTGACGTCTCCAAGGAGGTGCGACACATGGTGCTGGAAATGATGGCGCAGCACCCCCAGGCCCTGCCCGAGAGCTACCAGCCCATCTTCAGCACCATCCTGGTCCCTGCACCAGAGCTGCCCTTCTGCCTTCGCAAGGGCAAGTGTGCCTGACACAACCTGCTGCCTGCCACGGCCCCGCTCCCCGCTGCCCCTGTGGACACACAGACCACGCGGGACAGCTCCGAGGCTGTGTGTGGGGAGAACGGAGATGCCACGTGGCATCCCCCTTGCGCTGCACCTTGCCCTGTGTCGGGGACAGGCTGGATACGTAGCATCCTTCTCTGGTCTTGCTTTGCTGAGCCAACTGTCACCCCTGTAAGCAGACCCAGGAGACCTGGGTCAGGAGAAAATTCAACCCACAGCTCTGCTGGCCTGCTAAGGCAGCAATTGAGACCTGCTCAGGTTTAGCCTATTGCCTGTAGGAGAAAGTAGAGCAGCAGAGCGAAGGACAGGAGGCTGCAGCTGGGGTGAGGCCAACTCTCCATGGGGCTGCAGAAACGTCTGCGTTTCCCTGAGGCTCCAGACAGCCAGAGCAGCCTGGGCATTGATTCTTTGATCACCCCAGCTCTGAGACAAATCGTAGCCTTGCTAGGCCCAGGCTTGCCAGAGGGTTTTGGCCATGTAGGGGCTTCCTCTCCTGTTAACCAGCCTAGACCATGCATGGATGGGGGGAAGCATCTCAGCCAGCTCATCATGGCTCATGGCAATAGAGAAGAAGGGGTCTCACCACCCTGGGTAATGCCATAACTCTCCCTGCTGGCATGAAGAGAGAGCTCTGAGTTGTGGTGACCTGCCCAACTCCTGGATCCAGCTCTCTTGCCAGCATCCACAACAGCACTGAAGTCCAAGACTCCAACATCTTACAGGACATGAAAGGAGTTTCACCTGTGCGTCAAGCATCCTCTTGTCCCAGCTTCCTCCATGATAGGCAGCACCATTCTGGGCACTGGTTCTCCCTCCGTCCACTGCCATTGTCCATCGCTTGGTCATCTCCTCCCCCGGAGCAAAGTGGGTCTCTGTGCTCAGCTCCCCGGGAGCTCCCTGCCCAGCCCTCCTTTGCCGTCTCCTCCTGCCTGGCCTGCACATGTGTGCGCAGCCCCACAGCACCTTGGGTGGCAGGAGAGGTGACCTCCACACTCTGCTGCACTTGCTGCCTTGTGGCAGGCCTGAGCCTGCTGTCCATGTATGGCACTGATACAGAAATAAAGACTTGAGCTCTGCACGCACTTGCCAGTGTCCTGATTACGTGCCAGAGGACAGGGCACAGGGGTGGCACAGAGCAGAGACTGTCCCTGTGCTCAGCATCGCTCCAAGAATAGCTCCAGGCACTCAGGGGAGGCTGGGGGGACAGAAGTATTCTCTTCAGTCTGGGGTCAGAGGGGCTGGGCAGCTGCTGGGGGGTGGCACAGGGGTTGCGGGGTCAGCCTTGCCATCCTCCCAGGGGCTCACCGTGTTCTCTCCACAGCCCCTGGCTGCCTGGGAAGGCTTCTGCTCACCCCAGCTGGCTCTGGGATGCACTCACCTGCACAGGAACACACTTCCAGGGGTGGCCTTGGGCCCTGGGAACGTCCAGCTGGGATGTTCGCCTTCCCAGGCACGTGTCACAGCCACACAGAGGAACAGCCCCGGTGCCAAGCAGATCTGAAACAGGCCTGGGGACACGGCGGTCTCCCACAGCCCAGGCACTGGCACCCATCTCAGCCCCATCTATGTGCCAGCAAATAGCCCAAGCGGTAAATGTGCCCCCGTCATGGCCCTACAGGACCCTCACTCCCTGTAGTATCAGAGGCTGCAGCGAGGACCCACACAACTCATCCCAGCAGTGCCCAAGCACCCCTGGTGCCTTTCTGCAGTCCATTCCTGCAGCCATTGACACCAGGGCCACCTGGGGCACGGCAGGCGTAGGCCTGGCACAGCACCGCTGCCCACAGCTGGGACAAGGCACTACGGGGACCTTGCCCTGCCTGGCCACGAGCCACGTGGCTCCCAGCTGCTATAAAGCCCGTGGCCCTGAGATGCGGCCATGTCCTCCCAGGATGGCATTTCTGTGGGCAGTTGCCTGCCTGGCCCTCGCCAGCGCCGTCTCAGGTAAGCAGAGCCACGCATCCAGAGAGGTGGCACCGTACCGGGCAGGTGCAGTGGCCTGCATCCTTCTGCTCCCCCAGGCACAGCACCCAAGGTGCCACCAGGTCTTTGGGGTGCGGGAGGACCGGGGCAGCGCGGATGGCAGCGCAGAGCAGGGGTGCAGCCCCTGGGCACAAGCCCTGAGCGGGGTGCTGTGCCTGGCCACCCTCGTGCCCCTGAGCATCTTCCGCAGGCTGTGGGGTGCCCATGATCAGCCCCTCATTGCAGTACAACGAGAGGATCATCAACGGGCAGAATGCGGTGTCTGGCTCCTGGCCCTGGCAGGTGTCCCTGCAGGTGCGTCACCGTCCTGCTCCCACAGGGCTGGGCGCTGGGGTCGGGACGTGGGCAGGCACCCAAGGGGACGCCCGCACCCCCTGCCTGTCCCCAGCCTTGGGCACAGCCGCAGGGCTCAGCCCCAGCTCTTTTCCTCCTTTTCCTCCCCAGACCCGTACAGGATCCCACTTCTGTGGCGGCTCCCTGATCAACAAGAACTGGGTGGTCACGGCTGCCCACTGCGAATTCAAGTGAGGAGTGATGCCCTCTGGCACCCGCCAGCCCCAGCCCCGTGCCAGAGAACACTGGCCGAGGGACGGGCGCAGCCTCAGGATGCGCCGGGCATCGCGGGGCAGCCCCAAAACCCAGCACCAAAGGGACCGAGCAGCCCACGGCTCCCTCCCCAGCTGGCCCCTTGGCACCACTGCAAGCCCCGGGGCTGCGGAGCCCTTGGGCCAGGTGCTGGCTGCCACAGGGCTCCCTGACCACCCCCCACGCCTCTTGCAGCCCCTACTCCCACGTTGTTGTCCTCGGGGAATATGACCGCAGCTCCGGGTCGGAGGCCGTGCAGGTGAAGACCGTGGTGAAGGTGAGTCGGGTGGATGCGGTGCGGAGGGGGTTACAGCTCCGTGCCGTGGCGCGGTGTCTCTTGGAGGGCTGGGACGAGACGTTCTGGCTCTTGGCAGGCCGTCACGCACCCCAACTGGGACGCCTACAACCTCAACAACGACATCACCCTGCTGAAGCTCTCCTCGCCTGCCCAGCTGGGGTCCCGCGTGGCCCCCGTCTGCCTGGCCCCAGCCAACCTGGCTCTGCCCAGCAACCTGCAGTGTGTCACCACCGGCTGGGGACGCACCAACACAAACTGTATGTACCCTGTGGCTTCGGTGGGCTCCCGGCAAGCTAAGCTGCCTCTTGCAGCGGGGGGAAGACGGCATGCATGGCCGTGTGTGGCCACCCTCCTTCCCAAAGGGCCTGGCGGATGCGGGGTACCCACAGGCACCTGCTGGGGGAGCACACGATGTGCACGTGGGGAGGAGGGAGCTGTGGCTGAGTGGCCGTCTGGGCGTGCACAACCATGTGCACGTGTGTGTTGGTGTGGGCACGGGTGTGGGCACATCCCCAGAGGTGTTTGTGCACAGGCACGAGCTCGCCTTTGCTCTGGGCTGCTTGCACCTTCCCAGAGATGAGTGTGCAAGGGGTACGTCTGCAGGGAGCGGCAACATGCATTGCAGGGCAGCACCCGCACCTTGGCCCTGCCAGCGGGAGCTTCCCCGGGGTGCCCGTGCCCTTACGCAGCGATGTCCGTGTGCTCCCGGAGCCCAGGGCCATGTGCCTGCCCAGCACAAGCTAACACTGCTTTTTTCCCCAGCCAACGCCTTGGCGGTGCGCCTGCAGCAGGTAACCCTGCCCCTGGTCTCCCAGAGCCAGTGCATGCAGTACTGGGGCAGCAGCATCACCAGCTCCATGCTGTGCGCCGGGGGGGTCGGCGCCTCCTCCTGCCAGGTAAGGAGCCGGATCCCCCCTGCACCGCGGGGCCGCGGAGGATATGGGGGCTGTTGTACCTGGGGAGCCTGAGATCGAGCTCCTAGGGGAGCAGGCGTCTGGGGTGGCAGAGATGGGTTTGGAGCGAGGTCCCGGGACCTTGGCACCAGCAGGACGGAGGCACAGCGAAGCCGGGGCTCTCCTCTCCGCAGGGTGACTCCGGGGGCCCGCTTGTATACCAGAACGGGAACGTCTGGACCTTGATCGGCATCGTCTCCTGGGGAAACAGCAACTGCAACGTCCACACGCCTGCTGTCTACACCCGCGTAAGCCAGTTCCGAAACTGGATCGACTCCATCGTCGCTCAGGGGTAGAGCCGGGGACGGAGGGATCCAGTGCCCAGGCAAGGTGAGCTGGGCAGAGCCTCCCGGCACCTCCAGCCCTGCTAGCGAGGGGCTGAGCGCGAAGCGAGGTTCCCCGCACTGCAGAGCAATAAAGTGCCACCGTTTCCTTGCGCCAGGCACGGCCTCTGGCTCCTTTCCTCTCGTGGCACGGACCAGGAGCATGGGGGCAGAACGTGGCTCCTTTCCCTAGTCCCGGAGCTGGAGCTTGGTGCCCGGCTGGGACCTGCTGAGCCTGGAGGCATCCACAGCTCAACCCCAGCACCGGGCATGGGGCCGGCTGCAGCTCGGGCACTGTTCAGGGTCTCTATAAGCCAGCAGCTCTACAGACCGGCACCAGCAGGGGCTTTGAGGCTTGCAACAAATGCAGGGAGGGGGGGTGCTGCTGAGTGCACGGGCTTATAAAAGGTCTTCGCCTGGACTTTAAAGCAGTAACACGCGTAGCAGTGTGGGAACACACGAGCTGAGAGGGAGAAGTGTCACGGGCAGCTCCATCTCTTCAGCAAGGTACAAGGGGGCAGCTGGAGCCAGCACGCTGCAGAGCACGTGCAGGCTTCGGGGTAACACAGCAGTAAACTCGGTGCTATCCCAAAGGAAAATTGGAAGACGAAAAGAAAATTCAAGGCCAGACAATGGATTTTCAGAAGAAAGTGGTATTTTCACACAAGCAGGTGCCAGACAAGGGCAGCAGGGCAGGTGTCGGGGCAGGTGGATGCTGCTTTTCCCAAGGTGCTCTCTTCAGCACCCTGTGTCATCTCAGGTCAAATAAAAAAGCCATGAGCCAGTCAGGGGCTTAAGAGCTGGCTCCTGGCAGCTCAAACTAGAGCTGGTCATCAGGACACAGCAGAGAGGAGCAGGATCAGGCCGTCCCAACATGAGCAGCATTTTTTTCCTTCACCAGTGATGCAAACATGATGTAAAACCCTCACTGCATGAATCGCAGCCCCCAAAAAAGTGAACAAAGTGCCCAAAAGCACCCATCCGGCGACCAAACCGTGACTTCTGCGGTGAGGCTGAGCACCCAGCTCACCTGGGGCATCCCACGGCCATCCCAGCCCCTGCGCAAGGCCTCCCTCACGCAGCTCCGGGCAGCCGCAAGGAGGAAGCCAGGGAAGGCTTCTGGGGCACGCTGGTGCCTTCCTGCCGAGGGGCGAGCAGCTCCCAGCTTTTGGTGCCTTCGCTGACCACAGTTCCCAGCTGCCGAGCAGTGTCCTCCAGCCACCGGACCGCGCGTGTGCCAGAATTAATGACAACAGAGCGCTGGGGTACACAGAATACATTTACGTGTTTAACAGAGTACACAAAATAAATAATTCTGTACACTCTAATCATAATGTTACAGACTAATTACAATGGTTCAGACTTCACTCTACGCGACAGTACTCAGCGTGGGGGCAGGACACAGAGGCAAGTCACAGAACTGGATGCTTCTCGAGGCAAACGGCCCCGCCGGGGACTAACAGGACATGACCGCCGTGCTTCCGAGCGGTTCCAACCCAGCACAGGAAATTCGGCAACCAAAAATAACAGCAAGCACCGGAAGGCCTCTGGGCCAGAGGGCTTCCCGGGAGGTGTCTTTCCATAGCAAAAGGCAACAAGAAAACTCACAGCATCTGCGTGCGCTCGCGGTAGGTGCTCGTTTCTAGTTTGGGCCAGGGTTTGTTCCACATTCAACAGAAACACAGTGCAACGTAGTTGTGACAGCAGCGAGGAGCACATCTGTCACACACAAGGGATCTACAGTATTACCGCAGGGGAGGACAGCAGGAGAAGAAAACCACATCACCGGGCAGACAGCAGCCCTCTCCACCAAAGAGGTGCCAAGGGTGGAAGGCTCCAAGCTCCGTGATGCCGCTACCACGGGGCATCCCTGCTGCTTCACATTTTTTTGGCAAATTCACCGCTCAGTAACGCACACCCGACACGCACACACCTGCCTCTGGAGCACCTGAGAGCTGCATTTCTAATCCAGGCTGGAAGACGAGACCGAGTGGTCAGAAAAAGCACCAAAAACCTCCCGAGAGCGGTGCAGGGACCCGGGGCTGGGTACAGGGTGCCCCTCTGGAAGAGCGAGGGATGAGAGCAGGCACCGAGAGCCCAGGCGCTGCATCAGCCACTGCAGAGGGCTCCAGAAAAGCAGTGGGCAGAGGGAAGGGGGCGCCCCGGAGAACAGCACCTCGATGCCCACCGTGAGCCTGCAGCAGGATGGCAACAGGCAGCCTGGAAAACAATCGGCATAATCTAACCCGAGGTGAAGGGCAGCGCCAACCCTGAGCAACAGGGTCCTCACAGGGAGCGTTCTCCCACCCCCAAGGCACCGTGTGTCTGCTGTTACATCGCTTCAGGGCTCACTGTGGCTAATGCAGAGCAAAATCCAGAGCCACGGCCCCATAGTGGAGTTAACCACAATTCATGTCCATGCATGGCATGAGCTGAGTGTATTGACATCTCAGGCAGACACTATGGTTCTGCTAGAAAACAGGACTGAGAAATAGAGCAGGGTATAAGAAAATGTAAATTACCAGAGCAGAACAAGAACTAAAGGAAGAAAATATCCAAATTGCAATGAAGATAAGAGTCTGAGGTTTCTCGTTTCCAGAACAAGTGTGTAATGCAGGCCCTGTACTGCAGCCGGCTTCCACATCACTACACAGGCCAGCAGGTCAGAGCCCTTTTGTCTGGGCTTACACCCACCACGAGGCTGTAAGGCTGTCCTTCACATACATTTGTACATTTCCAAGAACAGAATCCAGGAACTGGCAGAAGCATCTGGATGGTATTGTAATCCCAATATTAAATGGCACAGACTGCTGCTGGATTGAAGGAGTGAGGGTTTCTACTGCCACTAGGCTCGTGTGTTAGTTTTTAGAAGCCTGAGAAGGGTGAGAAGTAAATCACACCTGGACAAGTAATTGCTTCTTAGCAAAACATGTAGAAAAATACATTATGTACTCAAATCTGGATGCAAAGCTTAACAGTCCGTAGACTACCTAACACTGTTTCTGGAAGACCTTTTCCCATTCATTTTCAATAGCCCTTCAAAATATTGAGGAACCAACAGGTAGCATTCTTTGAAGCGCTAACTGTTGCCCCCAGGAGAGCAGGCAAACTCCCAGGACAAAGTGGTGGGATTTCTTTACACAGCAGTGCTGAGTTCCAAAAGACAAACATACAGAAACCCCTTTACTCCTTAAAACTGCTTTTCCCTGAAAGAAAATACACTGGGACGCAACACCCTGAGCTTCTCATCGTGTCTCATGACCCAAGAAAGTCCCAGACCCACTGCTTCTAGCCCCAGCATCATTAGCCTTTGCTTTCTCCTAGTACCCCCAAGGCAGGGTGCTTGCGAACATCTCTTTGAGACGCCGGGGGTGATTGCACATCATTTTACCCGGCAGCGAGCACCCTTCAGGCAGGTGCCCACTAACTCAAAGCTCACACCCGTGTGGGCTACGAGGCTGTTCTGCAGCACGGGCACAGGAGCGAGCAGTGCCACGCCGAGAGGGCGGCTCAACGCCTCAGGCTGCAGGCGTGATCAGCACACCAAACCCCGGCATCTTCCCCAGAACAGGAATGCAACTGGAAGGATCTGGACAAGGACACGCTGCAGTTTGCCACTAGGTGTCATTCCAGCTTCGTTTCATTCTGTTTAACAGAGTACAGGAAACACAAGCGCTCTCTGCTGAGATCTGCACCCAGCTAACGGTTCTTCCATTGAAACTCAGCAACAGCCTGGGACACGTATTTGTTACCTGCATTTTCCTGGCTAATTCAAAACACCACGAGCCAAATCAAGAACCACCATTAAGAGCGAAAGAAGGAAACAAAAAATAAACATAAGAGAAGAAAAACAAAACATCAGATTTAACTTCTACCATCCTCAAGCAAGGCACTTCTGAAAAGCGTAAACTCCTGAGATGTAAGATAAACCAAGAGCTGAGACACCCCTGCAGAATATACACGAAGACATATGATCAAGAAAATTCACAGTGAAGAGCTTCTTAGAGCACAGGTTGAAGGCACCTGAACCAAGTGCTCAGAATTACAGCACGTAGCCCGTCCCCCCCGCCATCAGACCCAGTTGAAAAATGCGCCACAATTGCAAGGGTAAAAGCACCGAGGAATTGTTCTTGAGCTGGACCTTGCAATGCAGCGTTTGGACCATCACAGTCTTCCAGACAAAGCAAAAACACAAAGATCACTGAGCACACCAAGGCATGCTCGGATGGAGTTCAGCTAGTCCCCCCACTGCCCACACACACTATTGTCTGCATCTAAGAGCCCCTACAAACACCTAATTTAGAAAAGGAAGAGGGATTGAAGCAGAAGTGTTACAATCAAATGATGAAAGGAAAGCCCATGAAGATTTTCCCCATATTTACATTGATTTTTCCATGCAAGAGAAAACATTGCATTAGTAAAGAGATATGAAGCTCTGTCTGTAGAGAAGCCAAAGCCCTGGAGGGAACAGACTCAGTCCTGTTTGGTGCAATTCCCTAACAGCAACGCCTGAGGACCACATGCACCTCCATGCCACAAAGAGGTGGGCTGCAGCCACCCAGCACTGCTCACGCACGCGAAGGATCCCCACTTCTGCCAGGTCATAGCACAAACTCACAACTAACATCACTCCGAACTCTTCCTGGTGAAAGATCAATTGCTGAAAAGGGAAATAAAGCAAAAGTTGCCATAGATGGGAAGATTGTTGTTCTGCTTTGTGAAGGAGGAGAAGCAAGCTTGGTCAGATCAGAGCTCAACATCCTGACCTCCTCTTCACCTTCAAATCCACACATCTGGGCATTTTGATGGTCTAGTGGTTAAAGGAAAGGGTCTCAGACTCCAGGTCTTGGCTCAGTCCATCAGTTTGACTTCCCTGCATAGGCAAAATACCTATTTTAAGGATAAACACGCAAGATGATCTGGGGAGGGCCATGAAAGCACCTAAGAGGACAAAGATCATAGAGATCGTGTGTGATGCTCAAAGCATGCAGAAGACTGTTACACGTAATGGCTCAAAACCAGAAACCCTCAGAGAGCATCTGGCCATCTCTTAACACACAGGGTACGAACAATTTCCAGTTAATATCTGCCTTAGAGTACTTGCTGCTTTTGAAGAGCTGTTTGCAGTAACCTGAGGGGCACTGAACCGTTAATGAAGCAGAACGTGGCAAGCTGCCTGTTTTGTCAGAAATCGTGTCTGATTTATAGTTCCTTATATTGAAACAGGAAAAACTACAGCAAAAGGTAGAAGGATCTGAAGAAACCTTTTTTTTTTTTTTTCTGTAGGTCACAGAGCTGAAGAAAAACAACTAGTAATTCTGCAATACCAGTTAATGTTGATGGGAGAAAGACTGCATGTGATGCGGTAGGATGGCCACTCAGGAAAGGGCAGCCTGCAAGGGGCCCAGAGCTTTCAATAACATGCAAACCCACGCAAAGGATTTAGAATTCACCCCTGCTGCAAGTGCATGCACGACCGCTGTCCTTGGGTTTCCTCCATCATATTTCTCATCACAAGCTTAGGAACAGCAAGCTGTGTTCAAAGTGGTTACGGCCCCTCCTAGCTTTGGGGTGGAAAGCACACCCCTAAATTCCCTTTTTTTGCCCCAGTGCGGAAAACTCACGCTTTTTCCACTGAAGCCGTGCTGCTTTGCTGCTTGCTGACCAGCAGGGCTACGGCCAGCAGGGTGAGAGCTCCTTGCAGATGCGACGGAACTTTTACAGCCTTGCTGACACTACAACACGGTGGCACAGACGTCAGTCCTACGAGGGAAAGCCATGCTCTAGAGCCTGGACAGACTGAATCACCCAGCTAAGCACCTACTAGATGCACAGTAAAACTGCAGGGCTTCGTAAGAAAAGCTTCAAAAACCAGCATTTGCCTTCACTCAGACCTGGCCTCTGCTATCGCAAGAGACCAAACCTACCCCAAATGTGCCTTGTTCTGCTGCACTGACTAGGAGGGAAAACATCTCAGCAGGCTTGCACGAAGCTCAGCCCTGCAGCACCCACCTTCCCCTGAGAGGTCCTTCACAAGAGGTCCCCCCATCACCCATCCAGCAGAGGAAAAGCCAAAGGGCAGCTTTTCCCTGGTGGATTTAAGTTACACCTAACGGCTCCACGGCTTTTCTGCGGTGTCTCTTGCTGCTGTCACTCCAGGACTGGGCTTTTCCTAGTCAAGTCCCTACCTTGATCCTACAGAGGCATTTGTGGCCACCTCGCCAGCTCCCAACACCATTTCACTGTCCCAGTGAAGTGATGGCAACATCTGGGGACAGGGAACCAAAGCTTTGGTGTGCTGAAGTGACGTGGTTGGTAACAGTGAGAGGGCCAAGTCACAGCAACAAGAATAAACCGCACGTGGTGGGCACCAGTCCTGCTGAAAGTAGGGAAACCCCTACCAGTACCACTGCACTTGCTCTTGCATTTGTCTCTCCAAGGACACCCAAAACATCTGCCCCAGCAGCGCAGAGTCCTTTCGCCTCCCCTCTATACCGCTCCTTACAGCGGCTTTATACCAACTCAGAAGCCCTGTGCCCCTAACAGAACTGCTGGAGGATGATTCAAGGCAGACAGCAAGGAGCCCCCCAAGAAGCTGCCTCGCCAAGGACATCGCTCTGTGGACCACAAAGTTCCTGCAGGACGATCCTCCTCTCCCTGCCCCTCGATCAGGAGCACCCATGCAGTCAGGATAACTGGAGCCGGACTCCAGCCCCGAGGTCGCAGCACTTCAGTCTGGTTGCCGATTTGCACAGCAGCTCCGCGTGGCGTGAGCAAACCCTCCGCGTCACCACGCCACCGACAGCCCCTTGGGGAAGCCTCACAGCTCCACCGCCGTCACGGAAAGCTGCTGCTGTCTGGCATCTCCTCGGCGCTGCATCGGGACGGGGAGCTGGTGGGCAGCACGCTGTGAGTCAGAGCCAGCCTGGTTCTAGCCGCATGTGACTCATGCCAGCTTGACTGAAAAGGCACCACAGAGTCTGACTAAACCAGCTCAGACTAGGTGTATATATAACATTTTAAATATATACACGTGTATGTGCACACAGGTGTGCACTTAAAGTGATTTTTTTTTCATATGCAAGTGAGAGAAACTGAACGCTCTGGAATCAATAAATAACTATGAACAACCAAGCTCCTGGGCTACAGAAAGAGCTCTTCTCCTCCTTTGCAGCTCCTTAATTTGACTGTTCCTCGAGGCTCTGAGCTCCAAGCCCACAAGAGCTGCTCCATTTCCTGCATGAGACCCTGTGGCACTGCTCGCCCAGGAGTGCCCGCAGGGTGCGATGGCCACCACAAGGTTCCTTTTCCTCCACACAGGGGGACACCTGAAGGAGGGGAGGGAGGAACCTGGACGTTCCTCACCAAGTGCGTGTGCAGCAAAGGGTGCTGCACACCTACACTGCAGGGAAGACTTCTGGAGAGACTTCTGGCAGGTCCCAGCCCAGTGCTCAGCCGGTGTATTGCTGCTGGTAGCGCAGGTTGAGCTCTCGCAGCTCCCGTTCCCGAACCCGCCGCGACTTGTTGGACTTGGTGGAGCGGCTGGAGCGCGTGGACTGCGCGGACTTGGTGCTCTGGCAGCGGGACGATGCCCTCTTGAGAAGGTTTTGGGAGATGGAACGGTGCAGGTTCTTCATGGAGGAAGAGGCTGCCATGCTGACCACCCAGGGGTGCTTCAGGGCCTGAAGGGCTGTCATCCTGTCACTGGGGTCCACCGTGAGCAGGCGATCAATGAAATCCTTGGCCAGGTTGGACACGCTGGGCCAGGGCTGAAACACAAAAGAGGTAATTAGCACGAAACATCCTGGCACAAGTCTGCTGATTAATTCATTCATTCCTCCCAGCCCCATAAGGCACTTCAGGGCATTCTGCTTCTTCCACTTGCTCTTTCATCCTCTAGTCTTCCAAGTCGTAACCAACAGCATCTAGCCAAGGAGAATGAGACAATTACTTCAAGAGCCTGCGAGGGGAGAGGGAATCCAGCAGCTCAATAGGGATGAAGCTGCTTCAGCTCCGTGCCCCTGGGCCAACCAGCAGCACGGCTGAGCCTGCCTTCCCAGCTAGCAGATGAGCACATGGACACGCACACAGCCAGCCATTCGGATCAGCGTGGGGCACGGCCAGACCAGCACACCAACCTGCCACCTGCTGGTAAGCAACCAGCCCTTTTCATTCCTTTTATTCCTCTGTTTTCCAAAACCAATTCCTTCCCCAAATCACCTAGATCCCTCCCTTTTCCCAGCCTTCAGCTCTTCCCCCAAACATCTCATAAGAGAGCATGCTCAGGTCACAGGTAAAAAGTTCTAAATCCAACAGGTGTAGTTAGATGTAAGGAATCCTTATGAATGCATACTGACAAAACAGGAAGGAATTTCTTTTGACAAAATACCGTTTTTAAAGAAACAAAACCAAGCCAGAAAATAATTAATTAAAACCTTAAGCACACAGCTATGCATGCTGGAACCGTTTCATTTCTGACGGAAGACTGCAGCAGCATCAATGTGAGAGAGGAGGACGTTTCCTTGAGAATGAGCTGTGGACAAAGCTGGGAAGAAAACCATGGCAAAATCCACTGAAGCAGCGGGTGGAGGTGGGCAGCCTGGCTAGCATAAAATACAAGCATCCAAAGGACCCAGGCAACAGCAGGTTTCTGCAATCGCTTGCTGCTGCATGGCTGTCTCAGCCTTCCTGCAACCACCAATACATGCGCAGAGACCACAGTCCGAGCAGCATTAAAAAACACCATGCAATTCATGCACTGAAGCTTGGGACACATCACATTAACGTCATTCACAGCCACACACGTGTAACTGAGAACAGCACACGGGTTAAAAAAGCAGGCTGCTGTTCCGTGTCTTTCGTTCCTCTTTTGGTGAGGAAGAAAAGAACATGTCTATTTTAAAATTCAGGGTCCACCATCTGGAAAGTCAGGTATAATGCCCTTTTCTTCTACAAAAGGTTCAAAAAAAGCAGAAAGGTATGTCCTGATTTTTTTGAGGTTTGCAATTTACCAAAAGCAATTTTCTCCTTCAAAAAGGCTAGAAGCCAGCGGCAAGAGAGCTAAATCCACAGGAGGGTTTGGAGCCGAAAGGCAGGATGGTCTCAGAGCCACAGTGCTGCCGCCTACCTGCAGGCCGTCCTGTCCCGTCAGCAAAGATGAGCTCAAATTCTTGCTACGGGCAGGCTGCTTGGACCATCAGGGCACAGAAAGTCTGTTTTACAAGAGCCTGAAGCCGTCTGGCTTACTTACCTTAGCTAAAGTGGTCAAAGGGGATATACGATCACTGTCTCTAACTCTACATGGGAAGAGGGAGAAAATGATAGGAACTACTCAATAGAAAGGAAATACTGGTACATGAACAAAAAACTGTAAGTGTTCTTGAGCATACTCAGGACAGGAATTGAAAATACTTCTAATCATTAGAGCCATCGTGTTCTGGAAGGAAGCACAGCACTCTCTCATGGATTAGACACCACTTTTGTGTTTTGAAGCCACATACAAAATGCACTCCCGTCTACATTTCAAGAACTAAGTAAGTTAACAAAATGCCTTAAAATTCAAGCTTTTCTGTCTGCTGTTTTCAAATATAATTAGTTTGTCATGGCCTGCCATTGAATAACTTTTTTCTTACCATGTATTGTCAAGATGCATTTCATCAGCTAAGTAAAAAGCAGACACTATTATAATAGAATATGGACAATCTTTGATCAGAGACTAAAGGGTTAGATTATAAAGAGAATATATAAAATAGCAAAAAACCTTTCAAATGTGGAAAACAGCACAACAATAAGAGTTGCAACCGAACATACCAGTCTGCTTTACAGAACCATGTACGTTTTAAAGAGCACAGCCTTTATGCTATTGGTAACAGTAGAACCAAAAAGCCAAACCTGCCTCTGACGTGTGGAGGCATAAACCACGCATCAAGCCCATACCTTTCCTGCCAACTTTTGGATTAGAAGCTTCCTCTGCTAAATAAACAGCCAAGGGAATCAACTTACAGGTTACCTTTCATTGTAAATCTTTACTGGCATAATGAAAGGTAATCCAGGGTAGTGCTGGATGTAAATTGGTGAGTCAGAGTCAACATACAACATACCAGCTGCCTTCTAAATTCCAGATCTCCACTGCAGATCTGAGGAACCTCCCAGTCTGCTTGGGTTCCTTCTTCCATGGACTGGTGGAGTTCCTTGAAGCCCAGCAAGAAGAGGTTTTGCCTCCACTTTTACCAGGCTTGCCTTCAAAAACCATTTTAAGAACTGTTTTCTGTATTTTTATAAACTCATTTAAGGTATCAGTTATTCCTACAGTTAAAATCAGAGATTCACCATTACGTGCCTGCGACCCACTAACCTCCCATCACTTCCTTGCTTTTCTTCCTCCCAGCAGACGGAGCTCCCACAGTTCTGCTTCCTTCACAGAGGACTGGTTTTCCATTCTCCAAACAATGCAGTATGCTAACGAGTGATCTAAGCTTATACGTCTAGACAATTTACCCACTTAAACCTAAAGTGATATTAAATGCTGTTGATGGTTCTACTTTGTTTGCAATGATGATTTTTATTTTTTTTTGCACTCTTTAGTACCATCCTACCTTATTGTTAGCAGCAATTGAGATGACTTAGATATCTTGAAACAGCTTTTTTGTCCCACTCAAATGGAGAAAACAAATCCAGGATTCGCATGACTCCAGCCTTATTGTTTTTCCTGGGGAATTTCTTCACATCTATCTAAAATCTTTTACCCTTCTGAATATCGTTTATATCATAGAGATACAATCATTTCAGGATCTCCATCTTCTTTTTTTTTTTTCTTTTTTTTTATTTAAACGCATAGAGATTTAAGAGATGCACTCAAGTGAATAAATACTTGAGGACTGACACACACAGATACTTTTCTCCAAAATATATCTTCAGGACATCCAGGAAAGCGTTATTTCCTGATGTAGACGTTAGTAACTACACAGATCTGGAAGTTGCAGCAGCCTGAGAGTTATTTTGCTGCTCAGATGCATTCAGACGTCAGCAGTCTGGTGGCTGCCCGACACAGAGCAGGAGATTCTGGGCAGGGAAACGAGCCTCTAGCCCCCAGGGACAATATTACTCCAATCATTTCAAGTTGTATTAAAAGATGGCAAACTTGGTGATTTAGAATTTGAAGAACTCCATAAAGAACTTATCAGCCTGGCTCAAGACCTAGACACTGTGAATGCAATAACCAGCCTTTGCATTGCACCAGTCCAGTTAAATGAAGCCTAAAGAAGAATAAAGTCCAAGCAAAAGCAAATTGGATTTCTCATTATTCCAATTATTCCAGTTTCACCACAAATGTTGAATATGGAGTACTTGCAATTAGATTTTTCTTCTGGTCAGCAAACACAAATCAGTTTATTGATCTGTTTATGCAACTGGAGGTTTCATTTGCTGCACCGTGCACATCCTCGCTTTTATTTCACTGAAGCATTTTGTTTAAAAATAGGTAAGACTACATTCTACTGAAGCACTAAGTAGAATGAATTTAGCAATTTCCAGCCCCAGACCCTGGGGAAAATGTACCCACTTTCCAGAAACCTTGCACCAGCTGGCAAAACATCAGTTTTAACTTAGCAAAACCGCAGGAATCTGGCCGATTAATACTGAAAAGCAGCAGAAGTCTGCCTAAAAGCTGAGGAAGGTTGAGAGTGGCGTGTTTGGGGAACACAATGAAGGACATGGGTGCAGTGCATGAAGTGCACTTCCGAGGCAGAACTGAAGTGACAGAGCAGATTCCCACTCTGCTCCTCACCTTCCCCTGCTCGAGCACCCGTTCAACCCCAGGAGACGAGATGGCACAGGCGGCCAGCAGCAGGGCACCAGTGCACGAAGAGCAGCCCTGAGCCCATTTCTTACTGGGATCAGAAAGGTGAAGCAGCTTATGGTGCAGCCAGAGGAGACGCAGAGAGCGGCTTGAGAGGAAAATGCTCCACATCGGGGCTGTTATGCTCTGAGCAGAACCTCAGCTGTGCTTGCCGAACACCAGCAGCAGTCTCTGGCAGGTGAGCAGCTCTTCAAGCAACTGCACTGAGGTCCTCTGTCTGGAATACCCAGCGCAGCAGCCATCCCACAGCTCTCACTTCTCTTGAGACAAACCCTGGACGCAGACTACACAGCGGTTCAACACCAGAAGCTATTGGCCCTGACGTCAGAGGTCCACGTGTCCATTGGAAACTAACGGCTAACTCCAGAATTCAACAGAGTAGCTAAAAACATCATCCAGCAGAATTAAAAAAAAAAAAAAGCACTAAGTTTGAATAGCTCTCACTAACACAAATAACTAGGGTCCTGCAACAGTCAAAGGAAGCAACAGCACATCTTTACTCTCGTAAAGGCTCAGCTCAGCACAAAGCGGGACGTCTTGCCATCGCTCTGCTGTCCTTGCTCCAAGCACCAGGCAGTGCTGGAGGAGCTGCACCAGCTCGTGCTTATGGGACTACGGTTCTAAGGTGCTCTCCTCTCTGTTCACCTGGCAGGATCTGGACTGCAGGGCTTCTGAGATCAGAAGAGATCAGACGCAGCAAAGCCTAGTGCTACTGTAAGCTCTAAAGGAGACTTAAAACTCACACCCTACCCACTAACTGGCACAAACCTTCAGGTGTGGGGAGATCCCCAGAAGGCAGGGAAGGCTGCTGACTTTCTCTAGTGAGTACATTTGGAATGGAAAACCAGCAATTAATGAGTAACTCACAACTCTGAGAAGAGTTGTGCAGTCACCCTTTGCTCCCTTCTACCTTTTGTGCCAGGTTTTCCTATTCAACAACCAAGCCCAAGGGGTACGAAGCTTCTCAGGAGGACGTGAAGGAAGGCGTGCTGTAAGCACGTGTATGGACACCCCATGTCTAAGAGCTACAGTTATTGGCAAAATTCCCCTCTCCTCGGAGTGCTGCCCCCTTGCACCCCTCCAGTACTGTGTACCACAGGATGACATCGGTTCCCTCTAATAAATGCTCAGATTTCAAAGCCCTGTTGCACTTTCTCTGCCCGCTGGAGCAGTGAATGAAGCCTGAGATGGCAGCCAGGCAAGCTTCAGACAGACATTTCTTACAGGTGACCTGCTCGAGCCTGCCGACAGCGCTCTCCTCGCTAACGGCAATTCCTCTTTGGCAGCCCGAGAGCTCTCTTCAGCTCCGTGGGTGCAGCACTCAGCACACAAACCCCTATGCATGCACTCAAGCTCCTTGACATTTTCCCTAGAGACACAAAAGCAGCAGAGGGATGTTCTGGTTAGTCTTGTGCCGATACAAGAAAAGAAAAAAAAACAGGCATCCCATTTCCAAGCTTTGCTTTTAGTCTTAGGTATACGCTGCAGAAAGAAACGCACGTTCTTCTCCTGATTACAAAACCAGCCACACGCTGTTTTCAGCACAAGTGACTCTGGGGACACCATTATGGGGATGGCAAGGGACACAGAACCGCAAAGGCCTTGAATCTCTTTGCTAGCTGGTCTTTACAAAAAGAAGAGGCACAAGGCATGTTATCACAGCTCCAGAAGATCGCTCTAGTTAACTCAGAAGCGCTGCGTGCCCGATGCACGGGAAGGGTCTGACCAAGTGCTGGACCAGCCTCAAAGCACCATGGAGAGAGAAGCCCTCCAGCAGCACGCAAATTCCCACCGGGCTTACCTAAGGAAGACAGACGGCTACTTTCAGGTTTTACAAGACAGCGGATTTCCAGTAACGAGGCTGCCCTGACGGGGCACGGGCTGGGTACATCCACTGGGTCAGAGGCTGCCGGGCCCTCACTGCTGATAACCCGACGCTCCATGGCACAGACAGTGAGCACAAAGCAGGTAACAGCGATGCCGAGGCCATCCTGAACCACACACAGGGAAGTGCGGAGTGAGGGCTGGACACCATGGGCCCAGTCGGGCCCTAAGGAAGCCAAAGGAAGGGCTGGGACACAGGTGCCGAGGCAGCACACGGCAATACCCAAACAGCCTGCAAGCCGCAGCAACTTGTGCGAGCCCTGGTTTGGAAATCCTCTGCACTAAGGCCCGTGCTCAGGGAAAGCCCTCAGCAAAGCAGTAGAAAGAGAAGATAAAGCCAACTCAAATAGGATAATTAATAAGCACATACTGTAAAAGAGTGGTTGACCCTGCAGATACAGCCCCCGAATCAGGAGCTGACAGCGTGCTTTACCACTAGATGCTTCTATTTCTCATCCACATCTTGTTGCTGCGCCTTCCATCATGCCAGCAGAGATGTTTGTGCAGCCAAAGTAGGCCACATCATGGAGCTTCAATGCATTTTTTTTGCTAAGGTTTCAGCCACCGTTCCTTGATACGACTCACCAGGTGGCTGCAGAGGCAGCTCCATCAGCCCGAGTGAATGGCACAGTCCCGAGTCAGCAGCACTTCAGCCACTTATGAAGGAACCACCACAGTCTTACAGTTTTAACAACAGTAGAAACCCCTGCTGTGGAGAGCTGCAGCTTTCACCCCTCGGGGATGACAGCCGCTGCTCCCAGCCTGCACCAACATTTACTACAAAAATATCCAAACTTCCACGCTGCATAAAACGCGGGGCACAGCTCTGATCTGCAGCTTCAGCCCTGCCAGATAATAAAGCCGGGGGAAAGCAGCCTCATTCACAATGCCTTAAAGAGCTCTCAAGTGTGCTGTGTTTTATTCAATTCAGGCTCTGCGCCTAGATGAGGAGGAGGAGGAAAAGCAAGAGATCCTCGCACAAGCGTCACTCAGGCTAGGTGAACGCACGTAGTGCTGGGCCCTCCGTGATTAAATCCCCTCAACACCCCTGCTTATTATTCACATCCACACAAAAGCTATTGAAGCGCAGCCCGCGCTGGCACCGGAGAACAAGCACGCATTGTTCTGGGGTTCCAGCAGCCAGCCCACCTCTTCCTCTTCCAGATAAAGGGAGCATGAACCCAGCGTGTGCCGTACAGCGCTGCTAGCACACCTGAAATCAGATGCTGACCCGCATTACCAACACGAGTCTTCTCCAGGAGGGGGCGGAAGCCACGGCGGTGCAGGCAGAGCGGTGCCCACGCCAGCAGAGCCCAACTTGTGCTGGCTCCAGGCACCGGAGCAGCCCCGGCATTTCGTCTGCCTGCGAGGGAGAGCACGCCGCTGTCGAGCATCCCCCTGCACCAGGAGCAAGCTAACACAAAGACTGCTTTATGCTGGCTTTTTATTTATTTTTAGCTTAAGGGATGTGGCAAATATGCTTCTGATACTTTTTTTTTAATCAGAATTAGGATGTCTCTGGATTTCGGCCGTACATGGCCCCCGGACACACCAGCAGCCCTGCGAGGAGAGGCCGTGCAGATGCAGCGCGCTTCAGCAAGTTGCAGAGAAGCCCCAGGCAGGCAGAAACGTTGACTCCTCAGGAGTTTGCTCTGGTGGTTAGCTACCTGCATCAGGACGAGCCTTTCGTAGCCTGCAGACCCAACGTGGGTGCCGGGGTCACAGCAGCTGCTTTCCAGCCTGTGGATCACACACGGCCACAACACTGCTGGGAACCCTGCCAGCGTCCCTACAGGTGCTCCCACTCCGTGTTGGCGGTCCCCTTCCCAACAGTTGGGCCGCTAAAAACCATTAACAGGAAGGTAAGGTCTGAGCACTGATCGCCCCAGGTATCAGGAACACAAACACAACGGCTTCACTCTCAAAAGTGACCCAACCTAACACGTGCTGTACTGGAGGCAGGGCCCAACCATCACCTTCTATTATTTTACAGAGTAGCTACATTTTAAAATTCAGAGGTCTCTGGTGGTGGACAAGCGACAAGCTATTAGATTTTAAAAGTAAATAAAGATGCCCATGTATTCTTTGTGCTACACCTTTCATACGGTTGTGAGAAACTAAGTTGTGTTTTTGCAGTAGAGAACTAATTTTCTGTATTCCAAGGTAGTTGTGTAGCCATAATAAGGAGAAATGCTAAGTAGGTAAATGGACAGTAGAAGGCCTCACTGTTCCAAAATAAGGTGGAAGCTTGAGAAAAACAGGATGAGCAGTGTGGAACAGTAAAACAAAGATCACAGGTTCTCAAGACATAAGAAAGGGGAAAAAAAAGGAAAAAGGGAGGAATTATAAGGGTTGGAAAAAAAGAAAAATTGTACATATATGGTATAGAGGAGCGTCGAGTAGCTTGTGAACCTGTAGTACTCAGCTAATGAGGAAACAGGGGAGGTGATCAGGTGTCGGTTAATAGGGAATAAAAGGTTATGCTTTGTTTACTATAATGCGCTCCTAACTGGCAGGACGCCTGCCATTACAATCGCGAATAAAATAGCTTCACAGAAGATCCTGTCTGAAGAAAGTTATTTGAGATTTTTCTCACATGGTTCCTTCATGGAGCGGGCACAGCAGCTGCAAAAGCTGAGGAACAGGCAGCCACGGGGTGCTGGCAAGGACACGATGCCACCACCCAGAGGCGGGCAGGTTTTGGAGCATTCGTGTTAACACAGCTGCCTTGTCTGATTTAGGAGGTACCTGCACAACTGTAGAAACTGGAAGTGTCAACTCTGAAGGAGCAGGCTGGAGCCAGCAGCAGTGAGGTGTCATGTGCTGAACAGAAAGTTTCCTACTAAAAGATGTGATGTGTTAACGTGTGCCCAGGACAATGTCCCAAGCATTCTGCACTAATTTGTTGATGTGGGAAAGAGGAATAAAGGAAGGATGAAAGAGGAAAAAACAACGACCCTTTAATAATCCACAGCATTATAAGTATGCGCAGCCATCTGGTGCTGTGAACTTCTATAACCCAGCTTTTCAAATGGAAATAGCCAGCCGATTTTCCCTGTACAAGCCCAGAGTGCTCAGCTACAATCACGCAGAAGAATTACAGCGGCTACAAAAACAATAAGCACAAAGCTCTTCCCTGCAGCCAGGGACCGCTCCAACTGTAACGCAGTTGCTTTGCCTAGGAGATAACTGGCGTTAAGATGGGTTGATGCCACGTTTTAGCTAGCATCACTTCACATCCAGCTCTTACGGCCAGCAAGTCGTAGCTGCACACAGAGGACTCTTTAATCACCACGGTGGCTGAGAAGTTTTGCACTGAGAAAGCTCGGGGTCAACAGAGCTGGACTCGGAAGAATACAGGTGGAAGGACTGAATCCCCGAGCACAGACTGTCCTCAAAGTGTGGCGATCGATAATCCCATGTCCGACCACAGGCCAGGAGGAAGCTGAACACACAGCAGTCCCTCCTGGGCATCTTGCTGTTTGAGACCTTTAGCAAAGCAGACGATGACACGGGTGCACTACAAACCAGCACGACCTAAGGTCAGGGCAGAGGCAGACAGGGGCAGAACTCCAGCAGCGTCCCTCTGGATTAAACTCAAGGCTAGGCTCAGAAAAAGCCTCACAAAATCCATTAAGTGTCCATTTCTGCACCTGTAAAGGCAAAGGTGGGAGCGGCTGCGTAGGAACCCGCTGTGAAAGGCACGAGGGTGATGGTGGGTGCCACTCTGAACACGAGCAGGCTGTTCGCTCTCGTTGACACGGAGCACAGGCTGGGTGAGGTTAGAGGGATGGCCATCACGCCAAGGGAAGTTGTTATAATGCTGCTCTAGTAGTAGACCATAATTACTTGGAAGTAGTTATGAGGATTATAGAGCCACACAGCACACCCAAACAGTTTAACAAGGGGCAACAGGAAAAAGCTGCACCTTGGCAGGTTCATGTCATGAAAAAACAGAACAACAAAAAAAACTGGTGCAGCCCTGGAAAGGTCACCAGGGAGGTGGGGATCTCCATCCTTGAAGCCTTACAAGGGGGCAGGAAGAAAGTCACAGCCAACCCACCTGAAGCTGAATGGGATAACAGACCTCTGAAGACCCCTCAGAACTAAGGTTTCTGTGACTCCAGGGCATCTGTACCCCATACACTTCTCCCTGTCCCCTGCCTGCACCAGCACCTGATAGGTGCATAGATGCACCGCACAGCCCAGCTCCATCCCACACATTTAACAGGGTCAAGTGTATTTTTTTTCCGGACTGCTTGTGACACATGCTAATCAATTCTGTGGATCAATTTAGACTGAAATTTAACTGCCTTCCCTGCAGCAAGAAGTTTAGTTCTGTCCCCTACTGAGCCCGTCTCAGGAACTCTTGTTTCAAGTTTCCTCCACGTCTCTCTCTCAAGTTTCCTCAAGTTTCGCTGAAATTTACCTTAGTAAATTCTGGGAGACGGAAAGACAGCACAGTTGCACAAGCTTTGCTTCCTTGGGAAATCAGGGTTAAAAACCAAGGCTGCAGTGGATGTCCAGGGATCATCCAATCCCTCCCACAGTCCCCCAAGGATCGACTGCAGATGCATCACTGCTGCCTAACTCATTCTTCAAGACAGCTTCAGCAATCCTCCCGTTTTTTTTTTTTGTTTGTTTGTTTTTGTTTTTTTTTTTTAAGATGAGACAGTAGTAAAGTGTTTTAAAATGTCTAACGTGAACCTATCCAAATACAGTTTAAAGCTCTTGTTTACCATAACCTGGAAAAGAGATTATTCCTTTTCCTCTTTGAAGCACCCTTTGCATATTTGCAAACAGCTATCGCATCACCTTCTCTAGGCCAAACAGCCAGTAGCTTTCCAATTTTCCAGAGACTCTGGTTTTCTGATGCCCAATTGTTTTTGTTGATCTTCTGTAAAGTCCCTCCCCTTGGCCTGCAGGCTTTTTGCTTTGAAGTACGCTGCCCTGAGGTGTCAGAGCTTCAGCCTGGCATGCTGCATCAGACACCCAATGCAGCAGGACCATACCACACACAGCTTTTCTCTTCAGACACCCCAGCATCTCTTTTCCCACCAGTTTGACACTGCTGTCTCACGTTAACAGCTTGTGATCTGTTCTGACCTCCTTTTTGGAGAAGTCAACACCTCCAATCTTCTGTCCTTCACTTATTTCGGGGCACTAGCGTGCTCTTATTTTTTAAAAAATTCACATCTGCTATTGCCATCTGGAATTCAGTGCACTCCACAGCCCCTCCAATGCAATGGCCAGCCGCAAATACAATGAACACAGCCTCTCCTCCCTCAGATGGGCTGAAGCCCCACACGCCATGGGACCTTAGGCAGTGTCCTAGAGAACTGCGCTCCCTACATATTCTTTAAGTAGCGATGGCTCGTCAGCATGGGTTTTATTGGACAGGTTTGGGGGAATAAAGACATTGCTCAGCACAAAGGGCGGATGAGGACACGATCTGTAGCAGGCAGTGGAGAAGCCCAGCTTTTCCTAGCGCCAGAACCCCTCTTCCCACTGTAACCCCAATCCGTCGGCACAGAAGAGATGGGCGAGGAGGGGGCTCCCTGCTGCCAGAATACAAGAAACACTTCAATCCTGCCTCTCCCTCACCCCGAGACAGGGTTAATTCACCATCTCAGCTCAAGTGGTTAGTGCACGTACTCATATGGCTTACCCATACGACTGCTGTGGAGCTGCATGTGCCTGGCACGCATTCAGCACACACAGAATATTGCTAGGCTTTCAAAGCAAGACTATCAAGGGCTATCGTGCATTTCCAAACAGTGATTATTTTTTTTTTAATAGATTATTGAACAATTTCATGAACCAACTAAAAAAATCCCAATGCCAGATCCATCCTTGCCAAGTCCCTGTGCCAAACGATGGAGGTATGGGAACTTCTACCGCTTTTGGACAACGAATATTCCATGAAATTTTACATTCTCATCCAAGAGCCAAGCTCGTTTCCTAGTTTTTCAAAAGAAGCCTCTCAAGCAAGAAGACCGGCACTAAGAACTCCAAGAGCTCGTAAAGTTAAAAGCAAATGAAAAAGACGGAGAAAAGTCAGAAAGAACAGAAAGTGGTAAAACTAATTCCAGACCTTTCTATCATCTGATATAACAGTATAGGAACGCTTCTGAGTCATCAGTGAGAAGCCTTCCGTGTGTCAGAGCTACATACCACTGACTCAAAGTGATCAGACTGCAAGAATCCCTATAAAATTATCCTTCAGACAGAGCGGGATCACCGGTAGGAAGCATGCAAACCCCTGCCTTGTCAGACAGCTCAGTTCTACCTTTCCTTACCCAGAAAATCAAACTCTTCAGTTAATTACTGCGAGTTCCTGCAATGCTGGGT
This sequence comes from Cygnus olor, assembly GCF_009769625.2. Classification (NCBI taxonomy): domain Eukaryota; kingdom Metazoa; phylum Chordata; class Aves; order Anseriformes; family Anatidae; genus Cygnus; species Cygnus olor. Next base: position 12,167,407 of record NC_049180.1, on the reverse strand, counting down.
GCGTGCCGTGCTGATGGCACCTCATGAGCTGCGGACACGCGGCCAGGATCCGTTGGCACCACGGGGACAGCGGGCGTCTCCGAGCGCCCTACCTCTGAGACTGGTCTGCGAGGCTCCCATCTCACCAATCAACGCTAATCTGGTGCATTAGTGAAAGCTCAGTTTTCAGGAAAATCCATAAAAGCATCCACTTAAGTAACAAATGAACTGGAAAACACGCCCGGCATTTCTGTCTCCGCGCTCTCGGGGCAACAGGAGGGCAAATCAGCAGGCTGGTGAGAGTGGAGAAGAGACCAGAGGAACCAGCCTTGAAGCTCATACTCCAAACCACCAAAGTTTTCCCCAGACGTGCTGCTGCTGGCCTGAGCTACCCTCTCCAGCTCAAAACAACCCAGTTCCCTGGTGTCTACCAGCCTGAAAGCTTCGGTTGCAATCTTTTCAGATTACGGGATTTCAGGGATTAGGTAAAGAGGCTGCCAAGAAAAAACAAGAAACTCCAACTCGGTACCAACGTGAGCTTCCCAAAACAGTTTTAGCAGCTGAAAAAAATCTCTGAAGATCTCTCTGACCTGCCTGAAGTCAAAGTCTTGACTTCCTACCCATGCCGCCCAAGCCCTCCTTTGTCTCACCCTGAGTAGAGCACGTGGCTCCTGCTGCAGAAGTCCCACCTTCTGGTCACGGCAAGTTTGAGACACCTTTCGACATCGAATTGCTCCAAATATATCAGGACCAACTAGTCTCTCTAAGGCAGGGTCAACTGCAGGCCACAAAGTGATTTGCAACAAGTTGTGTGCTTACAGACCTTCTTTGCAGCCCCCAGTTTTGATTAAAGTTAGCCTTTAACCTGCAGCAGCAGGGACGGCAGCTGGAGCTTCTACCAAACCCCAGCTCTTCGAAGCCTCAGACTCTGGGCTCGGCGAGGAGATGCTGTAGTTTTTTCCCTCCAGAGTGCAAGCCATTAACAGCAACCACCTGGAAAACCTTTAGAAGCGTTTTGCAGACACAGTCAGGGCTCCCTCTGCCTGCGGGGGCACACTGCTCTACAAGCTCTTCTGATCTTCTGGAGCCCACAGCACCCCGAGGTTCTCGGCAGACCAGGGCTAGCAAGCCCAGCTGCAGCAGGTCAAGAATTTATCTCCATCCCCTCACCCTACAGCTTGCTAGAAGCTCTCGTGTGTGCCACGGCAGTGGCAGACCAAGTGCTGGCACCCTGCTCAAGGGCTGCACATAGCTCGAGCCCTACACAGGCTGACCTCCGCACCGCTTCGCCCAGCACAGGCTCCCAGCCAGGGGCTACCAAAACCCAAGGGCCACCCGCTCCTCCCTATTGCTGGCGAGGACAGGTTATAGCAGGGATGACCTCTCAAAGCCCGCAGACCTGCAGGAAGCAGTTACTCTCCCTCCTACCATTTCATAGGAAAACAACTTCTCGACCCCACTGGAGGAGGCAGCAGGAGAAGGCAGCCCGGTGCTGTCAGTCCCCACATCCTCACGGGGTAAGGAGCTTCTCGTGGATGCAGCTCTTTCCCCTGTAGGATTAACGTCAGCTCTCGCTCAATGAATTTTGGTCCTGAGCAAACAGGCATGCAGCGGCACGTCTTGTCACTTACGATGTACCTCCACTAAGGTATTGGAAAAACGACACATCCGAGCCACAGTAAGAAAGCAAAGGAATGAAATCAAAGGAAAAAGGACCCAGTGACAAAAGGAACTGCCCAGTCCAGTCTCAGGGTCCTGTAAAGGAGTCACACGAGACCACTGGCAGCACTTGACAGTTTAAATCCTTTCTGTTAATAGTTTGTATTCTACAGAGGCAGCTTAATATTCTTTTTCTACCCTACCAATGTCCCTTTATCCCTACATCCCTAATTCCCCAGAAATACCACACTGCCATTAACAGGATTTTACAGTGCCCAGAAATGCACAAATAAAAATACACTGAACTGCTGCGACTAATGGCAAGCCCAGTCAAATCACCTGCCTCCGATGCAGAAAATTCACCAGCCTGATGGCACACACACAACTATGAAATATAAAATCTTAACAGGGTGTCGCAGACCAGCCGTATGGAAATGCAGGATAGAGCACTCCCCTCCTTGCTTTCTCTGCCTTAGGATTTTGAGTTCTCTTTACAGAGAAGAGTTGCAACATATGCTGAAGTACATAGTAAAAAGGCAGTAAGAATGATTTTTTATGAAGTTCCTTGTGACACACCAATTCCATTGGAGGAGACAAATTTCAAAACCTCAACAAGCAGCCGACGTGAAGGGAAATTGATTTTTTTTAAATGCATACATTGGTTGTAAGCCTGCACAATGCCCTTTTAGTGGAGGTGTTTCTTTACCTGCAAATAAAGTGTTTTCCAATACAGCATGCTAAAGTTTTGCAAGAATATGGTCACTGATGTATGCTGGGCAGGAGGCTGAAGGATTTTCCAGGTTTTAATTGAGCTGGTAACATTTTGGAGAGCCTAAGATATCTGCTCCTGCAGTTGAAGAGATCTGGACAAACACTTCAGATATGTATGGAGCAACACAAATGCACCTGTACTCCCACCCACCGAGCAGGTGCATTAGAAGAAAAGAAAGAGCAGAAGCTACGAGAAGTACATTTGTGTGGCTGGCCTTGGTGTTTTGTGCCAGGCTAGGAGAGGCACACTTTCATCCTGTTCAAGTGTTTCAGCTCTTCAAAGCAGAGCATAGTGCCCTTTTCAACAGAGCCATCCAACTGCATCTTGCCACCACTCTTGTTGCTCTACTTAAAAATCACCATGGTCTCACAGCTCTATGAAATGCAAAAGGACATTCCTCTGTAAATTGATATTTTCTTCTTTTTCCAAGCAAAAGACTTATAAAAAAGACTTATAAAAAAACAATTCTTCCTTACAAGGGAAGAAATCCATAGTTTTTAGAAAAACGCATGCATTTCTGCAGGACTATTGTCAAACACTTTCACTGTCTGACGGGGCTCATGGGAAAAAAGATACTGCAGCTGATACAAGAAAAAAGCATTTTAACCCCTGAGGAAGCTAAAACGTAGGCCAAGAGACTCGTATGATCATGCAAATTAGTACTACAAGTGTGCCCTGTGCCTGTTTTCCTTGTTATGCTACATTTCAACAGCTTGGGAACAACACTACATTTCCAGGGAGAGGAGTGAAAAACTGGCCACCCTGCTGGTTTAAAAATATCCTTTCTTCTGGCAGGAACAGCGGAGGACAACAGATGACGACTGTGCCTTGCACGAGCTTCTCGTGGGTTTAAAAACTGGCTGGCATAGCTGGGGAGGGCGATCCCTCAGTCGGTGCCACCAGCTGGGGTCCCCATGAGCTGCCCCACTGCACCCCAAATGTCCCAGGCACTGTGCCAAGGGAGAACCTGCAGAAGGATGAATTGGCTTTGCAACAAGCTCCTCATCGAGGAAAGGGCAGCACAGGATAACATGCAAAGGTAAGTCTTCAATAAATGGGAGGCTGACACTGGCTTTCCTGGCCTCTTGTAGAGGTATGACAGAGTACCAATGGGAACAACGGAGGGCAGTGGTGCTTCTCTGTTCCTGGCAAGTTAAAGTTTACCTTGAATGTTTTCCAGAAGGCATACCTGTCCAAACTTGGTGAAGCCAGGCTGTCTTACTGCTCCTCTTGGGCAGGAGATAGACAACGAAGATTATCAGCAGGGGGAGTTCTCCGCTGTTAGGCGGCTGGTACCCTGTAACCCATTTACTTAGCATCTAATGCATTACACTAAGCTTTAAAATGGGTATCAAAGCTGTAGTTATGATTCACAGGAAAAAACTTCGAGAAACTTATGGGGCAAACAAAGCATAAAATGGAAAATAAAGCTGATGTTATGAAACTTGATTTTTTTTTAACCTTACTATTTCTAAAGCAGTTTTACTTTTTATTATCAAAAAGGCTGAATTCCTTTTTAATTGCACAGGTACATGTAAATCAACTCAGATCTAAATGACCAGAAGTGCAAAAATGCACATGCAGTTCCAGGCCTGGTAGCCAGACAGTCAGAGGTCACACGTTCTGCAGCATTAATGCAAAACTTACCATTCTTTAAATAGCCACACCCCAGATTTAAGGATGTTTATCCTGTACTGGCTGAAATCTAACACAAGGCAACAAAGATTGTGGAGAGATGTTTTCCATGATATACAACTATAATTTTATCTTCTCCCACAGGAAATTAGTTTCTGCATTAAAATACAAGTATGCAAAATAAAGGGTGTTTTTTTGTTGTTGTTTTTTTGTTGTTGTTGTTATGGATCTCTGCCACTAAGCCTTTCTGCCAGTTTGTCACTTGTTAGAAAAATCCAGCCGTAGTCCTCATAAAAAAAAAAATACTGGTCTGTTCCTTTGGAGAGGGACAGGTGATAACTGCAACCAGCTCTAGAGTGTGCCAGAAAAAGCCTGTGTTCAAGCTCTACCCCCATGCTCTCAGAAAGTTCAATAAATGCAGGAAATGAATTTTAAAAGTTGACAAGACTGTTAGCTGACTCCTCCATCATGTGCCACTAGGGATTTGGGGGTTTACAAGTCCTCCACCATCTTTTAACCAGCCTCCACAGTGCAGTCAGTTACAAGAATACTTTGGAAATACTCCACAGATTTCCCAACACACTTGGTGTTGCAAAGTCATCAGCTGCGTTGAAATTGCTTTTCGTTCTTACCTTGCTATCTGTCAGGTAGAGGCTAACAGCACAGGCTCTGTTTGCTAATGCACTGCCAGCGCTCTTCATTCTCGCTGTTTCTGATGGTATCTGCAGATACCGAAAACTATTCTGGGAGAGATCACTTCTTTCCTTTACTTAAGTGAACCGAGTTAGTTATTACAGGGACACCACACACTTCCACTCATCTTTTACTAAGGTAACATGGTTATCGTGCAATTCACTGCATTCTTCCAGCCTGAGTCTATCCATAGCAATACCTGCAGAGTTTACTCAATACCTGCATTTAACTTGGCACTTTCAACTCCAAGCTAGGGCAGATGATCATTAAGGTGCTGAATGCTCTTGAACAGAAAAATGAAATGCTATGCACATAAAAATTCTGCACATTAAATCTAGCATTTGGTTCTGCTCCGAAGATATTTGTGCTGCGTATCTTGCTACCATTAAAATTTTCGTATGTGCCTCTGTTGCTTTTGACCAAGATTTTGAGGAGCTGCTGATATACAGGAGGGCAGAATAACCTCAGATAGCTGAAAAAGACAGGCTGGGACCTGACTGCTTCTGCCAGTACCATCGGGGCAGTTACAGAGGATGACACCACACCAGGGATCTCAGATGCTCAGTGGAAGGGCAAGCAGTGACTGCGAAGCTGCAAGCAGGTAAATTCTGACTGGCTGCAAGGAAAAGCATGTTTCACACAAAACTGGGGCCGGAAACTTTTGCAGTGACATCACTGCAACATAAAAAATTATGACACGCTTTCAGGATTTTTATGTGCATCTTAGTTTCTTTACTTGCCCATATTACAACCACTTGAAACTCATGGATACGAACAAGACTCCAGCCTCGTTGATTTTCCTAGGAAGCTGCCAGCCACATCAGGGACAGACCAAGAGACCACAGCGCGCCCTTTCAGCATGATGGTCCTTGCTACCACACAAGCAGCCACAGACTGGGTGAACCTAGGGTACAAAGGAGCCTAGCTGGAAAGTGAAGGTAACCCAGATAAACAGAAGGAAAAAAAAAAGTGAAAAATGTGTGTGGATGCAGACAAGGAAAAGACTTAAAGATGGCCAGAGGGTCTGCTGTGTAGGTAGGCAGAAAAGGCTAGTTTCCAAAATGAAGAATGAGCAAGCCTTAATTACTAAGACCTACAAGAACAACCAGCTTGAAGGCAACAACAAGC